>NC_054845.1:20752500-21392500 GCF_018345385.1 Vulpes lagopus
AACTTGATATTAGGAAATATAGGACCGGATGGACCAATTAAGATAGCACTTACACAGTGGAATACTCTTTACTAAGAAATAATCAGTTCTCTGGATTATGGACAAATATCTCTAAGAGTAATGTTAAGTGAAAAAAAGCAGGTTAGAGTATATTCCCATTTTTGTAAAAAATATAAGAACATATGTTGAAAAATGGTTATTTATAACCTGAAGCATTTACATTGAACATTCAATATTTTGCTAATCAGCAAATAAAGCTATTTTTATTTACGTCAATTTGTAGAAATTAAAAGTATATTAAATTATGTATATAATATACAGAAAATACATTTTTAACATGACAGAAAAGGCCTTTTTAAAAAAAATTTTTTTAGAGATTTTATTTATTTATTCATGAGAGACACAGGCAGAGGGAGAAGCAGGCTCTATGCAGGGGGCTTGATGTGGGACTCGATCCCAGGAAGGACTCCAGTATCATGCCCTGAGCCAAAGGCAGATGCTCAACCACTAAGCCACCCAGGCATCCCAGAAAAGGCCTTTTAAAGATTACAGGTTTAGGGGGACCTGCGTAGCTCATTCAGTTAAGTGTCCAATTCTTGATTTCCACTCAGGTCATAATTGCAGGGTTGTAAGATCAAGCCAGGTATAAGCCTCCATGCTGGGTATGGAGTCTGCTTAAGATTCTCTCTCTCCCTCTGCCCCTCCCCTACTCTGTTTAAAAAAAAGTATTGGGGAACATTTGGGGAACAAAGACTTGAAGCTTTCCTGTGAAAGCTTTATGTTATCTGTAGATGAAATATGGTAACAGAGAAGGGCTCCTTGACACTGATGAGAAAGATTTTTGAGAAATAGTTGGATGGTGGAAGAGAGGCACCTTGCCCCACAGTGTTTCTCTTGAAGCTGATGTCTATCCCTAGTGTGGAGAGGTGTACACAGATTTTCAAAAGTGATAACACCAGCTATTAAGATTAAAGAAAGTTTCAAGTGATTTCTCTCTTTCCTATTACATGAAAAGTATTGCTTGCTTGCTACATGAAGTATTGTCCATTAAGCAAGATTTTGAGTTCCTTTCTTTTAAGGGGCGTATTTGATTTTAAAAGATCAAACATGTCCATATTATATATAGTATAGAAAGTTCTTTGTTGGTAATCTTTATTATACCCTATGTTATGTGACTTTTGTCAACATTTTTAAAATCTTTTTTTTTTTTTTTGCTTCCTAACAAGTATATTTAAAAATATGCAAAGTTCACTTTTTACGGACTTAATACTCAGTCTGTTGTGTTGATCCCACAACATACCCATGATGCTAAAAATTCCATGCTGGCATTTCAGATGGGAGTGAAACAGCATACTGAACTACTTTCAGCAAGCCTAGTGCCAAATAATGAAAAAAAAATTTTTTTATTTATCATGAGTCCATTTAAGTACCAATATGTATGACTTTTGCATTTAGTAGTGAAGAGGAAATCGACAAAAATAAGATGATTATTAGGTTTTGATTACGTATCATACTCTCCTACATCGTTTTTGTTTTCCTTTAAAAGTACATGTGCAGATGTGCGGCCCCATTTTCACGTTTTGCTTTCATATCTGTGAGATGAAGTGTTTTGGCAATAAGGATTCAGCAAGAAAAGGCAGGGAAATTTTTAAGATAGGGAATGAATTGTGTAAGGGTTATAGACCCCTTGGAAGGTGAAATACACATCCTGGAAGCCAGAGAGAAAAACAAAAACAACAAAAAAGGTTGACAGGTGAGAATTGATATGTTCCAGGGATGCTTAATATTTGGGAACTTTTTAACTACTACCTCCTATCCTTTTCCCTAACACATATCCAACAGAAGTGCTTTGCTTTTTCCTGAAGAATGTATTATTTTAATTCATGACATTTTGAGTCAAGCACTGTACTGAAAAGCTCCATTATATATGTCTTAATTTTTAGGAAGATAAAAAATTGTTCCTTCAAATATACGTAGATCTAACATTAGCAAAGAGAGTCAAAAGAGAGATCAAAGAAATGTCAGTTGCTTAAGATATTAAGACATTTAAAAAGTAGCAAAAATATGAGTTAATTAAAGCAATCCAAAAGTAAGATTTAATATGGGAAGAAGTATACATTTTTAGAAGATCGTAATAGGAGGAAATCAGATGTGAGCTCTCATGAAAATTTTCTGAATATTTTAGATAGATATTTATTCAATAAATATGCATTAAATGGTCACAGAATTCATATCACTCTCCTGTTTCTTAAATTATGTATTAGCTCTTAAACAAATCTTGCCCCCAGTAAATTTATCATAATCATTGCATTAAAATAACTGTTAAGGAGTTACAAAATAAAATTTATATAAAGGCAAGCATATTTAAAGAAAAATACTTAAAACCTTCAGCAAAATTGAATAGCCTCTGTAAATCAGCTTGGTACATTTGTCAGTGTAAAAACTTGTCTTTAAATTTTTAAAAGGTTTTAGGAGATCACAGTCCCTCAATCCACCTATACACGTATTTTTAATGAGTAGGTTAAAAAATGTTCAACTCTATACTCCTTTTTTCATGTGGCAAGAATGTCAGCAACTTTAGACATTTATGATTACTCTTTCCAACTTTTGCTACACTCATTTAATATACATAACTTGTTATTCAGAATGTGTACTTGCCCTTTAAAACACTCTAAAATGAATATAAATACCCACAGTTTTCAGATTATAATATACATATATGGTTTCTCCTTTTGAGGTAATTGATAGAACTGTTTTTTTTTAAGGTAAAAGATAACCTTTTAACAAAGGAAAGTTTCTAAACTTAATGTTAGACACTATAAAGGTTGGGTGGAAATAATGGTAATTATGCATCCTAAAAACATTTTTAGGTATTAATGAAAAAACCCCAAGTAAAATATTTATAAACTCAAAATTATTCCTGAGAATCAATGGACTTTAAAACAAAATGTGTAAATGATTACATTATCTTCTTTATCCTAGGAAGTAACAATATTCTCACTCTGATCATTTGGGTGTATGACTTTATATCTTTGATTCTCATCTTGCATTTCTATAGCAATTAACAGTATTCAAACCCCTCTCATATGTTCATGTAGTTTTACTATTATGTTGTTCAGCTGAAATATCATTCTCATCTCTAAGATATGAAAACTGAGAGTTATTCATCCTCTCAACCATCATATATTAACTGAGTTTTATATGCCAGATGCTGTGCTAGACTCTGAGCATCATCCATGACTCTAAAGATTTAACAACAGTGATCATGGAGTGTAAACATATAATGATAGCAGGATGTATGAGGTGGGAATACGTAGGAAAGAAAACAAATTCAGAATTGGATCAAGAGAGGCATCTTAGAGAAGATGAAAGCTGAGCCAAGAATCATGAGTAGACGTTAGACAGGCAGATGACCAGGAGAAGGATGAGACAGTTTTTGTGGAGGCAGCACCCTGGGCAGAAGCACCAATGACAGAGTATATTGCCCACTCTGGGAACAACTGAAGAGCTACAGAGGCCTGTATTAGGTTGGGTTGGAATGGGGAAAGAAAATGGCAAGGGTTGGGATAGGAGACAAATCCAAAGGCTAGACTGAGAGAGATCATGCCCACTATGTTAAATGGAGTTCATACTGAAGGGTGTGAAGAACCAGGAAACTCATCAGATTTGATTCTTTGAAGAAAACCCTATGTCTTTGGAGGAGAGTCAAGGTTGTAGGGTATTGAGTCTTTTGGGGAGGCCATTGTAATAAAACAGATACAAAAATCCAAACTGGGGCATTTGGGGGCTCAGTGGTTAAGCATCTGCTTTCCACTTAGGTCATGATCTCCCTATCCTGGGATCGAGCCCCACAATGGGCTCACTGCTCAGCGGCGGGCCTGCTTTTCCCTCTCCCTCTGCTTGCTGCTCTCCCTGCATGTGTTCTCTCTGTCAAATAAATAAAATTAGAAAAAAAATTCAAACTAACCTAGCAGTAGTGAGAATAGAAAGAGATCATGTAGCATTTATTCAAGACACTTAAATACTTGTTTAATTTGGGAATATAATTCACAGTGGAAATAAGTCAAAATGAAAGCTATGTGAACACTGAGTTCAGATGTCTAGAATCATTTGTTAAATTTAACATATAACTGATATTTTAGAAACAATGATTGTGTAAGAATAGCCAAGGAAGTTTTTAAAAATGAATAAAGAAAATAGGAATCTAGCATTAGAAGATATTAAAGCACTATAAACCTGTCATAATAAAACAATATAATTTTGATAAAGGAAGAGCCAGATCAATTGGACAGACCTCCAAAACAACAATAAATGTTTGTAGGTCCAAAAGCGTCATAAGGAAAATCTAAAGACAACAAAGTAGAAAAACACAGTCCCCAAATGAAAAAGATAATGGATTTTTTTTGTAACTTTAACAAATAAGGATCTCTTAAAATTACATTAAAGATGATATAGCACTGTCAAAGCATATACACTTTTCTGAATATAAACAATTGGACAATAAACATATACTTATTGAATAGAGTCCAAGTTTATGCTTACACAGAAAAATAAAAATTAGAAGAGATATATCATTTCTTATGTATGAAATTACAGAATAATAAAAAAAAAAGCCAGCCATTAATGAATATGTGGGGAAATGGCCACTTTCATATATGCCTCATGATAATGAGAATGCATGAGGGTAAATTGCAAAATCCTTCTGAAGAGCAATTTTGGCAATATTGTATGTAAGTCTTAAAAATGTGCTTTGACTCAGCAATTTCAGATATAGGAATTTATCTTAAGGAAACATAAATATATGAAGAAAGTTAGTGTCTTTGCCTGTGTCTCCAAAAGCAGACCCTGAAATAAAGTTTTATGGGTGAGTCCTTTACTACAGTGTTATTCTAGGGAATGGGAGGGAGGGCTGGGGACAAAAAGAAGGAAGGAAGGAAAGCCAGCTTAAGGATTTAATATTGATTCAGTCACCATTATGAGAAAGAGTTTGCTTGATATTGCAAGGTCATCTGGGAAGCCAATGAAATGCGTCTCAGGCTTTCTATCTGAGGGAAAAGGGGCAGCACTTATGTACCTGCCCCATTTCTCAATGGGCAAAAGTTCACCTCACAGAGGGTCAGCTCTGCCGCATTTCCAGGTTGCACATGTCCCTCCATCCCCATCCTAGTGTCTCAAGTCTAGTTGGAGGATCACTCCACCTGTGCCCAAGGTGCGGTGTGGTCAGATTGCACTTGTCTGAAACTTATCAATGCCCTTGAATTGCCGGGAACATGAGGCTGAGAGGATCTGATGTGCATAGGAGATATTCAAGAAAAACCCATTCCTTGCAACATAGATTTGCTCAGGTCCTCCATAGCATACATCTCCCCTACTGTGACACGGGCCTTCTTTTTTTGAGAGAGTAGGTTGTCTTCACTTCTTCCCTGAAAGAGGAAATGTGCAAGTCAAATTTGCCACAAACTTTTTCAAGGTAAAGGACAGCTACAAAGACTTAACAGAAGAAAATGAGTGAAAAACAAGCAAACAAACCAAACAAAACCAAAGCAAAACACCTCACAATCTCCACTAACGCTGCTGGTCCAGAGATTGCAATTTTTACTTATTACTTCCCTTCTTCATCACCAATTCAAGATTCCCCTCACCCATAGCCAACACTTGGCCCTCAGAGTGGAAATGGATCCAATGTAATCAACCTGCAATAAGCTGTCTGGCTTATCTCCTCAGGGAACGATGCTATATCATGTGTTGATCTCTGCTGTTGACAGGTTGGTCATTCAGCAGGACAGTAGTGATAAAAGAGAGGCCATGTATAGTCTCTACCTCTCCACGATAGCCACTGCATTCCTAGCACTAGTAAAGGACCGAGTGAAGTCGATCTTCACAGGATAAGCCATATAATTTTTGTGGTGGATGTCCTCTGTTGGGCACTGATGTCAGATACAAATCTTCATTCTTTGTGCCCAGTGCATAGGACTTTTTCACAGATTTACTTGTCATCAATTTTCTAAACTTGTTTTTAGTTCACTGGAAAACCAGCCTAGTCATTTGCCACTGCCTAGGGCTCGCTCTATATCCTTACCCTGGGTCACAGTTTTGTTTTTTTTTTTTTTTTTTTTTTTTTTTGTTGTTTTTTCTATTTGAATTGAACAACTAAGTATACTGCTCACTTCCCATTGAGAGAATTTCCCTTCACCAGTGGCATTTAGGTCACCCTGAGTGGTGCTGTAATACAGAGCCAGTCCATTTTTAATTAACATCAAAGTATTGTGCTGACCCAACTGTGAGCCAGGCCCAGGTACTTTCCTCCTGTATCAGTTGCTCTATAGACAAGACCCTCTACCCCCTTGAAATCACAGGTTGGAGAAGATAAAGGGGTATTGGTGAAACAGAGTGGTTCACATAGGGTGTCTGGTTCACATGTTTATGTCTTTACTTAAAGAGGATACCCTAACATGCCTCCAAATCAAAGGCCCTACAAAGTATAGATGTGACAAGCTCTTGAATTTTTGTGGGTTTCATTGTTTAATCTTTGACAGCCATGAGTCTTTCTAGGGCATCAGCTCCTCACCGGTCCAATTAGTGTGATGTCATTTATGGTACAGCAACTAGTAACATAACCTCAGACATTTTGTAATGCCAAGTCTACTGCCTTCTGTTCATTGAAGCAGTCACAGACCTGCCCAGATTCTAACTATCACCTCTTGATGGTTAAGTCCTAGGATAAAATGTGGGATGCGAGATAATGGTGTGGCCATTTGGGGGAAATAAAATGTCAAATGCATTCTCTGGATTTGCATATTGAATCCATTTTTGCCTTCTCATCTCCATGAACTTTTTAACCACTCTCTTAATACCATTCCAAGGAAATTCTAACATTTACACTCATCTAATTTACTTTAGTGCAAGTTTCAAGAATCCATCCCAGGAAAGTATTAGGACCAGTTCCAGATATTCCCAACAAGACACTGAATCCTGAATTATAGGTCGTGCATTCTACCCCATGTCAAAGCATTTTCTGCAATCTCTATTTTTATTCCAACACCTTCCTTATTTGTGCTGAAGAGCCATTCTTACATGTTCTCCTGAATCCTGCTAATACATATTATCCAGGTCCTGCAATTTCTTGGTAGTTAAGCTATTTCTCCTAAGGGTCGAAACTATACATGGTGATGACTCAGTTTGACCCTGGTTACCAACTTGGAGACTAACAAGTGTTTCAGTGGCAGGTCTTGCATCATCCTGCAAGGTACCAGACTCAGATGAGGTCGTTACAGATGCAAGGGAAGAGTCCTTTCTTCTGGCAAAGGTGCTGTCTCAGCAACATATCAAGTTAAGAATGTGAGAGAGTGTGATCCTTAGGCTTTTCCATCCAAATGTTCTCATTTCAGTTCTGAGCTCCAAGCCCCTTCCCTATCAGGGCCCCAACTCTGATATAGAATTTCTATACAGATGCTGCCTCATAATCTCATTTACATTCTGCCACCTTTACAATTGTATCTCAAGCTTGATTTTCAGTCAAGTGGCTGCTGTAACTGGAAGAGATAAGATTCTCCTTCAGAGCTGCCATAGAGGATCTTTTTAAAGATTTTTTTACTTATTTATTCATGACAGACACACATACACACAGAGAGAGAGAGAGAGAGAGAAAGAGAGAGAGAGAAAGGCAGAGACACAGGCAGAGGGAGAAGCAGGCCCCATGCAGGGAGCCCGACGTGGGACTCGATCCCGGGTCTCCAGGATCACAACCTGGGCCGAAGTCGGTGCTAAACCGCTGAGCCACTCAGGCTGCCCCATAGAGGATCTTTGAGCCAAGCAGTCTCCTAGAGTTGACAATTGCAATTCATTGGCTGTCATTTCTTTTTTCTAAGATTTCTAATAGAGTAAACAAAAGCTAGCGTATGCCACAATCTTTACAATAACTAGTTATAATTGCCTTTATACCATTCAGATGTGTTACCTTCTAACTAGACCTCATCTTAATCAACCAAAGGAGAAAGCGTTGGTAATTGGGATGTCATCAGTGTGTATGTGTGTGTGGGGGTGCACGGAGGGGTCCTCATTAATGTCTAACCATTGAGTAATCCAGCTCCAAAATCCTATTGTGATGATCTAATTCTAAGGTCATTCCTAATATCATCTTTCTTGATTTGTTTTCTCCAAAAAGCATAATCTAAAACAAGGGCTTATGTATATATGCTTTATTTGGAGAAATTTGCAAAGGGAAGCAAAGAAGAGAAAGAGGAAAAATCACTATGAATGTATGAATGTATGCTAAATCCTGTAGGAACATCTGAGAAACTTTATAAAATTCTTATCAGATCTGTCCATCTTGAGATAGGAAGGTGATAAGCCTATATCCACCAGGTTCTTTCCTATTGATCAAGATTTCATCCCATGAGGCATGTGCACCAGGAGGTTTCTAGGAATCCCATGTCTTTGAGTCAATAGAGAATTCCTGGGATGGGAGATGAGAGGCTCATCATAAATATTCAAGGAAAGATGCTATTGGTGGCATCCATATGAAGCTGTTCCGACCTTGTACAGAAGTGGTTGTCACAGAAGTGTCTGTGATAAAACAGGTAAGAATGAAAGGATCTGAAGAAGAGCTAAAGAGGTGTCCAATATTGTAGTCATAAGAATATTTATCATATCATTAAGCAAGGGAAAACAATTGATAAATTACTATTAATTCAGGATTTATTCAATAAATTGTGGTCTGTCCATTCAGTGAAACACTGGATCCCTAACAACAAAAAATCACAATAGAAGGATATATGATGATATTAAAATATTCATAATAAAGATTTTTAAAAATTTATTCATTTGGGAGAGAGCAACCAGCAAGAGTATAAGCAGGAGGGAGGATCTGAGGGAGAGGGAGAAACAGACTCCTCATTGAGCAGGGAGCACCATCGACATGATGCTCAATCTTAGGACCCCGAGATCATGGCCTGAGCTGAAGGCAGATGCTTAACTGACTGAGCCACTGAGGTGCCCCAAAATATTCACAATAAAAAATTGAAATTTCTGGTTATAGATATATCATATCAACATATGATCTGATTTTATAAAGTCAATTCTATTTTGTCTAAAACAATAATTTTCTTTTTCTTGGGAACGACTAATGTACTTCTTTATTATTTATTTTTTCCCATATATTTTGCTTCATCCTCCTAGGGTTCTACTCAGGCTAAAGACGACCTCACTTTCTCTCCAGGAATTATTTCGAACTTCCTACTAATAGAGAGTTTCCACAACAACAATTCTTCTTCTTCTCCTTCTGCTTTTCATTTCTGTTCTTATTCTCCTTCATAGCATCTTCTTCTGCATCAGCAAGATAATTACAAAATTAACGTTTCTTTTGGATAAAAGCCTCCTTTCCTGAAATTTCTTATCAGTTATCTTATGGGTTATATTAACCAGCTTAAGCAATAGAAATTTCTCAAAGAAGTCCAAGATCAAGGTGTCAATTAGTCCCTTAGTGAGGGGCTCTCTTCCTGGCTTGCAGGTGGCTTCCTTCTTGTGTCCTCAAATGGTGAGGAGAAGGAGGAAGCAAGCTCTCTCGTGTCTTCTAATAATGGTCCTGATCTCCTCATGAGGACCTCACCCTCATGACTTCATCTAAACCTAATTGCCTCTCAAAGGCCTCATCTCCAAATACTATCACATTGGGGGTTATAGCTTCAACATATACATTTTGGTGGAACACAATTTCATCCATAGTACTTGTTATAATTTTTATAGAATCATAGATTTTTTAGGCCAGAATGAAATTGAGAAAATCTAGTTCAACCTTTTACTCAAAAGTAGGGATCCTGGCTATAGGATTCCTGAGCAGTGACGGTGCTGCTATGTATTTATCTTATGATTGTTTAGGCATAGAAAGTTTAAGATCCAGAAGAAACTTTTCAAATGGTATAATTGTCTCTTAGGATGAGCACAATCCTGAGGACAAAGTCATTTTTAAATCTTAATAATAACAATAACAGCAAGCTCTCACATTGCTCTTACAACATGCCAGGGATAGTGCCAAGCACTCTTCAAATGTTATTACATTTCATCCTTACTCTAACCCCATCATTTAAGTGCTATTAGTATCCTCATTTTACAGACAAAGAAACTGAGGCACAGAGGGTTTAAATCACTTGCCCAAGGTCGGATGCTTAGTAAGTGGTGGAACGGGGGTTTGAAACCAAGCCATCTGGCTCCAGAGTCTGTACTCTTAAACATGCTATAAAGGAAATAATTTCCAGAGCTTCCACTTTTATTTTCTTCATTCTCGTTTGCCATTGCTCCTTTATTTTTCATAAGGTTTCTATGATCTCTAGGCCAAATGAGATTCCAAAAATAACAATTTTAATCTTCAAATCGAGGGCATGATTTCTAAATGGACCAAGTTATTTTTGTGAACCCTACATAAAATTCAGGAACAGAACTTTGGAAAGGAACTTCCAGATGGCAGTAAATCTTCACAGTTCAGTAATTAAGCCTTTTGAGAATGTTACTCTGTTATGGAGCTACTGCCTGATTAACTGTACAATATCAATTATATCAAACGGCACTACTTTAATTCTGTCAAAATTTAGAGAAATCTGACATGCTGACACGAGACTCTGTGAAGTGTGATAATGAGCTGCCAAGTGTCATAAAGTGCCACGGGGGGGAAAAACACCCTTGCTTTCAGAATAAAGGTGGTTTTTTTTTTCTTTATTCATATTAGGTTATGCTTTATTAAACACCATGAACACCCAGAACATCACACACCTCTATCGTTTCAAATGAACAGTCTAATTTTTGGTTTTTATGAATGAAGTTCAAGTGATAATAGACAAATTTGTAGAAAAAAATAAACATAGCATATAGTTTTGGTTGAAAAAGATTCTATACCTAGGAAATTAGGCACTTATACTTTTGTTCTCCCATTCCTGTGAAGAATGGTTCTCAGAAAGTTACCTGTAACTTTCCAAAAGTTAGAAGTTTGACTTGCCTAATTTTATAGTGACAGACACTTGTCTGGTCATTAAGGACAAATCTAGGCTGTTTAAATAGCAAAGCTGGAGTTATTAAGTGACAGGATCTTTCAACAAAGTTTGGCTTTCTTGAAAAGAAATGTCCTTTTCATAAAAAAATAGAAGGGACTTTATTATAAATATAACAGCTATCATCAAATATAAGAGCTTAGGGTTTAATCAATGAAGGGATAAGAATAGTTGAAAGGCACAGGCCACTCTGTTTTGATTTTCCCATTGTTACTTTAATGCAATATTTAAATATTTAAGTTTTTTGTTTGTGACCTGAGGCAGACAACGGGAACCCTGAGTTTGATTTTGAGAGATGTATGTATATCATTAAGGAATATATACCATGGAAAATTTATTCCTTTTCATATATTTGGCGATCATCTCTTTCTGAACCACTGCCATATCTGTATTCCTTAACCTCCTTTTTACCTTCTTCCATGCACTTCCAGTTACCTTCTAGATATTTCCATTTGGAAATATAGCCCTCTGTGGAATTCAAATGTCCAACACGTCAGTTATTCTAGCTTCTCCCACTAATCCTCTCTTTCCCTTTCCCTTTTTCAGAAGAATCCTCGTCTTGCCCAAACTTGAAACCTCAGTCTTTATTTTTTCTTTGGTTCATCCTCTTTCAGCATTCTCTGTATTTATAACTTATTTGTTGAACCTTTTGAATTCAATAGTACACAAACAAAAAAGGTTTTATTTAATTTTTTTTAAATTACTGCTTTCTATCAATAAAAACTTTGCCATCCTTAATGACATTTGGAGAAGATTCCCTTTCCTGAAACTCCCTGTACCAATTTGGTCAGGTTTTTTTCCTTTTCCAGAAACCTTCAGCTCCTTTGATTATCCTCCATGGCTACTCTCTGCTGATCTTCCCCTTCCCTGACAGGCTTTCCCTTCTTAGGTACCAACAAGACAGAACAAACTTTTTATCTGTGTTTCTTGGATCAGAGGAAACTTAGGGAGCTCCACAATGATAAATGAGAGAAGTGTTGGCTGTCTCATTACCTTCTTGTGTTTATCTGGCTGTCATTTTCCAATTTTATTTTTCTTGGCTCTGGTAGGCTCAACAAAACAGCAAATGTGTTAGCTGAACTGGATGGCATGGCTCTCTCCAATTCTGGTAAGCATTTTCAATTACTTTGAGTGAATTTCTTGGAGTTCCACTCTTACTGGTCTTTGGAAAAGGGAAGCACCCTTCCCTTCACATGGTCTTCTTCCACCTAAGAGGTAGAGGTGAGGGTGGGAAGGGTAAATAAAACCCTTAGCCCTCATTCTTTATTTTCTCTCTATACAGACAATACTGCAGATTACAGCTGAGATTATAGTGGGGTAGGGGGAGGTTGCTGATTCAGATGCCTCATATCAAAAATGAATATCTAGCTCCTACTATTTACTCAACTAACCTGCTACTTTATTTAGAGTGAGCTTACTTGAGGCTTCTTTTTCCTGAACTTTGGGTCTTAGTAACCAGTTCTGGACAAGAGAAAACGTCCTACTTAAGATCTTATTACAAGTCACCAATAGTTGTCCCGATATTTCCTCTAAGGATTTTTTGCATTTTTAATAGTGACGAAGAGAATGTTATCTTAAGAATTAGCATCAGACTTTGTGTATATTGTGTTAATGCATATGGAGAGGGCAGAGGGGTCATGGAAAACACTGTCTTAAGAAAACTCCCAGCTGTCTCCAAATACACATTGCAAATAAGAGATATAGCCAATCTGTATCTCTGCTATCTACTGGGTAATGGTACCTACTTGCTTTGGCTCTTCAAGATGCCATCATACCTAACCCCTTGAAATCAGAAAGTGCATTTGAGTAATGGTACTTCTCTATCTGACCTGGCCTACATAGGTCAGATTTTACAGTGCTATTCAAGGATGTTAGTGGCCTCCTCTCATGCACTGCTCAATGTCTTAAAGAAGGAAGTACACTCTGGGCTCTTCTGAGGGACAGAATGGGAAGGTGGATTTGCAAAACACATATGATGTATACACTCAGATCTCCATGTTTCTGGATTATTTTCTCTACATTATTTAAGGGAAATTCTAGAATTTCACCCTCAGCCATAATCCGTCACCAAGTCCAGGTTTAAGTTAAACAAGCTAACTTTTAGATTCAGGTATTGGAACTTATACATTAAACTCGGAATTTCTGACAAGTACATCATATTAATAACTTTGGTCTGAGCCAATGTTTATTCCATCCCACTTGATCTAACATTGTTAGAATTCATAATCCTCAGAGATTTGTCAATATAAATTAGCAAAATCTCACAGTTCACTAGGTATAGCCAGACTTTGTGCCTTCCCCTGAGGCATACTCGGATTTAATTGTGGTTATAGGTCTGGAGGCAATGAAGCCTATTGGAAGATGTTGAAAAGAGACCACTAGTGAAGTTATTACAGGATCCTCAAGCAAGAAAATGCTGGTCTTCTCATACAATAGGGGAATGACTGGTTCTGATGACAGAGATTCAGGGAGATTTGACAGCTCCAAGTCCTCATATTTATCTGAGCACACCTAGATGTGCTTATTCTATGTTTTAAGGTTCATTTCATTCCCAATTGAATTCTAAGTCTCATACAAAATATTTGGCAGGACTGTGATCAAAGTTATATTTTAACTCTGTAAAATATTCAATACTTAATTGTTGAGCCTAAGTTCTAGGCTTTTCTACTCTAGACTTAGTTATCATTCAAAATACATCCCTAAATAAAGACAATGAAAGTTTACTACTCAAACTTTTGCTGAAAGAATTATGTACTAAGAGAGAAATTGAACTAAGTAAAAAGGAATGAAATTCAAGTAGATATTTTGGGCAAAGAAATAGGTAAAAGACTTAACCAAATCAAATTAAATACTAAGTATTATAAAAAGACTGATTTGGGGGACATTTCAAAGCAAAGCAGAGTTAAAATCATTAATGTGTTAGATCTGATTATTCAGCAAATATCCACTCACTCTACTCTTCACACACATGGGAGGAATATACTTCTCCACTTCATTGATGTCGGGCTTGGACTTGTAACTTGCTTTGGTTAATGGAATGCTAACATATCTAATAAGAGAAAAGCCCTGAAATGATGTGCATTCCTCTGTTCTTACTCTTGCTTTCCTACTTTTAGCAATGTGAAGAGTATGCTCCAGGTAGCCACTGGTTTGAGGAAGATGAGAGATGTCTGAAGAACTGAACTAATACGTAGTTTGGACCCAAAGTTTAGTCCAGCCAAGTCCAGCCTAGCTCAGTCATACCCACATGACCCAGACACATGAGTGAGAAGTGATTGCTTATTGTTGAAAGTTCCTGGAATTTTGTGACTATTGGTTAAGCAGCAATACCTCATGGATATGTAAGCTACTAATAAGGATGTGAAAACAGAGAAGATTGGATTTAAAGCATACTAAATCTCTTGAATTGTTTGGGAGAAGAGGTATTAGTTAATCTATTTTAAATTATTGCTTTTTTGGCAAAGAATATACAAAATTCAAATATACAAAGGTATTCAGTGAAAATTATTTTCTTACCCACATTTACTCCATACATGCCTATTTCCTTTCCCCAGAGGCAACTACTATTACTAGTTTCCTAGGTATACTCCCAGAGATATTTTGTACATTCATTCATTTGCATATGTCTGTATATGTAAAAATAGTAACACACCTCATTACATAACTGTTCCTTTCTTATTAAACTACTTGGAGATCATCCTGTATCAGTACATATTAGGATGCTTTTTAAAATAAAAAATCATTATCATAACCTATCGTTTGGAGTAAAATAAATTATTTATTTTATTTTATTTTTTAAAGATTTTACTTATTTATTCATGAGAGAGAGAGAGAGAGGGAGTCAGAGACATAGGCAGAGAGAGAAGCAGGCTCCATGCAGGGAGCCCGATGTGGGATTTGATCCCGGGACTCTAGGATCATGCCCTGGTCCAAAGGCAGGCACTCAACTGCTGAGCCAGCCAGGTGTCCCTAAAATAAATTATTTAGGGATCCCTGGGTGGCGCAGCGGTTTGGCGCCTGCCTTTGGCCCAGGGCGCGATCCTGGAGACCCGGGATCGAATCCCACATCAGGCTCCCGGTGCATGGAGCCTGCTTCTCCCTCTGTCTGTGTCTCTGCCTCTCTCTCTCTCTCTCTGTGACTATCATAAATAAATAAAAATTAAAAAAAAAGAATAAAATAAATTATTTAATTAGTCCCTCTATAATGATTACTTTTAAATTTTTTTAATCAAGTAAATATGCTATGTAATAAGGATAATCATTAAACATATAAAAATAGAGTCTATAAACTTCTAAACTAGTTAAGGGAAAACAGGGAGAAAGAAAAATCATCTACTCATTAGAAGGCAGGAAGAATGGAAAAAGGAAGAAAGGAAATGTATGGTAAATGGAAATATAGTACATACAGTAATATGATGTAGTATAACAATATAATAGAAATAAATCAAAATACACTGGATACATTCATCATAATGTATCCTAGTAAAAATAGCATGTAAAAAAACAAAGCTTTTAAAAGTAGATTTTTTTTGGAAGCCCAACTAAATGTGGTTTATAAGGGATTTATTTAAAATGTGATTGCATAAAACATTCACTTAAAACATGATTGATGTATAGAGATAGAAAAAAAATCATAAGATAATTACCAAAATTAATCTGGCACAGGTATATTAATACCAGAGAAAACAGATCTTAAGAAAAAATTATTAGTATTAATAGGATATGTATTTAAGTATAAAGTTTCAATTCACCAGAAAAACAAAACATTTCTGAGTCTCTAGGCATAGGCATATAGCATAACAACATTGCCTTGAATATATAAAGTAAAAATGGACTGAATTATAAGAATAAATTGGTAGATCTACCACATAATTGGATAATCTCTTTTTCTTTTTTTAAGGGAGAAATAGGGCAGCCCGGGTGGCTTAGCAGTTTAGCGCTGCCTTCAGCCCAGGGCCTGATCCTGGAGACTTGGGATCGAGTCCCATGTCAGGCTCCCTGCATGGACCCCACTTCTCCCTCTCCCTGTGTCTCTGTCTCTGCCTCTCTCTCTCTCTCTCTCGTGAATAAATAAATAAAATCTTAAAAAAAAATTAGGGAGAAAGAAGCTCATGCATGAGCAGGTGAGTGGGGCATGAATAGGGGGAGAGGGAGAGAGAGAATCTTAAGCATGCTCCATGCCCAACGTGGAGCCATGTCACTCAATTTCAGGACCCTGATCATGACCCTGAGATCATGACCTCAACAGAAATCAAGAATCCCATGCTTAACCAACTGAGCCACCCAGGAGCCCCATAATTAAATAATCTTAACACCTTGTTCAAAAGCCAGTAAATTGAAGCTAAGCAAAAAGTGGTAATGACAAAGAAAATTGAAATTAACTATTGAACTATTAACTATCAAACAGTATTCAATTAAAAATTGAACTATTAGTCAACTATAGACTTGCAAAACAGAATATGCAGCCTTTTAAATTGCATATAGATGATAAAAATAATCTACAATGAGGTTCAGAGGAAATCTCTATAAAACAAATTAATATCAGAGTTCAGATGTCCATCAACAGATGAGTGGATAAAGATGTGAGATATCTATCAACTAGAATATAGTGGAATACTACTCAGCCATCAAAAATAATGAAATCTTGCCATTGCAATGACATGGATGGAACTAGAGGGTATTATGCTAAGTAAAATAAGTCGATCAGTGAAAGACAATTATCATGTGATCTCACTCATGTGGAATTTAAAAAAAAACCAGAGGATCATAGGGGAAGAGAGGAAAAAATAAAACAAGATGAAATTAGAGAGGGAGACAGACCATAAAAGATGCTTAATCATAGGAAACAAACTGAGGGTTGCTGGAAGGGAGATGGGTGGAGGAATGAGATAACTGGGTGATGGACATTAAAGAAGGCATGTGATGTCATGAGCACTGGGTATAAGACTGATGAATCACTGACCTCTACCTCTGAAACCAATAATACATTATTTGTTAATTAATGGATTTAAAAATGCAATTAGTTTATAAAGTAAATATGGAAAGAAAGCTCATAGTCCTATCTTGGCAAACTAAAAACCTAAATTCTAAGCAGTTGCAGGTCCAAAAATAAATAATTATGTAAATCGTGACATTTAGAAATAGATTTCAGTGAATGCACTGTATTAGAAATTTGTTGGATCCAGTAATAGAAGTTCTTAGACATTTTTAGCTCTTTGTGTATCTACCAAAGGGAAAACATAAAAAATGGAAAAAAAAATAGTGATGTAATCATTGAACTTAGGGAGTTAGAGTAAGAACAGAAAAAAGATAGTAGAGAATAAGCCAATGAAGAGATTAATGAAACAAAATATAAATAGTAAAGAAGATCAATAACATAAAAATTGAGAATGTCAAAATTTATTAAGAACTTAAAACCAGTATTTGCAATGAAAATGGAGATATAACTAGAAAAATTAATGATGCATATTTGTCATCTATATGAAAGTACAATTGAAAAATCACCCTATGTCTTACACAAGATTCTTTTATGTTGTTCATTTGATTTATGCTTGTTTTGAAGCTAGGAAGAACTGTCGGATTCTCTTTATATGGCACTGCCTCAGTGCCCCTGACAAACTATCAGGGAGGCTTTTTGGACACACACATTAGTGCTGTCTTTTGGTATATCTTCATACAACTTTAATGTAGTGTAGTTGGTATTCAATATTGGCCTAGGGACAACTGGGAAGTGATTGAATTGTGTGTGTGTGTGTGTGTGCGCGCAGGAGAGTCTACTTTTCCTTTTGGGATCTATATAATCTTCCATGATGCCATTTTTCCAGTGTCGAAAGACAAGTCCATCGATAGACATTCTGAGATCACTTATATTGTTTTCAGTCTTTTCTTCCATTTACCAAAGACTAATCTCAAATAATTGCACAATTGAAAATAAAACAATAAGGTGGTTTGTAAGTTATCATAGGTTAATATAATGACCCCTCTAAGATTATTTGCATATAAATAAGAGCTAATGGTTTAAAATCAGATAAATTTTGCTTTAATGGAATTACAGGCATCAAACATAGTAAAAAGTGTATAGTATTTTTCAACATATGGAAGTTTTAAGTGCTCAGAGACATTATGAAAGTTCTAATTTGAAGACGAGGCTTGTAAAACTGATGTAATGAGGTTCTAATGCAATGTTTCTAACTCACCCCACCCCAGGTATTATGACTTACAAATACTAGAATTTATCTTGGAAGACCTTATAGATGAATGAGTACAAATCCACCTACATAACTAAAAAAGTAACAGGTTTAGTCCATATCAGAAATCAAGACCAGTTTTCTTTAGGTAATCTCCCGGTTGGCTAATGCAGAAAAAGGAACAGCCAGAACCAGTTTGGGCAAGTCCAAGTGCTAAGTGAGTCACCAGAAGCTACAATGCTAATCTTTTTTTTTTGAAATAACTGATTGTTTTCCATCAGGTTTTTTCCAGGGTCAAGCAGAGTTTCAGCATTCCAAGAGGAGAGATGGAACTTGTAGAACACTTTGTCTTCATGTCACAAATATTCATGCATATAATCAACCAACTGCTATTTCCTGACAGGGTGGGGTTTCAAGACTATCTTTTCTATTTACATTTCACAAGAAGAAAAGACTACTGTTCCCTGAGAAAGCTATTTCTTCATTAGGGCAGGTTCCATATCCAATCATTTTGTAAATTCTGAAAATAAAGAACAAGACTAAATAATGAAGCAATGTTTGTACAGCAGAATAGACTATCAAAAATTTCATTAGAGGTCCATGACAGAACTGAAATTAAAACTTAAGTATTTACATATAACATATATGCAGTATTTCACAGCTTGAGAGGATCGTATCCCCTAATTTTTTTCTTTCTGCTCTATAATGCATTGCTGCTACTTTTCTGTTAACTAAGGAATTTTAGTAAAATATAATTGTTTAAAATGGAAGAATAAAAAATAAACAAAATGGAATAATATAACTGCATATTTTTCTAGTTATAAGTAACCTTATTTTTGGTATTTCATATCTCCCAGCTACGGCAAATGCATCAGCGTATAATCATCATATAACCATCATCTTCATGTTACAGGTGGGGGACATGAGGCTTAAAGAGGTTAGGGAGCAGGACTCCCAGAATGACAAGAACTCTCAAGCGAATAAAAAAAATAGTGAAAAAGTGGTGTAGGTTATAAAAAACATTTATTTAAACCTCCGGAAATTGTCCTAAGAGCATACAGCAAGTGGGAAAGAATTTATTCAAGAAAATCTACTAAATCTATTAAGAATAATGAGATTCTGTAACAGTTGAACCTTCATCCATTCCATTACTCAGCTTAGTGTTGCCGAGGCTCTACCCCGGCTCTGCCTCTCAGATGGGAGCTCCCTACTTCTCCAGCTCCCTGTCATGAGCTTTGGATATTACCATGAGGAGCTGGCTGCCAGAAGGTCTTATTTCTCCTGGAGCCATATTGTAGAAGTAGGCATGGAGGAGAGGACTTCCTCCCTACCCAGCCCCCATTTTTAAAGCAGAAGCTCTGCTCCAGGCACAAGAGACTGAGAATATTGAGGTCCTGATTATAAACCTCTCCCTTCCTCCCTCCCCTTCTCTCAGCTCATTCATGGAGTTGAAGTTCCATGTTCAGAGTCAAGCCAAGAAGAGCTGGAGCAGCCACCACTTGCCCCTGTGACCACTTGTAGAGTAGAAGTATCACTCCTGGAAAAGCAGACCCCCAACCTCAGCTCTGGTGCAGTGGCACAGGAATTCTGCCCAAGGGGTAAGGAGGGCCATAAAGAGAAAGAGCTCTGCAGCCTTATCTGAGGGGACAGTTCCTTTTTTTTTTTTTTTTTAAGAATTTATTTATTCATGAGAGACACAGAGAGAGAGGCAGAGGTGTAGACAGAGGGAGAAGCAGGCTCCATGCAGGAAGCCCGGTGCAGGACTCCATCCTGGGACTCACGGATCACACAAAGGCAGACACTCAACCACTGAGCCAACCAGGCGACCCTGAGAGGACAGTTCTTATTTGGAACAGAAAGAGAACTCTGCACCTAAGGCTGTTGTCATGCAGAATGGAGATCCTGCCGGAGAGCAATTAAGAGAAAGCTGGTAGTTCTGATACAAACAAAATTGCAGAGTAATCAGAAGTTCACTAGACAAAACAAGGGAAAGAGCCAAAAATGTCTCTCTGGGATCACACCCAACTGCGGGAGTCAGAAAGCCTACACATAATGTAGGCTGTACATATTCAGGAAAATTTGATCTCAGTTGCTTGGGACTGGTTACTCCTTTCTTTCTTCAATGTTCACCTTTCTTAAATGGAAATGACAGTAACTATTACCTATGCCTGTCTTGTATTTTGGGAGATAATTTGTTTTCTAGATTCATTGGTCCAGACATAGAGAAGAAATTTCCCCCAGAATGGATCATATTGAACATCTGAATCATACCGGATTCAGGTGGTTTAGAGGACTATATCTGGGACTTTTGAGCTAGTAATATTTAGACTTTGAGTTGATGCTGTAATGGGTTGACACTTTGGGGGATTTTGGAATGGGGTGCATTATTTGAATGTACTTGAAATGTACTTGAATCTTTAGTGGTCAGATGACAGAGCAGGCTGTGGTAAGGTTAATAATGGTCCCCACAAAGATGTCCACATCCTAATCCCAGGAACCTATTAATGTTACCTAATGTGGCAAAAGGACATTGCATGTATGATTAAATTAAGTGTCTTGTATGGCGAGGTTCTCCTGGATTATCCAGATGGAAACAAATGTAGTCACAAGGGTCTTCAAAAGAAGGATGCAAGAACATCCGATAGGTGACAGGCAAGATGATGTATATGACAGAAGTAGATGGTGGAGTCATGGAACCACAACTCAAGAAATACGAGCAGCCTCTAGAAGCTGGAAGAAACAGGAAACTAATTCTCTCCGGGAGCCTCCCAAATTAACCAGCCCTGCAGTCATCTTGACATTAGTCCATTATTAGAGTATAAATTGCCTTGCTTTTAGCCATGAACCTTGTGGTAATTTGTTACCGCATCTGTATGAATCTCATACAGTAAGTATGTGGGTAATTATGAAAAATAATTTAATTGCATATTTCTCCTTTCACCTCTTGTATGATTTTAAAAGGAATTACATAATACAATATGAATATAATTATATTTGGGGGTCTGTAATGGAGAGACAAAATGTATTTGATAATAATGGCATAAGGGAGAAGGGTGTGAACAGTGCTGTATTAGAGTGAGGAAATGACAATATATGATAATGTTCATTAAGTACATCAGCTTATATAAAATAGTAACTAGAATAATATAGTGTTGGAATTATAACATGAATAAGCTTAATATGCATTACAGTAAAAGCACAAAAAAGATGGAGAGAGAACTAAACTTCATAGGAGTGGGATTTCCAGGTTTCATTGAAATTAAGTCGGTATAAATCTGAAGTAGATTCTGATAAGATACACTTTGTAGGCCCTGATGCAACTGCTAAGAAAATAACATACACATATGATTAAACACATCATTAAAGGAATTAAAATGTTCCAGTGGAAAATGTCCACTCACTATATAATAAGGTAAGAAAGGAGGAATATAGATACAAAAAAAGAAATGTGACATGCAGAAAATAAACATGGAAAACAGATGTAAGTCTAACCATATCAATAACATTAAAAGTGAATATATCAAACAATCCCGTAAAAATAAGAAATAGTAAAATTATATTTAACAGAAAAACAAAAACAAAATCAAATATATGCTGTCTACAGGAAATACTATTTGGATTTAAAAATAAAAAAATAGGTTGAAGGTAAACGAATGGAAAAGATATATGCAAGGCAAACAGCAACCATATAAAAGAACTGGAATGGCTATAATAATATCAGGCAAAATAGACTTTAAAACAAAATATATTGCTAGATATTAAAATGGGTCACTTGATAATGACAAAAGGGTCAATCTCCTAAGAAGATACAATTGTAAACATGTGTATCAAACAGTAAAGCTCTAAAATACACGCAGCAAAAACCGTCAGAATTAAAGGAAGAAAGAGAAAATTCAACAATAATCATTAAAAGCTTCAATATATCACTTTTGATAATGGGTAGAACAGCCAGACAGAAAATCAACAAGATGGAGAATTATTCAGCAATAAAAATAAACAAAGTAGGGTAGCCTGGGTGGCTCAGCAGTTTAGCGCCGCCTTCAACCCAGGGCCTGATCCTGGAGACCCGGAATCGAGTCCCACATCAGGCTCCCTGCATGGAGCCTGCTTCGCCCTCTACCTGTGTCTCTGCCTCTCTCTCTCTCTGTGGGTCTCTCATGAATAAATAAATAAAATCTTTAAAAAAAAATAAACGAAGTACTGATCATGCTATTAGTTGGGTAAAACATGAAAATGTTATGTAAGTGAAAGAAGTCAGGCACAAAATGTCACGTGTTATAGGACTCCACGTATATGAAAGAATAAGCAAACTTATTGAGACAGAAGATAGACACTTGTTGCTTAGGGCTGCAGGGGTTCAGAGGGGTCAGGGGAGTAATGAAAATGATTGCTACTGGATTTCTTTTGAGAGTGAGGAAGATGTCCTAAAATTAGATTATGAGATCCGCATGTCTGAGAATGTATTTAAAAACCTGGAATTGAAAAAAAAATCATCATAATAAATTTTAAAAATAAATAAATAAACAAACCTGGAATTGTATACTTAAATGTAAATGGGTGAACTGTTGGATTTATATAGCAACAATGCTGTTACTCTAAAGAAGATACCATGGGAGTAGGGGTGGGCAAATGTTAGCCCAGCCGCCAGTTCTGTCCCTTTGCCTTTTTTTTTTTGTACAGAATGTCAAGTTAAAAATATTTTAATTATTTTTAATAGTTGAAAAAAGTCAGAATAGTGTTTCATAACACATATGCAAATTATGTGAATTGAAAATTTTTTTAATTTGAATTCAATTAGCCAACATATAATGCATAGTTTCAGATGTAGTGTCCAATAATTTACAGGTGCGTATAACACCCAGTGCTCATCACACACAGGTAAAATAAGATCTCTGAGGTTATTTAATAGCACATGGCAGAGTTGGGTTCAAACTCAGCTGGACTGAAGTTAGAGCCCTGTTAACATAACCACGACCAAGGTCTGTCAGGCACAAAATAGAAATGAGAGATGTTTCAGCTATGTTCTGAGATTCAGAACCATCTTCAACCACCATCACTGTGAAGTGTGTTGGGAAAGGGGATGACAAAATGTACCCAGTGTCGATGAGCAGAAATTTTGTGTAAAAGAGGAGGCAGGATAGTTTCAATGGCTTTATTCTCTACATGGCAATTCTTGAACTAAAGAGTGAGCTAGCAAGGCTCTTTAACATAGTGACCCCATGAACACACAGAACAGGAGTACCCTTTACTGTGGAAGGTTGCTATGCAACTGTATCTAACTCCTTTTTAACGTTGCTCCTTCATGTAAGAGATTTTTGCATATATGTGAACAATTAAGCACCAAATATCATGATCTTTGTTTTACTTAACTATGTCTCTCCTCATCTCTGTTTAATAACGAGTTGAAAGCTTGAAGTCAGCCACACAGGAGTACTTACACAATGAAAATTGGGGGGGGGGGGTCTCAATCAAACGTTGACCAGCACAATACTGGTTGAGGACAACCACCAGTAGAACGCATTACTCACCTTTAAAAAAACCTTTCATAAGCCCCTCACGTCCTTTCTTGCACCTTCCCCCATCTTGGTATAGGGCTGTGATGGTGCTGCTAACGCAGCCATTACTTATTTATTTTTTAATTCCACGAAGGTGGGAGAGACTGGGTCCTTGATGATGTCGTAGAAACCATATTATTTGTTGGCTTCCAGGTGATGCTGATGCAGTTGGTCTGGAAACCATACTTGGAGAAGCACTATTACTTCGGATTTTTCTTGTGTTTGTTATATGCAACTGAATTAAATTATAATTGATATAGTTAGGAAATTCTGGTGAATTCGAGAAAACATGCCTCATCTGAAGGCATTCCTATCCAATTTTTTAAAACACTGAGCTGACCAATCATACAGTCAATAAACTGGTCTCATTAAGTTGTGGAATAGAGAAGGAGCTTCAGCTTTGGCCTGTCTGTAGCACTTTACTGTCAAGAATTGAGACTCCCCTACTCCAGGATTCACTGTGTAAATAATAGTTAAAGAAGAATAAAGGTGGGTATTAGGAAAATAAGTTTAAATCCAGTAACCAGTATGAAGACTGGAGCAGACCCAGTCAGCACACCACCATAGCTTGCTTGGATCTTTTCTCATTTCCATGCACACTGGCTCCAGGAGTATTTTCACTCTTAAACTGCCAGCATTATGTCTCTTTGTTGGGGGGCTGGCCTCAGGCAGCTAGAACTCATTTTGCTTTACTTTGTCAGAAGCACCTGGGAGTTTATAGCTCCCCAGGGGCAATTCTTAACCAATGATCGACAAGTACAGGAGAATAAATATTCCAGCTACTTTGTCTTGATAAAGATAAATCTGAGGTGTGGCCTACACTGTCTTTAGACATCCTTTGTGGGACAGAGTCAAACTTACTCTTCGCGAAATTTTGCGTGATAACACATACCTCCCTAGTCACCTAAGCTAGTCCCATTTCCCTAAAATGGTATTTCCTGGGAAAGCTTCCCAGGAAATGGTTTTTACTGGGAAAGCTTCCTATTAATCACCTTCACATGAATCCCCACTTCAGAGTGTTTTCTGGGGAACCCAACTGGAGAGAGAGAGAAGAATTTCAATCTTCTCAGAAAGCAGGAGAAGAATAAAAGGAAAGTTTTCATCCTGTTCTATCTTCTTGAATTTGAGCTTTCTCTACTGACATGTCTCAGATATTTGGATGTGCTTGGGAAGAAAATCAACTCATTTTGGATTCCTAGGTTCATTTAGGAAGTTGGAAATACATGTCTGGACTCCAGGACAGAGGTCAGACCCAGAGATATATTAAATTAAAACAAGCTGGGTTGTCAAATCATAATGTATGAGTTATGCTGATTTACTTTTCTATGATCTACTTTGTCCATCCTCCACTAATTTTAAAATTCAGTACAGCTGTGAGTTTCATTAAATGTTTATGATCCTATTATAGGATATATTTTTAGCCTTAATAAAAGGAAGTTGATAAAGCTTCATTATCTGTCGTTTCAGAGGAAGAGTAAAAAATCTAACATCTACCAAGTGAGTCTATAATATGTCATCATAAATCTTCTATTTCCCAAGCCTTTGTCTCTCTTTGACATCAAAGATAAATGACTATTACTAGAATTAATATCTCTTAAATATATCATGATTCTTCAACATTATTAGCCAAAAGGCTGTTATGAAAACTTCACTAAAATAGAATTTGATTTTCTTTGTATGAACTGTAAGGGTTACTGTGAATTTTTAGTACCTGTAGTGGAAATGTCTTCCATATTAACTCAGCAGGTTTTCTCAGAGGAATAAAATTATTTTATATGTGAGAAAGGAAATTACAAAATATCATGGCAAAATTATTCTGTTTTTTTTTTAATCTTTTGAAAACCGCGATCATTTAAATCACTTAGAAGAGCTTGGTATTACTTCCAGGCTCTGAATCTTGCTTTAAAGTGGCACAAGCTTGGTAGCAAAATAATACAACTTAATTGACCTAGGGAGAGCTCTTAAGAAATATCCTTGAGATATTTGAACTACTCCTATTTTTCCTACCAAATGCAAAAGATAATTTTAGTGTAAGTTTCTTTGTACTATTGTGAGTTCCAAACCTAATTTCTCTAGAAACGTGTGTCCATGTAAAAGCTCCTTTTACAGTTGCTATGGAACTAGTTTCTGACACTTACATTATTAAGGCTCATTTTGGATTGGAAGGGAATGCATCCATAAGACATTGAAAGCTGCTTCCATAATTTGGGACTGAGGAAGAAAAAAAAAACTGAAGAGTGGCAGAAAATGAAAGAAAGCATTTGTAAGAATTAGTCACAGGAAGATTCTATGTTTTAATGGCAGTAGTGTCAGAAAAGCAAGTATTATATGGGATCATTTCCTACAGCAGCCTCAGTAAAAGGATATTTTAAGTTCTGGAATTGTGAGATTTGTGTACAAATTATGTGGTGATTTGGATACATAGTCAGAGCCTATCAATACTGGCCTACATTAAGTTTTAGAAATTTGCTCCTTTTTTTAAAAGGTGTATATGAGTGGAAACAAAACTGGAAAATAATTAAAGAATGTTTACCATTCTTAGTTATTTAGGGATTTTTATGTTGGGACCCCCCCGGGTGGCTCAGCGGTTTAGTGCCTGCTTTCAGCCCAGGTGTGATCCTGGAGTCCCCGGATCGAGTCCTATGTCAGGCTCCCTGCATGGAGCCTGCTTCTCCCTCTGCCTGTGTCTCTGCCTCTCTCTCTCTCTCTCTCTCTCTCTCTCTGTCTCTCATGAATAAATAAATAAAATATTTTTTTTTAAAAAGGAATTTTTATGTTTACTCTTTCTTACCATGACAGTAAAGATGAATATATCACTTCACGCGAAGATGGGAGTTATTCACTGTGGAATAGCTTATGCCCAGATATAACACCATGAAAACTGTCCACCAACCCTTCCCCTGATTTCGTTTTAGCTTTACTTTCCGTATTCTTCCTCTTCTGATTCTCCTTATTTTTTGTACTTATTTTAGAAGCTGTCTCAAACTTATTTTGATATGAAATTAAGTTATGAATACATAAACTAAAATGAATGAAAAATGAAGGCTATACAGCCAATTAGCATCATCTTACTTTTTTTTTTTTTAATTTATGATAGTCACAGAGAGAGAGAGAGAGGCAGAGACACAGGCAGAGGGAGAAGCAGCCTCCATGCACCAGGAGCCCGACGTGGGACTCGAACCTGCGTCTCCAGGATCGCGCCCTGGGCCAAAGGCAGGTGCTAAACCGCTGCGCCACCCAGGGATCCCCATCATCTTACTTTTATAGATGAGAAAGTTATTAGAACAGAGAGGTAAGTGACTTGACTTAATGTATTAACAGTTTTTATAGCTGCAAATGAGGAACTCAAGCACTTTGGGTTCTGGACCCAATATTCCCTTGGGTGGAAACTCCTGGCTTTTCTGAGGACATCTGTGAAGCCAGTTTGATTGTTATGACCATAATATTTGGTGTCTTCATTTCTTGTTTTAAAAAGTAAACTATTCACTTTCTGAAACATCCTTTTTCAAGTTTAAAATCGTAGGTCTTAAAAGTAGGTACCTTTAGTCTACTTTAGTAAGGGCTTTTGCTCTGCCCTGAGGATAAGCCCCTTGTGGAATGGAGCAAAGGTGGATCCCATCACAGTAGGTGGCTGACAAGGAAGAGACACTTGTCAATAGTTGACCACAATTACCGGAAGAAATGGTTTTCTTTGTTGAGATCATTACTTTTTTTTTTTTTCTTTTCTTTTCTTTTCTTTTCTTTCCTTTTTTTTTTTTTTTTTTTTTGGTTTTAGAGACAGAGACACACAGAGAGAGAAGGCACATGCGTGAGGAGGGTGAGAGGAGAGAGAATCTTAAGCAGGCTCCATGCCTAGCATGGATCCCTACTGGAGATTGATCTCATGACCCTGAGATCCTGACCTGAGCTGAAATTAAGAGTCAGACATTTAAATGACTGAGTCACCAAAGTGTCCCTATTTTTCTATTATATCATTGTCAAACCATTCCACAAGCCCATTTGCAAATTTTTATTCTCATAAATGATGCATATAATATGCAATGAAATTTAGTTTCCTTCAAGTTTATTTTTTACCTTTGAGTCTTCTTTTTAATATGATATCAGATGCATGAAAGGATATGCACTGGGTTACAATTAAAACTGTATCATATGTGCAATTTCAGTTTTTCCACAATTTTTAATTTTCTCAGACTTCCCAAATATTCATTTTGACCTACTTATGTAAATTTTTATCATTAAATTACAGATTTTGAAAATGTTTCTTCATAATGCTCGTTTTTTTTTTGTCAATGCTTACGTTTAAAACCAATGTATTTTTAATGAAATGTGTCAGTAAATTACACTTATGGCAAAATACAGGCATATCTTGGAGGTATTGTGAGTTCAGTTCCAGACCACTACAATAAAGCAGATATTGTAATAAAACAAGTCAAATGAATTTTTTTGTTTCCTAGTGCATTTAAAGTTATGTTTATACTACTGTAGTGTATTAAGTGTGCATGGCATTATGTCTAAAAACAATGTACATGTCTTAATTTAAAAATATTGCTAAAAATGGCTAACCATCATCTAAGCTTTCAGCAAATCATGTTCACTGACCACAGATGACTAGAACAAATGTAATAATAATGAAGAAGTTTGAAATATTGCAAGACTTATCGAAATGTGGGGTGCCTGGGTCGCTCAGCCAGTTAAGCATCTGCCTTGGGCTTAGGTCATGATCCTGGGGTCCTGAGACCAAGCCCTGCACTGCTTAGCAGGAGTCTGCCTCTCCCTCTGCCTCTCCCCCAGCTCATGCTCACACACACACACACACACACACACACACACACTCTCTCTCTCTCAAATAAATAAATTAAATATTAAAAAAAAAAGAATTATCAAAATGTGACACAAATGCTTTGAGTGAGCAAATGCTTTTATTTTATTTTATTTTATTTTATTTTATTTTATTTTATTTTTTGAGCAAATGCTTTTAGAAAAATGGCACCAATATACTTGATTGACACAGGGTTACCACCAACCTTTAATTTTTTTTTAAAGATTTTATTTATTTATTCATTTATGAAAGACACACACAGAGAGAGAGAGAGAGAGAGAGAGAGAGAGAGAGAGGCAGAGACACAGGCAGAGGGAGAAGCAGGCTCCATGCCGGCGCCTAATGCAAGACTCGATCCTGAGTCTCCAGGATCTCACCCTGGGCCAAAGGCAGGAGCTAAACTGCTGAGCCACCCAGGGATCCCCCAACCTTTAATTTGTAGCAAAAAGGAACAACAACAACAACAAAAAATACCCCAACCAAACAAAAAAACAACCAAACCCTACAGTATCTACGAAACTCAATAAAATGAGGAATGCCTGTAATGAATTAGACAACCACAGGGAACTTTTACCTTATCAAATATAGTGTTACTAGAATGAGAGAAGAAATCTGTTGTAGTTCCAATTCAGGAAAAGAAAAACTAAAAGTCCTGCCTCTGGACTTTATCTTGCTGTGAAAGGGACAAGATCTCTCTCCTTTGGCAGAAAGCATCCAAATGGCCACAAATGTACTCTACCACTTAAAAAAACGAGAGGGCAACAGCTCATTAAAACAAAACAACCCTCATTTTTTACCTTCCTCTTTGCCAAAGTTTTCTGTCATTAGCACTCATAATTTTCTGTCATTTGAAGGAAACCCAACACATTTTGGGGTGGAGGAAGGGAGGGGAATCTAACGTCATTAAAATAAAAAAGCCTTTAGTGTTTAAAAAAAAAGGGGGGGGCTGTATGCTTTCCCACTGAATACACATTTTCCTGTTGAGATTGCTTTGAGAACCAGTGTTCTATTTTTATTATTCTCCTTTTGCCTACATTTGAAATTTTAGAAAGGTTTCTTCATTAGAAATGCTATAGAATTTTTATGTACGCTGGTTTTACATGTCTTTTCCAGAATACATGTTGTCTAATTACAGTAGAAGTTTTTATGTTACAAGATGTAGTCTTTCACCCATTCTGAATCTATCACTACAGACATAATTGAAACACTGTAGCCTTAGAAACTCAAAATGCAAAATGATAAAGGGGTATATTTTAAATTTACTACCTAATAAATTGGGAGAAAGAGTTGCAGAATGATAATGAATATAGTTAAATTTACAACTAAATATCATTTTAACTATTGATCACTTGCTGAAAGCATTACTTTGGAAAAACAAGGAATTTGGTTTAACTACAGGCATGTCATTTAACATATGCAAGTATCTTCTCTTCAAAGGTAACCTAACTCTGGGAAATGAACTAGGGGTGGTAGAAAGGGAGGTGGGTGGGGGGGGTGGGGGGGTGACTGGGTGACCGGCGATGTGGGGGGCACTTGATGGGATGAGCACTGGGTGTTATTCTATATGTTGGCAAATTGAACACCAATAAAAAATAAATTTATAAAAAAAAGAAAACTCAGATTACAATTTAGAGGATATCAAAATATGGTTGTATGTAGCATTTTTGTATCTGAAATTATAGACTGTATTTTATAAAAATAAAAAAAACAACAATGGTAACATAGAGTTAAATTAGATGAATTCCAAAATTTCTTCCAATTTTAACCTTACAAATGACCATTCTTCAGTATTTTCACTTTAAAAATATCTAATAGAAGTAATAGGAATAGAAGGGTATATTCCTTCCTGTATTTGTCAAAACGTATTATACTTTTGAGGGAGGTACATTAGATTAACTTACTCAGACCACCTTTTTTTTTTTTTTCAATTCCTGTGCATTATCTAAGGGCCAGAATAGTTGAAAAATATGATGAATAAACAAAATGAGGGGATCCCTGGGTGGCAAGGCAGTTTAGCGCCTGCCTTTGGCCCAGGGTGAGATCCTGGAGTCCCAGGATCCAGTCTAGCATTAGGCTGCCAGCATGGAGCCTGCTTCTCCCTCTGCCTGTGTCTCTGCCTCTCTCTCTCTCTCTCTCTCTCTCTCTCTCTCTCTCTCTGTGACTATCATAAATAAAAAAACAAAAAACAAACAAACAAAATGAAGCTGAGATTTTGACATGAAAGTGAATATAAACTGAGAAGCAAGAAAGGAGGGAATTTGCTCCTGGAAATGCACTATGAAAGGATATGATCATTCTTGGTTCAAAAGAAACAGAACCACTATTAAGAGAACAGAATATAGTTGTGTGCCAAAAAGATATATTCCTTCATAAAAATCTGGAGAATTGAGGAGAGTATTTGTGTGAAGATAAAAGATTAGAAACAAAATTAGGGAGTGCCATATCATGGTGGTTACAAGGCTGAACTAGGGCTGGATTGCCTGAGATCCTACCCTGCATATGGCACTTACAGCTGGCGACACTGGACAATTTATTTAATCTCTGTGCTTCAAATTTCTGACCTATACGATGTGGATTATGGTCGCTGTAAGAATTACATGAGATTAAACATGAATTTCCTGGCATAAAGGAGTTGCTCAATAAATATCAGCTATTATTATCACCGTAGGACTAGACTACAAAGACCTGGTTAAAGAAAGTGAATAAATTAAATTCACCAGGTGGGAATGACAAACTAGAATTCAAGTACACATTCAATTGAAAATCTCATTTCTCAAAAGCAGAGCATTTGATAAATTCTTGTCTTATCTCACCGATAGTTTCATCCAATAAAAGGTAAAGAAAGTTATTAGGGAAATTGGCGCTAGTGAACAATGCATTTTGCATACTGGCTGCATAAAAAAAAGAAAAAAAAAGAACAAAGCGTTGAGCGAAACCAGTGTAACTTCCCAGGAAATTACTGACAGGATCAGATTTTAAATTGGTGAAACACAAGAAGAAAGGCCACATACTTAAATATTACGGTGATACTGACTGTCAGGATAATGTCAGAGGTGCTAAAGTCTAAAATGAACTGTGATGTCTGAAAAATGTTAAGGTTAACAAAAATTTTAAATTATGTAAGGGGATTTCCAGGGAAGCAGAATTAATATATGTGATGTACATCCTTTGGCAAAGACTACTAATGAGTAGAACTTGAAGCCTGCTAGTAATGAAGGTGATCAAGCTCAATTGTTACTTGGTAATAAAAAGGATCAAGACCCAAATCCCTTCCAGCTGAAATTCAGTTATTGCTATTTGTTAGGATGAGTTGAGGTACCCTTGACCTCGGGTTTATAGTTATATAAGGGCAATTGCTCCCTAAAATAAGGGTAGAAAGGAAAAAAGTGGGGCTGCTAGGCTGGTCCCTACACCACGTCAGGTGAATGAATTTGAACGAAGATTCTGAATCTGTGAAGCAACAGAATCTACCAGAAACAGTGAACAGGTGCTATCCCATTAACCTGGGGGCAGGCTATGTAAGGCAATCCAACAAGCTTGAACACTGAAAACCAGGCTGAGGGTAACAATGGGAAAAGGGTGTTGACAGTCAAGTTTTCAGAAAACTATTAATGGGCAGAAATTGCACTTATATTGACAGCTCTAGTGAGGTTTTGACAGGCAGGGACAAGGTGCTCTAGTATTAGCCATAGGAAAACAAATAGAGGTATGACTTCTGCTAGCCAGATTTCATGTAAAACACCAGGGCTTTGTGTTGGGTGACTCTACCAATACCATGACTTCATGTTCTCATGCGGCTACCCAGCAAGAAGTGACCACGATTCTTCCAAACTTCGAGGGGGCGAGTATGACTTCTGGCTTGAGTTCTGAGAGGATAAAATCAAGCCTGACCCTTTAAATATAAATAAGCATAGGGAGATTCCTTTATGGGAAGGAGGAGAGGCTCAACTTCCCATTAATCAATGTCCACGTAGCCTGGAGCAATGCTTCTCAAACTTCTCAAATGGAAAACCCTTGTAAATACAATAAGAATGAATTACTCGAAAAGTGAAATTTAAAAAGATATGTAATATAAAGCCCTATTTTTTGAATTGGAATTCGATCCATGTAATCAGAACAAAGGTACCTAGTGAAAAATAATAAATCATATAGGCTGCTCATTGAAAGAGTATGTTCGTGTGTAGAAGTGATTAACACAGTTATACAGTGAACTAGAGCACTAAACAATGTTTTAGCCAGTCCTCCCACCCTTGGGACATATGGTAGGTCAAATATACATATATATTTTTTTTTTCTTGTGTGTATATATATACACACACACATAGTGCTAGGGAGTAAACAGATGAGACAATTGAGGCCACTTTAGGCTCCTCTTGGCCGTCCTGGACTGAGAAACACCTCCAAGCCTGGGGGAAAATATGAGACTGAGTTCTTGCGGTCACATAAAAAAAAAGATACTGAAAGAAAGCTTCTCTCACTCTCTTTCTGCGTGTGTGCATGAACGTTACGAGAAAGAGCACTTAATTACAATCTTTATTCACAGTCTCACTCTCTGCGATCAACTAATTGCAGATGACATTGGAAGCCTTGAACAAATCTTGTTTTACATAATACAAGTGGCTAGAAACTTGGATTAATTTGCAGACGCGGAAAATTCTCTCCTGAAGAGTCTGTACTATGATCAGAGTAGGCGGCTGCCACGTAGCACAGCCAGGAACCGATTTTTAATGTTGGAAATTCTTTCACTGTATTAAAATACACTGTTCTTAATATATTGCCCTTCAGGTTACAAAAAAGTTAGCACTAAATTTTATTTATGCAAGATTTTTATTTTACATTTAGTTTAATGAGCAGTATCAAATTTTACAGTCACTGTTTTTCAATTTTTAAGACTCAAAGGACATTGGTAATGTGCTGACTTGACATAAGGCGCTCCTGGCAGCAAATGGTGTGACCAGGTGTGGAACTCTGGAATGCTATAATCCCAAAGCAAAGGGCTTGTCAGGTAATAAGAAATCAAGATCTTCCTTTATCCTCTTCTATGACTCAGTCTAGATGATGCCTATCCACATGACAAAGGAAGTCAAGGTTTTAAAATGCTGGGAATGGAGAGTAATAAAGCAAGTTTATAGATGCCGTCTGTGAAGCTGAGTGGAGGGAATGAAATGATCAAATGCACACCCCAGTGAGAAGCACAGGGGCAAAATGCTTCAGAGTGTGCTCTAACAGCCCGAATACCTGGATCCGAGTCCTGCTTTCACCTCTTATTATCTGTTATTTATTCAATGGTGACATTATCCATAGTGACAGCATCTTTCCTCATAGCATTATTCTGAGAATTAAATAAATTAATACACTTCGAGCCTGGATAACAGTAAGTGCTCAATAAGTATTAGGTTTTTTTAACAACTCCAAACCGATGCAGGCCTGAATAAAATGTACAGAAAATCTCTCTCATATCATGCTAAGTACTAATAATATTATTGGAGGAAAGATGATTGGCCAGAGGCTGTTCTGTGATTGGCTGCCTGCTGTTATTGATAACAGAGAAGATAAGCAGCCCCGGGGGTGTGGGGTCCTCACCAAGCTCTCAAACTGCTGCGTTAGGCCTTCTGAAATAGCAGTGGCTGGGATTTACTGGGTACTGGCTATGTGCCATGCAAAGAACCAAACAACCTGTATTATTGTTACTTTTAATCCTCAAAATGACCCTGTGAGATAGGAATAATTTCTTTTTAAAGAGGAGGACATGATAACCAAGATATAAGTAATTTGTCCAAGGTCGGAAAGGTAATAAATTGCAGAGCTAGTATTTAAACTTGGCGGTCTAATCCCAGATTCCCTACTTTTATACTCCAGTGGGTTGCTTCGGTGACTCCCTTATCATTTTCTCCTCTAAGATACGTTTTAGGAGTGAGACCATGAGTTACCACTGGTCTCCACTGGGCTATCTTTCCTCTCTTTATCCGATCTATCACCTGAAAGGATTCAAAGTCAGTCCCTGGTTAAACGGAAGCAGCTGAAATATTAACTTTTCATTACCTTCAGGGATGTGTCCAAAAAACTCAAGTTTTCATTTGGTTAAGTCATGAAAACCTCAGGTTTTTGTTTTTGTCTGGTTTTGTTTTTACCTATAAACTGGAAATAGCACCTCTCTTGTGGGATCATTGTGCCCGTTAAAAAAAATATTGGTGTTAAGTGCCTAATAGCGTGCTTAGAATCTAAAAAGTAGCTGGACTACTATCCTCCTTGAGAGTCACATATTTCCTTGGAGCGAGGCCTCTTGGGGTGACAGAAAGGGGATGTAAAGGAACACGCAGTGGTTTGAAGAAAACACTTTGGATACACACATGCTTATGCCATGAAGATTTCTCCTTCGTTCTGGGGTTACACAAAGTCTCTCTTTTCTGCTACTCTCCTTGCTGGAAGCTGTGTCCTTTTAAAGCATATGGGTAAGTATCATATTGTGTGTGAAAATCAAAGAGGCACTAGTCTAAAAATATGTAACCTGGATTCTATTTCTGGCCTAGCTGCAGACTCCTGTTAACTTATTAATATGTGTATGCCTCAATTGCTTAAACACATATCGAGAATTAACTCTTTCTCCCCTGCTTCATGGGAATTCTGGAGTGATGATTGAGCATCCCTAAACGCCTGAGTTCTCTTAAAGGAAGTGATATGCATATACAAGGCTTCTGCTATTAGGTCACATATGGTTCAGTTTGAAAAGTGCTTTGGCGACAGAAAAAAAAAAGGTTCTCTCTATCTGTTAATAAATAGGAAACTGTTCATTTCATTGGGATCGACTCTTTGGAGAATTTTTAAATTCTCTTGAGAAAAGTTTCTGATGGTTAACTTTTACAAAATTAAAAACGGTGGCGCACCGGCAATAGCAACTTAGCAAATACCCACTTTACCATGGGGACCTTATGCTAGCTCTAAGAGGATTTGGATTCACAGTATCTAAGGGCACAATTTATGTGTCATTGCATTCAGTTTGTTGATTTTCAGGTGAATCTTAAATCTCAGTTTTGGAACTGGGAAAATGAAGTATATGCTCTTCAAATTATTTTTCCACCAGATACTTTTCTTTTTATTATCCTAGATTTCTCTACAAATATTTTATATTCAGGGCATGATGATCCCCTGTAGAGATTTAAATAAGGACATATATTTAATATGTCTATGCACACTAGGACTTCACCCTCAGAAATACTGATTCAGTTTGGCCTGCCTTGGGGGTCTATAAATTTAGAATGATCCACAGGTGATCCTAAAGCATGTCCTTAATTAAGCTGTAAGGTGGCTTTCACAGACCTTTTTAATAGGAGAGTAAGGTTAGCTTTGCCCTAGCATTGGCAGCCACATCTGGAGAGAGAACATGCTACTGATTTCTCAGAAATGTTGTTTTCCAGTCTTGCGTGTGTTTGGATAGAGTGAAAAATAAGGATGTGGGAGAGAAAGATTAGGACACCTTGATTTATGTGGGCCCTAGCACCAAGTTCGCCTGTGTTCAAGTAGAGCTTCTTTTGAGTTCTTTTGTCTTATGTGTATTCCTCATGAAATTTTCTGAGAGGGGTGAATCGTTGATATCCTTGAATCACTAGCATTTAGGAATCTCTGTTAGGGTTTTTACAGCGTTCAGTGGTAGCTCAGTGTTATGTAGCAAAAATATTTTTTATAGTATGTAGTGTTTTCGTGGACTTTGACATTTTTCAACTTTCTTAGATCATACTACTCCTTAAAATTAGTTTAACATCCATTTCTGAGCGCTGTTGTTGCAGAAAATGTGGTCATGAATGAGCAAAGCGTTTTGTAATCTGGAAAGTGACATACAAACGTTGAATCTAATTAAAAATCACCATCATGAATTTAATGATCCACAGAATGCTGATCCTTGAAGCACATTTTATTACACATAGTTACTTAAACCCCACCTTTTGTAAAAAGTTAAGACAGTTCTTTTTTTTCCGACTTACAAATCTTTTTATTCACAGATATAACAAGAACCTTTGCTTTTGTTTCTGGCAACAATGAAGTGTATTGAAGAGAGTTAATTGAACTTTGGAATTCTCAAAATGCTTTTAGAGCAGAGGTAAATAAAATTGTTTCAAATTGAAAATTGTTCTACACAAAATCTAGGGCAGTTTTCTTAGAGAACAGAGTTTACCTTTATTAGAGGAAATTGTTCAAAGTAACTGTGAAAAAAGGCTTTAAAAATAATTACCGTGCTATTGTATGGTGATTGTAACAAATGCAAGCAATGCAGAAATTGAAAAAGTAAAAGCAGTGGCTCCTACTCTACCCTGCACCCAATGTTCCAGAGACAATAACTTAAAATATTGGTGTGCTTTGTTCTAGTATTTTATTTACCCATATAGATACACGGGAGCATGTAAACACACACACACACACACACACACACACACACACACACACTCAGTCTCTCTCTCTACCAGGAGTTTATTTTTCTTTTGACAAAGATTATCCCTTTTTTCATGTTAAAGATGTTCTCAACAAACGTTTTAAGGCACTTGTGAGTTCGATGCCTAAAGCCCAGGTAATGCTGTGCTTGTGCTAATTTTTTGACTCAGAGGCTATCAAGAGTGAAAAGCTGTTCATACCCGATTTTTCTAAGTGTCAGGGAAATGTACACCTGTTTTTAGGTCTTTGCATCTCTGTGTCTCCCCAGGGGATAAAGCTTTTACTCGGGGGATTTCTGGTTGGGGGAAAGGGTCTGCACCACAGTCTCACTCTAAGTGATTATTATCACACCGGTAAGTTTCCACTGTGGCTGCTGGGTGCAGGCTGCGAGCACATTTGAAGTCAGCAGGGGACCGTTAGAAACCTCCCCTTTGCTGAGAGGAGCGGTGGAAACCTCTGCTTCCCTGAAGCATGCTTGCAGGCTGCGGTCAGTTGCTTCTTTTTTCATGCAGTGCTGTTTTAAACTGTCTTCTATCCCACAGAGCAAAAACATACTCGACAAAAAAAAAAAAAAAAAGTACAAACAATCCCCATGAGTGTTTTTGAATTTTCCTCTGCTAATCTTATTGTTAATGGTATGAGGTCTTGCCAGGAGTCATTTGTGGTTTAGACAAAGTAAATAACATAACATTCGCACACTTAAAAACAATTAATATCAAGTATCAGATCAAACGCTATTTGATATAAAGCCTAGACTACCAAGTTGGCTTTTCCACCTGTCTGATGAAAAAAATCTTTACAGATTGCTGAATTTTCTATATGAGGAGGCATATTTAGTCATCTGTAGGAGATACAGGACACTCTGCTTCGTAATAACATAATTGCATAAATTGCATACTGTGAAGTTTGTATATTAGAACATTAGCAAACGATTATCCTGTTTAAAATAAAAATGCTCTCCAGTAGTTGAAGAGTGATGCAAATCTAAATCCCTTATCTGTGTTTGTCCTTTGCTGGCAGTGAACTTAGCAGCACTTAAATTCCTATTCAGTACAAATTGAAATGATGTTGTCCTTGGTTGAAAGCATTGATTTTTTTATACCAAATGGACTTTAGGTAGAATTACCACTTATAGTAGGAATTTCAGGAGGAATTCACAAGTCGCATGAATTTAAAAGGATCCCACAACTATTACCTATTAAGCCACCTAGGACTAATTAATCTCCTATCAGAAATTATTTTAAAGTTTTCATTGTATGCAAAACATGGTATGGGAAGTCTGTGTAATTATGGATATTATTCCTCTTCTCACGTGGTTAAGAAACTAATGATAGCGACAAGTTAAATCCCATTAGCAAAGGGCTACTAAACAATTGTAGGTTATAGTGATGAGGTACTTTCAGCAGCCTATTGGCTTTATTTATTTGTATATATATATTTCTAGCCCTGTCACTAAATCATAATAATAAATCATAAATCTTAAAAAATTATTGAGATTAGAAAAAAGTTATAGTGGTGATAATTTTATCACTTTCACTGGCTCCAAGGACACTAGAACCACTAGTTAAGTAAAGAAACAATTAGTTTGAAAACAAAACAATTAAAAAAACATATTTTAGGGCACCTGGGTGGCTCAGTTGGTTAAGCATCTGCCTTTGGCTCCTGTCATGATCTCAGAGTCCTGGAATTGCACCCCACATCAAGCTCCCTGCCCAGTGGGAGTCTGCTTCTCCTTCTCCCAAACTCCTTCTCCCACTAATGCTCTCTCTCTCAAATAAAGTCTTAAAAAATAAATAAATCTATATTTTCAGTGTATTGGTTATTGATGCTGACATTTGATTAATCTGATCGTTAGCATTTGCAATTGAAAGTACCAACTTCATCATTTGGAGTGCTAAGGTTGATTATGAGGATTTAAAATCTCATTTTCTGTGATTTTAGGCCAAATATTTATCTTTCTGGGCTTTGTTGGTCTCCCCTGAAACAGAGACAATTATTTCTATCCCATGGCTTTGCTTTAAGAGTAAGGAAGGCTTCTGAGCAAGAGAGGAAACCTGTGCTCCTTTCCCTTCCCAAGGGGACACAGCCTCTGTCCCCCATCTTGCCTCTATCCCCAAGGCCAAGGACCATGCTCTGACTGGTCTTCTTTCAAAAATTCTTGATGTTCCTGAGTCTTATGCTCCAAGTATTCTTTCTGTTTCTTCTCCTTTCACCACGGCTGTTCATTCCCCTTGTGTCTCTGGCCCTTTTGGATTCCTGGAAGCTCAGCCTTCAAGTAGTTGTAAAAAGATGCAAGATCTGGTGCAGGAATAGGAGACAACTCTGACTATCTTAGCAGGCAATTCAGGAATAGGATAGTATTTAGATTTTTCTGGTCTGAGGCCCTGTATCCCTGTTGTTGGAATCCTTGGAGGCAGGAGTAGTACATGGGGAGAAAGGTCTTCCAGTGAGCTGGCTGTGCCTCATCATTTCTCAGTTTATTTAACTCACCCTGTACAAGGAGGAATTCCTTAAAGAGAAGTTAGTTAGCTGACAGAGGTTCTTAATTTTCTGTGCTGTTGAGAAATTATATTGTTTGTTGTGTTTCCATGGATATTTCATTGGGAAATATTTCACTGGAAAGGCAAAGGAATCTGAATCACATATGGTTAAACAACTGCCAGAACGAACCCAAAGTGTCTTGAATTGAATTAAAAAAATAGATATTTTTAGAGATTTCTTTTATTTTTAAATAACCTCTACATCCAACATGGGGCTTGAACTTACATTGCTGAGATCAGGAGTCAAAAGCTCTACCGACTGAGCCAGCCAGGTGTCCTGAATTAAAAATATTATTTGACACAAGTAATATATATTTATTGAAGAAAGTTAAAAGACATAGAAATGATTAAAAGTCATAAATCTATTTTCACCACTTTGTACAACTATTGTTCAAATTTTATTGTATATACTTCTAGAATATGTCATTTATGGGCCGATAGGCCAATAGATAATTTATATACATCAATATTATCAATTACTATTACATGTAACATAATATTATTGATTCTATGTTATATGACAAATAGAATAAGAAACTCTTTGATAGCTTTTTAAAAAAATTTAGCATAACAATAGCGTTTTCTATGTCAATAAATGCATTTTTATAGAAATATTTTTGTTATATTTGTTTCCTATTGTTTTTGTTTTTCTCAAGCTTAACATATATCTTTCAATTTATTCTTGATGCTGCCATTTGATTTGGCCATTATAATTAAAGTTTTATTTTATTTATTTATTTAAAAGATTTTATTTATCCACCCAGGTGCCCCTATAATTAAAGTTTTAAAGCACAGAGATTAAAAAAAATAAAGCATAGAGATTATTTTTAATACTTGGATTCTATGCGATAATTGGATGTCATTTTCAGTATCACTATTTAATATGTTACTCAGTTTATTTTTTTTAAATGGTATACATATTTTCTTGTCCAATTTAAACAAAGCATCGGGTTCAGTCATTTTGTCACCAGGGATCTGCATGTGTCTATCTCTTAGCATTTGCAGTTGAACTACTCTGACCTACAGATTCCTGAAGTCTAGGAGTCTAAAGTCATGTTTGTGTTTAACTTGAAGACCAATAAAAATGGATAGAAATCATATAAATCCTTACATATACAACAGAATGAGGAAAAAACATAAGTGTTTATTAAAATCAAAGTTTTCTTTTGCACAGCTAATTGCTAAAGTAATTATAAGTAATTAGACTTTTTGCTGGTTCAAGTTATTATGTATGTGGTTATATATTTCTCTCCCAAATCACTGAAGTTTACAGTTTTTCACTTAGTCTTTAAGATGAAAATAAGTAGATTTTTATCACACCATGAGTGCTATGAAAAACAGGGTTTCCTGCAGCATTTTAAGATACCTAAAGAGAGGGCTCTATATCCGTGAAATGTCCAATCTTGATTTATTCTCATTCTGTTCAGCTCACCTCCCTCATGGCTCACTGAACCACAAGAGAATGGATTTCCTGAAATGGTAACTTTGGCTTTCAAGGAATCACTTTGTGTCAAATCATTCATTATTCTGAGACAATGAGACAACTTCTGGTCTTACTCTGCTCTTCTCCCGTCCTATTGAGTGACCCAAACTCCTTTCTAGGGGTAATTCTGCGTAACTAACCAAGAAATTGGTTAGAGTAAGTGAGTCATTTCGTCTTGGAATAAGAAGGTGCTTTTAGAAACTATATTCCTATTGGAGGGAGAAATATGAACTTAAGAAAAATCAAGTGTCTTTTTTTTTTTTTGGTCATGAATTAGATTTCTTTTCCAAATAAAGATAGTAGCACTCTTCTCATTTCTTAAAGGGGTTGGAGAGGTCATAAGGGATCATTTGAACACATTTGATAATAAATTTAAGGGCCCATCTGGTCATCCCAGGTCTATTTATGCATCTAAGAGTAAAAATAGATCAATGAACACATAAATGCTTTTTGTTTCTTTAATTAATCTAATGTTACTAGTGAGGAGACCTTTGAATGCACTGTAATTCCTTTCACATACTGATTAGTATACTCTTATATCCTAATATTCTCTTTTTTAATGGGGGGGGGGGGACTGTCTCACTTAAACCTGTGATAGAAGAGGCTCTGATACAATTAAAATGAACCAAACAGCTGTGGAGATATTTCTGCGCCTCCTTGATGAAGAAGTAATCTAGTTTGATGGATGTCTTTATTTCTATCTTAATCACAGCATGCAAGATTAGCAATACATGTGTTTCACTTCAGTTAATTACTCAGAATGCATGCACAAATACAGGGCTTTATTTCAATTAATTACTTTGAATTTCAATGAACTTAAAAGAGACCACACCAAAAGTATCCATCAAAGTCCTTAGATAAATTTAATGAATGTTAGAGAAATTTTGTCTAACAGCCTCCTCCAAGTCTAGATTTTTTTTGCCATTGTAGTGAAAAATCTGAAAGTATAAACATGTAGAACTTACAACAATAAAGCGGGTAATTGCGTGACCTAATAGCCTGTCTTTAGCTACAGTCATTACCTGGGGGTTCAAAGAACAGTGAAAAAACTATTAGATTAACCAGGCCATGGTTATAGGAAAAAATGGAAAAGCAATAAATAAAAACATATGCCTTTATTTATTTATTTATTACCCTATGCATAAATTTTATTAGTGACTATTCTGTTGTGCTGCTCTTGGGAAAGTTTATAGATTTAAGACAAGATTATTTTCTCATTTTCATTGTATATGCTAAAATTCTGAGTTCTAAACACCTCCTGATGAAGGGGTACTATGTAAATAAACAGAGTTCTCTTAATATGTAGACACTAGAAATGATCCTTTTTTTTTCTTTTTTTTTTTAAAGATTTTATTTATTTATTCATGAGAGACACAGAGAGGCAGAGACACAGGCAGAGGAGAAGCAGGCTCCATGCAGAGAGCCTGATGTGGGACTCGATCCTGGGACTCCGGGATCATGACCTGAGCCCAAGGCAGGCGCTCAACCACTGAGCCACCCAGGGGTCCCTAGAAATGATCCTTTGACTCTGAGATTTGAGAAAAGCTTCAAAATTGAGAAATAATAATAATAATAATAATGGAATGTAAACTAAAAAGAAATAGACTGAAAGGGTACACAAAAAATAATGGAATGTAAACTAAAAAGAAATAGACTGAAAGGGTACACCAGAGGCATTATAAGCCTCTGGTTTATTTATCAGAGACCAAGACTGGTAGCTGGTTAAGTATCCCCTGGAGAGAAGACAGCATCCTTTCATGGATGCCGGAATTCACAAGAATTGTTCCTTATAGAGACCAAAAGTAACAGAATCATGTGAAAACCAAAATTTATGAGAAAGAACATTTGCTGTGATAAGAGAAAAAGAAAATGTGAAAAGAGAAAAAGTGATGAGAACAGCAGTAGAAAAGGTGTTTAAAATTAGGTAAAGCAATCTGTTAAAATTTCCAAAAACAATAATGACTGAGAAGAAATAATTTTGTGGCAGGGACGTGGTTAATTCAGTATAACAAAAAAAGAATTGAGAACTGTGCAAATCTATGTACTAAAAATGTGTCTGTAAACAGCTCGATAGTTTTCCATGGGTGGTGTTGTCTCCATGAAAAAAAGGAACAACATTTTTTTTTTCTTATTTTATTTTAAAATTTATTCCTGTTTCTAGGAGAAGTGCCAAATCTGCTGACCTGGGAGGAGTCCATCAAGTTACTACACAGAAGTTAGTATCAAGGTAGTCTTCTCTAAGCTCTAGACATTTTCATGATAAGTAAAGATGCAAAAGGTGCATATATATACACAGGTATTATATACATATACATCATATATGCATATATATAAAAATGTATCAATCTATACCTAGATAATAATATTAAATATATAATATAGATATTAAAGTGTATGTATTTAATTAGTACCCCAGCAGGAAGCCTCAATGGAGTTAGCATAACTTCTGCACTTTGTTGGAGGATGTATCCCAACTCCATTTGTATCCTGTCATAAGGCAAAAGTATGCACACAACAGAGTAACAGCTACAGGAATTTTAAGTTTGGAAAACAGTCTTAAGGAATTGCCTTCCTAGTTCCAATTTGATTCTCTTGCTATATGAGTATTTAAAAATCATTTTAAAAGAAAACAAAGCAAAATAAAACAAAGACAATAATCAAGAAGCCCCCATACCTTTCAAAAGTTCTACTGGAAAAAATAAAACTATTGACAATAAATAGAGAAAATAGTCATTTGTCAAATTTTCTTTCTTTCTTTCTTTCTTTCTTTCTTTCTTTCTTTCTTTCTTTCTTTCTTTCTTTCTTCTTTCTTTCTTTTTTTTTTTTTTTTTTTTTTTTTTAGGATTCTATTTATTTATTCATGAGAGACACACAGAGAGGCAGAGACGTAAGCAGAGGGAGAAGCAGGCTCCCTGTGGGGAGCCTGATGTGGGACTCGGGACCCAGGACCCCGGGGATCACACCCTGAGCTGAAGGCAGATGCTCAACCACTGAACCACGCAGGCGTCCCATCAAAGTTTCAACTTAACCCAACCGAGGTTAAGTTTACAGTATAATGTAAGTTCAAGAGCCCTTTCTGAAAAAACTCAAGAAATGAAAATACTTCACACATTGCTGGTATATTCTTGAGAAAGAGCAGTCCAGTTGAAAGAACAGTTGCTTTCTGACTTCTCTTAGAAAAATCTAAATTCCAACATAGCTGTTAGATGAAACTATACAATTCAAACCTCCTCTTATTGACAATGGAATTTGGCTTTGGGTAAGTGACTTCATTACTCATCTGTTAGTTATTCTTTGAACAAAAGCAGTTTTGTTGCTCAACCTAGGATCTGAACAGATAAATGTCCAACACCCTTTCGCACTGAGGCTTGGGGTGGTGCCAAAGCCATCTTGAGAGTTCAAGAGTAAGTGTCACAATATTAAAGGATCTGAATATCAAATTCATTTACATTTAATCAGTGTCCGTGAGCTGCAAAATATACAAATAATTGCTTCTTCTGAGATAACTCAATTTTTTAAACTTTTGTATGATTCCCAAACTAGAAAGTTCATTTTTTCTTAAGTCAACATACTCTACTGTCACAAGAACAATTAGAAATAACTCACATTATAAAAGTGGAGATTGTTCCAGAATATTTTGGAATGAGACAGAATGTAATGGATCATTTCTATCTCTGAATTATAATGAATTATTGAGGTAATAAATAAGATAATTTGTTTTCAGTGTACATTGATTGATAAATGAAACAAACAGTTGCAAACCAAGTCCTCATAAAGATGCAAAAACAAGGTGGATTTCCCATTCTCTGGGTTTCAAAATCAGGAATATGTATGAAAGCTAAAGGTTATGTCAGAACAATGTCAGTGACTGAGGAATTTTGTTTTGATTTAAAAATAAGCACATATTAAAACATGGAATGAAACAGACAAAAATTATTATTTGGTTGTTGGCTCCATTTCTGTATGACTTAATACCTAACTTTTAAAAATACTGAGACTGCAAAATAAGCGAATGTTTGGAGCTAAAACTCTCTCCTTTTGAGAAAGCATTGTTTAGTACTGCCTAATTTCTTTTGACATTTCTACTTTAAAACATGGTTATTTTTGTAAATGTCCTGCTCATATATACCACACAGAATGTGGAAGATATGTTTCAAGACACTGTAAAATAGTTGTAACTAGAGAAATTTTGTTAGGTGAAAATCAAGGGGCATACCAGTCCATATCTATGCACACATATGTCCACACATATATACATAATTCATATTTATATATAAGTTCACATTAACCCAATGGGGATTAGAAATAGTATGCATTGTTCAGCAGAGTCTGTTGCCATCCTATTTGTATCTGAAGTACCTTTTATTGAAAAATGGTAGATATTCAATAAATATTTATTGAATTTCTAAAATTATTTAAGTTTCTTATACTTAAAATAATGCCCAGTATTCAAAAGTGATTTTTTTTTTTCAGATACCACAGATTAATTTTTAAAAATGTTTTGCCTGTATTTTAAAACCATTGTGCCAAGATAGCTCGGTCTATCCATGATTGAAGGAAAATATTTTAATTGAAAGGTAATCCCTATTCTTAGATTTAAACAGCAGTAGCCATTGACTCTCTAGCTTTTGGTTATCTCCAGATCAAAAAGAAAAGAAAGGTTAGTTAAAATAGTAGTGTAAATCAGCGCAGTTGCTTGTCTACCTTATTTGTTTAATACTTCTCTGCAAATGGCAATGATCATTTTTCCTGGAAGAGCTTAGGTCGAGGGTGGCAAGGTCAAATGCCTCAAGAGTCAAGCATGTAAGTAACTTCTGGAGCTGCTGGGTGGGGATGAGACCTGGCAAGAGACATTGCTGTACTCTGCTTCAAGGTATTTAAGTTCGATCTGTACTTTTTGAAATGATGTGTTCATCAAACAAAACCATTTGCCTCAACATTTGAGACTAAGGGGCTAAATTAAAATGAATATACAGCAGTGGTTCTCCAGTGGCCTTTGGGGAAAGACAGCACTCAAGTGACTGGATTAGTTTGTTAATGCAAATTCTGGTTCACGCTTGGACATTTTAACTCTGTGGACCCAGGTACCCGTACTTTTATGCACAGACAAGTGTATGTTTCTAAGAACTTATTGCTAAAAATATACACAGGATCATAAAAATCAGATGCACATTTCAAAAATAGTCATCAGAAATGACGGTGACTGAAGTAGTGTTTGCAAAATGAGAGGTTCCAAATGAGAGGTGGTCCTGATGTTCAATATTGGCTTGTTTTTACACATTTCTGCCTATTGCGTCAGTTCTCTTTCGAGCTTTGCTTTTGTAAAATACTGGCCCAGGATGCAGTAGAGACCGAGACAAGGAAATAATTTGAGTATATAGTTTAATACAGTTAAGTCCTCAGTGGTATCCTGCGATTTGTTTCCATTTTTCCCCGTCAGTTTATCCCCACATACTTTTAAACAAGAGCTTCCTAGAAGATATAATGCTTATAAATCTTGACACTTAACTGAGAAGCAGAAGTGAGATGAACTATGGGAAAATTAACTTCTCTCTACCGTGATCTCAGGATTGATACCAGCAGGCAATTGTCTAAACTATATTTGTTTTCCTAATCTACTACTTTTCAGAATAGTTATGTTCAATGAAGAAATTGAACAGACATCCACCATTCGGGTCAGCAGTGGCACCCAGAGGTTTCTTTTCTTCTTTTTCTTTTTTTTTTCACTATACAGATATTTTTATTTATCAATATTAGGTACACAGTTTATAAAAGAATGAAAATCTTCTCTAAAGCATAAGAGCAATGATCAGGAATGGGGCCCCCATGGTTCCAGGGTTTCTGCTTGCCTGCTGTGGCCCTGCGTGTCTCCCAGGAGTCGGCCAAGCACCCAAGCATTCATGGCAGCAAGCTCTTTCACCGATGCCCACATCATAGCAGGAATTGCCCCGTCAATCTCAGCAGAGGAAGTCACTAAGAAAGGCAAATTTGGGCAGCCCAGGTGGCTCAGTGGTTTAGCATCTGCCTTCGGCCCAGGGCCTGATCCTGGAGACCTGGGATCGAGTCTCACGTCGGGCTCCCTGCATGCAGACTGCTTCTCCCTCTGCCTGTGTCTCTGCCTCTCTCTCACTCTTTGTGTCTCTCATGAATGGATGAATAAAATCTTTTTTTTTTAAAGGCAAATTTTGTCAAGTAGTTCAAACCTGTTCAAAATCAAGGAACATAGTGATCATGATGTTGGCTTGTTCACTTTTAATAGTCTTAAATTGTTAGCTATTAAATATAAGTAAATGTGCATCATCAGAAAAGGTGTTCTAGATAAATTTTATATATTTATGTGGACATGTTCTTAAAATTTAGAATATACATGCCAGCCTTTAAACAGAATACTGACTCTACTATGAAGTCATGTCTGTTAAAACATGACACAAGTACAATTAACAGTTTCTTCTCCCCACACATAAATATCACATGTAAAATTGCCTTATAAGACTCCAAACTATCCTCTATCATTTTGACTCAACTTTTCTCACTTGTCCTGTTTGTCTTGCTGCAATAGTCTCCTCAGTTTGCCACCCCCAGACCGACCGCCTCTCACCCCCCTGAGTTCTCCAGCTGAGTGTTACTTCACACCTGTGTTGTTGAACCACCTAGGCTGATTCCCAGGGGGGACCTGGAGAGCCTGCAAATGTAAGACTGGCTGTGTGATGAGCAGTGGCTCAGCAGTAGGCAGAGCCCAGGCCAATGGAGCAATCTCAGAATCAAGGGGGTTTTGGCAAGAAGCATTAGCCAGCAGCCTAGGCAATTCAGAGTGAAGAAGGTACTGAGTTATGGGCACGGGGATTCAGAAGAAAAGTCTTAAGTCGCGGCAGAGTGCTGCAGGTGATACATTTGTGTTTCAGGCCTTGAGCAAGGTACAATCCTGAATGGGAACCAAGGGAAAGACAAGAATCCTCTACCAGCAGTGGGAATAAGGTGTTCAGTCTTAAGAGCTCTTAGAATCTTAATCTAAGAACCTAGTTTTCAAAAGCTGGGTTTAAGGTCAGAATGAGATTTGATTCTGAACTGGCTCTTGGGATGCTTAAAATCTTCCTCTCTAGCATCAAAGATTTGTCCCAGAATCAGATACCAGAAGTCAGAGAATTTAGTTGACCTGTTCAAGATCACAAGCTAATTAGCACTGGTGCCAAAATTAGATCCCAGGTTTTCAATTCTAGACCAGGGCTCTTTATGCCATACCAGAAATGCATAAAGAAATACTTAATTGTTTTTGACATAGTCACTTGGCATTATTGTTTTATAAGTATAAGGAGAATTAATAATTAGGGACAGATTAATGGAGAGAAAATGAAGCAATTCACAGGCATATCTAATAAAAATATACACAAATTTATCTTGGATTTTCAGAAAGCCTCAGAATCGACTGATTTTTCTGATTATTAGTTATACAGATCTATGAGTTGGCTATAGATGGGTTCATTATAGGTCCTTTCCTGTCCTTTAATTGACCTAATTACCTAATTTGAAGGAAAAGTTTATTATACAGGATAGATTCCTATATTATTTGAAAATTCAGCCTCAAATTTGAGGCTATTAACACTCTATCCAGTCATAATTTCATGGATAATTTGTTTTCTGTTCTTGCCTTATAACTTTACAAGTTAGCATAGACTCCTCTTTTCATATTTGAAATCATTGTTTCACCTCAATCTTGCAGAATTTATATAAAAGGAAAAAAAGGGACTCATATTAGCTAAAACATAAAAACAAGTATATTGCAAAAATGTACAGCTGATGTTGCCTGGAGATGAACGGTAGTTTTAGCATAGTTGTTTTATTTATTTATAAAATATTTTATTTATTTATTCATGAGAGACACACAGAGAGAGGCAGAAACACAGACACAGGCAGAGGGAGAAGCAGGCTCCATGCAGGGAGCCCAATGCGGGACTTGATCCTGGGACTCCAGGATCACACCCTGGGCGGAAGGCAGACCTTCAACTGCTAAGCCACCCAGGCGTCCCAGCACAATTGTTTTAGATATTCCAGGGTTTTGTTTGTTTTTAAGCAGAATTGATTTTTTTAACAGCAGTATCATTAACCTTTCTGACCTTCATGGGTCGAGGACATGGACATCACCGTTTCATTTACTCCACTGAATCACACTGAAAACAAGGTGGGCAGTAAGCTGAGCAGCACTTTGAGCTTCTGGCATCAGGTGCTAGGGGAAGCTGCAGGTATGGGGAATGGGAGAAGAATGGGCCAAGGCAGGAGAGATTTTTGAGAGAATTCTTGGACTCACAGATCCAGGCAATCCAAAGTAACATGAGATTTTTATTTATTTTTTTACCAACCAAGGAAGAAAGAAAGTAAAAAATGAATGGCATGTCCAGGGATTGGGGAAAATATTTGGAAGAGCTGGAAAGAGGAAAAATGTCATGTGGCATTTATAACAAGATGAAGTTCTACACTCTTGCTACTGGAAGCGTGTTTCAAGAACGAGGCATGTCCACACTGACTGGGAACCAGTTAGAAATGCAGACTCTTGAGCTAGGTTCGCCTTTTAACAATATCCTGGGGTGGACAAGATGCACGTTAATGTTTGCGATGAGAGTCTGGGGAACCTATTTTTTGGCATTAAAATAAATAAAATATACGTTCAAACACTGTTAAAATTATGTAGGAAATTATTTTTTGAAATTTGATTTTCACATTTTAAACTATGGGAAAATGCTAGAAATCTTACCAAGTTTGTTTTTTTACTCTTGTTCTCTCACTTTTCTTTTTATGATATATTTAATGATCAAGGTACTTATGAAGTATGCAAAGATTCCCATTAAGCATTTTATTATAATATTAAAATATTTTTTAGCGTATTGAAGTGAACTATGAGCTTGCTTTTAAAATTGAAAATGGCACTCCTTCCCAGTTTTTGTTGTAATTGGATGCTGCATTTTTCTTTTACAGCATTATTTTTAATAAAGGTGTGCACATAAAGCATTGAGACTGCTTTAAAATCTCTACCGACATGGTAATGTTCTCTTTCCTGATCTCAGTACAGGTTACATGGGTGTGTTCAGTTTGGTGAAAATTCATTGAGCTGTGTGCTCATGCTATATATACAATTTTGAACGTGTGTGCACCTGTGTGTGTATAATTCAACTTCTATTCCAATTATAAAAGAAATCTATAGCAACAGAGCGCACCTACTACCTTTAAAGCAGGAGTCTTGTGAGACTTTATACATATTCCCAAAGTGCTGAAATTACTCAAATTATTTGGGAAATTCTTCTTCTGGTGGTGTAAGAAGAGTTTCAAAATAGCTTTTTAGTATTAATTCACAACTTGCATACAGCCTCTATCATGTTACTGGATTACAGTCCCACATACCTCATTTTGTGTTGTTTTGTCTCATTTTAATTTGTGCACTACCCAGCTGAACCCAAGTACCCATTAGTCTTGGCTATAAATAACTTTCAAGGTTGTTTTAAAAATTCAAGTCTACCACCCAAAGCAAAGTTTTGCCATAAAAACTGGTATTCAAAAATGACAAGTTCCAAAAAATATTTTCAGCAAGCATCAATGGGAAAGATGTTAGTTTCCCTGGGGTCTGCTTTCAAGGAGTTTACATTTAGACCTACATATAATTCTGATATATCTGATAAAATATTCATTTCATTGCCTTGAAAATATATCAAATAGCTGAAGAAAAGGAAAAAGCTAATTTCAAATTGTACTATTTTCCCTTAATTATACACGAAAACTTGAGTCAACGGTAGAAACAGGGTAAAGCAGTTCACTATAAAAATGATAGAAGGTTCTAGGTCAAGTTGGCTATTGGAAATAAAGCCACTATCATGTTTCATCAAATATTAGGATTCAATGCCAAGGGTTTTCATTATATACAGGGTACAAAGTACTTTATAAATCACCATATCTGCTGACATTCAATTACATTCAGTCTTATTAATATGAACTGCAGAGTGTTTTTAGGTGTCTACTGGCAGTAAAACCAGCCTTTTCATTAAAAAAGCTTGGCATTCACACGTGGCCCTAAAGTTCACATAACGCCTTGAAACATCCAAGGTACAAATGCTAATTATTTTTAAATGTTCCAAACTACAGACTAATTACCTATAAACCTTAAAAATAAACACCTGTCCATATGCAGATTAAATAGGAAGTGGACTTTGTACGAATCAAGTAGTGATTTTCCCGAGAAAATGTAGTCCTTCCACATCCATTTCTATAGGATATTTATTTTGCACAATAGCATATTTTTTTATTGAATCTGTTGCATTTGTAAAATAGTGTCAGTCTAGAGGAGAGGAAACACCTATCTCCATTTTTGTAGTTTTACGGTGACAGCCCCTGTGCAGAACACATAGTGTTGAATGATAAGACTCGATATATTACCATTCTTATGCTTCTCGGTAATGTGAACTCATCTTTTGTCTCTATTTTATATATTATTTTCCAACTAAAGGTATCCTAATGATACCTTTTAGATCCGAGGTTTGAAACACTGGCTATATTGGAGTCACTTATAAAACTATAGATTCCTGACCTTACTCTGGTATTTTGATTTAAAGTTCCGTGGGATGTCCAGAAATGGTGGTATTATTATTTATTTATTTATTTATTTATCATTATCACCACCATTATTATTATTGTTATTATCCCCTGGGAATTCTAATATGCAATCAGAAGTGAGAATCACTCTCAGATCTTGGCTTTAGGAGAGGAAAAGTCTGTATATAATATTGTAAGCAGTAGAAGAGAGAAGAGATATTCTTAGAAGATGTTTTTGAAGCTACACACAAATTTTATGGACATTTACATGAGCCAAATGATCTTTTGAGATTTATTTGCATGTATATACTATACTGTATATACATATATATACATATATATTTGGATATATGCATATATCTGTACATATGTCCATATATATTGGAATGCATGTGTCATACCCCATAGTTACATAGAAAAATAAATATTGTATTTGAATTCAATTTAGTATCATCTGTTCAAAGTAAGGCGCTTCAAACCTTGAAAATATTCTCAGGTATGAAAGCACCTTGATGAGAAATATGTATCCATGACCACAGGGGGGTGCTAATGATCTGTAAATGGGAATAGTGTAATTCAGAATTAAAGTAAAATTGGTAATTATGTATGCAAGTTGAAATCATTTGCTACCCATGAATTTTTCTTTTCCTGGAAATAAATGTTATGATTTATAGTGACAGTAACAGAAACTGCTTTCCATGCTGTATACATAATTTCTGCATGCCCACAAGGCAGTAAAAGATTCTTTCCGTGGAAAATATTTTGCTGTAGAGATGTTCCTTAAGTTTAAGTTTTCAAATTTTAATGCTTCGCTCTTGTTATAGTACAGATTTGTTAAATATATTTTAAAGGGGCAGATAGAAATGTTTCCAACATCTAATATTCAAAATATTTCTAATTTATTTTCCACAAAAATATTATAGTTTTACCAGAATAAAAAGTAACATTTATTTTTCTTATGTCTATGAATGAAGATGAGAGGATTTAATTTCATTTGTTTCCCAATTTATAAAACTCAGATTTGGAATATGCTCGAAGTTGGTAGATAGTCAATTTTTTCTTTTTTTTTTTTTTTTGTAGTTTTTAAAATGAAGAGATAGAGACACCTGGATGGCTCAGTGGTTGAGCATCTGCCTTTGGCTCAGGTCGTGATCCTGGGGTGCTGGGATCGAGTCCCATACTGAGCTCCTTGCAGGGAACCTGCTTCTCCCTCTGCTTGTGTCTCTGCCTCTCTATGTCATTCATGAATAAAAAAATAAAATCTTAAAAAAAAAAAAAAGAATTTGAGGAGATAAACATTTCACTTGGTTTGGACTTGAAATACTTCATTTTCCAAAAGTTAATATTCTAAAATAGAAACAGAAATCATATATAAAATTTATACCAATAAACATATGAGTGCCTTTTATTTTGAGGCAGAAAGTGCCAAGATTTCATGAATAAAGAAGACAAGTTCTCAAGAAATGTACAGTTACTGAATCTGAAAGTATTATTATAATGGAGACTAAGAAATTTGTGACTCTCTCTTATGCTTAATTTTTTTGACTTGAGTATTACTGTCTTGCAGTGAGGCTTCTACACCTTTCTCCAGCCAGGCTTTCCTTTGCCACAAATGCAATGCAGTCATTGTCTGAACTGTGCTGGGATGCCAACATTTCCCCTTTTTTAAATTTCATCATCTATTGAGAACATAATTCTTAAGACAATATTTCTAACTCCAAAAGCTTTTGCTTCACTAGGATCTTATTATGCGTGTAAACACAGAAATTTCTTCTGCCCCAACATCTGGAAGGTGCCTCTCTCTTCATATCTGTCTATTTCTTTGTTGCCCAGTTTTGAGGCAGCTTTCTGGAGCTGATAGGCTTATCTTAGGGTCAATCCTGGGAGCAGGTTATTAACTTAACGGGAGTCAGAGCCCGTTGTTGGAACTAAGCCCGCTGCCTGCATTTGCTTTTATTGAAATGAGACTTATTTTAAACTGGTTGATAACCTTGCAGATATTCACAATCAGCAAGTGCACCAAGATTAAGCTACACTTATGTTTATAGTGGATAAAAACCGACTAGCTAGGAAACAAACCAACCAACCATAAATAGGAGGGCTTTCTAGTTAGTTTCTAGTATAATCCAGGACAGATGCATGTGACCACAGAAGGTAATTTGAAGGATCAAAAATGTGAACAGAAAAATGAGATTGAAAAATGAAATGAAGCTATTAACGCCGCACACTAATTCAAACTGACCTCCGTGACTGGTGGGGCAGGGGACTCTGAAGGGAACCCACAGGGAATGGATTTTAGTCTTCAACATCCAGGATTCCTGAATAATGTTTTGGCTCATGGCCAGTGAAGTCAGAGTGAACTGAAGGGAGAAAATAGACTTTGGGAACCCTTAAGCAAGGTAATAATTGGTCCAAAGTTATGGAAATGGATGGAGAGATTTTAGAACTCCTAGAATATCCAAGTCCCACTTATCTTCAGGTAGTGAAAGCAGAGTTTTCTGCTGGATATCAGCAGTATCCCTACCTAGTTGGGTGTTATAGCTCCCATTCTCTTGATTTTCTATACCATAGTAAGTAAGTTTCTGGACTTTCGTAATAGTGAGTTCTTATGGTGTTTATAATGGTCCATGACTGACCAAGAGGAGTGGGATAAGTAATGAGCATAACTGTGCTCTTTAATGGGCTGATAAGACCGTGACAATGGTCACATTCATTCTAGCAGAGACATGTGAGAATGTGCTCATCCTTCATCACCACCTAGTATACGACTTGGAAATACCCTGCATTTAAAAAAAAATATGGCTGAGTATTCTTCATCCCAAATTTTTAAAACAAAGACAGCCAACTAATTTTCTTCCTACTTGCCCAATTGTAGCAACTATGATATCAACAGGTTTAGCAAGTATAGTATGCTACTCCAGGTCACGTTTTATATTTTTTTAATAGTGTTTGTTGACTAAAGCCTATTGTTAGATTTCTTCTAGGCCTCGCTAATATTTGCTGTCATCTAGGTCTGTGAGCCCTTTGTGATTTGTATAATAACAAAAGCAATGAATGTCTAGACCTTTTTTTTTTTATAATTTAGATTTTTTTAAAAATTTATTTATGATAGTCACAGAGAGAGAGAGAGAGAGAGAGGCAGAGACATAGGGAGAGGGAGAAGCAGGCTCCATGCACCAGGAGCCCGACGTGGGACTCGATCCCGGGTCTCCAGGATCGCACCCTGGGCCAAAGGCAGGCGCCAAACCGCTGCACCACCCAGGGATCCCCTAGACCTTTTAATTAAAATTCCATATATATGCTCTATTTATTCAGGGACTTTAAACTCTCTCTCTTCTATAGGATAGTTGATATAGGAAGTGCATTAAGGGATTTACAATTACCATTTAAAACTCATTATGCAAACAATCCAATCATGAAATGGGCAAAAGACATGAAGAGAAATCTCACAGAGGAAGACATGGACATGGCCACCATGCACATGAGAAAATGCTCTGCATCACTTGCCATCAGGGAAATACAAATCAAAACCACAATGAGATACCACCTCACACCAGTGAGAATGGGGAAAATTAACAAGGCAGGAAACAACAAATGTTGGAGAGGATGCGGAGAAAAGGGAACCCTCTTACACTGTTGGTGGGAATGTGAACTGGTGCAGCCACTCTGGAAAACTGTGTGGAGGTTCCTCAAAGAGTTAAAAATAGACCTGCCCTACGACCCAGCAATTGCACTGCTGGGGATTTACCCCAAAGATTCAGATGCAATGAAACGTCGGGACACCTGCACCCCGATGTTTCTATCAGCAATGGCCACAATAGCCAAACTGTGGAAGGAGCCTCGGTGTCCATCGAAAGATGAATGGATAAAGAAGATGTGGTTTATGTATACAATGGAATATTACTCAGCAATTAGAAACGACAAATACCCACCATTTGCTTCAACGTGGATGGAACTGGAGGGTATTATGCTGAGTGAAATAAGTCAATCGGAGAAGGACAAACAGTGTATGTTCTCATTCATTTGGGGAATATGAATAATAGTGAAAGGGAATATAAAGGAAGGGAAAAGAAATGTTGGGAAATATCAGGAAGGGAGACAGAACATAAAGACTCCTAACTCGGGGAAACGAACTAGGGGTGGTGGAAGGGGAGGAGGGCGGGTGTTGGAGGGGAATGGGTGACGGGCACTGAGGTGGACACTTGACGGGATGAGCACTGGGTGTTTTTCTGTATGTTGGTAAATTAAACACCAATAAAAGTTAATTAAAAAAAAAAACTCATTATGGGTGACGCTTAGCAGAAATACAGTAAAGTTATAAACACATCTTTGTGCTTCTTTTACTATCTTGCTTTGTGTAGTTGTCTCCCAAACAAGTTCCTCCAAATTTAACAAGGAAAATTTCAGTGCTAATTAGATTTAGAAAATAGTCTGGGAAACTAATGGAAAAAATAAATTTAAGAGGAGGGGGGTAATTAGTCCAAACGTATCCATGAAATCTTTACTGCTACCCTGTAAGGTTCATTTTCAATTTACTTTTATAAGGTTGGTTAAATAGTGCTTTAGATAACATATAAATGCATATACAGATACTGGTGGAAAAAGCATAGAATGTAATTCTTGCTTATATGGAAATAATGTCCTTATATTCTTTCATAGTTTAGAGAATTTACACTTATTATCACATAATTTAAAGATTTGTATTTGGAAAAATCTGCTTGTCGTTCTGACATGAGTGATATCACACTTCGACAGTAGATGGCAATATTGTCCTTTTCTAACAATGTGCTGCTTCCACCCTAGGGGCTTGCTTAGTCTCATCTAAGAGGAGAGAAAGGCTACTACCATCCAAGAATCAATCTTGAAAGTCATTATTAATTTGAAATGACATCAAAGTTTCATTCTTTTGCTACTCTCTGTTTTAAAAGACCAAAATTTTCTTCATTCCTTTGCTATTAACTGTTCCATTGGGGTAGCCTAAAATTCTTTCATGTGTAATGATTTTTTTTTTTTTTTTTTTTTTTTATGATTTCAGTGCCTTTGCTAGCACAACAGAACAAAGTCTTACAGAAATGATGCTAAGGAAAGTCTATCTCTTTATGATAAGGATAATAATGCTCTTTATACCTCTTTGATAATTATTATCCCTTTTCAATAACATTGCATGCATAACATGGCAGTGATCATAAAAGTTAGTCAACACAGTTTTCATTAGGAAGATGCTCCATATTAGCATTTTCCTATGGATTGCTGAAATTGCCTCCCACCAGGTTTTATGTTAGTCTCAAATCCATTTACTGCAACTTTTTATCCGAAAACAAAACAGTAGCAATAACAACAACAATAGAAACTTAGTTCACTGTTTTCCCTGTAATGGTTGTGCTATTCCCATTGTCCAGCTTAATACCAAGTCAGCCAGTAGTCTCTAATGGATTAATAGCTTGAAAGGGGGGATGTTATTGACAGGCACAAATGGATTTCTAAGCATTTCTCTAAAACTCCTCGCTAGTGTTCCTTTCACAGGAGCCATTAAGCATGTGAATTCCTTCTTGGAATGTTTTGGCTTTGATCCAATCAAAGAGATAGGGTTTGCTATCCTAGGTTTTTCATTTTACTTTAATCGTGGAGATCTAGTATGCTTTCCTAGGATTTTCATGGTTGATTGATGGTGTGAGATAATGCATCGATAAAAGAATAATTTGGAGACAACCACAGGGAGATCATCTGTATTTATTTCATTTGCCGCTGTGCTTCTCACTAACTCAGAAAATTGACGGACGACAATTATATTTGGGCCTGTGTATATGTATATATAGTTTGCTTCAACATGCTTGGGATGTCTTTGATTTGCAAAAGGATGCATTTTATTCCAGCAGTTTGGATACAAAGAGTGTACCCTATGATTCCTCTATTCATTATACCTCATCTGTTACAAGAGCCAAAGAAAAACCATGCTAACTTTTAAATATATGATTTTTCAATTTTGTATTTAAACAGAAACAGTATAAACAAGAGTGACACATGTTTTCTAGGAATATGCAAAGAGATTGGACATTGAGTTTTGTTTGGAAGCCTCGCATCATTCAACTATACTATCCTATATGTCTTACTGAATCAGGACCAAATTACTGCTATCGTTTATATTTAGGATTGGGAGTAGATGCCAAATAGCCTGCAGTTGGTGTTGAATGCTTCGGCTTTATCAGTAACTGGAGCTATTTGAGACAAATCATCTCCAATTTCAATCTCAATTTGGTTCAAGTCAACCAGGTTCAAGTCTTTGACCTCTTTGTTTTTACCAGAATCCATAGAAGACGTGACTTTTATCTCTTTAGGTACTATACTACAAGTAAATAAGGAAAAGTCCTTATGTGTTCCTCAGAGTCAAGGAATATTCTTATTTTTCTTTATGTTCCATGAGTAGTATGATGCCCTTACAGGCTAGTATGTTGTTGCTCAGCTAATAAAAATTCAAGCTTTAAACAGGACAGCTGAAAACAACAACAACAACAACAACAACAACAAAAGGACAGCTGGCTCTCAGATAAGTCTCATACTTTGCTTTTCAAGGTTTATTCTATCAGTGGCTACCCACGTTAGTCTGTCTTCTGGGTAGGATATTGATTCTCTCTTCTATCCTCTCTGGGGACCAAAAAGTTCCCTAAAAACAGTATTCTGTTCTACTTGATTGACACGCCTTTCTTTAACAAATACTTGGAGATTTTTGTTGCTGGGTTGCATTTATTTTTAATCAAAACTTCATCAAGACAATACAAAAGATTAGTTGAGAAGTACAGAAACCAAATATGTATATAGTGTGTGATTTTTCACAAGCCATATACCCCCTCAGTGCAATCATAAAACTAAACTTAGAAACTGTGATCTAGTTATGTCCAGGCAATTTTAATCATTTCAGAGATTTCTCTCAGGTATTTGAGGTTCAAACTCAGTTAAATTCAGGATTTTATCTCCCTCCTTTCTGTCTGAATTTCATTTTAAATCACAGAGATTACACAGGCTACAGGAGGGCGGGGGGTTAATTAATTCTCTTCAGGCCTCGCTGAAACGTACAAAAGCTCTATGCAATTCTCAGGTGGCAAGTTCTTTCACCATGATGGTGCTGAAGCAGTGTAGACCTCATTTGCTACTGCGGGAGAGGGCGGAAGCCTCTCTCTGTTTGGTATGTTTTCCTTACATCTGGGTGACATCCATTTGAGCTCTCTCTCTCTGTTAACCATTGTGCTTTCCTCATGGACACTGGAAAGGGGAAGTCTCTCTCAAGTACTCCTCTGGGACTATGAAAATGTTCTTGGGACTACTTCAGGTTGTCCAGCTGTAGCCTCTTTGCTCTCCTGCTTCTTGGCGTGGTGGTGTGTGTGTGAGAAGCTATAGCTTGTAGGAGTTCCAGGTAGACAGTAAGTCATTCTTCTTTCCTTTTGGATTATCAACCTCATCTAGAGGTCTGCTCTTCTCTGTATATCTCCCTGCTCCATCCATCATTACCCACTTGACCTGAAGGAGAAGAAGATCCAGAACTCTTATACTAGAGTGTCAGTTTCTCAGACTCTTTTGGTTTCTTTTCTTCCATCCAGCTGGGAAGATCTCTGATCTGCAAGGTAGGCACAAATCAAAGCAAAGCAATGCAAAACAAAGAGGTACCTTAGTACGTATTCTTCATATTTTACAACTAGCTTGACTTTTTAAAACTTATAAGGCTTTGCTCTAGGTTTTCTGGTTTTCCCACTGACGTCAACTGGCTATGCTGGTCTTCAGGGTTAAAAGTGTGGGGGAATGTAAGACAGAAAGAAGACGTTCTGTTCATGCCTCACATACCACCCCCATCCTAACACAGCATTATGAACTCTAGAGGGAAAGGGCACGATGCATTTAAAAATAATTTATCATAACTCTATAAAAGATTATGATTTCCTTGTTAGGGGCGAGAAGCTTGAGATTTAGAAAGCTAAAGATGTTGTAACAACAAATTTTAGAGAGGATGATGGCAATGTGATATCAGTGAAGATTTTAGCCATGAATGCGAGGGATATAGATTTCCTAATTCTGGCCTAGTTGTCTCCTGCCATCACTCCGGATCTACATCATTTGCTTTGACAAACTAGGAGGATCCACAAGCTCATTTTGATCATGCTGATCCATGTCAGAATGGCTATTTCCTCGTCTCAGCATTGATCTAGTAAGTGCAAGCTCATCTTCTGTCTGGCATTCTTAGTATAGGTCAGGGTTTCTCAACCTTGCCATTGTTGACATTTTGGACCAGATAATTCTTGGACAAATTCAGATAATTTGGAGAGCTCTGGAGGACTGTCTTGTGTATTATAGCAACATGCTTGTCCTTTACCTACTAGATACCAGTAGCATTCCTTCTAGTAATGACAAACATGTCTCCAGACATTGCCAAATGTCCCCTGGGAGGCAAAACTGCCTGTACCTCATTAAGAACTACTACATCAGGGGACACCTGGGTAGCTCAGTGGTTGGGCATCTGCCTTCAGCTTAGGGCATGATTCTGGAGTCCCCGGATAGAGTCTCACATCAGGCTCCCTGCATGGAGTCTGCTTCTCCCTCTGCCTATGTCTCTGCCTCTCTCTCCCTCTCTGTCTCCCATGAATAAATAAATAAAATCTTAAAACAAAAAGAGCTACTACATAGGTGTTTTACCTGTAATTCTGTGAGCTGCTGTACTATACTTTACTGTTCCAGTATTATTTCTGTTCTTTATTCAAGACTCCAAAACTTTATGTAAATACTTATAATATGTTTGGGGCAGATTTCATTTTTGTAGGGCTTTAAGCTTATATCATTTTGGAGTATCTCCTTAAGAAAAGAAATACAGAATTATGAAAAAGCAAAGCATGAAAGTTCATAACTATTTTGAATGAGAAAAAATAAATTATAACAAATCACAAAGTTTTAAAAGCTGACAAATATTAAAAACAGCACAGAATCCAAGAAAAATATATTTATTGATTAGCTGTTTATAACACTTCTTTTGGCCTACATTTTTGGCTACTGATCCTTTGATAATCTCTTCAGATGATGAATTTTAACATTATTTTTTATAAAGGGAATAGTAATTTAGGTTTTCTCTGTTGTTTGTTCTTATTGATATTTCAGAAAAGTTTATTTCAGCCTCACAACTTATCATGCTCATGATCATATTGCAATGCATAAAATATATGCTTTTACAAACAGGCATTTCTCTGCTTTCAGTATTGCCTCAGGCTGGTGTCCAGTACAGGAATTCTGATGAATTCTATTTCACATGATTGCCATAAAGAAGAGATAAAACACAAAGAGTATTTAATAATAAATAATAATAGCAAATATTGTATTATTGAATTTATTCTTGAGTAGAGGACATTTTTGTTTTGACCAGTCAACCATAAGAACTGAATCTTTTGCTCACAATTTTACAGGTTTGATTATTGGAAGGATTTTCCACAGACTTGCTCCTAGGTCCATACATTTCAAACTTTTTTCTTCTTACACTCCACACATTCTTTCAATTCTTGGTGCCATAGGACACATTCATATAGAAATAATACCTCTGTCTTTTCACTTTATTGTTGCAATCCTCGGTAAGTAACCAGGGGGACATAGCACAGTATACCAGAGAAGCCAGCAATAACTTAATTATACACAGAAATGACTGTGACCCATATAAGCATAGTCCACTTCACCCAAACTAAATATATTTTCAACTCACTTTGCCCTTTGTAGGATCCCTCAAATACCAGTGACCACTGTAATACATCTTAAGCAAGGCAGATATATTGTAAAAGGGATGTTAGAGTAGAAACAGATGGATAGAGTAGAAACAATGAAGATGTACTTCATTGACAGTTGTTAAAGCATTTTATTCTTTGCAAATTTTACAAAAATTTACTTCAATGAAAATAATTCCCAAGGTCTCTCCCAAGGCCTGGGAAGTGAGAGACTGAAACATCAACTTCATTAGTTTAAAGCAAACACATATTAACTCTTGCTGCTCTTATAGGGAAAGATGATGGGGATGAAGGAGGAGAGAAGACAGAGGCAGATTGATATTGTGTCACAGGAAACAAGAAGACATGAAAAAGTTCATGTTTTCTGAAAAAATAAATGAAAGGAAAAAAGAAATGGAAGGACTATTTTCCAGCAATAAACAATGTAGAATTTTTACTTTTCCTTTTTAAAGCCTGTGAACTTCCAGTAGGAGGCCATAGCAGTACAAAGACCTTAGGCAAGAACGAGATGGCTTTGTCCACAGAACAGATGAAGGTCAGTGTAGCTGAATTGAATAAATGATAAGATGGGTGGACACCTTCCCCAACACAACCCCAAACCACCAAAGAAACAACCCTTAACTTGGAGTGTATGAGGAACAATGAGGGGTGAGGTAGAAAAGGGGTTATTACTCAAGCGGAAATTTCCATGGGAGCGGAAAGTATAATAAGAACTGTCTTGTGTGTTTAATGTAGTTATTATAACTACTTTTTAATTCTTTTTCTCTACTATTATCTGAAAGTTTGTCCCCCCCACCACCCCGCCCATTCATATGTTGAAATCCTAACACTCAAAGGTGATTCCATTAGTTGGTAGGTGTTTGAGAAATTTTTAAATCATGGGGGTTGAGCCCTCATGAATGGGCTTAGTATTTTATGAAATAGCCTCCAGAGAGATCCCTAGGCCCTTCTACCATGAGAAGACACAGTAAGAAGGCAGTTGACTATGAAACAGGAGGAGGGCCCTCATTAGAATGCAGCCATGCTGGAGCCTTGATCTTGGACTTCCAAGCTTCCAGAACTGAGAGAATAAGTTTCTGTTGTTTAGAAACCATCCAGTCTGTGGTATTTTATGACAGCTGACTGAATGGACTGACATTCTCTATTAATTCAGTGTTTTAACCAAATGATTTTCTTTACCAGAAATGGTTTCTTTCCTTTCCCATAGGTTTACATTCCTCAAGAGAAGTTCAAAAGTAGATCTTTCATGAAGCCTGATGTGTTCATCCTCAATTCCCCATGATATTTGGGTTGTACTTCAGTATGCATCTGTTTTCTGTTTTCTCATTGTTATTCTCTCAATTCGTTGCTAGAGGGCAGGCAGCAGTCATAGACACTTATCATGAATAGTTTGTGTATCTGGTAGAGGGTCTTGATTTCATGAGGTGTGCTCACTCTATGGTTGAATAAAAGAAGCATAGCTGTTCATTTTCCCAGTAAAACAATTACTCCTAAGCTGAGTTTTCTTTAATTTTTTATTTCTGATGCTTAGCATACCACCCACATATAAAAGATGCTCAGAAGGGCAGCCTGGGTGGCTTAGTGGTTTAGCACCACCTTCAGCCCAGCGCGGGATCCTGGAGACCTGGGATCGAGTCCCACCTTGGGCTCCCTGCATGGAGCCTGCAGCTCCCTTTGCCTGTGTTTCTGCCTCTCTTTATCTGTCTCTCATGAATAAATAAATAAAATCTTAAAAAAAAGAAAGGTGCTCAGAATAGTTTTAAATAACTAAACCAGTTATCAGTATTACTATAATTTAATAGAAAAATCATATAAGGTTTAAAAATAATAGTTAATATGGAGAGAGTTAAAGTAGTAGGGATTCGCCATACTTCTATGTTTTTACATTTAATAGGAGTAATTTTTGTAAGTGTTGAAGATGGTGGTAAAACGTAGGAATATTGATTTTATTGTTTTCTAGAGTTAATGGCTTCTGCTAACACTTTAGAATTAAAATCTAACTTGAGAATATTTTCTTAACATGAGATCGCATCTCAGCAATATTGCTTGTCTATCTATTCTTGTCATTTATTATTTAGGGTGAATAAATTGCTGTTGTTATTAAAAAATCAAAAGAACACTCTAATCACCAGGTCATGAGTTATATTAGTACTGCATCTTGGCCACAGATAGAATGTGGGCACAGTAATTTCACACCTTCATCCTTTCGGGGCTAATATTTGGACTATGGCCAAAACCACTTCAGGATGGTCTTTAAAAATAACAGACTATAACTGTGCCTGGATAATTTTGACTTAACTTGTTAATAACTTCAATGTGAATTTTAAGTAATTATTTTGTAGCTCATAATTCACCCTGTAATCATTAGTTTTGTTATAGTTATACCAAAAATGTAATGTATGTTTAGGGGAGCAAAAGGACATTGTAGTTTTAGAAATAGCAACTAGAGCTTAGAAAGAAAAAAGGAAGAATATAATTTGAACAGTGATAGCTCTTTGGGGGCTACTTGAATAATCAAGGGGCACTGAAGCTGTTTTGTCTCAGAGACTTATATAAACTCTGTAAGACTCTTACATATTCATTATAAGCCGATAGATTTATTGGTATATTTAAGTGATTTAACATAGAAACAATCTCATGTGAAATCAGTTCAGTATTTTTTAGTCTCCTTGATTGGCCCAATGCCAAAAATTTCATCAGATTCTAATTCTAACAGGCTCAAACTGATTTGTGGAACCGATACAAAGAATGATGTGGGGGAGAAACTATCCATGTTAATCACATTTGAGTGCTTCTCTATACCTGCACAGAGACTTTCTAATTTGCCAAACCATTTCTGACTGAGGCTGGTTGAAGGCTAAATTTAAAGGTATTTCGTTTGAAAGATTTGGTAGATTGATTGGGTCCCAACTCTTCAGTTCCTTATATGAGTTCATGGCGGGTAATTTTTTGACTTTGATTTGGATAGATTTTTGGGTTGGATTTTTGAGGTTTTCTTTGGTCAATGGGGATTTTATTTTATTTTATTTTTTTCAATGAGGATTTTAATAGATGTGACATTGTTATGTTCCAGTCTCAGGCTATTATAATCAATGCTGTGTCTGGGCTGGCCTTTGTGGTTCTTTTGATTACAAGGCACCCTCAGCAATTGCCATCAGAAAACTTGGCAAAAAAAGTTGACAAGTCCTGGGAATTACATGGCACGCTTGGTGCCACACAACAAGGTTGTGGGGAGACAGAGACTGAGAAAGAGAGTGGGCCTGGAATTCTGTTTTTGGGATCCAGGGTTTTGGGGCTCATTCTGCATTGGTGAATTTAATACAGTGAGCATTTAAAGCACAGAAAGATAATATAGCAGTGGTCAAATAGTTATTGAAACCAGCTAAGAGCTCTAAAACAAAGGAGCCTTAGGGGAGTAGGTGGGCAGCCTGGGTCTATATCTGGTCATGTGGCTGGCAATGTTTATTGGAGATAGCCATCTTTGAAGTGGATGCCTTGGCAATCAAAACTTGAGTCAGGCACTTAAATTACAAAAATGGTAAACCCAACCATCGGGGTTCACACTACAAACGTGTGCAGAGACTGAAATGTACTTGAGTGGTTAAATTTGTCCTCTTATGCTCTTTCTTTTTACCAAGAGAAGAACATGCTTTGCATAGCATCTTGTCAAGAAGGATGAAAGACATTTGGAAAATACTTGGATTCAACCCAAACTTTGGAGTCAAGCTCAAGTGAGTCTAGCCTGGATCAGCTGAACTTCAGTTGACTCAAATGCATAAGCAAGAAAGACAGCCTTATTTTTGTTTGGAGCGCTTGTAAGGCCTCAATTTTGTGACAACAGTTGACAGAGTTCAAGATATTCTAACAGCCCAGTAAGAGCTTGGGCTTCATTTTGCTAATGATAAAAATGAGATATGAACAGATAAAGTAATTTTCCTGAGCTCAGACCAAATCTCAGAAAGTAATATGAGACTACCTGTGTCAACATTACTTTGAGCCAGGAGGTTTTAAATCAGACTCCAGGCCAATAAACATCTTGGCTGTTTGTTTTAAAACATACTTGCAAAGCATTTTTTCTTGGCAGTTTTCTGATCTGGGCAAATAACTTGTCAGAATACCGATTTGCTCACCTGAGAAGAGAAGTCACCTCTTGGAACATCAGTTAGTTCATTAAGACTTAAAGACTTTCATCTCTGATCCTAAACTATTAAGGTACTAACTTTGTCCAATTCTAACTAGTTCCCCCTCTTGAAAGACTTACCTCAAATGATTTGAGAGAAAACTCCAAAACTGTAAATACTCTTCCCTATCCTCTTTCTTTGAAATATTACTAAGACTATCAAGACGATAAATATCCATTGCTGAAGTTAGTTTAATGCACTTGGCTTTGCTTGTCAACAGCTTTGTTTCTGCTTGTATTTATTATTTATTTATTTATTTATTTATTTATTTATTGTGGCCTTCATTGAGAATTGATGGTTGACATTATTAGAATTATTCTGTTGAGCATTAATTAATATGTACATTAATAAAAAGAGCAAAAACCTAGATATAAACTTATTGGCCTCCAGTTCTCTTTGCTCCACCATTAACTGACACTTTGATCAATGCATCAGGCTGACATCTATGAAAGAAAGGAAATGAGAGGATCATCTTTGAAGTTTCCATGCCTAAAACTATGATTTTAAGATTATGAGATCAAACATACATAAAAAAAATTACTGGAACAATTTATTTATTTGTTCTCAATCTTTCTTAATAAGTGTATAGCTTGAAACATCATTTGAATACAATTATTTTATTGTTTTATTTCTGTCTATAAGTGCCTTTAAAATGCCGGTATAATTTATCCTTTAAATTAAAGAGGGTTTTTTTGACGATATAAATTAGTCTACATTAAGCGTCTGAATCTAAATGTATTACTTTTCTGAAGCTAATTGTATTTTCCTAAAATAACAACACCTATTTGGAATTTACTGGTTCATGATATTACCTAAGCCAAATAGAAGTTTTACCTCTCATTTAGTGTAAGTAAAGAGGGCCTCCTGATAAATAAATAGCACCTAACTTAATGCCACTTTGTTTCATTGGTCTTTCAAAAGATGTTTATTATTATTTTACATGCAAGGTCCTCTACAAATAAAGAAAACAAACAAAATAAACTCTAGAATGAAACTTTCTGTAGACATGCTGATAGCATGTAGAAGAGGAGTAGTTTATCCTCAAAGGAGGAAACCACATCAATACTAAAACCAGTTTTAGGACTACAAAGTACAAAGTCTAGAGACATTTGAAATAGGTCAGTCTTACGTCTTTGATTTACAGATAGTGAAATAGCAGATGTTCATAATAATGATTCTCCATCATCTGGAAGCTGACTTAGAGTTTCAGCAAAATTTTAAGGATTCAGAGAAAGGCACAATACCTTTTAGAAACAGTCATGTGCCACAATTTTGTTTTTTAACTTTCAGAGGTAAAGCATTATATGCCTGTAATGTCTGAGGGTCCAAAATAATAAATCATTCAAAGAGATCCAGATAGCAGGGGTTTTATGATACTTAGCCTTTTGAAATGTTCTCTAATGTTTTCTGCTTTGCTTTCTCTTAACTTTATACCAAATTTCATTAACTCAAAGTTTGATTTATAACATATGTTCCTTGACTATTTTGTAAATAATATTTTCACGCTGGCAAGAATTAAGCTCTGTCTTTTAGTTCCATCACCAGTGTTATTTCTATACCCTCTACTTTTCCTTTCAAAACTCGTTATTTCAAATATATCAGGAGGATCTTATATGTGATTCACTGAGCAAAGGTCAACTCTAAATAGGAAAATGTTCCACTTTTGATTTAATCTGTTTTTTTTTTTTTTTGGTGTGGAAATAAATTCAATTGAGAGAGATTTTTTTTTTCTTCCAAGTCAAAAACTTTCATTTCTTATAAATAAGATATAGATTGATTACATTTTGTGCTTCAGTTGTAATGACTCCATAGCTTTAGCAGAAAATACTCTAGTTTCTTTGGAGGGATGTCTCATTAGATGGTAACTTTTAAGTCAGGTGTTGTTGGCTTTCAATACTTTTGGCAGCTTAACTGCAGTATCTTTTATATGTGAAATAATTAGGTGTTTATACAACTTATTAGAAACTTTTAAATAGTGAGTGCTCATACTCTTTCCTGCTTAACTTAGCCCATGAAGATAAATATTAAAATGGAAAAAGAATAGGTAAATAGAAAAGTTGTACTTTTAAAAAGATGATAGAGATGAATCAGAAAGGAAAGAAGTTATATTTTCAAATTTACAAATGGAAATTTCCTACACAATAATGATGGCTATGTCAAAAAGAAAAATTCATCAATCAAAAACAGTGTTGATATATTTTGACATAATGCTGATTTATTTTTTTGACTTGTCTGTTTCAATTAACAATGGTTTGGGCAATTGATTTATTTTTTGAATTTTCTATAATTATTAAATATTTTCTGACAGGGTGAATAATAACCTAATAAAGTTCCAGTTAAGTAGCTCTATAGGTATACTGTTGAATTAGTTTGAGAGCAAATATACTTTAAAATAAATGAAATAACATATACCTATTTCCACAAAATTAATCACTTATTCCCATTTTTGGATATTGTCATACTATACCTTTTTCCTTTTTATAACAAATACTGTTTATATGCACACGTTTATTTAATATCAAAATGAAATTATTTAGAAATAATTCTGTTTTTAGAATATGACTATCAGAAAGAAAAATGAATCCTTCCTGTGGTCTCAGGAACTTAAGACTATGAGTTGATTAACTGCAACATTGTAATTCACATTTCTAATTTTGTGACTAGATAATCAAATGTTTTCATATATTTTCAGTCTGATGAAATCCAGGTTAAACTCAGTATATTTGCTAATTCACTGTTATTTAATTTCACTAAATTTAGAGATGTTTATTTGAAAAGTTGTGGAACTCTCACTTCCCCCAATCACGTCTTAGAATATTTCCTTACTGAGGTTTTAGCTCTATTGGGGAGTATTATCTTCTATTTTAGAATAGATATAAATAGAAATAAAGGATTCATGTTAGTGAAATTTACTTTAGCTGGAACACACTTTGAGAATCAATGCCCTCAGGCTTCCTATTCGTGCTTGCCTAATTCCCCAAGAAGTTGAAAGAGAAATTCTAGGGCTACAGAAATCTAGTGGGAGACATCTGGGAGTGCTTCAGAGGAAATTCGCTCAACTTTATCATTGCACCTGGTAGTTGAAATTTGGCAGATCTGCTAAGCCCTGGGAGGTATACCTGCCTTAGATTAGTCTATAAAAATAGTTAATAATATATAAGATTTACTGAGTTCTTATAATGTTCCAGAAACTTTGCTATAGCTCCATATAAATTATTTTATAATCCCGTTTTATGGATGAGTAATTGAGACTCACAAGGGTTAAGTAACTTTTCCAGTGTCACCCTGCTGGTAAATGGTTGCTTCAGAGCTTGCACTATTTATTACTATGCTGTATTGACTAATATTATCTTCTTGCTCTTGGGTTTTTCCTCAATTTCTTGTGCATTATGACACCAACAGGCATCAACTGCCAGTTCAAAAATTGTTTCTGTATCTTCATTTGCCATTGCCACCTTTATCTTTATCTGCCAGGTGATGGTGATTAAACTCTAACACAGATGATAAAGTTTATGGTTTGATTAAGAGACCTATATGTCTATATTTTTACTTAAAAATCAGTAAAAATAATAATAAAAATACATATATGTAAATTGTTTTTTAGTCTTAAAGTTTGTATTATTTTACTTAATTAACACTCCTGAAAATTTTGCATGGATGAAATCAATTCAAATATTCTCTATGCACTTATGTGTATGTTTTCAGTAAAAAAAAAAAGTGTTGTTTAGGTTTCATTGGTTCTTTTATTTGTATTGCTAAGGTTCCCAGCTCTTTAGGGAATGTAATCCAAGGCTTTTGAAATGCATTTACTGTGCATGGGTGTATGTGTTTATAGACTACCCATTGCCATTTGTCTCTCTGACAGATACTATCCAGGCTACTGTAAACAATAACCATTTTGGAGGTAGAATTAATGTCATTGTCTCACTTTGTAGGTAATGTCACCTGACCCTTTTTGGATAGTAATTAAAATAACAATGGGCATAGTTATCTCCTGGGAAAAAATTTTGTGATTGGGAAGTAGCAGTTGGGGTAGATTATTCAAGATCAAAATTTGTTAAGCCGGTATCCTGAACATGTTGGTGACTTCATCAAATAATTAATGACTGGTCAGAGAAAACCGGAAAGCACTGTACCAAACACCTGTTTACAGGCACCAATTTTTGCATTCTTACATCCAGATGTATTGAAGACACCTGTTGGAAACTAGTTGAAAATGTGGTAGGGCAATGGTTCTTAAACTTCAGCGTCCATTAAAATAATCTGGAAAGCTTGTTAAAACACAGATTACAGCCTTCATCTCAGAGATTCTGATTCAGTAAATCTGTGTTGGTCTCTAGAGTTTGCATTTCTAACAAGTTCCCAAGTTTTGCTGCTGCTGCTGCTGGTTTAAGCACTTCGCTTAGAGATCCACTTGCAAGAAAGATGATGGTTTTACATGTTGAAATTATATGATCAGTTTGTAGCCTTAAATAGAAAGTCTACTATGACTCCATAAATTTTTAAAACTTATTTTCAATATGTATACCACATGGTCACATGCCATCAGGTATTATAGACCCCTTTGTCTCTTCATTATTTGAACTTTTTTCTTTTAGTCTGTTTATTCTTAACCTAAGTTGTTTGTCTCTCTCCCCCTCATTATTTTGGTAACATTTTCTAATTTTATGCTGTTATATCTTTCTGGAACAATCATCCTTTCTTAAATAATTTTTCAAAGTAGAATTATCTATTAGGTTATAAACTTCTTGGAATAAGGAACCATGTGCTATTTATTTTTGAACCTCTACTCCCCTCTTATCACTAATTCCTCGTGCTGATCATTGTGCATGGATGAAATCAATAAATATGTTACAATGAATATTATATTTTTGACTCTACTTTCTTTTGAAGACCAAGAGGTCACAAATAGGGTTTTAGATCATCTGAGATTTGAGTAGTAGGAAGGCAAAGAAAGGATGAAGGAAAGAATTGAAGATGACTAGGAGCCTGTAGGAGTAAGGTAGTATGCAATAATCAAACCTGAATCAATTTGGGTGTTAACCTATTAAATTCTTTACTTGAATGTAACATGTTTCCTTATTTTTTTTTAATATTTTATGGTGCAATATATCAAGAGGAAGCAATCAATACAGGTATATTGATCGAAAATGAGAACAGAACAAAATATTAAATAGAATTTTATCTGAAAGAGTTTATAAGAACATTGATTAAATTCAATAACAAATAAATAAAATAAAATGAAATCATAGATAATGCTTTGTAAGACAAAATGAAGTGGTTTAAATCAAGGCACTCCTCATAACTGGGTATTGTTTTATATAAAATATTTTCTTCAGTGAAAGAATCATTTAGTTTCTGTAAAATGTACATAGTAAATAATCTATCATACTTTATATACCTTTGGGATGGTTCATGTTATAAAAATATGAAATCTTATTGAAGGACAGAAAACAAAATTGAGCAAATGGAAAAGCCTACTATGTCCTTGAAAAGGAAGACATTATTAGGAAGTCTATACTTCTAAAATTAATATACATATTCAATGCAGCTCTTGTTAGAATTCCAACATATTTTTTTGAGTGGGAGGGAAAGGGCATGTATAAATAATATTAATGTTTATTGCCCCAAATTAGCTAAGAAAAAAGAGGTGTAGGAAAGGGGTCTTAATGTTCCAGATATCCAAATGCTATAATTGAAAAAAAAAAAAACACTAGTTAAAAAAAAAAAGAAAAAAACCCCACTAAACACAGATCATATAGCACTGGTATAGAAACAAATTACAAGAACAAAATAGATATTTCATAAATAAATCTCAGTATAAATGAGAATTAAATATATAAAATGATATAGTCAGTGGGAAAGGATAAATAATTTTAAAATTTTCTGGTTATTGACAATCTAATGGATCGGAATCTATTGTATCTCCTATGCAAAAATAAACCACAGATGAATTAAAGGCCGATATGGAAAATAAAAAATAAGAAATTAAGAGTTTTTAGTATTTAGGAGAGAGAGTTTATAATACCTAAGATTTGGTAAAATATTTTTAATCAAGACTATTAATCCAGAAGACATAAAATAAAATATAACCATAATTAACTGCAGTAGACTCAAAAGTTTTTCATTTTAAAATGTATTATAAAGTCAATAACAAGATAATAAATGTGGACAAATATTTATAAAGGATTTATAGACTAAAACCTAATATCAATAATTACAAATAGCTCTCACAAATTGACACAAATATAAAAAGAAGAAAATGATAAAAGACACTTTACAATATAATAAGTTAAAATGACAATAAATGTAAAAAGAAACAATAGTTCACTACTTGTCAGGATGAAAATTAATGTTTGAGACTGCTTTGGGTGGTGGTGGGCTCAATGGCCTTCACAGGCATAAAACTATATAGAAAGAGGGATTTTCAGAAATAGTTTCCAGATTACTTTTTACTCTCAGAAGCCAAAATTGTGAATAATCTTATTGAAAAGATTTTTTCATGACTGAAGTTTCTTAGAAAATATTTACTTCCTCCTAAATTCGAGTATACAATCCAGAAGCCATTTGACATTCTGATATGCTTATTAAGAATTCTTGATCAAAAAAAAAAAAAAAAAAGAATTCTTGATCATCTAACAATAATTCTCATCTGGGAACAATGGCCCCTACTTAATGTTCTCTTGTTGCTAAGTTCAGTCATATGAATATTTTATGTTCTATCTGTTTTAATATTTAAAATGTTTCCATGTAAAAACAAAAAATTATTGCAAGGCAATGACTGTTTAAAGTATATAAATATGAAAAATGGTAATGAATGAGTAGATTTACATAAGTAAACTTTTTCTGGGTATTGGAGTTATTAGAGAATTTAAAAATAATATTTTGTAAATGCAAGAGAAATATTAGGGAATATTGGCAGCATGTCAGTTTCTATAGATTTCTGCTTAAAGTAGAGAAAATTAGAGGCTTCATAATTGTCACCTTAGTTGTTATTGTTCCTTAGGTTCCCTTTCTCCTGCTTTATTTTGTCATCAAGCAACTGTTGTTATTGAATTCTCTCTAATATATTTGTAAAACATAAATTATTTTTTCTCCTGCAGATGTTAACTAAAGCTTTAGAAGCTCCTCCTTGTGCTCAATTAATTTATAAAATTATTGATAAGAAAAACAAAATATGTACGTATTCAAAGTCATGGTGTTTGAGGTTGGAGGAAGATGCATCAGAACTTAGGTCAATTTGTTATTAACACCAAAAAAAAAATCTAGATGGAAAAAACCAGACATTTGCAATGGTAATAGTTCTGTAACATAGAATAAGTATGTGTATTTTTATATCTTTTCGTAAGCTTAGTGTTGTGTGTGGCACAAAATGGTTCTCTGATGTAGGTATGTTCAATGAGTAAAATGCAATTAATTAGAAATTGTGATCTTTTACTGTATATTTACAATATGCTGAGCATTGTGCTTCATACATGTTGAGCTCCTCTAAATTCTTAAAATAATTGTATGAAAAAAGTATTCTTAATTTATCATGATAGTTACAATAATTACCAAAACAGAAAAAATGACAGAACTGGGGGGGAAAAGTAGGGTTTAAAGAAAGCATGGATATTGAACTGAAGAATTCATTCATGACATATACTAAATATTTCATTATAATAATTGAAATCTGATTCTTTAAGAATTGACATATGTATCTTGGATTTTTATCTATTACTATTTGATCTATTACTCTCATTTTGCCTGATTCTGTGATTTGCGTGGCACTGTGTCTTGTTCCTGGATATCAGTTTACACTGAGCCCTCTGACTTTGATGAATCCTTTGAGTCACAGTTCTCTATCCCAACATTCCCCCAAACTGTACCCTGAATACAATATGCTGATTGTACTACCAGCCCTACTCTCCCATTGGAGGAACAATAAACAACAAAATGGTTATCTTTTAAAAAAGGACAATCCAAACTCTGTATTCCATCTTCCTCAAAGAATTAAGCATTGCAGGTATACGTCTAAGAGGAAGGTTTTGTTTTCTTTTCATTTTTTCCTCTTAGATCACTCCCTCTATTCCTTCCTTCCTTCCTTCCTTCTTTCCCTTTCCCTTTTCCTTTTCCTTCCTTTCCTTTCCTTTTTCTTCCTTCACCATTTCTACTGGTGTGGATAACTGTGGAATGCTAAGAAATATTATAATCAATCAGGAATTATAAAACACTTTAGATAAAGCTTCTCTGTTGCTTTTAGTTATGGAAATGCAGCATTTATACTTGCAATGTCTAAATGCTTTCATTTGACAAGGCTGTCTTGGAAATTGCTATACACCCCACTGAATATTTGGACAGTGGAATTTCCACAGCAAGCCTCCATTGCTTGATGTAGGTATTAGATGTGCATTTGAAGTTCACTGCTGGAATTGTCATGATGGTCTTCCACAGTAGAATTCCTCTTCTACCTACCCCATCTCCAACTACTGCATCCAACTTGCACTGTTCTCTGAACAATTTCTGTCTCTTTCCAAACACTGCCATTGTTGTTGCCTTTAACTTGGCCACTTCTTTTTATCTTTCTCCTTTCAGTCTATAGATGAGGAAATACCTGACCAGTGGACAAGATAGAAGAGGGGGGTCTGGACTTCTAAAATGGCTCACTCAGTTTCCAACTATGCATGAGAGGAAACTGTGTTTCTTCCATCTGTGTGTTAAATGGACATAGATATGTTATAGCAGGCATTTTTTAGAAAAAAAAACATAGCAGTAAAGTATATCTTTAAATAGTGTGAAAGTAATAAAGATTCTCTATGGAGTCAATGAATCAGCTGCATCTTGTTGAATATCAAATGACAGCCCAACAGAAACTTGCTTAAGCAAAAGTAATTTATTGTTTCAAGTAAGAGAAAGGTCAAAGTGTGAGTTTTGTTCAGGGTATTGATAGAATCAAGAGTCAAGGAATTTTTAATTGATTTTTATTTTATTTTTAAAAATTATTTATTCATGAGAGACACAGAAAGAGAGCGGAGACATAGGCAGAGGGAGAAGCAGGCTCCCTGAGGGGATCTTGAAGAGGGACTCAGCCCAGGATCCAGGATCCGGGTTCACGACCTGAGCCAAAGGCAGACGCTCAACCACTGCCCATCAAGTAATTTTTTAAAACAAACTTTTTTAGAATAGTTTTAGATTTACTAGGAAGTTGTAAAGATAGTATAGAAATTCCTCATATGCCACGCCTAGTTTTCCCTGTTATTACCATCCTACATGAATGCGGTGCAATTACCACATATAATGAGCAATATTGATGTGTTATTGGTATGTTGTTGATGGTATGTTATTATTAGCTGAAATCCATTGATATGTTGGTATGTTATTATTAGCTGACGTCTATACTTTATCAAGTGTCTTCAGTACTTACTTAAGGTACATTTTTTGTTCCAAGATCTTACATTGCAGCTAATCATCATGCCTGTAGTGGTTTTTATATTTTCCTTGCTTTTGATGTTATTGACTGTTTCAGGGAACTGGTTAGGTATTTTGTAGAATGTCCTTCAACTGAGATTTGTCTGTTTTTCTCATAATTAATATAAAGCATGGATTTTTGAGGTAGTGTTTGCCCAGATTTGTCCACCATAAAGTTATTCTTTCCACTCCCCCTTTCCATATTGTATTTTTGGAAGGACGTTACCATGTGTGGTACTTATACTCCACTCAGGACAGCATCATAACTGAAACCACTATGATGATCTTAAGTTTTAATTTTTTCTTAGTAGGGCTTTCACACCCTTTTTAAATTAAGCCAGTAATTAATAGAACAGTAATTCCAATGTTTTAAAAAGTCATCTCTTGGAAAGACATACCAGTTTTAAGATATTTGCAATCACCATAAAATTTTGTATCCTGTTTTTTATCTGAAGGCAATTATTGGTTCTGTTTATATTAGTTAAGATTGTTTTTGCTTTTATTTTACTGCTTTAAGAAATTACACATTTATTGTAGAGATATAAAGGTTAATAAAATAAAATATTAAAGATGCTTCTAATTTGAACTTTTAAATGTACTGTAGCTTAATTCTCTGTGAAATGTGTTCAAATTATAGTGGAACTCAAAATATCTTGGGTGACTTCTCAATTTGAAATCCATGAAATTGACATAATCAAATTGGGAACTCTGAAGTAAAACTTTGGTTACTTGGAATTTTTAGAGAATTAGACTTCCAGATTAAAAAAAAAAACTTTTTTTGGGGAGTACAGTGCAATGATACTTTTTTGAGTATATATATATATATATATATATATATATATATACATATATATATTATAATATATAATATATATTAATAGCTCCCTGACAAGAATCTTTTCCAATTCTCTTCTACCTGAAGTGGTGGATAGTGGTCATAATTTGTTTATTTTCTTATGACTCTATTAAAACCTTCCCTTTGAGTGCTGCATATTTCTAAAAACATTTAAGTTTTGTCTTAAAAGTGTTCCTATATATATGTAAGCTTCTCAAAATCCAATTTGAGATTAGCATATCACTCAATATTTTAAGTCAATTTTATTAACAATTATTTTTTGAAAATGTTTGATATGCTAGATATGGTGACAATAAGTGCTTTTTATACGTTCCATTTCACTTACTATTTTTTGGGGGGCTTTTTAAAGGTTTTATTTAAATACTGGTTAAGTTATTATAGAGTGCAATATTAGTTTCAAGTATACAGTATAGTGATTCAACACTTCCATACAACACCCAGTGCTCATCACAAGTGCACTTAATCCCCATCACCTATTTAACCCATCCCTCCACCCACCTACCATCTGGTAACCATCAATTTGTTCTCTATAGCTGAGAATCTGTTTCTTGGTTTGCCTCCCTCTCTCTTTTTTTCTTTTCTTGTTTGTTTTGTTTCTTAAATTCCACATATGAGTAAAATTATACGTATTTGTCTTTCTCAGACTGACGTGTTTTGCTTAGCTTAATGCTTTCTAGCTCCATCCATGTGATTGCAAATGACAAAATTTCATTCTTTTTTTATGGCTAAGTTGTACGTATATACCACATCTTTTTTTTTTTTTAAGATTTTATTTATTTGAGAGAGAGCGAGAACACAAGAGGGGCAGAGAGAGAAGCAGGCAGTCCTAAAATTTGTATGGAACTATGAAAATTCCAAATAGCCAAAGCAACTTTGAAAAAGGAAAGCCAAGTTGGAGGCATCAAAATTCTGGACTTCAAGTTATACAACAAAACTGTAGTGATCAAAGCAGTATGGTTGGTACTAGCACAAAAATGGACACATAGGTCAATAGAACAGAATAGAAAACCTAGAAAGGAACCCAAACTCTATGGTTAACTAATCTTCAAAAAAGCAGGGAACAATATATAATGGGAAAAAGACAGTCTCTTCAACAAATGGTGTTGGGAAAACTGGACAGCAACATGCAAAAGAATGAAACTGGACCACTTTCTTATACCAAACAGAAAAATAAATTCAAAATGTATGAGAGACCTAAATGTGAAACCTGAAACCATAAAAATCCTGGGGACAACACAGGCAGTAACCTCTCTACATGGGCCATAGCAGCTTCCTTCTAGATATGTCTCCTGACGCAAGGGAAATAAAAGCGAAAATGAACTACTGGGACTTCAAAATAAAAAGCTTCTGCACAGTGAAGGAAACAATCGACAAAACCAAAAGGTAACCTATGAGATGGGAGAAGATATTTGCAAATGACATATCAGATCAATGGTTAGTCCATGATATATAAAGAATATAGACAACTCAACCCTCCCCCAAATGAATAATCTAATTAAAAAATGGGCAGAAGAGGTGAATAGACATTTTCCAAAGAAGATATTGCTATTTATAATTTAGTGATATAGGTATTAAAATATCTGTTTTAGAGAAGAGGAAACTAAGGTTTAAGTTAATTAAGATCCTACAGAAGAGCCATGATTCAAACCTTTTGTAGACCACAATGCATACACTACATCTAAAAGCTAAGAAAGAGAACAACAGCCAACACCCAATGTAACACAAAAAATAGAAATAAATATTAATTGTTCAGAGATCTCCTTTTTGGTTCTCTCACGCTCCTTCATGCCTGCTGGGTGTGCAAAGCCCTGACCACTCCTTACCCAGGCCATTTCTCAGGCAAGTACTTACAGAAAACAAAATTGAGGGATGAGGTAATGCCTCCCTTGGGAACAAAGAACAGACATCCCATGAAAGCAGCAGATTCCCCAGTGTCAGAGTTTCTCTCCTGTATTTTCAGCCCCTTAAAATTGTTCCTTGCATATAATGAACATTGAGGATATATTTGATGTGAGACCTCAAGGAAAAAAAGTGATTCATTAAAATAATAGATATGTGAAATGAGGGAGTATTATGACTAATTGTAACCCTTGGCTTCATTATTCTAAAAAAACATAACAAAACTAAGCAATTAACTTCAATAGAAATAGTACCTATTTTGGTGTCTTTGTGCCTGGTAAATTCTTATTTTTTTTTTACATTTTTATCCCTTGAAACAATGCTTTGTTGTAGGTAATATTATCATCCTCATTTTACACATAAGGAAACTGAGGCTAGAGGCATTCAATGGTTTGCCCAAGGCTTCCTAACTAGCAAGTGGCGGAGCCAGGCTCTCTGAACGCATCCTCTCTGGTTCCAACACCCAGGCTCTCAATGACCTCATTAGGAAGTCACCACAATTGTTTTTATTTTTAATTTTTTTTGGCAATCAATTGGGAGCTTTTATAAAGAATTGGTCTTTGGTCCAATTTTCATCCAGGAATTGGTCCAGTTTTCATCAAGAAACAGAATGCAGAGGGATCTGCAAAGATAAAGACCCAGGAGGTGCTTCTGATATACACACAATACAAACCCGAGGAAGAGTCTGTCATTTGCTAAAGGAGCACGGAAGGTGGTGTCAGGGCCCTTGAACCTCATGGTTCTAATGCAAGCGGCTTTCTCTTGGCAAGACTCAACACTGCAGGCGCTCTTCCAGGTCCTGGCGTACGAAATCAGCCCCCAACAGAGGTCCAGGTAAATGTTTTAAAGGAGCCCAAAAAAGACTGAGTAAGGTGGCCACCCTGGGCCTTTTTTTAAAAAAAAGATTTATTTATTTATTCATGAGAGACACAGAGACAGGCAGAGGGAGAAGCAGGGAGCCCAAGGCAGGATCACGCCCTGGGCCAGAGGCAGGTGCTAAACCACTGCACCACCGGGGCTGCCCTAAGCCACCCTTGGTCTTTACCATGTGGCATCTGAGGTTGGCAGGTCCCCCTGTCAGTCTCTCCATTATGATTTCTGTCTCTCTCTCTCTCTTTTTTTTTTTTTTTTAAATTCCAGGTACTGAGGTTCTTGCTCTTTTCCAGGAGTCTGCGCCGGGTCTCCACACACCTAAATTTAGGGGGGCTGAAGATGGGGATGTGAAGAACCAGGGGAAAGGCAATTACTTTAGGGAAGAGAACGAAATGTTAGAGTCGAAACGAAAAAAAAATAAAAACCAAAAAAAAAAAAAAAGAAAAAAAAAACCCAAACACCCAGCAACACCTCCCCCCCCCCAAAAAAAAAACCAAAAAAAAAAAACAAAAACAAAAACAAAAAACAAACCCAACCTTGCTCAGGAAGAAAACGAATATAATCCAAGCTGACCCTTTCTGGCTTCGCGTCTCATCCACTCCAGGAAGTGCGTCCCCGGGTAGCTAGGCAACAGCGTTGCCGTGGCAACCGGGAAGGTCGGAGGGCTCCGACGTCGAGGTCCCGCGCGGCCCGACGGGGCGCGGAGCCGTCGGTTGCGGGCGACGAGGCTTGTCAGAGTCTCGCGAGAGTTGCGTGCGGTTGCGGGCGAGCGCGTTGGCGTCCGCCGTCGGGAGGCGCCGGGCCGCCGGGGGCGATGGCTGCCAGGCTGGGGGTGCCCGGCTCGACCCTGCGGGTGCTGGAAGAGGCGCTGGGCTTGGACCTGACGGCCGCCGGGGACACGGCGGAGGCGGTGGCCGCCGAGGGCGCCTTCTACCTGGAGCGTATCCTTACGTGCAGGCGCGCCCCTCGGGAGCGGGTTTGCGGGCGAGGGCGCCCCGGGAGGCTGGAGGCCGCGCCGCAGGTCGGGATGCCCGCGGGCCTCGAGGGCCTGGAGGCGCCTCCGCCCGCCGGGAGGGTCGCCGCCGCCGTCCACAGGGGCCGGGCTGCTGCGTCCCGGTGGGAGGAGCCCCCGGGCAGACCCCGGGCGGAAGCGCCCCACCTGCGACTCTGCAGATGGGCCCTGAGTGGCCGGGTCCGGGTCCGGGTCCGTTTGAGGATGATCACTACATCTTTAATTTTAAAGCCACTAAGGGAGGACCTGGAGAGCCGAAATGGGATGATAGGAAGAGGTCAGACGGTGACGAATGGACAATTATCTGCAAGTACGAGAACAGTGGAAGAGCAAGCAGTCTGTGGGGGAGAGCTCGCCTCCCCCAGGCACGCAGAGTAATTGCACTGGAGAAGGAGACTTCAGGGGAAAGATACCTCCTTTTTTTTTTTTTTTTTTTTTCTTTTTTCCAGGCAGGTAGGAGAGAGATGGTGATCTGTTTTATTCTTGAAGACATCAAGGAAACTCCAAAATCCACCTTATTATTTTTTTTTCCGTCCGACTATGAATCCTCCCCCCCCCCCCCCCCCCCCCCCCCCAGCTTTAATCCAAGGCTTCAGAGACCTAACAGCGGTTCGCCCCGTGGCCTTTGGACCTGACCTGACTTGACCTGACTCGGACTCTACACGTCGGTGCTTCACGGAGCTTTGAAGAACTTAGTTGCAAGGATCAAACAAAATATGTAGTATTTTATTCAATGCAAACACGAGTTTTTATAGGCATGTCAGTTTGAATAGTTCAAGATCAATTTAAATAAGATCCGTGGGTACCTTAGTGTCTTAAATGAGGGTTTTATATACTTGGTAGCTCTAAATAGCTGCCTTTTCCAGTAACGTTCCCTTTTTAAATCCAGAAATGGGTCAGCAGTTCTTTGAGAACTTACCTATACGTCAAGTATAAAGTTACCTAGGGTCCCTGGTAGCGAGTGGCAACCAGGCATCTTATTTTTGTCTACACCAAGATGATTTCTGTAACACATAGTTTAATTGTTAACATGAGACAGAACGCGCTGAGTTAGCTTTTTTTGCACTTTCTGGAACTCCAGTATAGCACAGCTTTTAGGTTTACTGAATTTTCAGGGGGGACTGCTGAGTCACAACTGCCGATACATAGCACAAAGCCTGTGTTACGAGGAATTCTCCAGATAATCATATTTGTGAATATAAGCGCCTCTGACTTTTTAGGATTTTATTATCCAGTTTCTGAATTATCTGGCCCCTTTGCTTTTCTTTCATCTTTCTTTAGTTGTCTGATATTTTGGGTTTCAACCAAAGGGTAGTTGAGGGATAGCAAAACTACATATTTTGCCAATTTTCCTACATTAAGTGTTTAGGTAAGAGGTTTAGTCATGAGAGAGGCTTTAACCCTTAGTTAAAATGAAGTTTGAGGATTACTTTTGATTGCCAATTATCCCTGTATCCCTGGGCTCTCTTAACCTGCATAATTAAGAGTTGACTGTATAATGTTATTTGACATTGTTTCTTAAGGTAATTATGATAGTTGCTGAAGTGAGACTTTCTTGAGTTTAAAGTCTTTAGCTCTCAGGTAATTTAATTGAGCTATCACAGTGGATAAATAAAAGTTATAATATGCACAAATGAATCAGAAATCTGATGTTCTGTACTTTCCACATACACTTTATCACTTCTAATCTGCATTTGCTCTTGGGCTTCTCTTATTTATGACTGAACAGATGCTCCTTAGAACACTAGATATCAAGATATTAATAGTCTTTGAAAGAGGTTGACTCTAATTCTCCAGGAAGTCACCCTTTTCTTTGCCGTTAAACATTCAAACATAAAGAACATGTACAGAATAACAGGGCCCAAACCAGAAACACCCAGAATCCACCATGAGGGTAATGGCTTCATTAGTAAAGCCCCTGTGTTCTTTATGAGCTTAGAGAATGTATTCAGGAAAAATAACTCTTCCTCCTGCAACACCCCTTCTTTGTAACCTACTACCTGTAAAGGTGTGTAGGTGTTACCTGCTTCTCTTCTGAAGTGGTTACAGTATCATTGCTTTTATGCTTTAAACTTCCACAAGGCAAGATACAAACATGCGTGCACATAGTTCCTTTCTTAGCTATCTCCAGAGCTTTTAAGAAATCTGTGTATGCAGTTAAGAGTCCTCCAGAGAACTCTTCCTTAGAAAGGTTTTTGCAACATTGTAAAATATAAGGCTAGGTTTTAACTATGTGCTTTGTAAAGGGTCAAGTGTTTGTAAAGGTTGGTTGTTTTTGTGAATGAATTTTGTTAGAAATGGGTACCACTTGGGTAAGGTTTTCAGTTGCAGTAGAAACTGCGGCTAATGTGTGGCTTTGGACATTTGGGAATGCCCATTCCAATTGGCTGGAATGAATTGTACTAAGAAAGTTAATACTGAATTGATTTTGTTGCTACTTGTTGAAAGTTCAAGGAAGAATAATGGAAAACAGGGACTCTAGGAAAGTGGAGCCCCAAACTATTGTTTTTGTTATATGTACTTCCTTTTGCACTGATTCTCTACTCCCCTAACTAGATTTTGATTATCTTTTTTTTTTAATAACGATCTTTTCTTTGATTTTTAATTTATTTATGATAGTCACAGAGAGAGAGAGAGAGAGAGAGGCAGAGACATAGGCAGAGGGAGAAGCAGGCTCCATGCACCAGGAGCCCGACGTGGGATTCGATCCTGGGTCTCCAGGATCACGCCCTGGGCGAAAGGCAGGCGCTAAACCGCTGCGCCACCCAGGGATCCCTAGATTTTGATTATCTTTCAAAGGCAATCCAGCACTAAGAATTTGGCTACTTAGATAATTGACATAAGTTTGCTGACCACTGAAGAAGGTCTCCTTTGGCCCCAATGGCAGTGTCTGAGACTTTAGCCAGTCCTTTGAAGTTAATCAACTCTGAATGCAGTCCCAAAGTCAACTGTTTCTGAAAAGGCAAAATTAAGGATTTCACAAGTCACCTGAAATATGGTGATCACACTTAGATAACCCATGTGATAAGATGCATGCTTGTTTTCTAAATGACATCCCTACACAATCTTTCATTGCATTTTATATGCATGAAAGTTATGAGCTATTGGAAAGAACAAATTGTAAAATTGTATTTTGTTGTGTGTCCTCTAGTCTAGGCAAACTTTAATGTGCACGTGAATAAAAAAATTTGGATCTTTAAAAGAAGACTAATTCAGTAAGTCCCAGTCAGGGCTGAGATTCTGCGTTGCTAACAAGCTCCCAGGTGCTGCGGGTGCTGCAGGTGCTGCTGGTCTAAGTAGTATAATTGAAGTAACAAGGATGTCTACAAATTTCTTAACTACTAGCCTTTAGATTTTCAGATAAGAGGTATAATATGTAGAGCTCATATCCTTGGATATCTGGCTTAGAAGTTGAATAAACTTAAACCACCATCCACTATGAGAATGATGGGCTTTATATTTTGAAAAAAACGTTATTTTCCAGCTTCTGAGGCAGAGGATGACAGTGATGTCTGGGTCAGGGGTAGTCAATAAATTTGCACTTGTGCTGAGTCCATGACTCCCTGGTATGTGGTATTAATAAGAGTTCTAAGACCTCCTGAAGACTTGGTGGGAAAAACTGCAAAAAACAAACAACAATGGTGGGGGGAGTGGAAGCAAGTGTGCCAGTTATTTGCCATCTTTGGTATATATTATTTCAGTGATCTAACATTATTTAAACTGGCATTCTTAAGAAAGGGGACAGTGGCTATGATGTTCGCTATTTACAGTACTTTTGTTTCAATTTAGTGAGTAAAATGTTGATCATGGAGGATCCAGGCTAGATTTTAGATTGCCTCTGTGTATATTGGCTCTGTAGTGATGGCAAAGATTACAAAGCAATTTCTGTCTATAGTAGCTTTGGGAAATCATGTAAAATATAATTAGCTATATGTTTCACTCCAGTTCTTTATAAAGATGCTGCTGCTGGCAGTGATCACTACCTCCATAGCAGCAGTGGAAGAGACCAGTGTGTGAGGAACTTTGTATGGTGCTCACATCTGAAAATTGTTCATAGCTTTCTGGCTGTGGTCCATTTGCAGAACCTTGTTTGTGACCCTGTTGAATCAACTGTCACCTCAAGCTCTGCTCCATTACACCAGCTGAAATGCTTCTCTGTGTCTTCTTGCAGTTGTGTCTTCTGTAGTGCTGTGATGGATTTAGGGTTTCCTGGTAGTTTCAGTGTGAATGTATATTGGGCTATTTTCTGAGAGGGTCTATAAGGTTAGGATCTGGTACAAATTCTGCTAGTGCAGAAACTATCAGTTCACTCATGGTGACCAGGTACCAGGGAACCAATTCATGGTATGTAAAATCCTACTAAATTTCTTCCATAGCAAGTGGAGATGTGGAATGAGTACTTGGTCTGAGTATAGGCTCTGACTCTAGGATATGGAACCTGGCCTAGAACTCGGTGGTGCTGTGGGCTGTGGCTACAGGTCAGGGAGGAAGGGAAATCACAGATGGTACCCTGGGCAAGAGCAGACTAGAAAACTGGGCACAATATTTAATGTCAGGTTAACTTCAAGCAGACAGAGAGGTAATGGCTACATCTGAAGGGAATAGAAAGGATGAAAAAAATGAATTTTGGAAATGGAATTCAACAATGTTCTTTGAAGGAATACTAGGCAGATAATACGAAGGGAGTTCTGTAAGAGCTCAGAATCAGGTTGGCATTAACAAACTGATTTTAAGACAGAATTCTGGCTTATTCTTCAATGGAAAAAAAATCACTTTTTCTGAGAACTATGACCAGCTTAATTGTATGGACATTTCCTGGAGAATAGGATCACCTAAGAGATGAGATTACACATGAGAAAGTTGTCCAGGAAAAGTAGAACAAGAGTAGAGGGTTTTTATCATTCAGGCAATTCTTGGTCAATTGCTTATTCCTGTCCTGGCAACATTGCTTCTGAAGCAATGCTTTCCAACCTTTTTTACACATGATATTCCATCAGATCTTGCATCATTTAGTCTTTCTGGCTGTCCCAAAGGCCAAGGGAATCAACATCTGTACAATCTGCAGTGTTCTCTTTATGAGAACTGAAGAGTGTAATTTCTCTCAGGCTTTAGAACCAGTTCTGCTGTATATCTGCGGAGAAACTCATCTGTTTTCATTGGATGGATACTGAATTGGTATCTGATTACATTCCCCTCTGTACACTGACTGCTGGGAAGCTTTGGGTCATGTGACTTAGGTTTGACAAAGTTCATGAAACTTTATGGCATGTACTGCAGCTTTACCTTTGTCTTATTTCTCTACTTTCTCTTTTAATTTCCATATTTACTTATTTTTATATTTTGTATATATGCGTATTTGTAAGCTGCCACACAGTCATTGGGGGATTTGATTGTGCATTTGTCCATGTGTTGTTATCCAGCTAGGCTAGATAGACAGATGCATGCCAAAGTACATTTATTTCTTCAGTAACACTGCAACATCACATTTCAATTCAGTTGCTCCTGGGAAGATTTTTCTGTACAAATGATTTTTGTGGATATTGAAAATACCAATCAAGGAAAATAGTGGTTCCTATATTGAATGTTTGTCCTCTTCCTGACCTTTCGTCTTATTAATCTCTTGCCCGTGGCTGATTTAATGTTTGGGTCTGTTGCCCCGTAGCTCTCTTACACTTCTCCCTCCTTTAGGGCCTTCAAATTGAGCTATTTAAATGATTTGATTTAGCTGTTGGTAGCATAACACTTGAGAGTTTGGAAAACAAGTGAGGGTTCATTGCCTAGGAGTTTAGTAAAAATTACAGTTTTTTTGTGTCATTGTAGAAACATGTAGAAACTGCAGAAATACAATATTGTAGAAAATTCCTGATCTTTTTATTTAAGAAATTTGTCTCCGTCACTTCTAGGAATATGATTTTTGGCAATTTTTAATCTCCCTAATTCAGTTTCTTTCTTTCTTTCTTTCTTTCTTTCTTTCTTTCTTTCTTTCTTTCTTTCTTTTTCTTTCTTTCTTTCTTTCTTTCTTTCATTTAGAAAAGACTGTATCTATGTTATTTAATTTCACAGGATTGTTGTGGAAATAAATATGATAGTGCTCCATATGACAGTACTTTTTAAGCTTTATAAAATGGTATTTTTTCATTTTTTCTTTTTGATTTGGGGGGAAACAGTATATTATTAGGGTTTGAAAGCTGTTGCCTTGAGTATTTTCTAGGTAGCAGTATAGCAAGTTTGATATTTCCAAAGCTTTGAGGACAAATCACTTTTTTCTTCTACATATTGCCATGTTTAACAACCTATGCTTTGATGTTTCTTCCTCACATTAATCTTATCAGTTGGCTTATTTACAATTTTAAAGTCTGTCCAAATGATTTTGGAATATTTACATCTTTGTGGAATGTATTATGGTGTGAGCAGTGATGATGGAAGGATGGTATTACTTTTCTGGGGACTTAAAGATAAGTGATTTCTTACAAAATCAAGTTTTAGTAAATGTCATGCAGAAAAGGGCATTCTTTTCCATAAAAAAAAAGAGACTGATTTCCTGTAGCTGAACTTCAGGAAATTTTATCTAATGAAGTGAAAATATATCGGAAAAATATAAATTTAGAAAAGTGGAAAATTTAGAATGTATTTTAATAATCCATTCATCTTAATGCATGGGGGAACTGGACCATGAAAGACCTATGAGACTTCTCCACAGGTACTCATCTCTTTCTAGAAAAGGAGAACAATAACAAATACTTACATAGCATTTACTATGAGCCAGGCACCATTCTAAATGATTTACACTTTTAATACTCTTGAAACCTCTTAAGGTATTATGGTTGCTGACTTTCAAAATGATGCCCACTGATCTCCATATCCTGGTCCTCATGCTACTATATACTTCCGTTATATATTGAATAGGATTGACTTATGTAACCAATAGAATAGTGAAGAAATGATGATGTATGACTTCTTAGGCTTGGCCATAAAAGTTATTGTGGCTTCCACTTTGCTTTCTTGCTTATTCTGGGGGTAACTAGCCACTATGTCTTGAGAATGCTTAAGAAACTTATGGAGAGACTCACATGGGGAGGAATTGAAACTTTCAGCTAACAATGTTAGAGCCATCTTTGAAAGGGATCCTATTGCCTCAGCTGAGCCTTCAGAAGACTGCAAGGTTGGCTTCAGTCTTGACTGAGGCCTCATGAGAGATCCCAAATGAAAATACATGAGCTAAGCCACCGAATACTTGACCATGGATACTGTGAGATAATGGATACTTATTGTTAAGCCTTATGTTTTGGGGAGTTGGTTATGTAACAATAATAAAAAGATAAAAAGTACAGATTTTGGCACCTGATAATGGGATTTTTTTTTTTTAAAGATTTTATTTATTTTTTTCTGAGAGAGAGAGGCAGAGACATACGCAGAGGGAGAAGCAGGCTCCATGCAGGGAGCCTGATGTGGGACTCCCTCCCGGACTCCAGGATTATGCCCTGGGCCAAAGGTAGATGCTAAACTGCTGAGCCACCCAGGCACCCTGAAATGGGGTTCTAACATAAGAGATACTTTAAAGTATTGGAGTGGTTCTAGAAATGAATATAGGACAGATGTTGGAAGTTCTTTAAGTAGGATGTTAGTGAAAGCTAAAATACCTTGAACAGACTATTAGTGGAAGCCTTATGGTCTATAAGAAGGCTGCTGGCAAGGGATTAAAGGAGAGTGAAGCCAGTACTATTGGAAACTTCCATAGCTGTAGGTGGGTACTTCAATACTGGTACCCTGTATGGGTAACTTCAAAGTTATAGGATCAGATGCAGGTATGCAATTTTTTTTCCTGTAGTTTAATCTACCACACTAGTTTTTAATTAGTTATTTAATTGGTTATTTTAATTATTTTAGTTAAATTAACTAGTTGTGTTTTTTTTTTTTTTTAAGCCTAGATTACTTTTCACCGTATTTTTGGGAGATACACTCTTGTTTGACAATAAAATAGTGGTCTTTGACACTGTCTAGTTCCCAAGGATTGGTTATAACTGAAGTAGGCTTAAGTGTCTCAAGTGGATAAAGCAAACAGTGAAAAGTTACAGCTTATGATGGAGCTGAGTAACAAGACTGCATTACTTATCTTTTAGAGGTTTAGAACTGTGTGGAAGATACTTGGCAAACACTTCAAGTGTTTGCATAGTACAGGAAACAAATATGGAATAATGAAAGGTTTAAGTATAGCATAGTGAAACTTAACTCTGGGGCTGATTCCCAACTGTCTTAGGTCCTAGCTGAATGACCTTGTGGGTGTGAGTCCTGATCTATGAAATGGAGATGATAATAGCTTGTAGGTAGGATGAAGATGAAGTGAGTTAATTCATCATGTAAAGCCCCCAAGGACAATGCCTGGCTTTTATTAAATACTGTGTAAGTGATATCAGTTCTTACTATAAATGGTATAATTTATTATATACACTTTTAGCTAAGTTTTGGAAGACAATTTCTCATAACCAGCAGCAAGATGAAAACTAGGCTAATCTCATCTTTGATTTTCACAACCACTACTATATGTTAAAGTGTTTAATTTCATGCATCTTGAACTTGGCATAATCGTGTGTATGTTAGGAAAAAAATGTAAACCTACCAACCAACAAAATACTGTGATTGGTGTATGTTTTGATTTCTTTGGAAATTAAATGTTATTTTGAAGTTTTCATTTGTACTTACAATAACTTGTAGTTTTTGAAAGTCTTAAAATGGTGTTAGAATTTTTTATTAGAGTCATTTCCATTTATATTTTAATGCTTATTTCTTGATAATTTGTGAATTATTGAATTATGATTACTGTATAGTTTATATTTACTTAAAAATTAGTCTGCCTTTCCTGAGAAGAAAATTTAATTTTAAAATTGAACTATATAATAAAAAAGCAGTGATTGAAATAACTTTTATTGTGAAAACATTTAAATGTTTTTTACTTATATTTAAATATTGGTGTGCTTTTTAAAAATTCATAATATTTTAAATAAATAAGTCAGAGTGCACTGTGATTGACTCAGGAGCTCTAAGAAATTAAGTTAGTTGGAGATAAATTTAAAAAACTTACTGCCATAGTTTTCCTGTCCATCATTTTATTATCTCTTCCTAAGCCTTCTTAGAATTGAATTGGAAATCATTAGATAGTAAATAGACATGTGGGAAGATAGTTTTTCATGAGTTTGGGTTATGTAGAACAATAATTTAAAATAATGAAAAATATTTTTGTTTCAAAATACTTGTATTTGTAGGTTGTATGGGGAAGAGAAATTTTTTTTTTTTGTTTATTTATTTATTTATTTATGATAGTCACAGAGAGAGAGAGAGAGAGAGAGAGAGAGGCAGAGACACAGACAGAGGGAGAAGCAGGCTCCATGCACCGGGAGCCTGATGTGGGATTCGATCCCGGGTCTCCAGGATCGCGCCCTGGGCCAAAGGCAGGCGCCAAACCGCTGCGCCACCCAGGGATCCCGGGAAGAGAAATTTTGAAAAAAGCTTAAATTACATTTACCAACTGGTAAGATATATGGATCTGAAACTGAATTTTAAGGTCAAATCAGTTTTAAATAAATCATTTTCTTCCACATATTTTGAGATTGACACTTGACAAGATTTCAGAGGTCGCCATAACTGAAGCATCTGAAGATGATTATGAATATGAAGAGGTAATTTTTTCATTTTAGGTATTTAATCTGTAAATTCACTAGTCATTCTTAGGAAACATTCATTCTATTTTGTTTTATTTTTTTTGTTTTCCTTAAGAGATGCTAGTTTTCCAAACCTAGCATCAACTATTTAAGAGTGAAGCATGAAAGTTCTATTTGAAAGTTTAGATTTGTTAATGCCTCTGGCTCTTTTGGTTTTCCTGTTAGTTGGGCTTCAACGTTTGGTCCTTATCCTTTGCCTTGTGGATACTGACTCCAGACTGTCATTTCGTCCAGCAGGCATTCCCTAATATCCATTCTGCTCTTGGATGGGTTTCCCAGAGTCCCACTATGGGCTGCAGCTCAGATCCCAGGCTTCCTTTCAGCTTAACTATAATTCTGTGTAGTGTAGTTCCTGTCTCAAATCTTCCCTTTAATTCTCTGTTTGGATGGGACTTATCATTACATCAGAAACATGGCCCATATAATAGTAGCTCCTAGATGACAGACTCTGTAAGTACAACTGTGGAAGCAAGCCTGACAGTTTGTGGCCTGGGCAAGTAAAAGAACAAGCAGTAGATAAGCTTTTTATTACTACTAGTAAAATAGAGATAATATGAATATGTGCCACATGAAATTACTGAAGGGTTCATATAAAAGGCATAGAACTGATCAGCACTAAGAAGCACATGGTAAGTATGAACCATCATTAGTGTCATAATTAGAGTCAATTGCATTCTTCCAAGAGCTTAATATCTAGGCAGTGAGTTTTATTTTTTATTTTTTTATTTTTTAAACTAGAGATTGGCAGTTGCTACTAGTTACAAAAGAGAAGTAGCCTTACATTTTTTTTTTTTCTCAGCAGAGTTGTTAGACTACATTTGTCATTATAGATGAGAGTAGATGCCCATAAGCTGATCTGGAGTTTATCAGAGGTGACATTGAATGATGTTTACTAGGAAGTCAGAAAGCTTCCTGCTTGTTAGTTATCTTTTTGTCACAGAACTTCAGAATAACATGGGGTCTTATATAAGGTATATATTTTTTGATCCATTTTTTTATGAGGAAAAAATATTTCTGAAATGAAGTAAGGTTGCCTGCTTGCTCTTCCTATCCTCTTTCTTTTTGATTTAGATAGCAGATGACAATTTTAGCATTCCAGAAGGTGAAGAAGACCTGGCAAAAGCAATTCAGATGGTCCAAGAACAGGCTACAGATACTCAGATTTTGGTGAGAATTGAACACAACCTATAGTTTGTGTAATATGAACACAGATTTTTTATGTGAAGTCTTGAAAGTCATTTAATCTTTAAGTTTTACTGGCTAAACTTAAGTTTTACTTAGTAAACACCATCCTGTCACTTGTTGTACCTTTTTCTCTTCTGTGTGTTTATTATCACACTTAAGTAGTCATTTTTATTCTTTTTTTGTCATTTTCTATATCATGGTTACTCTTTCATAACTTCACTAAATGACACCTTCCTTCAGAACTCTGCCTGTTTAATCTCATTGGATATTAAACCAAGGATTTTTAACATTAATGTACAGAATTTGGTATTGGACACAGATACTAAAATGGGTTTTGTAAACATTGTGTTTTTTTTTTTTGTTTTATGGAATATTCATCTCACAGGGAGTTCTTAATATGTTACAACATTTTTTTTTCTTATCAACTATTTTACTAAAGAATGTGGTAGGGGATTTGTTGTTTTTATTCAGCTAGTCTTTAATTCCTTGAGACAAGGCCAGTATCTCATTCATATTTAATCCCTAACACCTTTCATGGTTCCTGGCATTTGGGAGATGTTCAACAAATATATGTTGAGTGAATATTATATTTGAGTTTAAAAACAGTCACATCACTTGGAACATGTATGTGTGTGTGTGTGTACGTTACATATAAAATGTTGATAGGACTGCTAATTTCCATGTGTAAGTAAGAATCATGGCAGTTAAAGGTGGTTGGATTTCTACTTTGAGTGTTTCAAAGTATGTGTATCAGATGTTTTCAGGAAAAGATAGAAAAGAAATATTATTTGAGAAGGCAGTAATCTACCAGATGTGTTGGAACCAATCTACCAGATGTGTATGTACATGCAAATATTAGCAGACATCTGTAGAAACTAAAATAGGTACAGTCTCTCTGTCCTCCTTTTCCTCCTGTGTTCCCAATTACTTCAACTATCATCTATCTCATTCTAAATATCATATTCAAATTTATTGACCAGAAATGCAATGGTTGCATTTATTATTGTGTAATGAATGTTTACTTCTAGCCATATTATATCCTTATCCAGTAATTATATATATTCTTCCACCATAATGCAAAGACTTGAAGGTAGGGATGTTGTATTCTGCTACCATGGTGTTTTACATGTTTGATATAGGGCCCTGCACATAATCAACATTATTATATAATATCTGTTAAAATGATCATAGGAAAGATATTCCAGATTATCCTACTTGAGTGTTAAAAATTTTGTTTTAAAACCCTAGTCATGGGAGCCTGGGTAGCTCAGTGGTTAATTGTCTGCCTTGCTCAGGGTGTAATCCCAGGTCGGGGGATTTGAGTCCCACATCAGGCTCTCTGTGAGGAGCCTCCTTTTCCACCTTTCTATATCTCTGCCTCTCTCTGCGTGTCTCTCATGCATCAATCAATCAATCAATCAATCAATCTTTAAAAACAAAAACAACCCCCCCCCCAGTCATTTATCAGGAAATTTCTCCCAAATTTGCTTCAATGGATTATTGTTTTGAATATTGTAGCAGCTACTAGTAATTAAGATCAGCATTACATTATGTAATTTTTTTGAAGAACCTTTTAGGGCAACAGAGATTCTTTCCTCATGCATTTCTATGTAACTATTAACAGGTATATAACATTTACCTGGTATGTAACCATTACCATGTTAAGGAGAAGGAGGAAGGAAAGGCTATTGTTGAGTTTCTATGTTTGAAAATAGATGTCTGTTTAAACAATCAGCAGTTAGATTGGTAAGTTCTTGCCAATAAGAAGAAAATTAAGGCACTCTGGAGACAATGATGCTGTTGATATTTTTAAGTATCTTCCCATTATTTGGCTTATTTTATACACTGACTTATGGTGGTTTTATGACTGTCCTAAATCCATACCTCACTTGCTGAAATACACTTGCTTTTCTGATTCAGGGGTCTGCAAACTTGTTCTTTGGGCTTATATAGTAAGTATTTTAGATTTTGAGGGCTATAAGATGTCTGTTGCAACTTACCTCTCTTATGTAGTATGAAAGCAGCCATAGACAATATGTAAACAAGTGGGCATGGCTGTGTTCTAATAAACTTTATTTATATAGTTAGCTGACCCCTGATATAGTTGATAGACTGACTTCCATTATGAAATGGTAGGATAAACTACTTCATATCATATAACTTCTTCTCTATCATAGTGTTTCTAAAGATCAAGGCACTAGAATTTATTGTATTTCTTTTTATAATGATAATATTGAAAGAAGTAAAAGGTCCATATGTTCCCCCTTTGTGAAAATGTGTTATATGCTATTGAAAGGACAAGCTGACCTCCTTATTGTTCTTTAGATAATCCAGTCATGCTCTTGCCTCAGGTTATTTGCTGTTGCTAAAACTGAAACATGATTGTCTTTCTCTAGATTATCCTCAGATTCCACTTTATCAGTGAAATCTTCCTTCATCATTCTACATATATAATAGCCCAGCTCCACATACATATCTGCTCTGCATCTGGCTCTCCCTCCCTTCAGTCCTCTGCTCTTTTTTCTCCCAGACCCTTAGTGCCATCTGCCATATTATGTATTTTTTTTTTTCATATTATGTATTTTAATTTAGTTATTCGTTTCCTGGATCCGTCTACTTGACTATTAGATGTGAAGACTGAGTCTTATATAGGTATAAATTCATTACTGCTTTATCTCTAGTGATTAAAATAGTTCCTGGAACATAACATTCAACAAATATATATGAAAAAATAAACATTTGTACCAATAATCAAAGCTTAGTAATGATTTTGTATTTTCAAAATAAATAATGACACATTTAAATTTCAGGAGCAGAAAACAGTTCTTCCTTCAAAACAACAAGTACCTGAAGTAATAGAAGACTTTCTCTGCAATTTCCTAATCAAAATGGGAATGACCAGAACTCTTGATTGCTTTCAGTCTGAATGGTAAACAATTATGTAGATAAATAGTTCTCTAAAATGCTAACATGTACACTTTTAACTGTCTTAAAGGATTTGAAGTTGTTCAGCTTATGCAAAATGGATGAAATGGATGGAAGCCTTTCTCATCCCCACCAGTGGAACCACAACACACTTTCTCTCACATAATTAAGATGTCAGTTTAAAAGAAGTTTTTATTAAACCTCCTTTCTAAATATTCAAATTTGAGTGATTTTCAAAAATCAAGAAAATGGAATATCTCCTGGGATTATATATTAATACAAAGCTCTTTTATGAAATACTTTTCTAATACATTTTGCATAGTTATTAAGGGTAATATTTCCTGCATTCAGACATCCTACCAAGAGTACTACTTCATTTGCTTTACTTCTAGTGTAATGGCCTTTCTCTGCTCTCACAATTGTTTAATTCTTTTTCTATAAATATTTCTTCATTTAGAAATAAGCAGAATTATATTTTCAAACGATGTCTAGACACAGATCTTTTTTATAATCAAAAATTTTAGTAACTTATTGGTTATGGAAATCAGCAGGCATTCTGTCTTTATTCCTCTGCTACAGCAGTAATGTCACCAGGAATGTTTTCAGAGTCCTAAGGTTATTTAATGAAATATTGAATAGTTGGATGTAAAAATATGTTTGAGCCATTTTAAAAGACATTTCATATCATGGAAAGGGGATACTATGATATAAAAAATGTTTGTAGTGTTTTGAGACTAAATCCCAATTTTAAATATAAGGAGCAATTTGTAATTTCTACTACCACAACCTTGTTGTAATTTTCATTTGCTGCTTTTTTTAGTTCTCATCTACCAAGACCATGTACATCGAAGAAATCAGTTTTATTATTTTAAAGTGCATATCTAAAGTTAATAAATTGAATGAAAGGACCATTTTTCATTAAAACAGTTTAGGAAAAAGAGCAAGTTTGATGGTAGAAAAATAATAATGTTCCTATTAAATAGAAATTGCATGAATGATTTTTATAAAAATGTCCCTAAGAGATAATTACAAATGTATTAGAAAATACATTTTTGTAAAAGTAGGTAGATGATTAATTTACAGTACTAATGAAATGAAAAATTAATATGGCTCAGTTCCTTTTTTTTTCTAAGAATATGTATAGGACATGTAGTACTTCCATGTTTGTTCATTCCAAAGTGTGAAATTATTCTCTTTGAGAAATCTGGAACCAACTGTATTTTTAACAAGTGCTTGTTGTTCATATTGTCCTTTTAGATTTAGCAATTTGAATTGAGTTAAAACTTCAGAGATAAAACTACAGTGGTATTAGGACTTGTAGAACCCCTATATGAGCATGCCATTTAATATATTACAATAATCTTAAAGTAAAATTCATATATCTCATTATTATATGGGTTTAGTAATACTGTGTTTCAAATAATTGTATCCTTATCCCTAGCCGTCAGTTTGTAATGAAGTTACAAACTGTAATAAGATTTCACAGTATTGACTCTTTATTTCAAATGACAAATTTTTTGCTTTGATCAGAAACTTTTACTTACTCTGCATAGTAGGGCTATTGGAATATTAAATATTTTTTTATCATTTTTATTATAGAGAAAAACATTTATAGTATTCATTACTATGAATTCATTTGTCTTATAGAACTTGACAAAATGAGTTTTCCTCATTGTTAGTTTATAAAATAGAAAACCTCAAAGTAACCAGAAAACCTGGGCAGTAAAATTTGGCTTGTGGTTTTTCAATCCTCAAACAGTAATTGCAGTAAGTCTTTTAAATCTAAGGTCAGCAAACAAATTTGGCCTGCCTCTTTTTTATAAATAAAATTTTGTTGGCACATAGCCATAACCTTTCTTTTAGGTATTGTCTATGGCCACTTTCATGCTATAACAGCAAAGTTAGTCACAGTGGACTACATATAGTCGACTACTAAGTGATTAACTACATATAGCCCAGAAAGCTTTTTTTTTTTTTTTTTTTTTTTGGCGAGTTCTAAACTATTTTGTGACAATTCACAAAAAGAAATTGTGTATGTATGAATGTAATAGGAATTTTTTCTGTGAATCACAAACAAGTGTGCACTGTGGGTTAGCAGTAGCTAACACAATTTTGTCTTTGTTGATAAAGTATTTTCCCTAACTGTCCCTAAAACATGGAGGAAAAATTCTCACTCAGTACTTGTTATTATCTAGGTGACTGTTTCCCTGTCTTTTATATCCTATGTCTCGGGCACCATCAGGAAGGAAAAATAAGCCTTACTCTTATGACTCTATTGATGTGCTTACTGAAATTATGTTGCTCTATTTGTCATCTGTGACAATGGGCCTTAAACTCTTCTGGTATATAGACAAAGCTTACGAAAGCCTTTGTACTTTCTCCCTGAAATACATGTATATTCTCCATTTCTGTGTGATTCTAAGTAGTTTATGGACCTTATGGTAAATATGAAGACCATTATGTAATTTTATTGGCAGGTCTCTTGTTGGTAAATTTTATTTCCTGTTCCTAATAGTTAAATAACAATCTTTTTTCCCATCTGAACACTTTTCAGTCTTATTCTAAGTGTGAGGGAATAAAGAGGAAGAAATAAAAAGGCCAGGATATTTCTTCAACACACACACACACACACACACACACACACACACACACACACCTGAAACAAAACCAAAAAATCTTATGTAGGGAATGCTGATTTTATTGAGAAATGTATTAGTGTATTTCTGGAGTTTGTAGATTAAGATTCCTAATGATCTAACAGTATTAGAATAGTTTTAGTGAGTTTAAAATCATCTTTGATATTTTTACATAGAGTATAGAAATTTTTCATGATAAATTATTTTTTAACGTCCTAAGATACATGGCATAGTATATGTTATGTTATATTATGCTTGACTTGTAGTTACCATATACTAATTTATTTACATAACATTTAATTTAGAGAAGGACTACATATCACTTTTTTTCTTATCAAAATCGGGCACTGAGGGGGCACTTGATGGGATGAGCACTGGATGTTATACTATATGTTGGCAAATCAAACTCCAATTAAAAAAATAATTTCTTTAGTGATTTTTTTCTGTGTTAAATAAAGCAAGTTGCTGAAAACCAATTTTATGGTTAGAAAAGCTTTATGGCCTAATACTTCAATCAATCCTTACATCTTCTCTTCTCAGATAAGTATAAATCACATTCTAAATATGAATATAATAGTGAGTTTATAATTAAATGGTTAATTTGTTTTATAAATTGTGGCAAGTATTACTTAATATTAATTCTATTATCTTAACCTTTTGAATATTCCACAGAGCTTATCTTGCTGTATTTTAATATCAGATAAGATCTATAACACAACCATATGACTCTTAATATGTAATATATTAATAAAATTAAGATTTGTAATATGAAAATGCTGATGATTAAAACATTTTTAAACATGTTTAGCTCATCTATAGCTCATCTGCAGGGATTTCTTTGTTAATAACTTTGTTACTGAAAAGTTTTTCTATGTTTATATTTTGTTTAGCTTTATTGCTATAAATAATGTATACATAAAATTATAATTAGTTATAAATCTGTAAGTGATTCTCTGATGTTCCTTTTAAATTCACTGAGAAAACAGAAGTTCTGTGACTCCTCCCTCCCTCTCTACTAACCTGTCATGTCTGTTCTTAGGCCTCCTCCTACTCACTTGTCACAGAGGCTGAGTCCTGCATACTGTCATCAAAGGCCAACCCTCCCGTTGCCTCCTGGAGCCTAGCTCTTCTCACCTGCTCCAGGACATTGCTTTGGCAATTGTCCCCTCTCTTTTCTGCTCTCTAAGCTTTTTCCCTTTCTGCTGGGTCATTCCTATAAGCATACAGATATTCATTATTTATTATGTTTTAAAAACGGCAGAAGACAAAAAAAAAAAAAACACGCTGAACTCCACATCTTCTTTTCAGTTCATCTTGACTTGCTAGGCTCCACTTAATATAATAGCATTTCTCCTTGAGAGAGAATGTTGCCACTTCCTCACGTTGCTCTATCATCTCCATGACTCCATTAAAGTTTTTTCAGTGCTGCACATTGCCAAATTTAGTGACTGATCCTCAGTACTTCTGTTCATCCTGTTTGCAGCATTATCACCATCTTCCAAGTCTTCCTTTTGGAACACTTTATTCACTTGGTTCCTGAGCTGCAATGCTCTTATATTCACATAGTACTTCACGACCCCCTCTGATTCTTAGTCTCTATTTAGTAGTATTTCCTTCTCTTCCCAATCTTGAAATAGTCTAGAAACTTCACTTCTCTCTTTACATTTACTTCCTAGATGGCTTTGTCCAGTCTTGTGACTTTAAGTAGTATCTGTTTACTGATGATTCCCAAATTTGAATTCAAGTCCTGACTTTCCCCCTGAACTCTGGACATGTATACCTAGAATTCACCCTCACTTGATTGCCTGCTAAACATATTGCATTGAGCAATTCCTTAATTTCTCCAACCACCCAATTCCTACTGCCTTCATTCCCCCATCTTTGTAAATGGCTGGCTGTTGTTCCACAAGAAACCTTGGAGTCATTCCTTAACTCTTTTATTAACCAACACCTGGCAGATGATCTGTAGGAAAATCTTTATTGGCTCCACCAATAAGTTGGCTCCATCTTTGACAGCATGCCCAAAAGGGACCTATTTCTCATAATCTGTACTGTTACAAACTTTGTTCATGCCACCATTCTCTCTCTTTTGCAACAGTCTCCTAACTGGTCTCTCTGATTCTACTCTTGCTCCTCTAGAGTCAGTTTATTCAAGCAGATGCCAGATTATTATTATTATTTTTTAAGAACAGAAGTTTCTTTTTTAAAAATTTACGTCGTTAACATATAGTGTAATGTTGGTTTCTGGAGTAGAATTCAGTGATTTATCACTTACATACAAACCCAATGCTCATCATAAGTGCCTTCCTTAATACCCATCACCCATCTAGTCCATCCCCCTGCCCCACCTCCCCAGCAGACTAATCCTTTTAAAGGAAATCAGATGAGTATGACTTGTTTCTCAAAGCCTTCCAGTGGCTCCAGTCTGATTCAAGTAAAATCAAATTCCTGTTTCTTCTCTCCTGCTTCCTGCTATCTTCCTGACCCATTTCTTACTAGTCTTTCCCTTCCTCTAGCTTTAGATACTCTGGATATATAGGCTTTTTGCTTTTAATTGTACATGTCAAACATCTCCTTTTTTTAGGGTCTTTACATTTACTTTTCTGTTAACTGAGAAAGCTCCTCTCCTTCATATCTCCATGACTTAGTTCCTTATGTCTTTCAGTTTTCTGCTCAAATAGCACTTAGCCAGTCATACTTTCTGTGTTCAACCTATATAAAATAGCACAGATGCCCCCATCACTCTCTACTTCAATCTCTATCGCTCTTATCCTGTTTCCTTTTACTTCATAAAACATATCACCATCCACACTAGAGTGGATGGGGACTTGGACTATTTTGTTTTCACCAGTGTCTAGATTAGTGCCTGGAACATACAAGATGTTCAGTTATAGTTTATGTACCATGATGATGTTAGTACCTTAGCAATTAATTATTTTTTTTTATTTTAAATATGTATAATGAATGTTGACATTTTAATTTACAAAAGTAGTACCACAACTCATTTCTGTAAATATCCCCTAGGGCTTAACTTTTTGAATTGTACATAAATAAAGCCAATTTAGTAGAAAGAAACAACATAAAGCCTTTGATTTGATTTTATCCTAGGTATGAATTAATACAGAAGGGAGTAACTGGTCTTAGAGATCTTGGGAATGTTCCAGATGTCTACACACAGAATATGCTTTTAGAAAATGAGAACAAAAATTTGAAGAAAGACTTGAAATGCTACAAACAGGCAGCTGAGTATGTTAATTTTTAAATGACTTTTTTTTTTTTTCTTTTGGACTAAATAGAAGTAAAGAGTTGAATGAAGCTAACTGTGGTTAATGTACCAGAGCTTTAATTCTGAATTGAATTATATTTAAATTCTAGTTGGAAAGAATGTGAAAGGCAAATTAATTGAACAGATGATCCAAACTCTCAGAACTGCAACCCACCAGGAAGAATAGAATGCAGGAAATTGTATAGGAGATGGTTAATTTGTTATGTAACACTCACTTTCTTACAGTTTGGATAATATTTTCATGGTTTGTAAAGATTTTACCCCATGAGGATGTTAAATTCCAAAATAATAAAATTATGGGAAACAGAAAGGAAGGAAGGAGCTAGTGTATTCCTAATTAGAGGAATTTTGGTATTTGAAAATCCTCCAAAGGAAGATTTGTCACCTTCTAGCATGAATTTATGTATAGAAAAGAAATTTAACAGAAGCCAAACCTTTCTTTCTGAAATTAATGAAAGACATAACTTTTCGTGAACAAAATTAAACACTGTTATTCTGGCAAAGACAAATATGTGAATGTGTTGACTAAGGAGGAGTCTAGTCATCAAGACAATGTTAGATGGAAAATCAATGCTTAGATATGGAGTAGAGAACATTGATGGCTTTGCTCATTATTTTTTGTTAAAAATACTTAAAGAGTGGTTTTCTCTGTTAAAGAATCCTATTACAACAAAAAATTAGATAAGCAGAACTACCATACAGAAACATAATATTTTTAAGATCTTTGTAAAAAAACAAGGCTTCGTATTGCAAAGTGAAGGAAAGTTCTAAAATAAGCTCCTACTTTTAAAAGGTGGTGGTAGGGACACCTGGGTAGCTCAGCGGTTGGGCACCTGCCTTCGGCTCAGGTGGTGTTCCCAGGATCTGGGATCGAGTCCCGCATCAGGCTTCCTGCGAGGATCCTGCTTCTCCCTCTGCCTATATCTCTACCTATCTCTCAGTCTGTGTGTCTCATGAATAAATAAATAAAATCTTTTTTTTTAATGTGGTGGTAAATAAAAGATAATTTTATGATCATTTATTCACTTATTACTTACACTTATAGAAATGTTTTTTCAAGTTATACAGGTTTCATATTATCTGTGGGTATACTATATGACATTTTATGTCTTAGAAGTATATGATAATCCATGGAATGATAAGTTACTAGAACCAGCATTCTCTCTATTCTCAGTTCATTTCTCAGAAGTGGTTTGCACTATTGGCCCTGATGTTCACTGTGATATTCTATAGACACCTAATGGATGCACTGGGAATTTGACACAGCAAATTTTTCAGAGTGCTGCCTGGCATACTCTTTCAGTTCCTGATCTTCTTTGAATTATTGCTTGAGTTTGCTAATTTTCTTTTTAATAGATAGAGACTCTTCCTGCAATGAGTTTTGTCTTGGGACATTAAATAATCATTATTGATTACTGGTTTATTGAATACTATCTTTAGTAACTGTAGTCAAAAACATATAAACTATTACCTGTGTAAATTATTAGCCCATAATTAAAACATATCACTCAAATGAGATCTGATTCTTGTTTGTGTTTACTAAAAACTATCAGTTTATTAAATGTATATAAAATTTACTGTATTTATTAAAATACAGTTTTAGTTTAAAGAGTTATGATTATTATCTCCTAAATCTATTTTATTTGAATAATTAAACTTTAACAAATTAGAAAAGGAAAATAAATAATCTACTTGACATGGAAAATTTGAATGAAAGATGCTTGACCCTTAGTATATGCCTAATATTTATATCATTAAATGAATATTAAGTACATTGTGCTCTCATGGTACCTTTTGGTGAAGCGTGTCTCTGGAGCCTAATTCTTTTGGATGCATTTCAGAAAATGGAGACTGAAGTTTTGTAAAAAATTACCAAAACTACTTCTGTCATGCTGTAAGTTTGCCCCACATTGTGATGTTTTATCACACGGTTTTTCAATTCAACTTTTGAAGGTATTTTTCTAATAGAGATTAGTAATAAACACGAAATTTCTTTTATAGAACCTACCATAAAGTTTTCCTTTTCAGGATTAAGACTGTTTCTCAAGGCAAGATAAGTGTAGATTTTAAATACTTTTCTAATAATAATCAATATTTAGTATGTAAAAGGAAGCTTACAGATCTGTTATATATTGTCCTCATTATAGTGGTAGCATTTAATGATGTATCTAGAAGAATCAGAGAAATCAGATAGCTATAAGCTTAGTATTTATGTAGAGAAGAGAGTTGCCATGGAAAGAGTATTGAACTTAAGGTTCAAATACCTACCTTCCAATATTCTGCTACTTATTAACTCAGTTTTCTTATTGTTAAACTGAGAGTAATTATACATAATATTATTAACTCCTAGGGAGTGATGTGATAATTAAATGAGACAATCTATATTAAAGAGCTGTGTAAATCACAAAGTGCTTTGAAAATGTCAGCTATTATTATCAATATCTCTAAAGGCTGTCATCCTTGGATATTTTTTAATCATCACATCATTAATATTTTTGAAATTCAGCAATGATGAAGCATAAAGGAGGACATCAGAGGGGAAATATTTCACTCTAAATTTCATTTGAATTGCTATATTAAAAAATGACCTTTTTCTCTGTTGCAAGCAATGCCTATTTTAGAACAGAAGTTTTCCTTATCTTGCTACAAATGTAGATTATCTTATCTAAAATATGGTTTCATGTATGATATATATGTATGTATGATGATAGTTATGATCGTTTTGCACTGTATATGAATATTGAATCGTGTTGTGCACCTGAAACTGGTACAACATTATAGGTAAATTATACCTTAATAAAAAAAAGTTTTAGAAATGAATGTTTGGAAAATTTCCTCCTATATAGATGTATTTAAGGGAAGAAATGTACTATTAAAAAGTGTTTATAATTGCATTGAAGGTAAAAGTGTATACTAGATACTGGAGAGAAATAATATAAGTAGTAGTTTGATAATCTTTCTTGAAAAAGGAGAATTTAACTTTATAATAAAATGCAGATCACTTGTCATTTTATTTTATTTTTTATTATATATATTTTAATACTCAATTTTACTTATTTTTAATTTTTTAATACTCAGTTTAAAAATTAAGAACTTAATAGATAAACACGTGAAAATTCATTTTGGTACCTTTTGATCAGTTATACAATCAAGTTCCCATAAAAATTTATTTCTGAATTACACATTTGTTTGTAATTTGGTTGTTTTAACCACTTTAGACACATTAAAGAATAGGGTAAACATCCAGATGCAATTTCTTATAGGATTACTATTTTACACTTAACTTAAACATATTTTGAAAGTCAACATAATGAATTTAATTCACTTTCTCATTTTTGTGACATCTGCTTCAATAATTTTTAGATTCAGAATTACTCTTGTTTTTGATATCCCCCAATGGTTTTCTAATGTTATTTTTTAATTAAGTTTTTAATTCCACTGTAGTTAACACACAGTATTATATTAGTTTCAAGTGTACAATATTGTGATTCAACAGTTCTATACACCATTACTGTGTTCATTATGATAGATAAACTCTTAATTTTCTTCACCTATTTTACCCATCCTCCCACCCATCCCCTCTGGATATGCTTTATTTTAAATGAGTATTCTCAGTTACAGTATTTATTTTTTTCAACAAGAACATTTTCTACTTGAAGCATACTTCAGAATACATTTTTTTAAAAGATTTTATTTATTCATGAGAGACAGAGAGAGAGAGGCACAGACACAGGCAGAGGGAGAAGCAGGTTCTCTGTGGGGAGCATGATGTGGGACTCGATCCTAGGACTCCCCAAGATCACGCCCTGGGCTGAAGGCAGGCGCTAAACTGCTGAGCCACCCAGGGATCCCCTGGTTCTAAGAATATATGTGTATAAAACATTCTATCCAAGAAAAATAGAATATACATTTTCTTCAAGTATACACGCAAAAAGAAACATAATGAATAATACAAATTTAAGAAGACTTAGAATCATGCCAAGTATATTTTCCAATGGCAATGGTACAAAGCTAAATATCAATAATAAAGCTGGAAAATCTACAGTGTAAATATTAAATATTTAATATGCAAATATTAAACAGCACACTACTATACAAGTAGTGGGCTAAATTGGAAAACAAGTGGACAGGCACTGAGTGGGGCACTGGATGGGATGAGTACTGGTGTTATATATTGGCAAATCAAACTCCATAAAAATATACAAAAAATTTCAAAAAAAGGAAAACAAATGGCACATCAAAATATGTCTCAATAACAAAAGAAAAAGCACAATATTCTAAAACCTGTGGGATGCAGCAGAAGCAGATGTTACAGTGAAATTTATGCTATAAATGCTTGTATTAAGAAAAAAGTTCAAATAAACATACCACAAGGAACTAGAAAAAGATGATAATCAGCTGAAATTTAGTAAGGAAGGAAATAACAAAGAAAAAATTAGAAATAAGTAAACTAGAGTCCAGAATAAACAGTAACATAACATTGAAAGTAATTACCAGTTCCTCCAAAAAATGAAAATTGGCAATGCTTTAACTACATTAAGAAAAAAGAGAGAAGACTCAAAAAATGAAATGAGAAATGGAAGAGAAAACAGATTAACCACAGAAATACATAGTGTGAGAACAGATGGCTATGAACAATTATATGGTAACAAATAAGATGACTTAGGAAAAAACCAGATAATTCCTAAAAATGCACAAATTAGCATAATTGAATCATGAATCTTGGATCTAAGAAATAGGAAATCTTTTAGACCAACAAGAAGAATGAAAGTTTAGGAATCAAAAATTTCCCCACATAGAAAAGTCCAAGACCACATGATTTCATTGGTGAATTCTACCAAACATTAAAAAAATTAGTCTTTATCAAAATCTTATAAATAATATAAAAGACAAAACACATTCAAAATCATTCCATGAAGCCAGTACTACCCTGATACCGAAGCAGAATAAAAGCAATACAAGAACAAAAAGGTGCAGTTTGTCCAATATAAATATTGCTACTCCAGCTTTCTTTTGACCTCCATTTGCATGATAAATGTTTCTCCACCCCCTCACTTTCAATCTGCGGGTGTCTAGGTACAAGAACATAGGGAAAAATATTTTGAGCTTTAATTCATGGCTCTGGATTGCTACCTAATTTTTAAAATCATTTTTAAATGAGTAGGGTTGACACTGTTGCATTATTTTCATGTGTACAACATAGCGATTCAACCTCTCTACATTATGCTATCACTGCAAAAGATGGCCACAATCTGTCACCATGCCTTACCATTACGGTATTATTAACTATATTCCCCATGTTGTGTCTTTTATTCCTGTGACTTACTCATTCCATAAATGGAAGTCTGTGTCTTCCACTCTCACCCATTTTGCCCATCTCCCCATTTCCCTTGCCTCTGGCAACCATCAATTTGTTCTCTTGTATTTATAGGTCTAATTCTGAATTTTATTTATCCCTTGGTTTTATTGTTTAGATTCCGCACATGAGTGAAATCATATGGTGTTTGTCTGTCTCTGACCAACTTATTTCACTTGGCAGGATGCCTCTTAGGTCCGTTCATGTTGTTCCAAAGGGCAGCATCTCATCCTTTTCTATGGCTGTAATATTCCCTCATGTGTGTGTGCGTGTGCGCATGTGTGACCATGCGTGAGCGTGACATCTGCCTTATCCATTCATCTACTCATGGACACTTAGGGTTGCTTCCATATCTTGGTTATTGTAAATAATGCTGCAGTAAACTAGGGATGCATTTGTCTTTTTGAATTAGTGTTTTCATTTTCTCTGGAGAAATACTCAGTAGTGGAATTAGTGGTTCATAATGGTATTTCAATTTTTTATTTTTTTGAGACTCCTCCATACACAATAGCTAGTGCTAAAGAGTGTCTTCTCGTAATGTAGACATTGAAAATATTCTCAATTGGATGGTTTACTCTGAAAGGCATCATTGTATTTGTACTTTAACATTCCATAGTCTGGCTTCCACCCAACCTATTCTCCTTAACTGTGCATCTTATTTCATTCTTTTTTCCTTCAGCTTCTGTGGCAGCATGCTGTTCCTCTTCTTCTAATTCATTGACAAGACTTTTTTTTTTTTTTTTTTTTTTTACCTCTGCACTGTTAACTCTCTCTAAGGCTGTGCTGTCCAATAAGATAGCCACTGATTACATGTGGATGTTGGCAGATATAACTCGTGATGGTAAACTATATGAAGAAAAGTAACATGGGTAAAGGAGACAGAGATAAATGGTGTACAGTTTTATAGAGGGTGGTGAGAGAAATCCTGTCTGATATCTGAAGAAGCTGAAGGAGGGCATGTATGAACTTAGGAAAAGGGAATTCCAGGCAGAGGGAAAAGGAAATACACAGAGCCTATGGTGGGCGCAGCTTGACTTGTTAGGGGGCTAGTAAGGAGACTGTAGTAACTGGAACCAACCAGGGTTAAGTGGTAGAGCCACTTTGCTTTTTTTTCCCCTCTGGGTGGGATGTGAGGCTAATGGATAGTTTTGAAGAAAAGCATAATGCAAGCTTGTTTTTATTGGAAAATCAACTGGATAGAGGGACACGATGGCAACAGGGAATTCATTGTGGGTTGACTTACCTGGTTACAACATAATAATAATGAAGTCAAACAAACTTTTTATGGGTCAGTTAGGTTCTTGAAAGGACAGCATCTGCTATTAAACTCATAATGGGGGTATTACTAACCCCATTCATACTTTAATTCGGAACAGACACTGATAACAGGTCACATATTGTGGAAAGAGCAACACAAATCCATGATGTTCTATCCTTTATTAGATATAATAATATAATTATCACTCAGTACCCTCATATATAAGTGGGATATTATCTATCCTTGTCACATGGTGAGTGCTCAATAAAGATTAAACCAGTGTTCTATGTTACAGCACCCTTTTTTCCTTTCATAACATTGACTAGTTTATTACATTTAATTTTCTTTTTGGTATTTTCTATAGTCCTGTGAGTTTGATGAAGGCAACAGTTGTGTTTGACTTACCCATCACAGGATAATGAATATAATACCTGGTCTACAGTATATATTAAATAGGTAGAATAGCATCATCGTCACCATCATCTTTGTCAACCTTATGATTAGCAATAGCAGCAATACTGAATAAACACCAAAAGTCGTATTTCTTCCAGAAGACAGGCACATAGCAATTTATTATTTACATATAGTAAGCTAATTCTGAAAAAATATCAAGGATTTAGAAAGAAAACAAAATAGAATAATGAATCACATGGGCCTATCAGTTTCAACTCTTAACCATCTTTTCTCCCATTCTTACTTCATCTCTACCCCCACCCACACTCTACATCACTTAGTATAATGTATTATTTTTTACAGTTTTTACAGAAGATGTCCTTTCTTAGGTATCCCTGCCTTTGCAGTCAGTGTTCTGATATATCAGTGTTCTGATATTTGATCAGTTTGCCTGTGTGAGAACTTCATAAATGGAAACACAGAATGTGCATTTCTTTGTGCTTGACATTTTACATTCAGCATCAACTCTGTAAAATAATATCTGTGACTTTTGAGTTTATCAGTAATTTGATCTTCTTTACTGCTATGTAGTATTCTATTGTATAGTGCATACCACAGTTTGTTTATTTTTTTTCTATTGGATTGTTTTCAACTGTGGTTCCTTTTTTTTATTTTTTAAATTTTTTTTTAATTTTTTTTTATTTATTTATGATAGTCACAGAGAGAGAGAGAGAGAGAGAGAGAGAGGCAGAGACACAGGCAGAGGGAGAAGCAGGCTCCATGCACCGGGAGCCTGATGTGGGATTCGATCCCGGGTCTCCAGGATCGCGCCCTGGGCCAAAGGCAAGCGCCAAACCACTGCGCCACCCAGGGATCCCATCAACTGTGGTTCCTAATGAATAATACTGCTATGAAGATTTGTGTACAAGTCTTCTTGTGGAAATGTGTCTTCTTTCTTTTGGTTAAAAACTTAAGGATGTAATTACTGGACCAAAGGGTAAGTGTATACTTATAAGAAATTAACAATCCGTTTTCCAACAGTTAATTGGGTCATTTTACATTCTCAGTATATGAGAGTGCTAGTTGCTCTATATTGTCACCAACATTGAGTGCAGTTAGTGTTTTTCTTTTTAGCCATTTCAGTAATTGTATAGTACCAGCTTGTTGTGGTTTTGACATGCACTTTCTAATACCTAATGATACTGAACGTGTGTGTGTGTCTGTGTGTACTTATTGGCTGTTCATCTCTCTTGCTTTCTTTGTAAGTCCTGCTCAATTTTAGTTGAATTGTCTTATTGTTGAGTTGTAAGAGTTCTATTCTATTATGGTTACAGATCTTTTGTCAGAACATTGTGAATGTTTTCTCCCAGTTTATGGCTTCACTCTTCAATTTCTTTATGATGTCTTTGGGTGAACAGAAGTTCTAAATTTTGGTGAATTCTAATTTATTTTTTAATAGTATTGCTCTTGATATTTTGTTGGAGATACTGTTCCTATTCCCAGGTCTCAGAAATACTATTCTATGTTTTCTTCTAAAACCTTTAAAGATTTAGAAATTTTATTTCAGCTATATCTTTCATTCATTTTTGTATATGATGTATGTTAGGAGCTAGAGGTTAATTTTCCTTTTCTATAGGAATATCCAATTGTTCCAGCACTAGTCTTAAAAAAATTTCATTCATCATTGAATTTCTTTGGTATTTTTATTGAAAATCACTTGGCTCTATAATTGTGGGTCTATTTCTAGACTTTATTCAGTTCCATTAATCTACTTATTTGTCTTTATTCTAGTACCACACTCTTGATTACTGAAGCTTTAGGTAAGTTCTTGAAGTCAGTTAGCATGAGTCCTGTAGCTTTGTTCTTCTTTAAAGGTAGTTTGGCTATTCAAGGTCCTTTTATTTCTATATAAATTTTAGAGTCACTTTGTCAATTTTTATAGAAAGGTGACAGTTTGAGGTTAAGTTGAATTTATAACATTTGGAAAGAATGTGTGTGTACACATTCGTTTACATATACATATGTATTTTTAAGGATTGATGTATTCATAGATTTTAGTTTTCTATTTATATGGTATATCCCTCCATTTATTTAGATTATCCTTATTTTAATACTGTATATTTATGATGGAGGTTGAAATTTATACCTTTTGCCTCTAATTATCTAATGTATATATTTTGTTGTTATTTTGTGAGCTCCACATAACAGGGAGTATCCTGTATTCAACATAGCCCCAGGATCTACCTCTGACAAGTAGGATGGGCTAAAGTAAATGTGTGCTATTAACATTTTGGCTTTTTAATTAAGCTTTTAATAATTTTTAGCGTAGTTAATTGAGGATTTTGCCCCTTTTATACCATTCTTTTGGAGCAGGCATCATTTTGCCATCATAATGGAAATTTTAACAACTCCCTATAAAATTAAGTCTTGCCTAATTCAGAATACTACTGTCCTTTGCTGGGCTTTTACATTAAAGAAATACAGTGCAGACCAGAAAAGTTTTATTGAGTGTATTGAAGGTTTGACAGAAAATAAAAACTGACTAGGATTGCTAATTAGAAGATTAAAATGACCATTTAAAAAATAATGAAATACTTTTTTTAACCTTCTGCCAGAAAATATGGACATAAAGAAACTAAAATTAAAAAGCAATTAATATTGTGGAAAAATTAGGTGCTTTACTAAACAGTCCCAACTTCACTTACAAAATTCACTTATGTAGAAGGTCAAAGAGTATCCAGCTTTTCTGAGGAGCCATTTAATTTAATGACTTTCAGAAACAAACACTGTGAAAATAAAGATAATAATGAGGCCTATAAAATTTTATGGTTTAGTGTTTAGGTAATTGCTTGTTAAATTAAGTAGGTAATTTTTCTGGACATGGGTATACCCCTTTCTTTTTTGGTTAAGTATACAATGAAAGTTTTCCTCGAATATGAATGAACGCATTTTGGCTATCCAACAATTATTTCAATATTAATATTAGTGAGTTAAATGATTCATTTATAACCACTTGAAAATAATGAAATAATTGGTAATTATATAATACTGTTTCCAGAAGTTACTTTGATTTTTGTTTGTACATAAGAAAAATACATGACAATGATGGCCTACTTTGGTGCAAATAAACAAGAAAATCTTCGTATGCTTCTTTTTGCCAAATTGTGATAACAGAATAACTCAAAAAAATCTACTATTAAAAAGTCACTTCAAATATTTGGCTAAAACTATTCAATTAAAAAAATTATTTTACTGAGGACATTCATTTAAAAATTATTTTTAAGAGCATACTATTAAATCACATTCATAATTTGAAATATAGAGTTTTGAGACAGTGCTTTGCATAATATGATAAAAATATGAGTATTGTAATATTTTATACTTTAATCATAGATTTTGGTATGTTGGTTTCCTGAAGGGGAGAAATTAGTCATTCTACCATCTCATTAAGAAAAAGCATGTAAGAAGTGTGTTGTTTATGATAAATCTGAAGAGAATGCTTCACTAAATAACTTTGATTTCACCAGTACTTAAATAGAATCTTTGGTATCTTAGTAAAAGATTTGTTTTTAAATCACAAAGATGCTGTATTAATAAGAAATATTGTATAGTTTAAAATAATGATTGCTTATATGAATATTATAAATGTTATTTTTTAGTACAACTTTTATTTTCTTTTTATTAAGCAGATGGGCAGCAGGAAGGTCATAACAGAAGCATCACCATGAAATGAATCTAAATTGTTTTACTAAGTAGACTTCATTTTGTGCAAATAGAAAGCAAGTCCCTGAAAACCAATTTAATGGTTAGAAAATCTCTAAGGTCTAATACTTCAATCAATTCCTATGCTTTCTTTCCTGGGATAAGTACAAATAGGCCTGTAAATGTATATTTAAAAAGAGAGCTGATGCAGTGCTACACACTTGTAGTTCTGCTTAAGAAACTTTGCAACATTATTTTTCTAAGGTTTTTTTTTTGACCTATTATGGGTTTACATTTCAGAGAAGAGAAATAAAACATTAGCTCATTTATATAACTCATCAAGCTGTTGAAAGCTTTAGTAGACTCAAAATAGATGTTCATAAAAGTTTAACTTCTTTTATAAAGTTTTACAGTGTTACTAATAAGCATATATCCTGATATTTTTTGTCCATTAGAGGATATTCATATACTGGCATGCCCCCTATTTTAGGTAAATAAATCTAGCCATTCTAGAAATTGAATATACCTGTTCTATACTAAATAGTAATAGTGATGTGATGATAAGAGTAACATATACTGAGTATTTTTATGTACAAGAACATGTGTAACCACTTGATGAATAAGAATTTAGTGATACTCTTGTCTTTTCACAAAGAAATAATCATCTCAGCCTTTTTCTTCTTAAATCACTCTACTTAAACTCTGTCCTCCTCTTCACTCGCTGTTCATTAGGCACAAGGTAGCAGAAGGATTCCCTCACTTTTTGGTCATCCTCATTCACACTGAGGGTAAAACCTGACAATACATTGTTTATCACAGCCGGTGTATTCCTCAGATAATATTTTAAGACCCAGTATTTCAGTCAACCATTTCTTGTACCTTCAAGGTTATTGGCATGGAAATGCAGTAGTATCTGTGAAGACTGTAATACATTGTTCATTTAATTGTGATAAAAACTACAACATTGGCAGTAAAATAAGGAACATGTCCAAAAAAAAGGTCATGTCAAAAAATGGGGGAGCTTTGAGAGTTTGAGGAGAAAGGAAGAAAGAAACTTGGTAGAATAGATGAGAAATTTTCAACATATGCGGGTATGACTTGATCTTGCAGTAAGTAGTCTCAGTGATGATAATATGCCCCATCAGGAACCTGAAAACCTAACCTCATCCCAGTCTCTGTTCCTCAGTGATTGCTTTGACATAGTTCTTCATGCAGAAGTCTGGGGTTTTTTTGCATTTGTTTTATGTGAATCTGAATTTTGAAATTTTGCGATACAGACAAGCAGATTTATTCCATTGTGAACTCTTATGAGATGTAAACACTTGAGTCCAGTGCACTGGTTTTTGAGAATGTATAAGTCTTAATGTAGTATTACTTTGTCAGTTAATGAAGATTGTGAGCCAATTTTTCATTTTAATTATATTTTACATTATTATATTGAAACTCACATATTATGGAGGTAGGTGAAACATCCTCATTAATTGTCTAACTATAGCCCTGGCTTAGAAAGAATACTCTTATTTGTTTTCTATCAGGGGTTTGCAAAAGAATGCTTCTGTATTACAACACTAATACTAAAGAACCTTTCTCATCAAGTTACCAATTATTCTACTGATATGATCTACAGGTGGTACATATTTCTCATATGCATTACCAGAATAAAATCTGGGTTTCCTGGAATATACGTGCGTTCTTTCTCACAATTATCAGAACTAAACAACCCAATACATTATCTTTAAACCATATATTCAAGCAAATTCAGAATTAAATTTTGTAAATCTTTTCCTTTATTTCTTTAAAAAAATTTTTTTAGTTAAATTCACTTCGTCAACCTATAGTATAACACCCAGTGCTCATCCCATCAAGTGCCCTCCTTAGTGCCTGTTACCCAGTTACCACACCTCCCTACCCACTTCCCCTTCTGCAACCCTTTGTTTATTTCCCAGAGTTGGGAGTCTCTCATGGTTTGTTTCCTTCTCTAATTTTTTCCACTCAGTTCCCCTCCTTTCCCTTATAATCCCTTTCACTATTTCTTGTATTCCATGTACGAGTGAAACCATATGATGATTGTCTTTCTCTGATTGACTTATTTCCCTCAGTGTGATCCCCTCCAGTTCCATGCATGTCGAGTAAATGGTGGGTATTTGTCCTTTCATATGGCTGAGTAATAGTCCATTGTATGTATACCACATCTTTATCCATTCACCTGTCAAAGGACATCGTGGCTCGTTCCACAGTTTGGTTATTGTGGACATTGCTGCTATGAACATTGGGGTGCAGGTGTCCTGGCATTTCACATCAGTATCTTTGGGGTAAATACCCAGTAGTGCAACTGCTGGGTCATAGGGTAGTTCCATTTTTAACTCTTTGAGGAACCTCCACAGTGTTTTCCAGAGTGGCTGTGCCAGTTTGCATCCCCACCAACAGTGCAAGAGGATTCCCCTTTCTCTGCATCCTTGCCAACATTTGTTGTTTCTTGTCTTGTTAATTTTAGCCAATCTCGCCAGTGTGAGGTGGTATCTCATTGTGGTTTTGATTTGTATTTCCCTGATGGCAAGTGATGTGGAGCAATTTCTCATGTGCTTTTTGGCCTTGTGTAGGTCTTTGGAGAAATGTCTCTTCATGTCTTCTGCTCCTTTCATGACTGGATTGTTTGTTTCTTGAGTGTTGAGTTGGATACTAACCCTTTATCTGATATGTTATTTACAAATATCTTCTCCCATTCCGTAGGTTGTCATTTAGTTTTGTTGATTGTTTCCTTAGCTGTGCAGAAGCTTTTTATCTTGATGAAATCCCAATAGGTTATTTTTGCTTTTGATTCCCCTGCCTTCATAGATGTGTCTAGTTAGAAGTTGCTGTGACCACATTCAAAAAGGTTGTTGCCCTTGTTCTCCTCTAGTATTTTGATGGATTCTTGTCTCACATTTAGATTTTTCATCCATCTTGAGTTTATCTTTGTGTATGGTGTAAGAGATTGGTCTGGTTTCATTCTTTTGCATGTGGCTGTCCAATTTTCCCAGCACCATTTATTGAAGAGACTGTCTTTTTCCCAGTGGATAGACTTTCCTGCTTTATCGAATATTAGTTGACGATGGAGTTGAGGGTCCATTTCTGGGCTCTCTATTCTGTTCCATTGATCTATGTGTCTGTTTTTGTGCCAGTACCATACTGCCTTGAGGATCAGGGCTTTGTTTTCTTTTGTTTTTTTGTTTTTTGTTTTTTTTTTAGAACAGGACTTCTTTTTTTTTTTTTTTTTCTTATTTTATTTATTTACTGAGAGACATAGAGGGAGAGAGAGACAGAGGGAGAAGCAGGCTCCATGCAGGGAGCCTGATGTGGGACTCGATCCCCAGTCTCTAGGATCACGACCTGAGCCGAAGGCAGTTGCTCAACCACTGAGCCACCCAGGCGTCCCGAGGATCAGAGGTTTATGATACAGCTTGAAATCAGGCATTGTGATGCCCCGGGCATTGGTTTTCTTTTTCAATATTGCTCTGGCTATTCAGTGTCTTTTCTGATTCCATACAAATCTTAAGATTATTTGTTCCAACTCTGTGAAGAAAGTCCATGGTATTTTGATAGGGATGGCATTGAATGTGTAAATTGCCCTGTGTAGCATAGACATTTTCACAATATTTATTCTTCCAATCCATGAGCATGGAATGTTATTCCATCTCTTTACATCCTCCTCAATTCCTTTCATAAGTGTTCTGTAGTTTTAGATTACAGACCCTTTACCTCTTTGGTTAGGTTTATTCCTAGGTATCTTATGGTTTTGGGTTCAATTGTAAATGGGATTGACTCCTTAATTTCTCCTTCTTTAGTCTCATTGTTAGTGTACAGAAATGCCATTGATTTCTGGGCATTGATTTTGTATCCTGCCACACTGCCAAATTGCTGTATGAGGTCTAGCAATCTGGGGGTAGAGTCTTTTGGGTTTTCTATGTACAGTATCACGTCGTCTGCAAAGAGGGAGAGTTTGACTTCTTCTTTGCCAATTAGAATACCTTTTATTTCTTTTTGTTGTCTGATTGCTGAGGTTAGGACTTCTAGTACTATGTTGAACAGCAGTGGTGAGAATGGACATCCATGTCGTGTTCCTGATCTTAGGGGAAAGGCTCTCAGTTCTTCCCCATTGAGAATGATATTCGCTGTGGGCTTTTCATAAATGGCTCTTATGATATTGAGGAATGTTCCCTCTATCCCTACACTTTGAAGAGTTTTAATCGGGGATAGAGGCTGTATTTTGTCAAATGCTTTCTCTGCATCTATTGAGAGGATCATATGGTTCTTGCTTTTTTTCCTTATTGATGTGATCTATCATTGTTTTATGACTGTTGAACCAACCTTACATCATGGGGATATATTTCGCTTGGTTGTGGTTAATAATCTTCTTAATGTACTGTTGGATCCTATTGGTTTATATCTTGGTGAGAATTTTTACATCCATGTTCATCAGGGATATTGGTCTATAATTCCCCTTTGGGGTGGGGTCTTTGTCTGGTTTTGGGAAAAAGTAATGTTGGCCTCATCGAACGAGTTTGGAAATATTCCCTCCCTTTCCATCCTTTGAAACAGCTTTGGTAAAATAGGTATTATTTCCCTGGGAAGTCATCTGGCCCTGGACTTTTGTGTCTTGGGAGGTTTTTGATGCCTGCTTCAATTTCCTCACTGGTTATTCACCTATTCGGATTTTCTATTTCTTCCTGCTCCAGTTTTGGTAATTTGTGGGTTTCAAGAAATGCATCCATTTCATCTAGGTTGTCTAGTTTATTGGCATATAGTTGCTTATAATGTGTTTTTAAAATTGTTTATATTTCCTTGTTATTGATTGTTATCTCTCCTCTTTTGTTCATGATTTTGTTAATTTGAGTCTTTTATCTTCTTAATAAGACTGGCTAGGGGTTTATCCATCTTATTAATTCTTTCAGAGACTCAGCTCCTGGTTTTGGCGATCTGTTGTACAGTTCTTCTGGTCTCTATTTCATTGAGTTCTGTTCTAGTCTTTATTATCTCTCTTCTTCTGCTTGCTTTACACGTTATTTACTGTTCATTCTCCAAATCCTTTAAGTGCGGAGGTTAGCTTGTATATTTCAGTTTTTTTCCAATTTTTTGAGGGAGGCTTCTATTGTGATGTAATTTCCGTCCTAGGATTGGTTTTGCTGTATCTCAAAGATTTTGAATGGTTGTTTTTCATTTTCATTAGTTTCCATTAATCTTTTTAATTCTTCTCTAATTTCCTGGTTGACCCATTTATCTTTTAGTAGCTCTTTAACCTCTGTGTGTTTGAGTTTCTTCCAAATTTCTTCTAGTTTCAAAGCATTGTGGTCTGAAGATATGCAGGGGACAATCCCAGTCTTTGGTATCAGTTGGAATCTGATTTGTGACCCAGTATGTGGTCTATTATGGAGAAAGTTCCATGTGCACTTGAAAAGAATGTGTATTCAGTTGCATTAGGATGGAATGTTCTATATATATCTGTGAAATTTATTTGGTTCAGTGTATCATTCAAGGCCCTTGTTTCATTGGTGATGTTTTGCTTAGAATATATGTCTTTTGCTGAGAGTGCTGTGTTGAAGTCTCCTAAAATTAATGTGTTATCTATGTATCTCATTACCTTGGTTATTAATTGATTGATATACTTGGGTGCTCCCACATTAGGGGCATAAATATTCATGATTGTTAAGTCTTCTTGTTGGATTGACCCTTTAAGTTTGATATAGTGTCCCTCCTCATCTCTTATTACTGTCTTTGGTATAAACTCTAATTTATCTGATATGAGGATTGCTACTCCAGCTTTCCTTTGAGGACCATTTGAATTGTAAATGGTTCTCCACCCCTTCATTTTCAGGCTGGAGGTGTCCTTAATTCTAAAATGAGTCTTTTTTAGACAGCAAATAGATGGATCTTGCTTTTTTATGCAGTCTGAAACCCTGAGTCTTTTGATGGGATCATCTAGCCATTCACGTTCTGAGTAACTATTGAAAGATATGAATTTAGTGTCATAGTATTACCTATACTGTCCCTGTTTTTGTGGATTGTTTCTTTGGGCTTCCTCTTTCTTTTACCGGGTCCCCCTTAATATTTCTTGCAGAGCCAGTTTGGTCGTCACATATTCTTTCAGTTCTGCCTATCCTGGAAGGTCTTTATCTCTCCTTCTATTTTTTAAAAATATTTTATTTATTTATTGATGAGAGACACAGAGAGAGAGAGAGAGAAAGAGAGAGAGAGAGAGAGGGTGAGAGAGAGAGAGAGAGAGAGAGAGCCAGAAACACAGGCAGAGGGAGAAGCAGGCTCTATGCAGGGAGCCTGATGTGGGACTTAATCCCAGGACTCCATGATCATGCTCTGGGCCGAAGGCAGTCACTAAACCATTGAGCCACCAGGGCTCCCTCTCTCCTTCTATTCTTAATGACAACCTTGTTGGATATAGTATTCTTGGCTGCCTGTTTTTCTCATTTAGTACCTTGTGTATATCATGCCAGCCCTTTATGGCCCGCTAGGTCTCTGTGGAGAGGTCTGCTGTTAATCTGATATTTCTCCCATTTTTTAAGTTAAAAATCCCATGTCTTGAGCTGCTTTAAGAATTTTCTTTTTATCTTTGAAATTTGCAAGTTTTACTATTAAATGTTGAGGTGTTGAATGGATTTTATTGATTTTTTGGGGGGAGGTCCTCTGTCTCTCTTGGATCTGAATGTCTGTTTCCTTCATCAGATGAGGGAAATTCTCACCTCTGATTTGTTCAAATATACTTTGTGGCCCTCTCTCTCTCCCAGTCTCTTCTAGCATCACAATAAGACAAATATTCTCCATTCTCAAGATATCATTTATTTCCCTAAGCCTTTCCCGATGGGTTCTTAATTGTTTTTTCTTTTTTTGTCTGCTTCCTTCTTTTCCATCAAGAAAAAGTTTTCTCTGTGTTTTCTATGTTACTCACTCTTCCACCTCATTAATCCTAGTGGTTAGAGCATCCAGTTTAGACTGCATTTCAGTTAAAATATTTTTAATTTTGGCCTGATTAGATCTTAATTCTGGGGATGCCTGCGTGGCTCAGTGGTTGAGCATCTGCCTTTGGCCCAGGGCTGATTCTGGAGTCCTCTGCCTCTCTCTCTGTGTTTCTCATGAATAAATAAAGGAAATCTTTTAAAAAAATATCTTCATTCTGTAGCAAGAGAATCTCTAGAGTCCTTAATTCTTTTTTTAAATAGAGCCACAAGTAATTTTATAATTGTACTTCTGAATTGTATTTCTGACATTTTATTTAAATCCATATCCAGCAGTTCTGTGGCAGAGAGTATTACTTCCGGTTCTTTCTTTTGTGCTGAATTCTTTGTTCTACTCATTTTGTCCAGTGCAGAGTAGTATATGAGCAAGCAGAGTTAAAAATATCAAGAACAACCTAAGTAAAATACACCCTAGATGATTCCAAAGAGGTCAGAAACCAGAAAATAAAAGAAAAAGAAGAACAGAACAAAATAAAACAAAAGGATCCCTTAAGTGAAAAATTTTAAAACAAAATAGTAAGCATTAAAAAAAAAAAAAAAAAAGGGTGGTGGTGAGGAAGTGGTGGTGGAGAGAGAATATAGTCTCCCCAACAGGACTATAGGATGATGTTCTTGGTTCTGAGTGCATTTTGTTCTGTATGTTAGAAGATACTCAATTCCAATTTTATATAAACCAGCAAAACTTACATAAAGAGTTTATGTAACATTGACCACAAAAACAGAAACAAGATAAAAGAGGGAGCTGGAATGGGAAGTGAGAGATAATATATTCTCACAGAATGAACTAACACGATGTTCCACTTGGTTCTGAGTGTATTTTGGTCCAAGTGTTAGAAGGTGCTAATTTCTGCCATTACAAAACAAAACAAGACAGAAAAAACAAAACCCCCCTAAAGCCCATAACTTGTATATCTATCAAAATTAAAATTGAATACGTTGAAGGGACTCCAATATTGAAGAATATATCTAAGACATGTAATCATAGAAATATGAAAGTCAAAAAGGAAAAAGCTTAAAAAAGAAGTTGGTAATATATTGTAGTTAAGTCAGGAAAACAAAAAAATATTGGAAACCTTTAATGTGAAATATAAAAGAACCATAGTGAAAAGGAACCTCTAATTCTATATACTATTTTCCCTCAGCCCTGGAGCTTTTCAGTGCTGCTTGTTCAGTAAACTTGCTCTTCCCTGTTCTTTCAGTAGTTCTTCTTAGGGAGGGGTCTGCTTGCATAGACTATCAGGTGTCTGTGCCTGGGTGGGGATGCCTTGCCCCTTGCCAGGTGGCCTGGGTCCCTGTGAGCTGTTTATCCTGTGAGGCCTTTGTTCCCTAGAGTCCCTGCCTCTCCAAGGTGAAAGGCGAAAAGAAGAGAGAAAAAAATGGTGGTGGCCAGATCCCCAGGTCTGGAGCCAGGAGCTCCCCACGAGTACTGAATCACATTCTTCCAGTCCACACTGGCCTAGATGCTCCTGGGGTCAGTGCAGGTGCACTGATCTGTAAATTGGAGGGTGCTCAGCAGCATGAGAGTTCTCGCTGTCCTGTGCCTTCTGGGGTCTGCCTCTCTCGAAGGGTGGCTTTGTCCATTTAGGCACCCTTGAATTGAGGGCCTGTGCCACTGTACCTGCGCTCCCAGGGACCACTTCCCTTGGAGTAAACAGAGGACAGCTGCCTCCATCCGTTGCCGGGCGCTAAGGTAAGAGTGCTCCAGTGACTATCCATGTAACTGGCAGACTTCTCCCAAATGCCATGGAGGGTTGTGGCGTTCTAGGCCTTTACTGAGACCAGACCCTGGGAATATTGAAGCTTCACTGCTCCTTTTGCAGTTCTGCCTGCTGAGCATTTTTTAGTCAGGGAAGACTGAGGCATGGATTTGTAAAATTCCTGCATATCCAGGACTGGACTTTTGTGCCCAGCTTTCCACAGCTCAGCTTTCAGGCCTGGAGGTTTGTCAAGGCTTCCCTTTAGGTCAGTTTGCCCGGCTTGCTGTGGCTCCCCTCCCCCACCTTTTTTTCTTCGCTTTCCTATCTTGTCAGAAGCCATGATTTTTCTCTCTGTAGCATTCCAGCTGCTCTCCCTTTATATCTCAGGTTGAATTCGTCGGTGTTCAGGATGATTTGAAAGTTATCAAGACAAGTTTGTGGGTCCAGTTGAATTAAGGACCCCTACTCCTCTGCCATCTTGCCAGAATCTCTTTTTCCTTTATCTGTAATTATTTTAAATGATCCTGTTTTAAATATGTATTTCAATTTTGTAAACAAATTATTTTTTGGAAATAGATGGATTATAAATTATTTTGGCAGCATACCTTAATTTATTTTAGTTTCCTTTTACTTAAATGAGTTGTAAATGAATATTTTTAAAGCCATACATGCTGTCCTATTCATCTCTCAACCCCACATATACTATGTTGGTTAGAATCCTTCCATGTGAATTATAATAGAATCTTCATTTATTAGTTCTCTTTAGAATTGCTCAATATTGGATTTGAACTAAATACTTTTTTTTTTTCAGAAAGGAATAAGGAGTGTTTTTTAAGAAGTTTTATTTAAACTCCAGTTAGTTAACATATAATGTAATATTAGTTTTCAGGCATCAAATAGTGATTTAGCATTTCCATATAATACCTGGTTCTCATCATGACAAAGCACTACTTTATTCCCATCATGCATTTAATGCATCCCCCCACTAGCTTCCTGTCTACTAACCATCTGTTTGATCTCTATAGTTAAGTCTCTTTTTCCCTTTACTCCTTTGTTTTATTTCTTAGATTCCACATATGAATGAAATCACATGGTATTTTGTCTTTCTTTGACTGTTCTCCTGGCATATTATTCTCTATCTCTGTCCATGTTGTTGCAAATGGCAAGATTTCATTGTTTTTTTAGGGCTGAGTAATATTCCATTATATATATTTATATATTTAGCATTTATATATTATTTATATATTTAGCATTTATATATTATATATTTAGCATATATATTGGAATATATATATAATATGGAAATGCTAAATATATATATATATATATATATATATATATATATATATATATATATATATATACCACATCTTCTATATCCTTTCATCAGTCAGTGAATGTTTGGGCTGTTTCCATAACTTGGCTATTCCAGATAATGGTGCTATAAACATTTCAGTGCATATATCCTTTTAAATGAGTATTTTTGTGTTCTTTGTGTAAATACCTAATAGTGTAATTGCTGGATTTTAGCGTGGTTCTATTTTTAATTTTTCAAGGGATCTCCATATTTTCCAGAGTGGCTGCACTAGTTTGCATTCCTACCAATAATGTAAGAGGGCTCCCCTTTCTCCATATCCTTCCCAACTCATGTTGTTTCTTATGTTTTTGATTTTAGCCATTCTGACAGGTGTGGTGATATCTCATCATAGTTTTGATTCATGTTTCCCTGATTACTAGTGACACTGAGAATCTTTTCATGTGCCTGTTAGTCATCTATGTGCTTTCTTTGGAAAAATGTCTATTCATGTCTTCTGCCCATTTTTCGGCTGGAGTATTTATTTCTTAGGTGTTGAGTTGTAGAAGTTCTTCATATATTTTGGATACTAACCTTTTATCAGATATGCCATTTGCAAATATCATCTCCTATTCTGTAGTTTGCCTTTTACTTTTTTGATTATTTCCTTTGCTGTGCAGAAACTTTTTATTTTAATGAAGTTCCAGTAACTTATTTTTGCTTTTGTGTTTCCTTATTCAGGAGACATATCTAGAAAGATATTGCTATAGGTTGCTATGGCTGATGTCAGAGAGGTTCCTGCCTCTGTTTTCCTCTAGAATTTTTGTGGTTTCAGGTCTCACATTTAGATATTTTATCCATTTTGAATTTATTTTTGTGTATGGTATGAGAAAGTGGTCCGTTTTCATTCTTTGCATGTTACTGTCCAGTTTTCCCAACACCATTATTGAAGAGACAGTCTCTTTCCCATTGGATAGCCTTTTCTGCTTTGTGGAAGATTAATTGACCATAGAATTTTGGGTTCATTTCTGGGTTTTTCTATCCTTTTCCATTGATCTATGTGTGTGTTTTGTGTGTGTGTGTGTGTGTGCCAGTACCGTATTGTAATATAAGAAGCCTTGTAATATAAGAAGTCCAGAATTGTGATGGCTCCAGCATCGCTTTTTTTTTAGTGTTCCTTTGCTATTTGGGGTCTTTTGTGTTTCCATGTAAGTTTTAGGATTGTTTGTTCTAGCTCTGTGAAAAATGCTGTTGCTATTTTGATAGGGATTGCATTAAATGTGTAGATTGCTTTGGATAATAGAGACATTTAAAAATATTTGTTCTTCCAATCCATGAATGCATGAAATGTCCTTCCAATTCTTTGTGTCTCCTTCAATTTCTTTTATCAGTGTTTTATGGTTTTTCAGAGTACAGGTCTTTCACCTTGTGGGTTAGGTTTATTCTTAGGTATCTTATTGTTTTTGGTACTATTATAAATCAACGATTGATTCTTTGATTTCTCTTTCTGTTGCTTCTTTATTGGTGTGTAGAAATGCAACAGATTTTTGGACATTGATTTTGTGTCCTGTGACTTTACTGAATTCATTATTGGGTCTAGCAGTTTTTTGGTGGAGTCTTTGGGGTTTTCTATATAGAGTATCATGTCTTTCGCAAATAGTGAAACTTTGTTTCCTTGCAATTTGGATGCCTTTTGTTTCTTTTTGTATTCTGATTGCTGTGGCTAGGATTTTCCATTCCAGTACTATGTTGATAAAAATGGTGAGAATGGTAACCCCTGCCTTGTTCCTTACCATAGAGGAACAATTTGGATGATATTAACTATGAATTTTTCATATGTGACCTTTATTATGTTGAATTATGTTCCCTCTAAACTTACTTTGTTAAAGGGTTTTATCATGAATGGATGTTGTTCTTTGTTAAATGCTTTTTTGGAATTAGCAGTGATTTTAAAAATTATTATTATTTTCAGCAAAGCTAGAGAAGATCTGCTGAAAACTCAAAAAGAACGGGATTTTCACCGAATGCACCACAAACGAATAGTCCAGGAAAAAACTAAATTAATTAATGACCTCAAAGGGTAAGCTGCGAATATTTGTTGGCATATTTGTTAAAGAGGTATTTAATTAATGTGAAGTAAGTTGGTTGTGTTAGAAGATTTGAGGTAAAGTAATCATTCAACATTTATTGAGTATTTATGTATGCCAGACACTATACTATGTATTTGAAATACAAAGATGAGTAAGTTTAGGCCCTTGCTGTCAAGGTTTCCAGAGACCAGGAATGTGTGATGAGGAGCAGTTAAACTAAAATAGTTGCTATGCTAACAAAGGGTGGTCACCATAGCCAGATTGCAGTGTGAGAGGGTTTCAAGGACCTATTTCTAGATGAATTCTGAAGTATAAATTAACAGACTGAGGGAGCAGGGTGTGCTAGACAGATAGTACAAACTGTGCAAAGCACCAAGTCATGAAGGAATATGGCATATTCACCGCATTATATGCATAGAGAATAAGGTGCAAAGCAACTTGATAAGAGTGAGGTGGAGAGAGCGAGCATATATTGAATGACCTTGTATTTATGCTAAGGTTTTTTTAGAAATTATTTTAAAAATATCAATTCAGATTTATTTTCTCTCCTCCCTTCTTCTTACTTCCAAATTAAAGAATTCCTCCAATAAAAACAAAAAAACCAAGAAAACCATTTTAAATCCTTAAAGAAAATTTTCCTTTATTTTTTCTAGGGCAGTGCTATTCAATAGAACTTTCTGTGATGTTATAAATATTCTATATGTGTACTGTCTAATACAGTAGCTATGAAGTCACATGTACTGTTAAGCACAGGCCATGTGACTAGCACAACTAAGGGATTAGATTTCTAATTTAATTTAAGTTTAATTAAGTTTAAATTTAAATAGCCATGTTTAATTATAGCTACTGTATTGGATGACACAGTTTAGGAATGGTAATGACAATTACTGTCTTTTGCAGGTGATTATGGTTATTTTAGCTATTATGACTTCTAAATCATAGGCTGTCCCACAAAGCTTTAGAATCAATGTACTCTTAAACTTAATAAATAGTAGAAACTAGAATTATTTTTACTTTTGTTAAATTAAATGTCTGTAGGAATAAAACACCATTTTAAGAGGGATTGCATTAACTTAGAAAAAAGGACTTTAAGAATGTTTATTCTTTGACTTTAAGCAATTCTTTTGACCTCATATTTTTGGTTTGGATTTGTTGCTTCATAAAATTGTTCTTAGTCCAGAGAAATTCAGAAAAAATGTTCAAAGTGATTTGTTTTCTTTTAACTTAAACAGTAAGTGAGAAGTAGTACAGTATAGTGGAAGGATGTTGGTATCAAGTAAACATTGGAAACCTGGCTTCATCACTTACTTTTTTATGTCTATTGTTGTTTTGTTTCTTATCCTTAACAATGTTGATAAAATATTTTGGAACTATATATATAAATACAATATCTGGAACATAAACAATGGTAATTTGTTTGCATATACCATAACATTGAAAGTATATGTTGAACATGTCCTATTTTTATCAAATTTCCCTTTTGCATTTTTATAAAGGTCTTTTCAGAACTGTATATTGTATTTTGTTTTAAAAGCACATTCTTTAAATTTGGGAATTGTTCTATATTCAGGACAATATAGGGGCCCGTGATTCCAACTGGTCATGTAGAAGTCCTTTAGAAGTAGCTAAGATTTTTCTTGTCCAAAGATAAATCATTGTTGTGCCATCATTAGCGTGAGCCACCCATTTACCCAGAGGAAAGCCCAAAGGTATTTTAGTAGTTTGTGTGTGTGTGTTATACATGCGTGTACACGCATGCATGCAGACACAGATACAATAAGTGAGTTTAAATCACAGCACATTGTTTCATGGAAGAGATCTCAGGTTTGACTCTATTCCCATTATCTGTGCTAATTCAAACAGGTTTCAATACTAAGTTACTTGGGTACATAACAATTTAAGAGTACCTTTGTTGTGGCAGCTGAAATATGGTTGTTCTCTGTTGCTGCTTGGATATTCTCTTTGGTAAATTATTTGAGCTTTTTAAATTGTTTTTTTCTTGAGCCTCTAGCTCATGTTTAAAAATATATCCTACTTGTTAAATTTTCTAGTATATTTACAGGGAATACTATTGTAATTCATTTCATGTAAAAATCCAGCATTTTCGTATTGTACTTTTTGTAATCTTCAGAGGCTCTGCTGAAGAAACCCACATTACACTGTAATATAACTACACTTGTGTATTCAGCTAGCCTTTATTTCCTCATTTAATCATTAAGAATAGTGCCTATATTTAACCATTTGGATGAATCACTAGTGTGTGTTTTATAAGGACCTAAAACAAAATTTCAATGATAATCATCAGAGTCACAAAAGAACTAGACAGGAAGTTAATTACCAGGGAACAGCTTGTCTAATAGTTGTACCATTGCATAATAAATCAACTATAAGGAAGAATGTTTTTGATGCCAGGCTAAATTAGAGTCTAAGTTCTCTATGTTACTATTTTACTAAATATTTTAATTATATATCTATATTCCTTTCACTATAAGCTGCAAAACGTCAGTCTTAATTTAAGTGGATAATTAGTTGATTTTATGTATCAATTTTATATTAGTTCTCATTTAATATGAATGTTTATTATAAATTTACTTATTTTCAGAATTATCAATGTCAAAAGTTAGAACTTATAAGCAGGTGAATTATGACGTACTTATGGAACTTACAAAACAGACACATTCTTTCAGATTGACTAAACAGAAGGTTTTTGTTTATTTCAAGTTTTTTACTTAAATTCTAGTTAGTTAACATATAGTGTAATATTGGTTTCAGGAGTAGACCTTAGTGATTCATCACTTTCATATAAAACCCAACTCTCATTACCCTTTTCAATATCCATCACTCACTTAGTCCAACCCACAACCACCTCCTCTCCAGCAACCCTCGGTTTGTTCTCTATAGTTAAGAGTCTCTTATGGTTTGTCTCTCTCTTTTTTTCTCCCTTCCTGTATGTTCATTTGTTTTGTTTCTTAAATTCCACATATGAATGAACTCCTCTGATACTCGTCCTCTTTGACTGATTTAATTAGCATAATACACTCTAGCTCCATCCACATCATTGCAAATGGCAAGATTTATTTTTGATGGCTGAGTAATAGTCTATTGTATATAAATACCATATCTTCTTTATCCATTCATCAGTTGATGGACTTTTGGGCTTTTTCTATAATTTGGCTATTGTTGACATTGCTGCTATAAACATTGGGGTGCATGTGCCCCTTTGAATCAGTATTTTTGGATCCTTTTGGTGAATACCTAGTAGTGCAATTGTTGAGTCATAAGGTAGTTCTATTTATAACTTTTTGAGGAACCTCCATACTGCTTTCCAGAATGACTGTACCAGTTTGCATTCCCACCATTCCCAGTGTAAGAGGGTTCCCATTTCTCTGCATCCTTGCCAACAGAGGGTTTTCTTGAATGCTGTTTCCATGTTATATTTTCATGGTATTCTATATGATGTTAATTCTTTGGATAGAGGATTATCAAGTCATATCCCATGAATGAGTTAGATGCTAAAGTTAGTGATTATAGAAAAATTATGCCATCAGTAATAGTAATCCTTCAGTTTGTCCCCAAATTACAGCACACATTATTTTGTGTATCTAACTCTGTACTTGAATATGTGTTTATAAATACATAATATTCATGGAAGTGTGCAGCACATTAAACATAGTAGGATGCAGCCAAAGCAGTGTTTAAAGTAAAACTGATAGTTTTATTTTATTTTTTTTAAATCGATAGTTTAAAATGCTTATATTAGGGAAGAAGAAAATTTTACATTAATAATCTAATTTTGTACCTTAGATGCTCAAAAAAGAATTAAATGCGGAGAAAAAGAAGTGTAATAATGAAAAAATCAGAAACCAATAAACTAGCAAAGGGATAAGCATAAAATGTCAACAAAATCATATTGTTTGAAAAATATAATAAAACTGATAGTTGATAATAAAATTGACACGATTAGATAGACTAATCACCAAATGTTGGCAGAGAAGTAGAGTAACTGAAGCTGTGATATGTTGCTGTTGGAAGTGTAAATTACAACTCAGTAATTCAACTCTTAGGTATTTTTTCTAAGAGAAAGAGAACCAAAAACTATCTTGACTCTGTGTAAGAACGTTCATAGCAACCTTTTCATAATGGCCCCAAGGTGTAAACAAATCAGTTCTTCATCAGCAGAATATTGAATAAATACATTGTAGAATATACACACAGGGGAATACAACTCACAATAAGAGGAAAGGAATTACTGTTACACACAACAGGCTGGAAGAATCTAAAAAACATGCTGAGTGAAAGAAGCCAGTTTCTGGCTTCATCGAATGAATTTGGAAGTTTTCCTTCCTTTCTATTTTTTTTGTAATAGTTTGAGGAGAATGAAGAACATAACTTTTCTTTAAATGTTTGGTAGAATTCGCCTGTGAAGCCATTTGGTCCCAGACTTTTGTTGTAAGGGAATTTTTAAAATTCAGTTTCTTTGCTGGTTATCAGTATGTTCAAATTTTCTTTTTTCCTGTTTCAATTTTGGTAGTATAAGTTTCCAGGAATTTATCCATTTCTTCCAGGTTATCCAATTTGTTGGCATATATATATATATATATATATATATATATATATATAGTTTTTCATAATCTCTTAGAATATTTGTATTTCTGTGATGTTGATTGTTACATAAGAGAATGTATTCTATGCTTCCAAATATATGAAGTTCTAGAATCTCCTGAGGTATTAGAAATGCTCTATATTTTAATAGCCATGTGGACTGCCTGGGCATGTGTACTTCTGAAAACTCTGAACTGTAACATTTTAAGCTCTGTATATATTACTCCAGGTAAATTACACTTCAGTAAAAAGGTAAAAAAAAATATTTTGAAGGCATTTTCAAGTAAAATAGTTTCTTAAAGGTGCTTATATCATATGTTGAGTTGAATTATTTTTCCTGTGAGAGAATATATTTTTATACTTTTCTTAATATAAGTTAATTAAACTTGTTTTTAAGACCATCCTTTATTTTGATGTGAATGACACTCTTTGTATTTAATTTTACATTGTTTGCAGCCCTTGTCTTTTTGACAATTGTTTCTGAACTGATTATAGAAACTGCAAATTTTTCCCTGAGTGAATAGCAATCTTCTGAGTACATGCTTGAATATAGCAAAAGTGTTGGTAGGAAATGGAGAACTAGTTAACTCAAAAGATTATCTGACTTCACGTTCCTACCATGTTTAGGGAAGTAGCATACTGAGTAATATTTCTGGCAATTCTTGGCTTGTTGTGTTGACCTTTTATGGCCATTCATTTTTTATTCAACTGCAAAAGAAGAGAGAGAAAAAAGGTTAGATGTTAGATGGAAATCACTGATTTAACTCAATTACCCTTTAAGATGCCCTTTATTTTTCATAGGTTAAAGTTACATTATGCATCGTATGAACCGACTATCAGGGTGTTACAAGAGAAGCACCACACTTTGCTGAAGCAGAAAATGCTGACCTCTCTGGAAAGAGACAGAGCAGTTGGGCAGGTAAAGAGGCCATTAAAGCCACCTTAGAATGAGTTTTAACCATTTATTTTTTAATAAGTAAAATATTGGTTTTGTTTCTGAGATAAACTTATTTATCTATTTTTATTTATTTATTTATTTTTAAACCTTTTTCTAAAAGATTTTATTTATTTATTCATGAGAAACACAGAGAGAGAGGCAGAGACATAGGCAGAGGGAGACACAGTCTCCATGCAGGGAGCCTGATGTGGGACTTGATCCTGGGACCACAGGATCACTCCCTGAGCCAAAGGCAGATGCTTAACCACTGAGACACTCAGGTCTCCTTGTTTCTGAGATAAATCTAAAAAGGTTTTCAATAATTATGTTGTAAAAAAGATTCATTTGGAAATATTCATAAAATTATTTTGTTCATTTTAAACCTATGAAGATTATTATTAAGCTAAATATTGATTAAATCATAGATTTATAGGAGATTAATAAAGTATAGTTAGAGGAAAAAACTCAGCCATTGCAGTTAAACTTGGTTTTAAATGCTAACTTTGACACCTATAAACATGGACCTTGAACACTTTGAACTCAGATTTCTTATATATGAAGTATAACCACAATGACCTGCCTTTTAAAAATATTGTTGTGAAATCTTCATGAGATAATTAATGCTCCCTGGAATTTACCCCCAGATGCATATTTGGCATTCCCAGTTACAGACTCAATTTTCAGTCATTTCTACTGTTGACATCCTTTTCTGTTCTTCCCGGGGTTTTTTGCATAGGCCAGTGATGAGGAACTTCTGGTATAGAATTCAAGAAAGGGAAAACAAAATATTTATGGGCCACTTAAAAAATATGTAACAGTTTATTAGAAAATATAAATGTGAAACTATGCTTAACATTCTTTTATTGTTATCCGGAGATTTTCATTTTTGGCCAAACTTTCCGAAACTATGATAGCTTTCATGATAGTTATATTCTTCCTTGAATGATTTTACTGTTAAAACATGCTTTAGTCAAGTTGTATTTTGTCTGTTTGTGAATATAATTCTTAGCTACTAAAATGCAAAACATTTCTTGTGTCTCCACGCTTCTTTATGCTTGAATTTTAATTTTGTATTCTTGAATGTCTGAATTGTAGTATTGGTAATATTGCATAAAAAGAGTTTAATAACATTTTACATTTTTGTGGCATTATATTTCAAAGCTTCAGAATTTCATCTCCTTGCTCCTTTTCATCTAACTCCTCTCCCCAGTCTCCCAACAAAAGGCACAACTCTTGGAGTACTTCAAGCTAGATTGAGGTTGCTTCTACTTCTTATCTTGCCACAAGCCCAGCTTAGACTTTTGCTACCCATCTTACTCTCTTTCTTCCCTGGTCTCATGCTTATCTCACTATTATCCTTCTCCAGGGAGGAATCCATCAGTGATCTGGCTACATATTCCCAAGAGATCATGTATACTTTGCTACCTCTCACAGATTACTCAGTCTGAGTTTCGCTTTTCAAGGATACCAGGGCCTTCCAGGAATCTATTGCTGGCAAGTGCTTACATTCCTCTCTAGCTTGTTGATTTCTACATCTGCAACCTGTCCTGCACTGGATTTACACTTATCTTATTTGTAATTTGGGCTAAGTTATCTTTCTGAAAAGGCCATCAATTTCCCTGTCTTTATTTTTATTTTTTATTAATTTTTCCCCTGTCTTTGTTTTTTTTTTTTTTAATTTTTATTTATTTATGATAGTCACAGAGAGAGAGAGAGGCAGAGACACAGGCAGAGCGGAGAAGCAGGCTCCATGCACCGGGAGCCCGATGTGGGATTCGATCCCGGGTCTCCAGGATCGCGCCCTGGGCCAAAGGCAGGCGCCAAACCGCTGCGCCACCCAGGGATCCCTCCCCTGTCTTTAATATGAGGTGAATTTATGAGGTTAGATCAAAGGCCATTTTGAGAACATATTTAGGTCACTTATACTCTTTGGATTTCAGATTGTTTCTTACTGGTTTAGTTAGAAGAACTAAAGATTGGGAGTGGTAGGTATGAGTTCCAGGTGTGCTACACAGAGGCCATGTAAGCGTTCAGGTCATTTTACCTATATATCTGTTTTCTTACCTATTAAACAAGATCAAATTACTTGCCTTATGTTTGATATGTATCTAAAGTGAAAACTTGTTTAAAAATTAAATCATTGTCTATAGGAAGCAGGGTTCAGTTTTGCACACTATTTTTCATGTTAGCAAAGAATTATATTTTCTGCAAGTTATTTTATCTTTGAACCCCTATTTCTGCTAGCCTTAGCCAAGATTTCCTAAGCAGGTGCACTTATGTATTCACAGGGCCTGAAGCCTACATGCTGGCCCTCACTTACTAAAGTGTACTGTAACTATTTGGTCACATTCCTGATGTTGAAGTGCATGGTTCTAGGTCATTCTGTTGAGTGTGAATCTAAGATACCTTGCTAAATCCATAGCCTCTGCTACAGCATCTGTGAGATTCTTAATATCTGTAGCCTCATCATTCTGACTCCTCTTTTTTCTGGTTAAGTGCTTCAGATGGTAACATTTACATGTACTTCACTGAGATAAATGGAGACTTCTGATTTTTCTATACTGCTAATTCAAGTTGTAGGCAATTTGGAAATCACTTAAGGTCTAAATACATAGACACACTATCTTCAGTCAATTTCCAGACACTACCTGAAGGATAGTGTTTTTCCAGCACAGTGCAAAATATGAAGGTCTTTTTAAGGTACTGTCAATTTTCTTAGATTATTCCCTGAGAAGCTAGAGCAAGTTTAGTCTATACTTTAAATATCTTTGAATTATCTGACTTTCTGTGTCCTTTGTATCCAGCTAGCTGAGTTGGATTTTTAGCTTGAGAGGTAAATGGGTCACTCATATCTGAATTCTTACAGATTTTGTTCAAGATCCAAAATGGGCACAAGTGATTAATGGAGCCTATGCAGTATTGTTAGCATCCTAGTTATGAGAGGATGAATAAAATTTTAAAATGGTATATATAGTGAAAGATGGAAGACTCATGATTCTTGAATCCAGGGTGCTGAGTGGCCAGAATGACGGTCAGATAGCCCTTACTCTAGGCTAATCCTAGGATTAATTAGTACATTCCTCAAATTAGGACAGACAATATAGTCTCAGTTTTATCATCTTTTCCTTGGAGAACAAGCCAAGGTTACTGTTTAATGAGCTGAACCTTTTTGGGAATGTTTCATACAAAAAATGATTTATTACCACCCAAGTCTTTATTTTTTTTTCCTTTCCCACTGAAATATTCCTATCAGGTATACTTGGGTATTCAGCCTTGGATTAACCTTTTTACGTCAATCTATTAGTGTGTCATGAAGCTGTAGAATGAATTTATTAAAAATATTTGAGAGTGAAACTATACTAAAATACATGCAAAATTCCTCTATGATCTAACATGGAACATACATCAACTTTTGTGTGTATTTTTGATTACATCTTTTTTTTTCAGTGTCTGCTTTATTTCAGTGATGCTCTGAGAAGTCACTCCTGTTTTTAAAAAATTATTTATTTTATAGAAAGGGAGAGGGGCAAAGGGAGAGAGAGAGAGAGACAGGGAATCTCAAGCAGACAGCAGAGACAGAATCTCAAGCAGATACCCTGCTAAGTTTGGGGCTCAACACAGGGCTCTATTTCACAACCCAGGGACCATAGCCTGAGCTAAAATCAAGAGTCAGATGCTCAACTGACTGAGCCACCCAGGAACCCTTCTGAGAAGCCACTTCTAACCAAAACTTTTAAAATGTGAGCTTGGAGTAGTAAGAACTATCTTACAATTTTTATCTATATTCCTAATCATCACTTCTTTAAAAACCTTACCTTAATGAACATTTAGTTCACTATCTTTCTCTTTAAACATATAGATCTTTCTAATATCTTGCAAGAAGAAAGATTAGCATTTAGAATTTTTTAATGATATTCAGTTTGTATGTAGAAGTGTGAAAGTATACTGTGAGATGACGAAAATCTAATAAGGAGTATATGTTTTCAAATTCTTTTGGTAGGTAATAGTATAGCAACTTTCAAATTTATTTAAATCTATGGAAAAATCTATAATTTGTTTTATAAAATTACTGAAACTGTTCAGAATTCTGAATTATAGTCCCATAATTGAAAAGATATAAAATATAATTTGTTAGTATATGTATAATAAGTTACTTTTTATCTTTTGTTTTATCATGGGGCTCTAATTCAGGAGGTATTCTAAAAAATAAATGTATATATTTTCTAGGTCAGCCTGCTGAGAGAATCTAGAAGTAATGACACTTCAATAGCAAATGAGTATACCCAGTGCATAGATAACTGTTCTAATACCATTCTGCAATAAAAAGAAGTTAGGGCTCCTTGGGGAAGTGGCTGATTATAGGCTGGGCAGGGAAAATAAAAAATGAACCTGGAACATTTGACCCATTTTGTTGCACTAGAATGCTAGGAAATGCTTAGAAAGTAAAAGAAAAAAAAAAGAAGAAGAGAAGAGACTGAACAAAACATTGGGGTATGTCAAGGGACGATGGAACTGTTGTGGGCACTTCCTAAATGAATCGACAACCAAATTTGGTTTGAATGTTGAGACTACCTCTGGTATACACACAGCAAGAAGGTATGCAAACATTTACATTACGTAATTGAGCTCTGTGGGGATAACAATACATGCCTTACATGCAGGTCTGAAAAGTCTTGAGACATCTAAGGAAGGAGACTGGCTTGGGGTTTTTATTGTGGCTAGGGTTTGGGAACAAGATTAGAGTTTCTATGTGGGAGGAGGGGCATATATTGCTTGAATCTCCCACCAGTGGTAAAAGAGGAAGTATCCAGGGTTTCATATCAAATGCTTGTTCAGATATGGGGCCCTAAGGGAAGTAGGAAGTAAAGCTTAAAAACTGTTAATAGTCAAACATCAACAAATGGAGTTGTTACAGGAATCATCCTGAAAGAGCTCCCAAGTGGTCAAATTTTGAACAATTTGAGCAACAAAATAAATAATACAGTATGGGATTATAACCTACAGTATGAATAAATACAAGTTCATAATGCTATAAATAAGTGGATGAATATGTAAATGGAGAAGAAGAAAAATATTTCTCTCAAAGAATCATCTCAAATATTGTGTAGATAATTTTTCCCTCATGGAAGTGGAGTTTAACACCTCAGCTGTTCATTTTTGGCCATACTTGTTGACTTGCTTCCACAAGTACAGTGGAAATGGAGGAAAGTAATTTTACAGTGGAGAAACCTGGCAACTACGACTTTAGGAAGGTGACCAAGGTTAACATCATCAGTCTTTAATTATGTTGATAAATACCCTTGTGAACTAACAATAACACTTCTACTCTGTGGTCTTCCTTCTCAAAATCTGTAGCTCCTATCTAACCATGAAAAACTATTAGGCAAACCCAAATGTATAGATACTCTCCAAAATATTACCTGACCAATACTCCTCAGAATTGTCAACATCATCAAAATGAGGGTAAGTCTGAGAAACTGTTCCAGTCTAGAGGAAGCTAAGAAGACATGATAACTTTGATAAGTTCTTTATAGATTTTGGAAACTAGTCCTTTATCTGATAAGTATTTGCAAATATCTTCTCCCATTCTGTAGGTTGTTGTTGTTGTTGTTTTTTTTTGTTTTTTGTTTTTTTTTTTGGTTGACTCTTTCCTTTGCTGTGAAAAAGCTTTTAATCTTGATGAAGTCCCAATAGTTAATTTTTGTCTTTGTTTCCCTTGCCCTTGGAGACAGTTCTATTAAGAAATTGTTGCAGCTGAGGTCAAAGAAGCTTCTGCCTGTGTTCTCCTCTACGATTTTGATGCATTCCTGTGTCACATTTAGGTCTTTTATTCACTTTGAGTCTGTTTCTGCGTATAGTGTAAGAAAATGGTCCAGTTTCATTCTTCTGCATGTGGCTGTCCAATTTTCCCAACACCATTTGTTGAAGAGACTTTTTTCCATTGGATATTATTTCCTGCTTTGTCAAAGATTAGTTGATCATAGAATTTAGGGTCCATTCTGGGTTCTCCATTTTGTTCCATTGATCTGTATGTTTGTTTTTGTGCCAGTATAATATTGTCTTGATGATTACAGCTTTGTAATAGAGCTTGAAGTCTGGAATTGTGATGCCACTAGCTTTGGTGGCATTTTTCAGCATTCTTTTGGCTTTTTGGGGTCTTTATCATTTGATTTCACTCATATGTGGATTTTAAGAAATAAAACAAAGGAGCATAGGGAAAGGGAGGAAAAATAAAGCAAGACAAAATCAGAGAGGGAAACAAACCATAAGAGACTCTTAATTATAGGAAACAAACTGGAGGTTGATGAAGGCAAGAGGTGTGGGGAGATAGGGTAACTGGGCAACAGGCATTAAAGAGGGCATGTGATGTAATGAGCACTGGGTGTTATATGCAACTAATAAATCACTGAACTCTACCTCTGAAACTAATAATACACTATATGTTAATTAATTGAATTTAAATTAAAAATAATTAAAAAATAAGAAGACATGATGACTAAATGTATCCTGGATGGGATCTTGGAACAGAAAAGGAATATTAGGAAAAATCTTGGGGAGTTTGTGTGGCTCAGTCAGTTAAGTGTCCAACTCTTGATTTTGGCTCAGGTCATGATCTCATGGTGGTGAGATTGATTCCCACATAAGGCTCTGAGTTCAACACCAGACAAGTCTGCTTGTCTCTCCCTCTGCCTGCTCATACTCTCTCTTCTCTCAAATAAATAAATAAATAAATAAATAAATAAAATCTTAAAAAGAAAGAAAAACCTTAGTCAAATTAGAATGCAATATGGACTTTGTTAATAATAATGTATCAATATTGTCTCATTACTTGGGTCAAATGCACTATATTAATGCATGATGTTAGCAGGGGGAATATGGTGCTGAATATACAAGAACTGTGTATTATATTGCAACTTTTATGTAAATCTTACACTATTCTAAATAAGTATTTAAAATTTTTATACTCCATTGGGCACTCATGAATAGATAAAAATTTTTTACTTTTTTTTTTTCCAGTCAGGCATTTCACAAACATTAATCTATAGGCTATAATTTATTATCTGCTATTTTATATTAATAAAGAAATGTTACTACTCAGTAATGGTAGGAAAAATGTATATATCTGTATATAATTAAACAGATGGTATTTTGTGTGGTATAATCACATACAGTGAGGGATGAGAGAACTCTTTAAGGTTGATTTTTTAATTTTCTTAAAGATTTTATTTATTCATGAGAGACACAGAGAGAGAGAGTGAGAGAGAGGCAGAGACACAGGCAGAGGGAGAAGCAGACTCCATGCAGGGAGCCTGATGTGGGACTTGATCATGGGACTCCAGGATCACGCCCTGGGCTGAAGGCAAGTGCTGAACCACTGATCCACCCAGAGATCCCTAGGGTTGAATTTTTTAATTCAAGTCTATTGCTTAGGAAATATAGGTAAATGATATGCTACCAAACTAACAAATGTTCTTAATTATAAAATATGTTTAATAAAACAAGGAGTGCCTATGGGTGGAAAATGAGCCAAGAGTTTCAGGAAAGACAAGTTTCTTCATATTTTACTTCCCAACTAATACTTTCCTCATCTTTTATAAACAGAAAGATGAATTAAGTTGTTGTGAAGCAATTTCAACAGAGAAGAAACTTCTCTCAAAGTAGAGTATTGAATAATTATTATTCAAAGTATGCAATAAGTATTTTGATTCAGGAAATTGTTCTGTGAAATAAATGTTTCAGATGCTTATTTAAAACGAATATCTAATAATTACCCATGAAATTGAATTTAACTAAATTATGTTTTTCTTTTGTTATAATTCATGTTTAACTTTTTTAATATATAGGGATGAATCTAAGCGGTTAATACTTTTATATCTTGCAGTTGATATTTGAACATTGCATTTTATCCAGTCCTTTTTGGGTCATTTTGTATATAACTCTGTATGTTTTGATTTTACTTTTTAGATTTCTGGGCTTCAAGCAACACTGAAGCATATGGAAATAGGGCATAATTACCATGCTTCTGCAACTAGAGGTAAAAGTAAAATGTGCTAAAACTGACATAATGTTGGTTGGTGATTTTTAAATCTGATCAGAGCTCAAAATGCTAGAGATTACCTAAAGGTGAATAAATGACATGACTATTTCACAAATCAAGTTGTTAATGAAAAGATTGAGAGAGTATAGACACAGTGCTGTATAGAGTAATTTTAGAAAAAGATATGAGTAAACTATAATGGGAAGACTTCTGTTTCTGGCCATGATGGAGTATCTGGTACCAAACTAACCTTTCAATAAAAAACTCTCAAAACTAAACTGTTTATAAGGCCGCTACTTTTAGGCATTGGAAAATAGCACAAATCACAGAAGGCAAGTGATAGAACATTTTTAAGGTGAGATGCACCATCACCATGGCTTTGCCTGCAGAAATTTCCAAACCAAATTCTATGGAGGTGGAAGTCAAGAAGAGCATGCCAGTCCTGATAAACTGCAAAGACAAAGATCATAGTTCATAGCATTCAAAGCAACTAGAATCTGTAGGAAAGTGCACTAGATAAAAAGGTTCTACAATGAGCAGGGATCCGGTTTGTGAGGGAGTTTACTATGAGTCTAGCTAGGCTATACATGTAGACTACTTGAGACTTACTAGAAAGAGGAGATTTTATAGAGCTCAGAGGAGAACAAGGATTCAATAAGTCAACAGAGATGGGAGATACTGGAATTCTGCCCATGCCTGGATGGTGAGACCTGATAAACACTTTGATAATGCCATATTAACATTTGATATAATCATAGTAAAATATTAACATAACACTTGTACTGCCCTATAAAACCAAAAACAAAGCTTACATAGAATTTCTAGGGAAGACAGAATTTGGAGTTTGAATCTTGCCAAATTAGAGAGCCTTGGGAAAAATTTAGGGCTTTTGATGGACTCACCTTAACAAAGCATAAAATTAAGCCTAGAATTTCAAGGTGATCATCAAAAAATTAAACTTCTGCTAGAAAAAAAATCAGCACCCTTTAAAGGAAAACAGTTGTCCAGAGTCTTTATAATCTATTATCTAAACTGCCTAGTATGTAATTAAAATTTTCAATACATGTTATAGAAACAGGAAAAGGTGACTCACATTCAAGACAAAAATCAAGAAGTAGAATGTTACACTGAGATTGTCCAGATGTTGGATATAGAGGATTAAAAATGCTAAAACAGGGCAGCCTGGGTGGCTCAGTGGTTTAGCGCCGTCTTCAGCCCAGGGGCGTGATCCTGGAGACCTGGGATCGAGTCCCACGTCGGGCTCCCTTCATGGAGCCTGCTTCTCCCTCTGCCTGTGTCTCTGCCTCTCTCTCTCTGTCTCTCTGTCTCTCTCTCTCACTCTCTGTCACTTACGAATGAATAAATAAAATCTTAAAAAAATGCTAAAGCAGCTATTTTGAATATGATCAAGGACTTAAAGAAAAATATAACATTGATTGATCAGATGGGACTCTTAGCAGAATGGGAATCTTAGCAGATACGTGGAAACAAAAAAAAGGAAATTGAATTCTAGTACTGAGAAGTATGATAGCTTAAATGAAAACTTTGTGTTCACAACAGTCTGGAAATGTCAGCAATGTCAGTGAATTTAAGAGACATCAATTAAAATTAGTCTGAAGAAAAGAGAAAAAAAATGAACCTATCATACATAACATATGTGTGATTGCAGTCCCAAAGGAGAAAAGAACAAGAATGGGGCATAAAAATATTTAAACAGGGCAGCCCGGGTGGCTCAGCGGTTTAGGACCGCCTTCAACCCAGGGCATGATCCTGGAGACCTGGAATCGAGTCTCAGTCGGGCTCCCTGCATGGAGCCTGCGAGTCCCTCTGCCTGTGTCTCTGCTTCTCTCTCTCTCTCATGAATAAATACATAAAATCTTAAAAAAAATTAAACAAAAGTCAGCCTAAAATTTTCCAAATTTGATATAATACATAAACTTACAGATCCCCCAAAAGCAGCTAACTATAAACCCAAAAGAGAATCAATCCTGGATACATAATATTCAAACTTATGAAAATTTAGGTGAAATAATCTCAAAAGCAACAAGAGAGAAAAAAACAGTAATGAGAGTAAAAAAGAGAACAGTAAATAAATAAAGGCTGATTTCTCTGAGAGATATTGGAGGCTAGAAACAAGGAAATGAAATTTTTATAAAAAGATTTTATTTGACAGAGAGATAGAAAGAGACAGCATGAGCATGAGGAAGAGGAAGAAGCAGGCTCAGGACCCTGAGATCATAACCTGAGCTGAAGGCAGACACTTAACCAACTGAGCCACCCAAGCACCCCGGAAATGACATTTTTTAAATGTGGAAAATTTTACATTCAGAATTCTAGATCCAATAAAATATTCTTCAAAATTTACAATGAAATACAGATACACAGACTTTTTAATTTAAATGAAAGCTAAAACATCTTGTTGCAAATCATTCTGAAGTACAGGAAATACTAAGGAGTTTCTTTGGGCCAAAAGAGAATATGCCAGAAGAAAACTCATCTCCAGGATTGAATGTAGAGACTTAAGATTGTTATATTCTGGTTAATATAAAGATTAAGTTTTTTTTCATTTTTAATTTCTTAAAAGAAAATTGACTTGTAAAAACAATGATTATTGTACATGCCTTATAAATGGGAATGTTAAGAAAATTATAATTTTGGAAGTGGTGCAAACATTTTATATCTTGATTTTGGTGGTGGTTATATGCCTGTTTTTCTTTGCCAAAACTTACCCAATTCTCTATTTAAAATGTATTCATTTTATTATATGTGAGTTGTACCTCACTAAATTTGATTTTAAAAGGAATGATGAGACTCCGAAATATAGAAAGACTGTGAAATAGTGAATTTTCTTGGTAAATATAACATCTTATTATTTACAGATGACTATTCATTATGTTCAATGATTAGTTAAAACTTAAGAGAAATAGGCAACATTCTCACATTTGAAATTTTTTTCTTAGCCTTGATTCAGTAGCTCCTATTCTAATATTTTATGTTAAAGAAATATTAGTTATACTCAGTGATGTCTAAAGACACTATGGACAAGGATATTTATTGCAGACATATCTATAGAACAAAGCAGTGCAAAACAATCTTAATCTTTAACCACAAGTAAATGTTTAAATAAATATGATTGATCATATGACTAGAAAGTCTTTAAAAATCATGCATAAGAAAACCATCATGATGTCAATAAAATGTTAAAAATAAGAACATTTATATAGTATAAGTTCATGAATATTAAATATCTGCGAAAAATGATACACATCAAAATATATACAAAATTTGCTTATGATTATTTTCTACATTTTTCCTTATTGCATTTTTTCAAAGAATATACATTTTTGTTAAGATAAAAAAATAACTTGTTCCCATATGTAAATAACTTTTAAGAATACAATCAGATGTAAATATGAAGGGATATTATCATAGCCTCAGGAGCTCTTACTTTCCAAATTACTAAAGAATGTGAAAAATAATATATAAAAGATGACTTAAAGGTTGAGGAACTTCATGATTGTACCAGTTAATCTCTATTACTCCATTCTACTCTAATAGTTTGTGATTTTTATGTATGTATTCTTGACATCTCTGTTAAAATTAATGGTTTACTGATAACTTCTTTATGAAATTATATTCTATTATTTGATACAATTTTAAATGAACACATTGTATATTTTTCTAAGTAACTTTGAAGATCAACCTTGTAAATTATTTTTGATTTGTGATGTTTTCAAGTGGCTTTGGTCAAAAGGAATAAATTTTGATCCGAAGAAATAGATTCTTTTAACTGCATAATCCCAACTACCTGAATAAAATTAATTCCTTAAATTCTGTCCTGAATGATTTTATGATCTTTATAAATATGCATTCTAGTGTTCGATATGGAACTTGAGTTCTTCTTCCCAAGCTTCTGTTGTTAGCATCTGGCTGTGTTGGATCAGACTCTGTCACTTCTCTGATTGCCTAATCAACTTGGAACCTTACGTAGCCAGGAACACTAATTTGAGGAGAAGTTGCTTTATTAGTTAACTGGTCGTCTCTTATAAATACTGCCATGCTTCACAATAATTTGCATATATTTAACTACCCTCCTCCATTTGCTTATTTTAGTTTAAGTTTTAAAAATTTTGTCTGTCTACCTGTCATCCATCTATAAATCTATCCATTTATTTTGGGCAGAGGTTGGTATGGCAGTAGAGATTCTTAAAATTAAGTATTATACACTCTGTAGTTGAGGAACAATGAATTGATTACCATTTACTCTGTACTTTGGGAAAAAATTATTAATTGTTATTCAATCTAGATTTAGAGAGTAAGACAAAAGTTGAACTGATTTGGAGTAATCAAGTAATTTTAAATATACCATATTTTTTTATTATCAAAGTGATATGCCTATTTTAGAAATTTTTAAAATGACAATCCTTATTTTTAAAATTATTCATAATTGTACTACCCAGAGAGGATAGTATTACCACTTCAGTACTGAACTTTCTCACTTGAAGAAGGTTTTTAATTCTACATTTTATTTTTATATTATATGTAGAATGATAGAAAAATTCCTGGGAGAAACTATGAAATAGTGAACTATTATTGATTAGATATTTGAAGTGACAACTTTGTATTATTTTTCTTTTTTTGTTATGAAATATAATATATATCAAATATTTATAGGACACTATACAGAAAGTACTTTAATATATATTAATGAGATAAAACCATTTTTTGTACAAATTAATTTCAAAAAATTTATGAATATGCCAATTATGATGTGTTTGTGTTGGTTATTAACTTATATTATTTTGGTTTCCTATAAGGTTGCAATTTGAATGCAAAAATGTCTATTTCCAAAGCAAGTTATAAAGATGTATAATTATATTTAAATGCATCTTATAACTTATGATAGAAAATTATGAATTCAGGAGAAACAGCTAGAAATTAGAAGTGTTAAATGGAGTGTAAAACAACCGTGAAAACCAACTTCAGAGGTTCATAAACGAAAGATGTCATATACAGTAAAGCAAAGTATTCTATAAGGTTTTTAGCTTAATAAATTGCTGCTTTTTAAGTTGGATATTTTGTTGCTGTTCAAAATTGCATTACAAGATGTCAGTTTCCTATGACTATATGGAGTATATGGCTAGGTTAGAAAGTAAAATTAAAGTAAAAATAAAGTAAATTTAAAGCAAAGCCTCTCTCCCTTTACCCCTATTTGCCTTTTTCCGAATTACGATGAGATATATAGTTGATCCCATTTTGGTTTATGTGTGTCCTGATCTCTTAGATCTTTTCTGTTTAGCTTTCTGGGCCAAATTGTGGATAATTTCTTTAAAACCTTTTTTCAGTTTAATTCTCTTTTCAGCTGGGTTTATCCATAAAAGAGTTAGTGACTGGCACAGTGTAGGTCCCTACATATTTATTTTGTTAAATGAATATATTCGTGCATTTTTGCTGTTTAATGAGGGGCCTGAACGTATTCAGTTAACATTGGTTGAATTGAGTGCATACATGAAGGAGTTGTTGAACGGGTGAAATATAGCACTGGAGGTACAATGAATAAATTTTTATAAGTGAAAATGTGTTTATTTGATGTTTATTTCTCTTAAATCATACTTTCCTTAAGATATTGCCTGTGCCCACGTAAAATCTGGGAAACTGCACCCCATCAATCAGTAATACAGGCTTGTCATTAATAAGCCCTGGGCGTGAGAAAGTGAAAGATGCTATGATAGAGACATGGAATTTGCTAGGATATTACTAAACATTAAGAAGCAACGTGTGGAATTTTAGAAATATATGCATGTAACCATGAATGTGACACAGACTTTAATGTCTGAGCCTCTTATTTGTTCTACAAATCTTTGTGTAAAAGAGATGTTTATCTGATGAAGAGTGGAAATCACATCTATATTTGCTACATGGAGAAATAGTTTAGAAGTGTTATTTCTCAGCTAATTCTACATGCATTATGCAGTGTTTATTTTTTTATTATTCATTTATGATAGTAACACACACATAGAGAGAGAGAGAGAGAGAGAGAGAGAGAGAGAGGCAGAGACGCAGGCAGAGGGAGAAGCAGGCTCCATTCACCGGGAGCCCAACGTCAGACTCGATCCTGGGTCTCCAGGATAGCACCCTGGGCCAAAGGCAGGCGCTAAACCGCTGCGCCACCCAGGGATCCCTGCAGGGTTTATTCTCATTTTGGTTCCAAGTGTTCAGCGTTTTCCTAAAATCATGATTAACTATGAACATTTCTTTTTGTTGTGGAACAACTACATATACTTATAAACCAAAACCTTTTTGGTTTTTGACTTTCATTTGTTATCCATAACATTTTGTTTGTTTGCTTCTTGATTTTTTTTCTCTTATGAAGTGGTGCTTAGTAACATTTCATATGCTACCTGAATCTGCACATGTTCTTAGAATTATCTGCTGCAATCCTGAGTTTCTCTCTCTACTGTTTTTTCATTACTTCCCTGTAGATATTACTATATATATATTCTCCTCATATATAAAAAGGAGAACAAACGGTAGTGACCTTGACAGGATTATTGACAAAATTTTATGAAATATACATGCAAATTGTTTAGAACAGTGGCTGTTACGTAGTAAAAGCTCAATGAGGCATAAATGCTAGTTATTATTATTTTAAATTATTATCAGGATGTCACTGTTGGTTGTTGAAAAGGAATATAAAATAGAAGAGAACTGGCAGTGAAAATTTTTCCGTAATGTCAGTGAGCTGTAATTGTTGCCTTACCCCCTCACATATTTCCCAAATGCTGTGGGGCTCTAACTTTTAGCACCACTCAGGGTGGACAGGCAGTCGGGATACCCAAGTGTTTGAAGTCTTTTAAGTACCTTCCTGTAGAACTGTGTTATTCAGTATTCTGTTTTTATGTTATTTTTGGAAGTTTTCTCCTTTGTCTGAAACTTATACTGAATAAGAAAAGTCAGGTCAGAAAAAATCTAAATGCTGGCTATGTGCTTCCTTGCCTTTACTACCTCATAATTTTTTGGGAGCCTTGGCTCATCCAGATATTTTTGTGTTTGTCTTTTGCCTATTTTAAATCTAGTGTTATAATTTAGAACATTTAGTTATTTCTCTTAAGAGTTAATTTTTATAAGTTTATAAGTTATTTACAGGTCGTTTCCTGTTTAGAAAATATAGGGAGAAATTATGTATACCTAAATAGGCATATGTATATGGAAAAGTGTGTAAAAGGAAGAGTCTTCCCCTGTCACTTTTATTTTTCCCTCGGGTGGTTTTATTAGGACTGTCCTTTATGTCCATGAGAGTTTGGAGAGTAATGTTACAATTTCATTGGAATATTATCTAATGTTTTCTATTTTTCTCAACATTGAGAATAATATTTTATTTAATACAATATTCTTTTAAAAATATGTTATGTTATTTATTATCCACTTTGGGAAATTTTGTCATTGCTTACCATTCTCTCCTTTGACCCTCTTCAACTTTACTTGTGCCCATAAATCTCATGACAGAAATTTGGATATAATGTAATTGGAGATTGGCTCCTATGCTCTCTAACTGGCTCATCATGCCATTTTACTGACCTTGCAGTAATGACATCCTATATTTTGGGGAAATGAATTTGATACTTCACTAAAACATTTTGGTGGTATTTTAATATTTTTGGTTTAATACTTTAAAAACGTGTATCATGATTTTGGCTTTCATATTTTTGGTTAAAATTAATTGTAGATAAACAGTATAGATACTAAGAATAAATTCTGTTATCTTGTAGTTGGTCCTAACTCTGAAAAAGAAAATGCACCAGAAGGTCCTACTCAGAAAGGTCTTCGTGAAGCCAGGGAAAAAATCCAATGTAAAACAAAGGTAAAAGATAATACAAAGGTATGACTTTTTTTGTTCTTGTTTCCATCTCAGATTTTCAGATCCATGAATTCTTATGGCATTTTACTGGAAGAGTTATTTAGAGGTTATATATTCCAAGATCCTTGGTTTATAGGTAAAATTGGAGGTCCTCAAATGTTGCTAATATGAGGGATATATGCTTATTGGTGGTAGAGACAACTCAGTGAATCAGTCTGTCACCTACTGCAACCTAATCCCAGGCATCTGTGCTCACCTACTCAGTTTTCTGCTTACTCTATCCAAAAGAAGTAACTCCCACATCATCCCTTATTTCTTTTCTCATAGTATAACTTTAAACTTTTCTTAGTTTTCCTTAAAACTAGAATGTAAGAATTATATCCCATTTAAGACTTGCCTTATATCTGAGTACCTTTGCTTTGCAATCAGGCTGATGATTAAAAACTTCTGTAATGATTAAAGAAAAATGGTATTAAAATGCCTGGTGAGAGATTTTAAAAACCATATAAGAAAGAAAGGAAGAAAGAAAAAAAGAAAAGAAAAGAAAAAAGAAAGAAAAGAGAAATAAAGAAAAACACATAAACCTGTAAGGGGTTTAATTTCTTTTTATGAAAATTGCATGAAAGTCTAGCTGAGGTAATAAATTTTCTTGCAGAGTACATAGTTGTTAACTTTGAGTTCTAAAATATCTGACATTTATTTATAAACAAAAAGAATTATAATACTGTTAGCAGTAGTAATTTTATATAAGAACAATAGATTTTTATGAATTAAAATAGTGTAATAATTCTTTTATTTAGCTAATCCTATAAATAAAGTTTTTTTCCTCAAAGGTATGCACTGGAATCCAGTATTATATATAATATTGAGTAAATTACAGACTAAACAATTTTAGGTTATGCTTAGACTCTGGTAATCACTTTGTAATATTCAGATTAGTATTTTACTGTTTCAGATTAGTATTTTACTGATATTTGGGGTAGATCTTTTCTCGTCAGCCTGCCTTTAGCTTCTCTATGACAGCAACCTCCGATCAGGATGGATCTTCCCTTTTTGCCACCATAAAGCTTTCCCTCTTCTCTACCTGCTTTTGAGTCTTCACCAAATGCAAGCAATGGTGGTGGATGACACTCTTGCTGTCAATAAGTAGTTCATGTTCTCATTGGGAACTGAGGTTATTAGTTGAGGGAACATATAAAGCACCTCAAATAAAGAAAAAAAATAAGAATTAAGGATTTTCAGTTTGATGCTGTGATTGTTATCAGGAACATTTTCATCTTCTAGTGGCATAGGTGTTCTCTTTAATGTAGTAAGTCATACTGAGGAATGATTTGTTGATTAATTCACTAAGTGCTTATGGCGTGTAAGACTCCACATTAGTAATGGAAGGTTGGCTCTTTGTGTGGCAAAAAGCTACTAAAATATAGGACAAATTAGATATTTATGCATAGTATATTCTTTTTCAGTGCATTAAAATATTTATCATAATACTTACAACATGATAGAAAAATTGGGGCCTACGAAAGTGCTGAAGTCCAGAACAAAGTGAATTCCTCCCCCTTTCACCAAATAATCATTTTTACTAATATTTCTCTTTTAATTGTTTTCCCTACAAGTTTGTACCCTTTGACCAATATCTCCCCAATGTCCCCACCCTCCAGCTTCTGGTAGCCACCATTCTACTCTTCATGTCTATGAGTTTTTGCGTTTTTAGATTCACATATATAAATGATATCATACAGTATTTGTTTTTCTCTGACTTGTTTCATTCAGCATAATATTCTCAAGGCCTATCTGTGTTGTTACAAATGGCAGAATGTCCTTCTCATAGCTGAATTTTAATCCATTGTGTGTGTATGTATATGTATATATATAGCTAATCTAGTGTGTGTGTGTGTGTGTGTGTGTGTACACATCACATCTTGTTCATTCATCCATTGACAGATTCTTGTTTCTATATCTTGGCTATTATGAATAATGCTGTGATTAACAGGGAGTACAGATATCTTTTGGAGATCATCTTTTCATTTACTTTTGATATATATTCAGAAATAGAATTTCTAGAGCATATAGTAGTGCTATTTTTATTTTTTTTTAGTAATTCTCATACTATTTTCCATAGTGGTTGTCTCATAGTCTTCTTGATGAGAGCCATTGTAACAGGTGTGAGATGATATTGCACATTGGTTTTGATCTCCATTTTCCTGATGATTAATGATGTTAAGAATCTCTTCATGTACCTGTTGACTATTTATTTGTATGTGTTCTTTGGAAAAATATGTATTTCATTCCTTTTCCCATATTTTAATTGGATTTTTTGGTTACTAAGCTGTGTGAGTAATTATATAGTTAGATACTTATCCCTTATCAGATATGTGGCTTGCAAATATTTCCTTCTATTCCATAGATTGCCTTTTCATTTTGTTGATTGTTACTGGTATTGTGCAGAGGCTTTTTTTGGATTGGATGTAGTATCACTTGATTTTTGCTTTTGTTTCTTGTGCTTTTGCTGTCATATCCAAAAAATCAGTAACAAGACCAATGTCAAGAAATTTTTCTTATATTTTCTCTAGGAGTTTTATGGTTTCAGGTCTGATGTTTAATTGGTGTTGAGTTGGCTTTTGTGAATGGTGTAAGATGGGTGTAAAATTTCATTTTTCTGTATATGGTTATCTAGTTTTTTTTAAAGAGTTTATTTATTCATAGAGACACACACACAGAGAGGCAGAGACACAGGCAGAGACACAGGCAGAGGGAGAAGCAGGCCCCTCACAGGAAGCCTGACATGGGACTCGATCCCAGGTCTCCAGGATCACACCCCAGGCTGCAGGCAGCCCTAAACCACTGCGCCATCGGGGCTGCCCTGGTTATCTAGTTTTCTTAAAACTATTTATTGTCCTTTCCCCATTGAATATTCTTGGCTCCCTTGTCAAATGCTAGTTGTGTATATGGGAGTTTCTTTCTGCATTCTCTACTCCATTCTTTTGGTCTATGTCTGTTTTTATATCATTACTATATTATTTTAATTACTGTTGCTTTGTAGTATAGTTTGAAATAAGTGTGGTACTTCCTCCAGATTTGTTCTCTTTTCTTGTAATTGCCGTGGCTCTTTGGGATGTTTTTCAGTTTCATACAAATTTTAGGATTTTCTATTTCTGTGAGAACTGCTTTTGGAATTTTGATAGAGGTTACATTAAATCTATAGATAGCTTTGAGCAGAACGGACATTTTGATAATATTAATTATATTCAGTACATAGGCACAGAATATCTGTTTGTGTCTTCTTCAGTTTCTTTCATCAGTGTCTTACAGCTTTCTTTTTACAGATCTTTCACTTCTTTGGTAAACTTATTCCTAAGTATTTTAGTATTTGATGCTATTGTGAATGGGATTACATTCTTTATTTCTTTTTCAGGGATTTTAATGTTTGTAGAAACTCACCAATTTTTTAAAAAGATTTTATTTATTCATGAGGGACACAGGCAGAGATAGAGGAAGAGGGAGAAGCAGGCTCCCTGTGGGACTCCATCACAGGACCCTGGGATCACAACCTGAGCCAAAGGGTAGACGTTTGACTACTGAGAGACTCAGGTGTCCCCAAACATACCAATTTTTATATTTTGATTTATTTTCTGAAACTTTACTGAACTTGTTGATTATTTTCAACAGTTTCTTGGTTGAGTATTTAGTATTTTTATATATGAGATCATATCATCTGCAAAGAAGGTAATTTTATTTTCCTTTTTTATTTGAATGCTTTTAATTTCCCATTTATTTTTTGCCCATGGGACAATGTCATCTTTTCAATATGAAAAAAGGAGCAAGTACGACATAAAAACAGAAAGTTGAATAGTATGATACCAAGGGCAAGAAGGAAAAGGCAAAAGCAAAAGGAAAAGAAGCAATGTTGCCAAAAGACAGAGAGTCTCCTGTCCCCTCTCCTTTGAGAAATGACTTAAATATTTAGATAGTGGTACACACTTTCCATATATATACAGCAGGGTTGGTATTTTGAGGGGAGTAAGAAAAATTCAGGATGGGGAAGGCCTTTCTAGAGGCTAGTCTCTTCCTACTCTTGCCCAGTCTTCTTTGATCAGTGAAGGAAATAATCTATTTGGATGCTTTTTATATCTTTATCTTGCTTGATTGTTCCAGCTAGAACTGTTGAATAAGAGTGGTGCAAATGGGCACCTTTGCCTTCTTCCTTATCTCAGAAGAAAAGCTTTCAAGCTTTCACAGTTTAGTATGATGTTAGATGTTGGTTTCTTCCACATGGCCTTTACTGTCTTGAGGTATATCCCTTTTCTACTCAGTTTATTAATGTTTTTTTTTTATGAAAGGATGTGGAGGTTAGATGCTTTTCTTGCATCTTTTAAGATGATCATATGATTTTTTTAATCTTTCATTCTACTTATATGGTATCATATTTGTTGATCATATTGTTGAACTGTCTTTGTATCCTGGGGATAAATCCCACTTGATCATGGTATATGATTCTTTAAGTGTATTGTTGAATTCAGTTTGCTAGTATTTTATTTGAGATATTTGCATCTTTCTTCATCAAGGATATTGGTGTCTAGTTTTTGAAGTATTCTGTCCTAGTTTTGGTAGAAGGGTAATGTCTGGCCTCATAAGATAAGTTTAGAAGTATACCATCCTCTTCAGTTTTTTGGAAGAGTTTGAGAAGCATTGGCATTACTTTTTCTTTAAATGTTTGATAGAATTCATCATTGAAACCATCTGGTCCTGACCTTTTCTGTTAGGAGGTTTTTGATTACTGATTCAAAAATCCCCATTTGTTATTTGTCTGTTCAGATTTTCCATTTCCATATGATTCGGTCTTGGTAGGTTGTATATTTATTGGGATTTATCCATTTCTTCTAGGTTATCCAATTTTTTGGAGTGTAATTATGCATTGCAGTCTCTTATGATCCTGTGTATTTCTGTGCTCAGTTTAATATCACCTCTTTCATTTCTTATTTTTTTGAGTTTTTGCCTTAGTTGAGCTAAGGGTTTGCCAATTTTATCTTTTCAAAAAAACCCACTGTTAATTTTCATCTTTTTTGTTGTTTTTATGGTCTGTATTTCATTTATTTTTTTTCTTTGATCCTACTAATTTCTTCCTTCTGCTAATTTTGGGCTTGATTTTTCCTCTTTCTTCTAGTTCTTTGAGGTATAAAGTTAGCTTGATAACTTGAGATCATTCTTTTTTCTTAATAAGTGTATTTGCCACTATAAACTGCTTTTACAGCATCCCATAGTTTTTTGTGTGTTGTTTCCATTTTCATTTTTTTGAAGAATTTTTTTTATTTCACTTTTTTAAAAGATTTTTTTTGGGGGGGAGAGAGCACACACACATGAATTGGGTCATATAGAGAGGGTGAAGCAGACTCCCCAGAGAGAGAGCCTGACCTGGGCCTTGGTTCTAGGATCCTGGGATCATGATCTGAGCTGAAGTCAGATGCTTAACTGACTGAGTCACCCAGGTGCTTCTGTTTCACTTTTGATTTCTTCTTCAACCCATTGGGTTGTTCAGAAGAGCATTTAGTCTGTTTTTGGCTCAGGTCATGATCCCAGAGTCCTGGGATCAAGCCCCACATCTGACTCCCTGGTTAGTGGGGAGTCTGCTTCTGCCATTGCCCCTCCCCTCCACTCATGCACTCTCTCTGGCTTGCTTTCTCTCTCTCTCTCCCTCTCAAATAAATAAATAAAATCTTTAATAAAAAAATGTGATTCAAGTCTGATGTTTTCTTGTTGATTTTCTGTCTGGATGATCTATCCATTGAAGAAAGTGAAATATTGAAGCCTCTTATTGTGGTCTACTTATCCCTTAAAATCTGTTGATTTTTTGCTTAATATGTTTTAGTGCTTTGATGCTCTATGTATACATATTTGCAATTGTTCTATCTTCTTGATGAACTGATCTTTTTAGCACTGTATAATGGCCATCTCTGTCTCTTGATACTATTTTTGGCTTAAATTCTATTTTGTCGGGCAGCCCCGGTGGCGCAGCGGTTTGGCCCCGCCTGCAGCCTGAGGTGTGGTCCTGGAGACCCGGGATCGAGTCCCACGTCGGGCTCCCTGCATGGAGCCTGCTTCTCCCTGTGTCTCCCTGCCTCTCTCTCTCTCTGTGTCTATGAATAAATAAATAAAATCTTTTAAAAAATTTCTATTTTGTCTGATATCATTATATCCTTGCTTTCTTTTGGGTTCCACTTACATATAATATCTTTTTCCATCCCTTTACTCTGAGCCTATGGGTATCCTTAAAGCTGAGGTGAGCCTCTGGGTCTTGTTTCTTTATCCATTGACTCACTATATATCTTTGGATTGAAGTATTCAGTCAATTTACATTTGGAGCAATTATTGATATATAAGGACTTACTAATGTCTCCCAACTAATTGCTTTTTGGCTATTTTGTAATTTTATTGTTCCTTTTTCCTTTCTTGCTGGCTACCTTTGTGAATTGGTGATTTTCTATGATGGCATTCTCTGATTGCTTTATCTTTATCTCTTGTGAATCTACTGTAAGTTTTTGCTTTGTGGTTACCATGAGGCTTACATAAAAATGCAATAGGTATAATAGTCTATTTTATGTTGATAGTGACTTAACTTTGATTACAGAAAAAACCTTTACCCTTTTACCTCCCACCCCTTTATATTTTAATGACACAGTTTACATCTTTTTATTATGTATTTGTTAAGAAATTATAGTAGCTATAGTTATTTTTTTAAAAAATTTTTATTTATTTATGATAGTCACAGAGAGAGAGAGAGAGAGGCAGAGACACAGGCGGAGGAAGAAGCAGGCTCCATGCACCGGGAGCCCGATGTGGGATTCGATCCCGGGTCTCCAGGATCGCGCCCTGGGCCAAAGGCAGGCGCCAAAACGCTGCGCCACCCAGGGATCCCACTATAGTTATTTTTAATGCTCTTTTCCTTTCACTTTTATAATACAGTTAACTGGTTACCATATCATCATATTACAGAATTAGAGTTTTCTAAATCTGACTTATATTTGTCTTTAGCAGTGTGTTATGTATTTTGACAAGTTTTTATGTTCCTAATTAGTGTCTTTTTATTTCTGCTTGAAGAACTCCTTTCAGAATTTATTAGCCACAGTTAGTGGTGATGAACTCCCTTAGCTTTTATTTGTTTGCTAAAGTATTCTCATTTCTGAAAGGTAGCTGGATAGAATGTTTTTGGCTGGCAGTTTGTTTTTTGCAGAACTTTTACTGTATGATTCCACTTTCAATTCTATAAGATTTCTGCTAAGAAATCCGCTTATAGCCTAAAGAGGTGCCTTTGTAGTTGTAATATTATTTCCTTTTGCTACTTTTAGGATTCTTTGTCTTTGATTTTTGGCAGTTTCATTATAATGTATCTTAGAGAAGACTATTTTGAATTGAAATAATGAGGTAATCTATTAGCTTCGTGAACTTGAATGGGCACGTTTCTCCCCAGGGTTGGAAAGTTCTTAGCTGTTATTTCTTTAAATAAACTTTCTGGCCCCTTCTCCCACTCTTTTTCTGGAACTCCAATAATTCTAATATTGGTTCTTTTAATGGCATTCCGTAGGTCATGTGTACTTTCTTCACTCTTGTTCATTCTTTTCTCTTTGTTCTTCTCTTACTGGGTTATTTAAATATTCCTATCTTTTAACTCATCTATTCTTTCTTCTGTTTGGTGTATTCTGATGTTGATGTTCTCTATTGAATTTTTCATTTCATTCATTGAATTCTTCACTCCAGAATTTCTGTTTGGTACTTTTCTGTTTCTTACTGTGTTAAATTTCATTTCTGTTTATGTGTTCATTCTAACTTTTGTTGAATTTTCTCTGTTTCTCGAGCTCATTGAATTTCCTCAGAATAGCTATTTTGTATTCTTTATTGGGCAAATTGCAGATCTCAGTATCTTTGGATTTGTTTACTGGAAGAGTCTAGTGCTCTTTTGGTGATTTCATGTTTTCTTCATTCTTTGTGTTCCTTGAAGTTTTGCATTACTGTTTTCACATTTGAAATAGCAGTCACTTCCTTCAGTCTTCACTAGTTGCATTCAGGTTGCAGATGCGTTTTAGTGTATTTCAAAGAAGTAAGCCTTTGGAATACAATCATAAAATCAACTTTATTTATGTAACCTGAAGTTCTTTAAACTACTTAGTGGAGGTGATTCCTCCCTTCTCTCTGGGTGAAAATTTAGTGCAGTCTTCATGGACATTCTTAATTTTATGTTGACTTTAGATTGCAAAATATAGCCTCACATCAGTAATTAAAGCCTCAGTAATTAAAGTTATGTAGCCTTGTGTAATATCAAAGCTCCACATATTATATGAATTAAGTCTCTCATTTTCCAGCTGGGACCTTCTTTGGTCTAGATACTTTCAGAGCAGGAGAGGCAGTGGTAGTAGTGGTATGTGGTCCTTTCTATTTCTTTTCCATTTCTTCCAATTTGTTAATTGGCATGGTTGAAATTGGAAGAGGGAGGGACTGTAAAGGAATAGAAAAGTTATCATTTGACTCAGGCCACCCTATGATGGTTTAGGGTTCTTTGTATCTGGAAGATATGGAAATCTGTTGCTCTCCTGGGCACTATCATGAGTTCTTCCAACTCCTCTAAGGAACTTCCTTTCCAGTGCTTCCCTTTAGGCCAGCTTCCATATCTATACCCCTAGTGGTACACTTTATAGTTTCTTTCTACTTGGGTCTCTTTTCCCTGCCAGGCTACCCTTACATATTTTTAAAAACCAATTTTAGGATGATATTCCTACTAGTGTCACATTATGGTCACTGGGTTTCATTCTTATATTATCCATTGTTATGAGGGGTTTGCATTATTTCCCCTTAGTAAGCTCTTTACCTTGCTGTTGTGGACTGCACATTTGGCACGGATTTGTTGTACTTTCCAGCTGCAAAGAACAAACATTCAGCTCCCAACAGGCCCTGCTAGTGGCCCTTGCACTGGGTTTGCAACTATGATATTCTTGCCCTTTGCCCCTCTTGGAGGAGGGGTAGGACACACATGAGGGATTTCCCTAAAGAAATCCTTCTCACTCTCCATCCTCTTAACCCTCCTCTATTTTTAAAGTGTGTAAAAGGTTGAAAAGAGTCAACTGATTTTAGTTAAATCTTTTAAAATTTTTGCAGATGGCCTAATACTTCCATTAGACTATAGAAAATATTGTATCTTGGTGCTTTAGCGAAACTTTTAATTTAATATTCTAATCATTCTTTTCTGTATATCTTTTAGGTATTTTAATTATTTAAAAGTTGTCCAATTTCAGCTGAACATAGCTTGATGAAGCTTTTATTTATTTGTGTCTGTTTTTCCTGTCTCATTATAACACAGAGAACCTTATAGTTTTAAGACTGGTGTTCTTCTTTAGCTCTCAGATTTTTTTTCTGTTCTTTTCTTTCTTTTCTTTCTTTCTTTTCTTTCTTTCTTTTCTTTCTTCTTTTCCTTCTTTCTTTCTTTCTTCTTTCTTTCTTTCTTTCTTTCTTTCTTTCTTTCTTCCTTTTTAACATATTGAATCCATAGTTTCTTTTTGCTTTTTATGAAATTCCTAATAGATAAATTTAGACTTATAGTCAATATTTCATAAACCTTAACTTTTTTGCCATATTTTCCATCTCTTTGTATATTTTGCATTCTGATACGTCTTCTTTTTTAAAGATTTTATTTATTTATTTGAGAGGAGAGAGCGAGAGAGAGAGTGCACACAGGGGGAAGGACAGGGACTGAGGGAGATGTGGACTCCCTGCCCAATGCAGGGCTGGATCCCAGGACCCTGTGATCATGACCTGAGCTGAAGGCTGACACTTAACCAACTGAACCACACAGGTGCCCCTCATACTGATATATCTTCTAAACTTTACCTTCTCAACTGCTTAGGAATTGGTTTATCTGATTTATTACCATCAATCCACTGAATTTGTTATTTTGATAATTCTGTTCTCCACTTCCAGGATTATTTCCTGATCTTAGGGGAAAGGCTCCCTGTGTTTCCCCATTGAGAATGATATTTGCTGTGGGCTTTTCATAGATGGCTTTTAAGATACTGAGGAATGTTCCCTGTATCCCTACACTCTGAATAGTTTTGATCAGGAATGGATGCTGTATTTTGTCAAATGCTTTCTCTGCATCTATTGAGAGGATCATATGGTTCTTGTTTTTTCTCTTGTTGGTATGATCTATCCTGTGGATTGCTTTACGAGTGTTGAACCAGCCTTGCATCCCAGGGATAAATCCCACTTGGTCATGGTGAACAATCTTCTTAATGTACTGTTGTATCCTATTGGCTAGTATCTGGTTGAGAATCTTGATATCATGAACATGACAGGGATGTCCACTCTCACCACTGCTATTCAACATAGTACTAGAAACCCTAGCCTCAGCAGTCAGACAACAAAAAGAAGTAAAAGGTATTCAAATTGGCAAAGAAGTCAAACTCTCCCTCTGTAGATGACGTGATGCTATATGTAGAAAACCCAAAAGACCTCACCCCAAGATTGCTAGAACTCATACAGCAATTGGACAGTGTGGCAGGATACAAAATCAATGCCCAGAAATCAGTGGCATTTCTATACACTAACAATGAAACTGAAGAAAGAGAAATAAAGAAGTCAGTCCCATTTACAATTGCACCCCAAATCACCTAAGATACCTAGGAATAAACCTAACCAAAGAGGTAAAGGATCTATACCCTAAAAACTACAGAACACTTCTGAAAGAAATTGAGGAAGACACAAAGAGATGGAAAAATATTCCATGCTCATGGATTGGAAGAATAACTATTATGAAAATGTCAATGCTACCCAGGGCAATTTACACGTTCCATGCCATCCCTATCAAAATACCACAGACTTTCTTCAGAGAGTTGGAACAAATCATCCTAAGACTTTTTTGGAATCAGAGAAGATGCCGAATAGCCAGGGGAGTATTGAAAAAGAAAACCAGAGCTGGGGGCATCACAATGCCAGATTTCAGGTTGTACTACAAAGCTGTGAACATCAAGACAGTGTGGTACTGGCACAAAAACAGATACATAGATCAATGGAACAGAATAGAGAGCCCAGAAATGGGTCCTCAACTCTATGGTCAACTAATATTCGACAAAGCAGGAAAGACTATCCACTGGAAAAAGGACAGTATCTCCAATAAATGGTGTTGGGAAAACTGGACAGCCATGTGCAGAAGAATGAAACTAGACCATTCTCTTACACCAGACACAAAGATAAACTCAAAATGGATGAGAGATCTAAATGTGAGACCAAAATCCATCAAAATCCTAGAGAAGAACACAGGCAAGACCCTTTTTGAATTTGGCCACAGCAACTTCTTGCAAGATACATATAGGAAAGCAAGGGAAACAAAAGCAAAAATGAACTATTGGGGCTTCATCAAGATCAAAAGCTTCTGCACAGCAAAAGAAACAGTCAACAAAACTAAAAGACAACCTACGAAATGGGAGAAGATATTTGCAAATGACCTATCAGATAAAGGGCTAGTATCCAAGATCTATAAAGAACTTATGAAACTCAACAGCAGAGAAATAAACTATCCAATCATAAAATGGGCAAAAGACATGAACAGAAATTTCACCAAAGAAGACATAGACATGGCCAACATGCACATGAGAAAATTCTCTGCATCACTTGCCATCAGGGAGATGCAAATCAAAACCACAATGAAATACCACCTCACACCAGTGAGAATGGGGAAAATTAACAAGGCAGGAAACAGCAAATGTTGGAGAGGATGTGGAGAAAGGGGAACCCTCTTGCAGTGTTGGTGGGAATGTGAACTGGTGCAGCCACTCTGGAAAACTGTGTGGAGGTTCCTCAAAGAGTTAAAAATAGACCTGCCCTACGACCCAGCAATTGCACTGCTGGGGATTTACCCCAAAGATACAGATGCAGTGAAACGCCGGGACACCTGCACCCCGATGTTTCTAGCAGCAATGTCCACAATAGCCAAACTGTGGAAGGAGCCTCGGTGTCCATCTAAAGATGATGGATAAAGAAGATGTGGTCTATGTATACAATGGAATATTCCTCAGCCATTAGAAACGGCAAATACCCACCATTTGCTTTGACGTGGATGGAACTGGAGGGTATTATGCTGAGTGAAGTAAGTCAATTGGAGAAGGACAAACACTATATTGTCTCATTCAGGGAATATAAAAAATAGTGAAAGGGAATAAAGGGGAAAGGAGAGAAAATGAGTGGGAAATATCAGAGAGGGTTACTGAACATGAGAGACTCCTAACTCTGGGAAACGAACAAGGGGTAGTGGAAGGGAGGTGGGCGGGGGTTTGGGGTGTTAGGGTAACGGGCACTAAGGGGGGCACTGGGTGTTATGCTATGTGTTGGCAAATTGAACTCCAATAAAAATATACCAAAAAAATAAAAGGGAGGTGATGAATTTGTATACTTTATATAATTAAAATATTTTCTTGTGGCACTGATTTCTATCATTACCACAGGATTGTTTTGCTTGTGGTTTACTCTCTCGGCAGAGTTCACAAAGTCTAGGGCTTCCACTTCACCCTTACTACCATAGTAATATTTACTTTGTAAATCAGGGAGCCAATGAATAGATTTTACTAATTGACTAATACGTTTAGTCCAGGTATACAATTAGAAACCAGGTATACAATTAGAAACCAGTCCATAAGCCTACTGGTATTACTGTGAAACAAACTTGGTTCAAAACGCCATTTATCAGGAGGCTCTCATTAGCCCCTAGTTTAACTATTGGATGTGTTTTTGTGTCCCCAGGAAAGGGCATCCATTCAAAGCTAATGTCTATCTCTAAAAGGTCTGAGGTAAAAGACTTTCCCTTGTAAATGACTGCTGTACCTTTGGGGAAGGTTTAAAGGAAGATTTATAGTCAGATTTTGGTTTTCTTGAATGAATCCTGTATGATATAATGAAAACATTTTTTTTTTCAGTGAAAACGAATCACTAATCACTGTATAATGCAAGAGGGGAGGGAGGGGCAAAATGGATGAAGAAGAATGGGAGATACAGGCTTCCAGTTACATAATGAATAAGTCATAGGAATAAGAGGTAAAGTATAGGGAATATAATCAATGGTATTAGTGTTGTATGGTGACAGATAATAGCTACACTTGTGGAGAGTATAGTATAACGAATTTCTTGAATCACTACATTGTGTATATTGTGTGCTAAATACACTCAAATAAAAAAATAATTTTTTTTTTAAAATTTAAGATTTTAAAAGTCAAAATGGAGGGGCACCTGGGTGGCTGAGTCCATTAAGTGTCTGACTATTGATTTCAGCTCAGGTCATTATCTCGGGATCCTAGGATCGCACCCTGCATCAGTCTCCCCCACTCAACAGGGAGTCTATTCAAGGATTCTCTCTCTCTCTCTCTCTTGCTCTCTCTTCAATAAATAAATCTTAAAAAACTCAAAATGTAAGAGGTCCCATATAATAAGTCTACTACCATATGACTGTTTCTTCATGGTAAAGCACCATAACAAGGTTCTATGTTGAATTCTGCTCTTGGCAAGCTGGACATTCAGCATTGAGAGGTAGCTGGATCAACTTCGCTTAGGGGAAGTCCCTGTTACTAAGCTTATGTATAGTTTCCATTCTCGATATGATAGCTTCTTGGTCCAAAGCGGCTGAGAGTCCAAGGAAAAAGGACAGCATTCATAGGTTAAGGCATATTTTCCACATGATTATTGAAAATCTCATCCGTAGTGGATGTCTTTTAATGAGTATACCCATTGTACACAAATTCTCGCATACTTTCCCATTTTTAAGAGGTCCAACCACTAACCATTTCTCTAGAACTTATATCAGATTTTCCAATCTAATTCTTTCTACAAATCCCTAACCAATAAACCAAACTGATAGCCACTATTGATAAATAAATAGAGATTCATTCCCCCATAGCCCATTTCTCCTTCCAGCTAATGACTGGATGACCAGATATACTGTCCAAATTTCTGTTCATAGGAAGGTTTCCCATTCACCATTGTCTTTCAGAATCTCCCTTGGCAGAACTATATTCAATGACTGTCCACTGGTACAGTCACTGAATATAGCATGCTGTGTAAGCCCATCTAGAAACCAGGCTAATTTTTTTCTTTCTCTGTTATCTGATCATGATGAAGGCCATAGATACTGTAGGATATGTGGCTTAAAATACGAATAGAAGTTTGGAATTCTAAGCTCCTTCCTCATGCATTTTACTTGTGCTTTTCTGCTTTTCTTTTCAAGCACAATTTCAATTAGAATTATTCCTTTTTAAGATGAATTGCTTCTTGCGTGCCCAGAATCATGGCTTTAAGGACAGGTAACACTCCTGGTTCATAAACAACACATGTTAACTGCTACATATACATCTTTTAGCTAATACCCTCTCCCAGTTTGCAATATTATTTTAGGTTATCTTGGCCAGAGAAAGAAGCAATACCAGAGGATTTTACTTAGCATCTCCCACTATAGTACCTCTTATCCCACAGGTCAAGAACTAATGTGAAAGTTCATCAAACTACCAAATATGTCCTTTTCACTTACTTACTTGGAGACCTAGGAAATGACCACCATTTGGGTTCATGAGTCCTGTCTCCCTGTGACCCAGACCTAGGCCAATACTCTATTATCTGGTCACCATATTCCTCAACTCTACTGATGAGGGGTATCGTAACATTGAAGTCCCTGAGTATCAATACCATGCTAGAACCTATGTCAATAGTCTCAACATGTTGGCATATTTCTTCTTCTCTGGTGTATAGTTACCTGAGTAAATCATTATACACTTGCTATGGTGTTGCAGGTTACTTCTTCCTGGAGACCTGGCCACTTCTTTAGTCAGTAGTTTCAGTATCTGAAAAACTGGCTAAAGTCTGGAAACCAGGTAAGATATTGTGAGTTTTATGGAGTGACTGCCCTTAGCATCCTAATAATTCATCCTTGATGTCATTTGTTACAGATTGGGAATTAGCCTTGTTGGTTTCCCATCTTCCTGGCTTTTGAGAATATTATGTTGTATTAACTATCACCCTAGGTCTCTGTGGATTAGGCTCTCCTGACAGTTACTCTGCACCTTTCCATCATTGTGCCTACTGTGCTTTTGACCTGTGAGTGCTCCCACCTGGCTTCTCTTTTATCAGGCTCCTATCATCCCCACTGCTTTTAAGAAGCTTCATTCTCTAATAATATGTACCATTATTCTAGAGGAGAGCCACAACTGAACTTCTCAGTGATGTAGCTGCCCCTCCTACAGTTACAATCCTTAATGCTTTTGTAGTTGGTGTATCTTCTGGTCATTCTGTGGCTATCTCATGGGCTTTTTAGCCTTGCGTGGTATAATCACTCTCACATGCTCACTTCTTTATTTTGATCCTTCTTGTATTCTTTGTCATACATGATAGTTTTGGCATGTCTACTTCATTTAGTTGAGCCATGATTTTTTTCAAAGTTTGCAAGAGCTATCCTAGCGTCATATTAACATGGGGGTCCTTGCCAGGATAACAATCCATAGGAAAATGCTTTAATATTAATAAACTTTCCCTTGTCCAACTTTATGTTCTACCTCCCTGTTTCAAAAGCCTCAGGATTCAGACCTACATGTATTTTCCTGACACTCATAGGTTCATATTGGCTATGAACCAATGCAGTTCCTTTGGGTTTAGTTCTTTTTTTCTTTTAACAGAGGCAATACTTCCCTGGCTAGGTTTTATTGTGACTTAAGTGGATTTCAGTTAGTTAGCCAGGAAGAAAGCAGGGAATATATTGTAAGAGTAGAATGAGTTGTCTTGCAAGGCAGAGGATAAAATTGCCTTTGATCAAGGAAGGCATACTAACCTTTAACAGGGAGAAACAGGTTATTTTTGCAGGTCCAGAGAGTTCAGGGAAATCTGAAGACTCAGGATTTTCCAGTTTCAGATTTCTACAAAGTAATATCTACTATAAATGTTTTTCCTCATGATTTTCAATAAAATTATGCTTTTACTATCAAAATAAAACTTTAAAAAGATTATAAGTACCATAGATGGCTCAAATTAAATTGGATTGTATCCTGAAACTCTTTTTGGAACTCAGAATAAATTAATATACCCCATAAAATCTTTGTTATAATTAGAGTTAGTTTTATTAAATGACTTTCCTAACTTATAATCTATTTTCAATATAATTTCTTTGCTGATGATTTTCACATATTCATATTACCATATTGTTGCTTTATAGCAATAATTTAGCTATCTACAGGAATTTCTATTTTGAATTATTTACCATTACCTCAAAATTAACATGGCTTAATTTATAAATCTCATCTTATTTCCCAAATAGGCTAATTTCTTCATTTTTGAAATGACTTTCAATAGAGTCTGCATTCTACCAATTCATTCAGTTTAAAATTATGGCATCATCTTTGATTGTATCCTTCTGGTGTCTCCCAGTCTCTCATTAGTGCTGTTCTCACACTTTTGACAAGTTCTGAGTTTCTAAATGGGGATGGAGGTGGGGAGTGGAGAACCAGGAGCTAAAATCTTATTGGAAAGGGCTAAGGAATTTACCTAGAAATTTCACTTGCAGAACAAATTTACTTGAGTTAAATGTTTATTTTGGTTGGGTTTGGGGGATCTGGTAGAGATTATGAGGGACTTCCTTTAAAAACCACCCCAAACCACCAATTTCATTGCTTCTTTATCCTTTTAATTTTCCTTCCCACCCTTCTAAAACTGGTCTTCATGGACTACCTTAGAAGCTTTCTAGATTGTCCTCCAATAGTCCCCTTTGTGTGGCATTAAATATATCTTTCTGAAGCTTGCCACTATATACTGATCTTCTTTGGACGATTGTATTTCTTTACTTCTAAAACTAGTTACATATGTGACTTTCTGATATACCATATGAATTACATTATATATTTCTATAACATTATAAAATCCCTTCTATAAAGTTAGTAAGAGATTATATTTGGAGCACCTGGCTGGCCCAGTGGGAACAGGTGACTCTTGATCTTGGGGTTGAGTTTGAGCCCCACATTGGGCATAAAGATACTTAAAAATAAAATCTTTTAAAAATGAGATTATATTTTAAAGCTAATTCTTATGGTTTAAACTATTTTTCTTGAATTAAGGAAACAATTCGTGTCAATACTGGGAAAGCAGTTTTCTCCTGTCTTTAAGATAATTAGTGGGTTACTAAAATAGTCAATGGGTTAGTTTTTGTAACAATAACTATACATTATAACATAATTTCCTTGTGTCTGTGAAATATATGTTACTTAAAGGAATTGAGAGCCATTGTGAAATTAATTGTACTTTGCAAACACATAAGTCACAGTTAAGAGAAAAAATTACTACTTTGTTGAGACTTTGAATGGCTATTATACATGTGAAACTTTAAATGTGCCAACATATTTATTAAAGAGAAGTAGAATCAAACAATGCCATATAGACTTTAATAGTTTTAAAAGGTATATTTATATGTAGAACTTATTTTTAATTGCAGAGGGGAAAAAAGAATAATGTGACATCCACTAAATTCATGATTCTCTGAAGAGTTAAATTTGAAGCATGCAATTATAATTTTTATATTTTATAATTTTTATATATTAAAAACCTACTTACCTTGTGTCTTGACCTATATATTCAGTGATCATGCAGGAAAAATTAAAAACAAAACAAAGCATTTCAAGAAAGTGGGGAGTAAATTAAAAAAGATAAGAGGCTGCTACCTGTTCCTTCCATCTTTTTACTGCCTTATTTAATGCTTATTCTCTTAGATTGGAGTACAAACATGCTTTTCTAAATGAAAAAAATCCTATCTAGGTTACTGTGCTTTTATATGTAAAAAAATTTAGTCTTAATACCCCCTGTATGAAACCCTGTTTCAAAGTTTGTAAAGATATTATTAAAAAAAATAGGCATTTCTTTTCCAGATGAATAGGAACAGAGGATATGTTGAAAATAATATATAAATAAATATGTACAATAAAATTTCATAATATTTTATAAGTTAAGTCTTCAAATGTTAAAGGTTAAAAAAACAAAATTCTGACTAATTTGGGAAATAGTCATATTATTTTCTTATTTAAAGAAACAAAAATTTTATTAAAGGAGTAATTTAAAAACCTATACTAAATTTTTTTATATTATTTACCCTGGCAACAGCTGGTTTAGCTTATTGTAAGAAAAAATCTTTAGGTAAAGTTTAAATGTTCCATTAAAATAGTTTTCAATTACAATTGACATTTCATCACCTTATTTTTAATCATTTAGTTTTCTAAGTTTATTAATCAATAATACCTGTTACATAAGAATGGCTTTTCACATTAGCTTATACTACCAATTTAACTATTAAAGTACTTTCTCATAAGCTGTGGATGAATTTTCGTATTTTCCTACTTATCTTAACTTCTTTTACATATTCAGAAATTTTATACATATGTATATATATATATCTTTTGTTAAAGAAGTAAAAACGATATTTTTTAGCTTTATTTAGTACTTGCATAGCTATCCTCACATAAGTTAACTATTGTAATCCTTTTTCCTTCTGCACAGCATCTATTAACATACTGTAGCATGTACTTTGGCAAAAATGTTTTAGAGTGTGAATTATTTTGAAACTTAATCTGTATCTGAAATTCAGGTCTACCACTAACACTTGTATAAAACCTGGGGCAAATTCCTTAACTTCTATGTTTCTATCTCTGTTAACTGATGAATAATAAGTGCATCTGAGGATTTTTGTCAAGATGCAATAAAATAATATGTATAATATATCTAGCACAGTACTATTAGAGAATTGGTAGAAAAGATTATTTACCAAAGAAAAATAATAATTGTTAATACTATTTTATATTATTCTTTTATGTTAAATATGATATTGGTAACACTGAATAGAAGTCTGTCACAGACTTCCAAATTCATTCCTTTTAAAGCATTTTTGTCATTTTGTTAGATAATGACTTGAATAATTTTGTGGTGGCTTTCTAAAATTATCAGTGTGATTTCCTTAATTCAGATTATATACAAACAAATATGGAAATTAGAGCATGATTATGGCCATTTCTGATGTTCTGTTGTGTGCATATTTTGTGTTATATATTTTAAAGTACTCATATGGCCATAAAGATGATACAAAACTCTCAACTTCTTTATGGGCTAATCTGTATTTTGATTCACTTAATTAAAAAATGATCTTAAGGAGCGAGGGGCAAGATGGTGGAAGAGTAGGGTCCCCAAATCACCTGTCCTCACCAAATTACCTAGATAACCTTCAAATCATCCTGAAAATCTACGAATTCGGCCCGAGATTTAGAGAGACCAGCTGGAATGCTACAGTGAGAAGAGTTCGCGCTTCTATCAAGGTAGGAAGACGGGGAAAAGAAATAAAGAAACAAAAGGCCTCCAAGGGGGAGGGGCCCCACGAGGAGCCGGGCTGAGGCCGGGGCGAGTGTCCCCAGGACAGGAGAGCCCCGTCCCGGAGGAGCAGGAGCTGCACCAACCTTCCCAGGCGGAAAGGGGCCCGCAGGAGTTAGAGCAGGACCCAGGAGGGCGGGGATGCCCTCGGGCTCCCTGGGACACTAACAGACACCTGTGCCCTGGGAGAGCCCCACACCCCACGGCCGAGCTCCCTAAAGGGCTGCAGCGCGCACGGCGGGACCCGGAGCAGCTCGGAGGGGCTCGGGCGGTGGCTCCGCAGAGGGGGCTGCGGGGCGGGAGCGCGAATCCAACAGCGCAGGCCCCGGAGCACAGGGCACCGGGACACAGCCCAGGATCCGGCCTACCCCCGGGACAGGCAGAGGCCGGGAGGGCCTAGGACAGCAAGGAGCTCCTGCCCCAAGCTGAGCAGATCAGCGGCCCTGCCCGGAGCCTCCAGGCCCTGCAGACGGAGAGCTCTGGAGCTACTGTGGGAGCTGACTCCAGGGCTGCAGAGCTGGCCCCGCCACTGCGGTTGTTCCTCCTGGGGCCTCACGGGGTAAACAACCCCCACTGAGCCCTGCACCAGGCAGGGGGCAGAGCAGCTCCCCCAAGTGCTAACACCGGAAAATCAGCACAACAGGCTCCTCCCCCAGAAGCCCAGCTAGACGGACAAGTTCCAGGGGAAGTCAAGGGACTTAAAAGTATACAGAATCAGAAGATACTCCCCATGTTTTTTTTTTTTTTTTTTTTTTTTTGCTTTTTGTTTTCTGTTTGCTTCCCCCACCCTTTTTTTCCTTTCTTTCTTTCTCTTTTTCTTCTTTTTTCTTCTTTTTTCTTTTTCTCTTTTCTTTCCTTCTTTCTCTCCTCTCTTTTTCTCCTTTTCCCAATTCAACTTGTTTTTGACCACTCTGCACTGAGCAAAAAGACTAGAAGGAAAACCTCACCTCAAAAGAAAGAATCAGAAACAGTCCTCTCTCCCACAGAGTTACAAAATCTGGATTACAATTCAATGTCAGAAAGCCAATTCATAAGCACTATTATACAGCTACTGGTGGCTCTAGAAAAAAGCATAAAGGACTCAAGAGACTTCATGACTGCAGAATTTAGATCTAATCAGGCAGAAATTAAAAATCAATTGAATGAGATGCAATCCAAACTAGAAGTCCTAACGATGAGGGTTAACGAGGTGGAAGAACGAGTGAGTGCATAGAAGACAAGTTGATGGCAAAGAGGGAAACTGAGGAAAAAAGAGACAAACAATTAAAAGACCTTGAGGATAGATTAAGGGAAATAGACGACAGCCTGAGGAAGAAAAACCTACGTTTATTTGGGGTTCCTGAGGGCACCGAAAGGGCCAGAGGGCCAGAATATGTATTTGACAAATCGTAGCTGAAAACTTTTCTAATCTCGGAAGGGAAACAGGCATTCAGATCCAGGAAATAGAGAGATCCCCCCCCCTAAAATCAATAAAAACCGTTCAACACCTCGACATCTAATAGTTAAGCTTGCAAATTCCAAAGATAAAGAGAAGATCCTTAAGGCAGCAAGAGACAAGAAATCCCTGACTTTTATGGGGAGGAGTATTAGGGTAACAGCAGACCTCTCCACAGAGACCTGGTAGGCCAGAAAGGGCTGGCAGGATATATTCAGGGTCCTAAATGAGAAGAACATGCAACCAAGAATACTTTATCCAGCAAGGCTCTCATTCAAAATGGAAGGAGAGATAAAGAGCTTCCAAGACAGGCAGGAACTGAAAGAATATGTGACCTCCAAACCAGCTCTGCAAGAAATTTTAAGGGGGACTCTTAAAATTCCCCTTTAAGAAGAAGTTCAGTGGAACAATCCACAAAAACAAGGACTGAATAGATATCATGGACACTCAAATCATATCTGTCAATAGTAACTCTGAACGAGAACGGGCTTAATGACCCCATCAAAAGGCACAGGGTTTCAGACTGGATAAAAAAGCAGGACCCATCTATTTGCTGTCTACAAGAGACTCATTTTAGACAGAAGGACACCTACAGCCTGAAAATAAAAGGTTGGAGAACCATTTACCATTCAAATGGTCCTCAAAAGAAAGCAGGGGTAGCCATCCTTATATCAGATAAACTGAAATTTACCCCGAAGACTGTAGTGAGAGATGAAGAGGGACACTATATCATACTTAAAGGATCTATCCAACAAGATGACTTAACAATGCTCAATATATATGCCCCGAATGTGGGAGCTCCCAAATATTTAAATCAATTAATAACCAAAGTGAAGAAATACTCAGATAATAATACACCTATACTTGGTGACTTCAATCTAGCTCTTTCTACCCTCGATAGGTCTTCTAAGCACATCTGCAAAGAAATGAGAGCTTTAAATGATACCCTGGACCAGATGGATTTCACAGATATCTACAGAACTTTACATCCAAACTCAACTGAATACACATTCTTCTCAAGTGCACGTGGAACTTTCTCCAGAATAGACCACATACTGGGTCACAAATCGGGTCTGAACCGATACCAAAAGATTGGGATAATCCCCTGCATATCCTCAGACCATAATGCCTTGAAATTAGAACTAAATCACAACAAGAAGTTTGGAAGGACCTCAAACATGTGGAGGCTAAGGACCATCCTGCTAAAAGATGAAAGGGTCAACCAGGAAATTAAGGCAGAATTAAAAAGATTCATGGAAACTAATGAGAATGAAGATACAACCGTTCAAAATCTTTGGGATGCAGCAAAAGCAGTCCTGAGGGGGAAATACATCACAATACAAGCATCCATTCAAAAACTGGAAAGAACTCACATACAAAAGCTAACCTTACACATAAAGGAGCTAGAGAAAAAACAGCAAATAGCTCCAAAAGGTAGTAAAATTTTAAAAACTCTATCTACCAAGATTGACAAAAATAAAAGGGGGGAAGACACAAATAACAAATATCAAGAATGGAATGGAGAATACCACTATAGATCCTACAGTTATTAAAAGTATAAGGGAATACTATAAACAACTTTATCCACAGTCACAAATTTAGCTATTTAGAATGAACAAATTCCTCAGAAAACACAAACTACAAAAACTCAATTAAAATGAAATAATTAGTCCTAAAACCATTAAAGAAATTTAATTTATAATTTAAAAAAATCCTCAAGCCCAAATAGTTTCTTTTATTTTTTTTAAAGATTTTTAATTATTTTATTTATTCATTTGAGAGAGAGAGAGAGGGAAAGAGAGAGCATGAGCAGGGGGAGAAGCAGAGGGAGAGGGACAAACAGACTCCACATTGAGCGTGGAGCCGAGCACAGGGCTCCAACTCAGGACCCTGAGATCCTGACCTGAGCCAAAATCAAGAGTGGGAGGCTTAACTGACTGAGTCATGCAAGCGCCCCCAGATGGTTTCATTAGAGAATTCTGCCAAATATTTTTAAAAGAATTTGCAACCCCTCAGCACTAAAGAGAGGAAAAACTATTATCCATGCAACAGCTTGGGATTAATATAAAGGGAATTATGCTGAGTGTAAAAGTCACCCCCAAAAGTTAAATGCCATATGACTACATTCAAATAACAACCTTGAAATGACAAAATTATAAAAGATGGAGAGCAGATTAGTGGTTGTCTAAAGCTGGGAACTGGAGGAAGTAGGGTAGAGGGAAATGGGTATGAATATAAAAGGACAACACCAGGAAACCTTGTGGTGATGGAACTGTCCCATACTTTGACTGCATCAATATCAATATCCAGATTATATTTTGGTTTTTCAAGATGTTACCATTGGAAGAAAGCAGATAAAGAATGCACAAGATCTCTTTATTTTCTCTTACAAATGCACATGAATTTACAACTATCTCAAAATAAAAAGGTTAGTCTAAAAATTACAAAGATATTAGTGGAACACACTAAAACTTAAATAAATTCTGTAGATTAAATAAAAGTATTGCATAAGTGATGATTTCATTTTTTTAAGGTTGATTTATTTATTTTAGAGAGAGAGCACAGGGAGAGATTATCTCAAGCAGATTCCACACTTAGTGTGGGCCTGACCCCAAGGCAGGCTTTCTCTCATAATCATAAGATCACCACCTGGGCCAAAACCGAGAGTCTGATGTTTAACCATCTGCACCACCCAGGTGTCCCTTATTATTGATTTATTGATTTAAATAATTATATTGTATGAAGTAAGAGCGTGTCTATGTGTTTAGGAATTATGCACTAAAATATTTGCTAAAGGGAAAATAAATAATATGCAAATAGAAGGAAATATACAAGCAAGCATTCTCACCTTGGGATAGGAAAGGATTTCTAAAGCAACTGTCAATAAGTCTTCCATAAAAGAAAGTATTAATCAATTTGACTACATTAAAATAAAGAACTTTGTGGGTTTAAATAAAATTCTTTATATTTCAGATATAAAACATGACAAAATGAAGAACTACTCATTAAAAGGTACTATGAGGAAATAAATAAAAGTCATCATCTGGGACAAGCTACTGGCCTTCATATGACTGATCAAGGAATTATCTAAGAAATATTGTAAATATACTTAAAAAGACCAACAACGTAGTAGGAAAAGTCAGTTTATGAAATGACATTTCACAAAGCTAACATATGAATAACCCATAAATAAAAGAGAACATGTTCAATTTAAGTATTAATCAGAAAAATTAATATGTTAACATATAATAACATATTTTACTAATTAGACTGACAAAAATTAATATTGGAATACCAAATGCTAGAAAGGAAAAAGTAATAGAAATTCTGCATGTGGGTTTATAAACATATTCAACTAATTTGGAAAAGAATAGGGCACTATACAGTAAAATCCTTATCCCCAATAACATAGCAATTTCACTCCTATATTTATACCTTACAGAAAATCTTCCATATGTGCAATTGGGGATATACAAGAATATTCATGGAAGTATTGTTTATTAAACCAAGACTTTGGAAATGAATTGAATATGTGTTAATAAAAGAACATAAAAGTAAATATTGTGAAATGAAATATAGCCACATATGGCAACATAGAAGAATCTTAGAAACATGCCAAATGAAAAAGCAAATATTATATTATATATTTATCATATAAATTCATATATTTGCATCAAATATACACACGATATATTTAAATAAATATTACTTAAACATATTTATTTTTAAATTATGGTATATTCAATTCACAATTTTTAATAAAGTGTTACTTTTAACTATATATAAATAACACATATATTGACTAAAGTTTTCAAAATGTTCTAAAATCCTTAGTATGTTTTCCCTGCAATCTCATTTTTGTATATTCTAAATGATCCATGCTTATGCATAATTCAAGATAAATAGTATAGTTTAAAACCTGAGAATAATTAGTATTTCTTAATTATTTTTATTCCGATTCACATTTATTTCTTTTTATGTAAACAGAATATATTTAGTGAAATAATGTAAGTATTTCTATTTATTTGATTTTCTACTCAGAACAGAATTATAAACAAGTTATCTTAATCCTTATGTATTTAACATGGCAGGGTATTATGAAAAATATTTTGATTAATATATTTCCCCAGGGATTTTTAATGAATTATTTCAGCTGCTGAAGACATTCAACATTATCAAGTTATAGGCATTAAAATTCCCATTTGCACATGGTTATAGACTTTTTATTACCTTCCATATTTTCAAACTCTAAATAAAATGTAAAACTAATTTCCTTTTTTAGCAACTTTATGTCTGATTAATAGACTTATTTAACATCCTAATGTAAGATTCACAATTACTAGCAAAATGTCAACCAGATCCCTGATTAATGCTGGACTCACAATGATGCTGGGGCACAAAAAATAATAATGACCACTGTAGAGCAATATGCAAATATATAAAATGCAGCTAAACTTACTCTAATTAATGCAAAGTATCTATATGTAAGTGCATCTAACTACTCTTGAACTGCCCCATAAGCATGCCCAGTGTGGCGTAACACTAGGTGATATACACTGTCATGTCAGAGTTAAAGGAAACCTTTCTCTCCTTTTCACATTTTATCATTAAATTTAATAAACTATGATCTACTTTATATAATCATTGGTGGATGTCATTAGAAAGATATGAGTTAAGATCATTTTTTTTAATTCATAAGGATTTTATTTTTTATTTTTTAATAATAAATTTATTTTTTATTGGTGTTCAATTTACCAACATACAGAATAACACCCAGTGCTCATCCCATCAAATGCCCCCCTCAGTGCCCGTCACCCATTCAATTCACCCCCACCTCTGCCCTCCTCCCCTTCCACCACCCCTAGTTCGTTTCCCAGAGTTAGGAGTCTTTATGTTCTATCTCCCTTTCTGATATTTCCCACACATTTCTTCTCCCTTCCCTTCTATTCCCTTTCACTATTATTTATATTCCCCAAATGAATGAGAACATACGCTGTTTGTCCTTCTCCGATTGACTTACTTCACTGAGCATAATACCCTCCAGTTCTATCAACGTTGAAGCAAATGGTGGGTATTTGTCATTTCTAATGGCTGAGTAATATTCCATTGTATACATAAACCACATCTTCTTTATCCATCATCTTTCGATGGACACCGAGGCTCCTTCCACAGTTTAGCTATTGTGGACATTGCTGCTAGAAACATCGGGGTGAAGGTGTCCCGGCATTTCATTGCATCTGTATCTTTGGGGTAAATCCCCAACAGTGCAATTGCTGGGTCATAGGGCAGGTCTATTTTTAACTCTTTGAGGAACCTCCACACAATTTTCCAGAGTGGCTGCACCAGTTCACATTCCCACCAACAGTGTAAGAGGGTTCCCTTTTCTCTGCATCCTTTCCAACATTTGTGGTTTCCTGCCTTGTTAATTTTCCCCATTCTCACTGGTGTAAGGTGGTATCTCATTGTGGTTTTGATTTGTATTTCCCTGATGGCAAGTGATGCAGAGAATTTTCTCATGTGCATGTTGGCCATGTCCATGTCTTCCTCTGTGAGATTTCTCTTCATGTCTTTTGCCCATTTCATGATTGGATTGTTTGCTTCTTTGGTGTTGAGTTTAATAAGTTCTTTATAGATTTTGGAAACTAGCCCTTTATCTGATACGTCATTTGCAAATATCTTCTCCCATTATGGAGGTTGTCTTTTAGTTTTGTTGACTGTATCCTTTGCTGTGCTAAAGCTTCTTATCTTGATGAAGTCCCAATAGTTCATTTTTGCTTTTGTTTCTTTTGCCTTCGTGGATGTATCTTGCAAGAAGTTACTGTGGCTGAGTTCAAAAAGGATGTTGTCTGTGTTCTCCTCTAGGATTTGGATGGACTCTTGTCTCACATTTAGATCTCTCATCCATTTTGAGTTTATCTTTGTGTATGGTGAAAGAGAGTGGTCTAGTTTCATTCTTCTGCATGTGGATGTCCAATTTTCCCAGCACCATTTATTGAAGAGACTGTCTTTCTTCCAGTGTATAGTCTTTCCTCCTTTATCGAATATTAGTTGACCATAAAGTTCAGGGTCCACTTCTGGGTTCTCTGTTCTGTTCCATTGATCTCTGTGTCTTGTTTTTGTGCCAGTACCACACTGTCTTGATGACTACAGCTTTGTAGGACAACCTGAAATCTAGCATTGGATGCCCCCAGATATGGTTTTCTTTTTTAAAATTCCCCTGGCTATTCGGGGTCTTTTCTGATTCCACACAAATCTTAAAATAATTTGTTCTAACTGTCTGAAGAAAGTCCATGGTATTTTGATAGGGATTGCATTAAACGTGTAAATTGCCCTGGGTAACATTGACATTTTCACAATATTAATTCTGCCAATCCCTGAGCATGGAATATTTTTCCATCTCTTTGTGTCTTCCTCAATTTCTTTCAGAAGTGTTCTGTAGTTTTTAGGGTATAGATCCTTTACCTCTTTGGTTAGGTTTATTCCTAGGTATCTTATGCTTTTGGGTGCAATTGTAAATGGGATTGGCTCCTTAATTTCTTTCTTCAGTCTCATTGTTAGTGTATAGAAATGCCATTGATTTCTGGGCATTGATTTTGTATCCTGCCACGCTACCAAATTGCTGTATGAGTTCTAGCAATCTTGGGGTGGAGGCTTTTGGGTTTTCTATGTAGAGTATCATGTCATCAGTGAAGAGGGAGAGTTTGACTTCTTTGCCAATTTGAATGTCTTTAATGTCTTTTTGTTGTCTGATTGCTGAGGCGAGGACTTCCAGTACTATGTTGAATAGCAGTGGTGACAGTGGACATCCCTGTCTTGTTCCTGATCTTAGGGGAAAGGCTCTCAGTGCTTCCCCATTGAGAATGATATTTGCTGTGGGCTTTTCCTAGATGGCTTTTAAGATGTCGAGGAATGTTCCCTCTATCCCTACACTCTGAAGAGTTTTGATAAGGAATGGATGCTGTATTTTGTCAAATGCTTTCTCTGCATCTAAGGAGAGTATCATATGGTTCTTGGTTTTTCTCTTGCTGATATGATGAATCACATTGATGGTTTTACGAGTGTTGAACCAGCCTTGTGTCCCGGGGATAAATCCTACTTGGTCATGGTGAATAATTTTCTTAATGTACTGTTGGATCCTATTGGCTAGTATCTTGTTGAGAATTTTTGCATCCATGTTCATCAGGGAAATTGGTCTGTAATTCTCCTTTTTGGTGGGGTCTTTGTCTGGTTTTGGAATTAAGGTGATGCTGGCCTCACAGAATGAATTTGTAAGTACTCCATCTCTTTCTATCTTTCCAAACAGCTTTAGTAGAATAGGTATGTTTCTTCTTTAAATGTTTGATAGAATTCCCCTGGGAAGCCATCTGGCCCTGGACTTTTGTGTCTTGGGAGGTTTTTTATGACTGCTTCAACTTCCTCCCTGGTTATTGGCCTGTTCAGGTTTTCTATTTCTTCCTGTTCCAGTTTTGGTATTTTGTGGCTTTCCAGGAATGCGTCCATTTCTTCTAGATTGCCTAATTTATTGGCGTAGAGCTGTTCATAATATGTTTTTAAAATCGTTTGTATTTCCTTGGTGTTGGTAGTGATCTCTCCTTTCTCATTCATGATTTTATTAGAGTCTTCTCTCTCTTCTTTTTAATAAGGTTGGCTAATGGCTTATCAATCTTATTAATTCTTTCAAAGAACCAACTCCTGGTTCTGTCGATCTGTTCCACAGTTCTTCTGGTCTCGATTTCGTTGGGTTCTGCTTGAATTTTAATTAACTCTCTTCTTCTGCTGGGCGTAGGATCTATCTGCTGTTTTTCTCTAGCTCCTTTATGTGTAAGGTTAGCTTTTGCATGTGAGTTCTTTCCAGTTTTTGAATGGATGCTTGTATTGCGATGTATTTCCCCCTCAGGACTGCTTTTGCTGCATCCCAAAGATTTTGAACGGTTGTGTCTTCATTCTCATTAGTTTCCATGAATCTTTTTAATTCTGCCTTAATTTCCTGGTTGACCCTTTCATCTTTTAGCAGGATGGTCCTTAGCCTCCACATGTTTGAGGTCCTTCCAAACTTCTTGTTGTGATTTAGTTCTAATTTCAAGGCATTATGGTCTGAGGATATGCAGGGGATTATCCCAATCTTTTGGTATCGGTTCAGACCCGATTTGTGACCCAGTATGTGGTCTATTCTGGAGAAAGTTCCACGTGCACTTGAGAAGAATGTGTATTCAGTTGAGTTTGGATGTAAAGTTCTGTAGATATCTGTGAAATCCATCTAGTCCAGTGTATCATTTAAAGCTCTCGTTTCTTTGGAGATGTTGTGCTTAGAAGACCTATCTAGTATAGAAGGAGCTAGATTGAAGTCACCAAGTATAAGTGTATTATTATCTGAGTATTTCTTCACTTTGGTTATTAATTGTTTGGGAGCTCCCACATTCGGGGCATATATATTGAGCATTGTTAAGTCATCTTGTTGGATAGATCCTTTAAGTATGATATAGTGTCCCTCTTCATCTCTCACTACAGTCTTCGGGGTAAATTTCAGTTTATCTGATATAAGGATGGCTATCCGTGCTTTCTTTTGAGGACCATTTGAATGGTAAATGGTTCTCTAACCTTTTATTTTCAGGCTGTAGGTGTCCTTCTGTCTAAAATGAGTCTCTTGTAGACAGCAAATAGATGGGTCCTGCTTTTTTATCCAGTCTGAAACCCTGTGCCTTTTGATGGGGTCATTAAGCCCGTTCACATTCAGAGTTACTATTGACAGATGTGAGTTTAGTGTCATCATGATTTTACTACCTTTTGAAGAAAAAAACTAGCTTTTTATTTCATGATTTTCTGAATTATTTTCCTGTATTTAATTTTATTGATATCTGCTATCATGTCTATTATTTCCTTTATTATTCTTCTAGCTTTGAGTTTCTTAATGCTTTTCTTTTTCTACTCTCTTGAGGGGGAAACTTAGATTAGTGATTCAAGACATCTTCTGTAATGTAAGCATTTAGTGCTATACATATCCCTCTCAGCCTGCCTTAGCTGCACCTCACATATTGTGTTATGTTGTACTTTCATTTTTATTCAATTCTATATAGTTTTTATTTCCTTTGAGACTCCCTTTTGGACCCTGGATTATTCAGAAGTGTGTTGTATAATTCCTACACATATCAGAGATTTTCCTTTTATCTTTTTGCTATTGATTTCTGGTTTGATTTGATTATGATCAGAGAATACATTCCCTTTTTTATGCTAGGTTAGACCTGTGTTGTCATATTTTTTGGGGGGTGGGAGGTAGTAAAATATCCTGCTGCACTGTTTCTCCAGTCTTGGCATTTCTAATGAGTTTTTCTTCTTATTTCTACTCTTTGGAGTTTCACTTTGGTGATGTCTTGCATTATTTTAGGATTTATAGTTATTTGCAGGGAAAAATAGGAAGAGAGATGAATCTGTACTGTCTAATTTGGACCAAACATCTCCATAAAATTTTGCTTCCCAGTTTAAAAAATTTCATTACCTTGAAATCAGTTTTTAAAAATGTGGAATGAAGTAATAATCTAATTATTTTGGGTCTCATTAAGATAATTGTTTGTCCCAGCACAATTTACTTTATGGTTTTTCTTTTTCCCAAAGGTCTGCAGCGTAAACTCTGTCATTTGGTTTACATGGGTTCCTAGATACATGTGGCTTTGTTTTATATCACGTTTCATTGTTGAGTTTTTTTATTCCTGTGGCAGTACCATACTTTTTAATAAGTTCTTTTTATGTTATTCAGAAGTGTTGTAGTTATCTTATAATTCTCTTCACATTTTAAAATAGGCTTGTGAAACTTCTAAAAAAAATATCTAGGGACTTTTTTTGAAATAATATTTTTTTTTATCTATGTAATGATAATTAGCATCTTTATAGTACTGAGTGTTTTGATGTATAGTATTTGATGTATAAATGAACATGGTTTATCTCCCCATGTATTTAGATTTTCTTTAATATCTTTCAATAACATTTTTATACTTTCTTTGAGATCTTGTACATGTATTTATTAAATGTAATTCCAAGTGCTTTATAATTTTTACTATCATAAATGATATTTCCAAGTAGTTAAAATAAATAATCTGTCCCTTTGTTGGCTTTGAGGCTTCGTTCAGCAGAAATCAAGAAGAAGCCTATGAGCTCAGTGCAAGATCAACCTTCTGACTCCATGCCTCCTCTACAGCAGGAGTGGAGAGGGAACTCTCAAACTTGGAGTAAGATCACACCTCTGCAGGACACCATTGGCAGGAGACAACCGAATGCTCAAGCACACAGAATAAGACTGTCCATCTACAGGATATGCTTCTGTCAGCAGGAGCCAAATGGGAGATTCTGAGTAACACATGTTTCTGGTCAGCCCATCCTTAATCCTGTCTTTCTTCAACACTCCTACCCTGTATCTGTGTTCTTTTTGTGTTTATAAGAAGTTCAGGACTCCTAGTTCTTTTACTCCAGAACTCTAATTCTCCCTAAATCTCCTTATAGAACTTTTTCTGACCCATTTTCTCCATCCTTTTCCTGAGTCCTGAAACTTTTTCTTGTACTGTTCGCAACTCAAGATCACTGGTCAGCAAAATCCTCTGTATTTTTAACTTCTACTGTGAATGTTGCCTTCTCCTTCTGTGCTAATGTAAACCTAGCTTTTCCCTAGTTATAGTTTCTCCTGTAGCTGGTGGCTATAGTAAATATTAAACAATCTGCTCTTTGGAAAGAGAAATAAGCAAAAACCTTGATTTGTTGTACTTTCCAGTTTCTGTGTTATAAATGCATCAAAGTCATTCATTTACCATCATAATTTGGCAAATGTGGAGTTGGGAAGTCATGTCCACAGTCAGCAATTATAAACTAGTATGAGCTAGGGTTTCCTGGATGGGCAGTGGCTAGGTGTCTGACTCTTGGTTTTGGCTGAGGTCATGATCTCAGGGTCCTGGGACTGAGCCCCACAATGGGCACCATGTTCAACAGGGACTCTGTTTAGAGTCTTTCTGCCCCTTTTCTTCATGCACACATGTTTTCTCTCTCTGTGTGTCTCAAATAAATCTTAAAAAAGAAAACAAGATAGTATGAGCCAGCTTGGGTTCACCCTGTCTTATAGCACTTTTAAAGGTAACTGTTTTCTCTCCACTCAACTATAACATTGGACCTGGAGTTGAGATTAATGTCCTCTGTGCTTCTCATTTCTGCTTTCAAGTCCTTTCCCCTCCTTTCTTCATGAACACACTCTATCTTGAATATTGTATCATCAGATTATCCTATGTACTATAACTTTTTAGTATATGCACTTTTTCTCAGGTCACTGTTTTTTGTAAGTTTAAAAAATCACCCCTGTGACATTGTCACTTTCTTAAAAAATGATTCCTGCTATAATTTTTTATAATTTATTTTTTAATTTTTCATAATTTATAATTCTTTATGACTCTGGACTTTCAGTTCCTTGATAGCCTCTCCTTTAGTGATTTTGTTCCATTCTCAGTCATTCACTTTCTGGTTATTTTTTAGGCCTTGATGTTGGCGATAGCTGCCAGATTTTTAATTTCTTTTGCTACTTGAACCTCATCTCCCTGAACCCTGCATGTTGAGGTGTTCCAGAGCTCAGTTCTAAGGCCTTTTCTGTTTTCCATCATCACTCCATAGGTGATCTCATCCAGTCTCATGGTTTTAAATTACCTATATGTTAACAACTCCTTACTTCACATCTTCTACTGAGATCTCTTTCTAAAGTCTGGTTTTGTATATCCAACTACATGCTTGACACATACAGTTGGATATCAATTCTCCACTAAAATTCTGTCTTCTGATGTTATCTCTATCTTAATTATTGTAAACTACATTCCTCTCTAGTTACTTAGCCAGAAAACTGGAGTTATCCTTGAGTCACTTCTGTCTTATACACTTCACATCAGATATGAAAATAAATTATTTTGGGTCTGTCTTTGAAAGATATCCACACTTCATCTTTCCTTGCCACTAACACTATTAATGTCTGTTCTTTAGTTTTTGGTTTCATCATCTCTAATTTGGATTATCACAGTAGTGTTTTAACTGGTCTCTTTGCATTGTCTTTGTTTTCTTCTAGTCTTCTTTAAACACAGAAGCCAGTGATTTTCTTAAAACATAAGTCTATCCATAACATTTCTCTGCTTAAAATTTTCTAGTGGCATTCTATCAAGTGAAGTCATTATGGACTCTGATGCTATACATGATATGGCCTTATTTTAACTCTCTGACCTCATTTCCTGCTATTCTCCCATTTTTTACTTAATTCTGGCCACACTAGCCACCTACCTGTTTGTAGAACACTCTAGACATGCCCCTACCTCTAGGCTTTTTACTTTGAGGTTTCCTTTGCCCTCATTCTTCCTTCAGATATCCAAATGACTCATCTTATTTCCTTCAAAACTTTAATCAAATATCTCCTGGTAAAGAGACTGTCCATAACCACCCAATCTAAATTTTACTAATCTAAATGTTAATGCTCCCCCTCATTCCTTGATCCTTTCTCGGTCTCTTTCCTGCTTTTTCCCCCTCTCCATACATATTTGTGTTTTACTTATTATTAACTTGTTTATTGTACCTCTTCTCCTCTAGAATGTAAGCTCCATGAAAGCAGAGATATTTATGTTTTATTTACTCTTATATCTCCAGTGCCAAAAACATGACTAGCAAATAGTATTTATAAATATATGTATTTGAATGAATGTATACGTGAAAAAAAGTTACTTGTTATAGACATGACATGCTGTAGACATGAAATTGATTAAGTAAAATTTTTTATTGTTTATAAAATCATCTATGAATAATGATAATTGTGATTTTCCTTTTCCAAACCTGCAAAACAGTATGTACATTTATCTTTGTGCATAGTCTAGGACCTCTAGAAAGTTGTTGAGTGAAAGTGGTTGGAATGGGCATTTTTATTCTGTTCTTGATTTTAAAGGGAACATATTTCAACATGAACAAATGATATTTACTATAAGTCTTTGGTAGATGTTCTTTATCAGACTAAATAGGTTAACCTTTGCTTCCATGTTTGCTGTGTTTCTTTATTTGTGCTTTATCATGAGTTAGTGTTAACTTTGGTAAAAATAAATGAAGGGCAAACTTTTTTATCATGTTCAAGTGTTAAAATTTATTTTATTATGAATGAATATTGAATTTTCTGTTTTGAGATGATTTTCTCCATTAATATTGTAATGCGATAAGTAATATTATAGAATTTCTAATGTTAACATTCTCTTTCATTCTTGGTATAAAACTAAACATTCATTATGTGTTATTGATTTATTCATTGGATCTAATTCACTGTTTTTTAAAGGATGCTTGCTTCTATTTTATGAATAAAATGGCGTTTATTTTCTCCTTTTAGTCACTGTCTTTTTATAGCCTTATTATTATTGAGTGATTTGGGTGAATATTTCCTATTTATTTATTTACACATTTTAATTTAAATTCCAGTTAGTTAACATGCAGTACAATATTAGTTTCAGGTGCAGAATTTAGTGATTCAGTACTTCTATACAACATCTGGTCCTCATCACAATTGTACTCCTTAATCCTCATCACTTTTTTCACCCATCTCTGCGCCAACCTCCCCTCTGGTAACCATCAGTCAGTTTGTTTCCTGTTAGTTAAGACTGTTTATTGGTGACTGGTGCAAGATTATATCTCATTGTAGTTTTGATTTTTATTTCACTGATGAGAAGGGATGTTGAGCATCTCTTCAGGTGTTTTTTGGCCATCTGCATGTCTTTAGAAAATGTTTATTTATGTCTTCTGCCCATTTTTAAATTGGATTATTCATTTTTGGGGGTGTTGCATTTTATAAATTCTATATAGTTTGGATACTAGCCATTATGTTATTTGCAAATATCTTCTTTTATTCTGGAGGTTGCCTTTTATTGTTTCCTTCACTATGCAGAAACTTTTTATTTTGATGAAATCCCAATAGTTTGCTTTTGCTTTTGTTTCTCTTGCCTTAGGAAACATATCTGTGGCCAATGTGAGAGATGTTACTGGCTGCGTTCTTTTCCAGGATTTTTATAGCTTCAGGCTTCACATTTAGATCTTTAATCCATTTTGAATTTATTTTTGTGTATGGTATAAGAAAGTGCTCCAGTTCCATTCTTTTGCATGTTGCTGTCCAGTTTCCCAACACCATTAGTTGAAGAGAGTCTCTCTCCCACTGGTTATTATTTTACGCTTTGTGGAAGATTAATTGACCATAGAGTTTTGGGTTCATTTCTGGGTTTTCTATACTGTTCTATAGATCTAGGTGTCTGTTTTTGTGTCCAGTACCATACTGTTTTGATCACTACAGCTTTGTCATATAACTTGAAGTCCAGAACTGTAATGGCTCCAGCTTTTCTTTTCTTTTTTCAGTGTTCATTTGGCTATTTTGGGGTCTTTTTGTGGTCCCATACAAATTTTAGGATTGTTTGTTCTAACTCTGTGAAAAATTTTGTTGGCATTTTGATAGGGATTGCATTAAATGTGTAGATTGCCTTGGGTAGTATAGGCACTTTAACAATATTTGTTCTTCCAATCCATGAATGGATGGAATGTCTTTCCATTTCTTTGAGTCATCTTCAGTTTTTAAAATCAGTGTTTTATGGTTTTCAGAGTACATATCTTTCACTTCTTTGGTTAGGTTTATTCCTAGGTATCTTATGATTTTTAGTGCAATTGCAAATGGAATTGAATCCTTGATTTCTCTTTCTGCTGCTTTATTATTGGTGTGTAAATGCAACAGGTTTCTGTACATTGATTTTGTATTCTGATTTTACTGAATTTTGTTATCAGTTCTAGCAGTTTTTTAGTGGAGTCCTTGGAGTTTTCTATATAGAGTACCATGTCATCTTCAAATAGTGAAAGTTAGACTTCTTCCTTGCTGTATGGATGTATCTATTCATTTAGTTTATTTACATTGTTTTTCTATTTCAAATAATCCCAAGGGGCCATTCCTGTAATTAAAAATTATGTTCATGTCTCTGATTATTTCCTTAGGATAAGCCTAAAGAATTGGCATTATTGGGTCAAAGATTATAAATAGGTGGTTGTTCTAGCCTTTGTTTTGAAAGTGAAATGTAAATAAATCCTCTTTAAAAAGCTGTTTCTTTTATTCATGTTCTTTGTACATATTTTTTCTTTACCTCAAACTTCCCTTTTTTCTAAATAATGTGGTCCATTTTCTGTTACATATCTACTTCTTTCTTTGATTAGTATTTACTTGGTACATCTCTTCATTCCTTTATTTTCAATATTTCTGTAATATGTTTAGTTCTCTCCGGTAAAAAATGACATATAGATGATAATCTCTTTTATTCATTCCCAATATATATATATTTATATATAAATAAATATATATATTTATATATAAATAAAATATTTGGTTTGATATTTAGTGCTGTTTTTAACCTAACAAAAGGGACAATATTGTTATTTTATAAAGGCAATTTCTAAAGAGAATGCTTATTTAGATTTATCTACAAATTTATCTCATTTTTCTGACTGCTTCTAAGATTTCATCTTTGTCCAGCAGTTTGTTCATAATAGGTAAAATATTATTTCATGAAATATATTATGATTCCTGTATTTGAGTAGCATATCTTTTGTCATATCTTAAGTCTCCTACTCATTATTGCAGTAAATAATGCCTTTTTTGCTTTAAAAAATTTTGTTCTACCCAGAGCTTCAGTTAGATGTAAGTTATACTGTCTCATTCTGTCTTCCATTTTCTTCCTTCTTTTTCAAATTTTTAATATTCTTATCTCCCTGTGCTGCATTCTCAGAAATTTCTTCATTCTTCTAGCTCTCTATATAAAGATTTAAAAAAATCTTTTCTTGTGCTTTTATATGTGAATAGTTTTATACTTCTAAAGGCTACATTTGGTTCTTTTAAGACTATTCTTGACAATTATTGCTAGTTCCTTATTGCTTGTACTTGTTTGTGTGTGTGTATGCTTTTTATTTATTTAAGTGTTACTAAGATTCTGCTTCTCTATCTTATGGTGGTCCTCAAGCTTCGTTTCAGGATTGCAGCTCTGGTTTTGGCATTTATCATCAGAGCAACCCATCTTTTACATATATTTATTGTTAATAACTTATGTAAGATATATATATGTTTTTTTTCTTATTTTTGCTTCATCTCACTGTTGAGTGCAACAGTGTAATAAAATTATTTTTTACTTAGGTTTTAGTGGAAAAAAATTTCAAAGTATGTAGTCATATGTTGCTGCAATCAAAATATTGAATATTTTGATTTTAGTATTTAATTTTAGTATTATGATCCTTTTTGATATGCGTTTTGAGAGAATATAAGTAAATGGTAATCTATTTTTAATTTGTGAAGTAAAATCATAACAAATTTAAATGCTTTATTTGGACTTAAGATATATTATATCCCATGGATAATATCATCTTTTTATTAGAGTTGTCTTAGGATGAGAGGAGAAAAAAAAAGATGAGTTTGGGAAGTACATTTACTTTGTATAGGGTCTGTAAGAGTTTAAGTAATGTCAAAAAGGAGCGTTAGATTTGGATAGCAAATCTCATGAATCAGATAGTGGAGACTTAGTAGTAGAAAAATAGGTTTAATATTCCATGGTATACTTAGCCATTAGAAACTATGAATACCCACCATTTGCCTCAATGTGGATGGAACTGGAGGGTATTATGCTGAGTGAAGTAAGCCAATCAGAGAAGGACAAACATTATATGGTTTCATTCATTTGGGAAATATAAAAAATAATGTAAAGGGATTAAAGAGAAAATGAGAGAAAATGAGTGGGAAATATCAGTGAGGGAGACAGAACATGAGAGACTCCTAACTCTAGGAAACGAACAAGGGGTAGTAGCAGGGGAGGTGGGCGGGGGGTTGGGGTGACTGGGTGACGGGCACTGAGGGGGGCACTTGGCAGGATGAGTACTGGGTGTTATGCTATATGTTGGCAAATCGAACTCCAATAAAAATATACAAAAAAAAAGAAAATTAGGTTTATAAACTGCATGCAGTTACTTTATTATTTCATCTATTCTCATGGGAGATTTATTCATTGCATACATGTGGGAGTCAGTGGGTAGGAATGGGGAAGAGAGGAAGAATCTTGGTTTTAAGGATTTCACATGTTAGATCAAATGGTTTTTATAACTTTGGCACATAAGTGTGTATGTACTACTTGAAAGGTAATGTGTCAAAATATTTTATTTAGTCATATACTAATGTTTATCATTTACATTTAGGTAATTTATGAGTTAATTTTGTGAACTAAAATAATTCAACAAATTAGATTTTAATTATTAAATAAATTATCTTAATTTTGTTAATGGCTTATCTTAATAATTAGTAAATTATATTTTAATAAAGTATTAGATAAATAAAACACCAAATTTAATATTTAGGTAACTTCTACTTACCAGATAGAAAATTAAGATATAAATTAGCATATTCACTAAGAAAGCTTGGCATTTATTTAATGGCTGTAAGACAATTTTTCAGTATTAAATATCTTCTAAGACTTTTTTAATCCAAGTTTTAGATTTTCAGCAAAATCAAGAGGAAGGTACACAGATTTCCCAAATATCTCCTGCCACAACACATGAGTAGCTTCTCCCATTATCATCATCCTCAATGTAGGCGGTGTATTTGTTAGAAACAGTGAACCTACATTGACATGTAATCAGCCAAGTCTGTAATTATGTTATGGTTTCCACTATATATGGTTTCCTATAATACATAGATAGAGCCTATGTATTATATAGGTAGGACAAATGTATAATGAGAAGTATATCATCATAGTATCACATACAGTATTTTCACTGTTATAAAAATTCTTTGTGCTCCACTTATTTATCCTTCATGTCCCCAACCCCTTGCAACCTCTGACCTTTATACTATCTCTATTGTTTATTCTTTTCCAGAATGTCATGTAGTTGCAGTCATATAGTATGTAGCCTTTTTAAATTGGCTTTTTTTCACTTAATAATATCCATTTTAGGTTCTTTCATGTCTTTCCATAGCTTGATAGCTCATTTATTCCTAGTGCTGAATAATATTCCATTTTCTGTATATATTACAGTATATCCATTCACCCACTGAGGAACCTCTTGGTTACTTCCAAATTTTGGCAATTATTAATGAAGCTGCTATAAACATTCATGTGCAGGTTTTGTGTGACAAGTTTTCACCTCCGTTGGGTAAATATCAAGGTCATGACTGTTGTATTGCATGGTAAGGAATATTTATTTTTCTAAGAAACTGCCAAAATATTTTCCAATGTGGCTATACCATATTGCATTTCTACCAGCATAGAATAAGAGTTCCTGTTGCTCTACCAGCATTTGGTGATATGGGTATTCTGGATTTTGGCCATTCTAAGTAGTGTGTAATGGTATCTCATTGTTTTAATTTGCTTTTCCCTGATGACATATGATATGGAATATGTTTTCATATGCTTATTTGCCATCATATATATTTCTTTGTGAGGGGTCTGTTAATGTCATAGGTTTATTTAATTGGGTTGTTTGTTTTCTTATTGCTGGGTTTTAAGAGTTCTTTATATATTTTGGAGAAGTTTTTCTTTTTATCAGATGTGTGTTTTGCAAATATTTTTCCTCAGTTTGTGGCTTATCTTAATTACTCTCTTCACATTGTTTTGCAGAGCAGAAGTTTTTCATTTTAATGAAATGAGTTATTTTTTTCATGGATCCATACCTTTGTTGTTTTATCTAAAAAATATGCCATACTCAAGGTCATCTAGGTTTCTTCTTATGTCCTCTGTTAGGAGTTTTATAGTCTTACATTTTACATTGAGGTCTATGATCCATTTTGAATTAATTTGTGTGAGAGGTGCAGTGTCTGTGTCTAAACTCATTTTTTTTGCATGTGGATTTGTCCAGTTGTTTCGGCACCATATGTTGAAAAGATTGTCTTTACTACATGGTATTGCCTTGCTCTTTTGTCAAAGATGAGTTAGCTATATTTATGTGAATGTATTGACATTTGTTCTTTTGTGAATACCATACTGTTTTAATTACTGTAGCTTTATATTTAGTGTTGAAGTCAGGTAGTAGCAAGTCTTCTAACTTTATTCTTCTACTTTAATGTTGTGTTGTCTATTCTGAGTCTTTTGCCTCTCTATATTAATTTTAAAATTATTTATTCAATAACTACAAAACACCTTGCCTGAATTTGAATGGTGTTGCATTAAATCTAAAAATCAATTATTAAAAAATTGTTATAATTTCTTCCTTAATTGTTTGGAAGGGCTTACCAGTGGAACTTATTGGGATATAATGCTTTCTGTTTTGAAATATTAATTATTGATTTAATTTATTTAATACATATAGGCCTATTCAAATTGACTTTTTTTTTGTCAGTTTGGCAGATTATGTCTTTCACGTTGTTTCATTTCATCTAGATTTTCTATTTGTTGAGCATAGAGTTTATATTAACTTTTATTATCTTTTTGATGTCCATGTGATCTGCAATGGTGTCCTTTGTCATTTCTGAGGTTAGTAATTGTGTCCTTTCTCATTTTTTCATAGTTAGCTTACTAAAGACTTATCATCATTATTCATCTTTGAAAAGAATCAGTTTTCGGTTTTGTTGATTTTTCTCCATAGATTTCCTTTTTTCGATTTTAGTGATCTCTGCTCTAATTCCTACTTCTTCTGCTTATGTGAGATTTAATCTGCTCTTTTTTTCTAGCTTTCTAAAGAACTTTAGAAAATTCATTTTGTTCTTTTTCTTTATAATATATATACTTAATGTTCTAAATTTCTTTCTAAGCATTCCTTTCACTGAATGCTACAAATTTTAGTAAAATATTTTCAAATTTCATTTAGTACAAAATACTTTAAAAATTCTCTTGAGGTTTCTTTTTTGATTCATGCATTATATAGAAGTGTATTGTTTAATCTTCATATAGTTTGGGGTTTTTTTCAGAGTACTAATTTGTTTTGAAGGCATACTGTATGCTGGTTGACGTTGGCATAGCAGTGAGTAAATCAAACACAATTCCTGCCTGTATTTGGCACATACTCTAAGCCTTAAAATCTAGCAATTGACAGAGAGATAGTTACAAAAAAGTATTAAAGTTTCTCTGTTGAATAAATTATAGTATGTTAAAGGAACACAGAGAAGTATATAATTAAACTACATTTGAGGGATCCCAGAAGGTTTTCTGCATTAAGCAACATCTAAACTGAGGCCTCAGGAGGTTAGTAGGGAGCAAGCTAGGTAAAGAAGAGGAGAGTTTCTGGTAGCATGTACAAAGACCTAGAGGTCAGCCCAAAGGTTTTCAGTATGGCCAGTAAAGCAGGCAAAGTGCATGAAATGTCCAGCTGATCTGGGCCAAGCCATGGAGGTCTTTTGAAACTATGCTGAACAAGTTAGCACTTTATCGTAAGCTAATCCCTCAGACTCCTACCGAGGAGGCTGTGCTTAGGAACGTTGTATCCGAAAAGATCATATTTTAGCTCACAAAAATTGAGTTAAAGTAGAGCAAATATATAAGCTGAGATGTAGGTCAGGAACAAATGCAGCATCTAGGTAAGAGATGGGTACAGTTTGGCTTAAAAAATAACATTGTAGGGAGGGGAGTTGACAGATTTGAAATTTAGGAGGCTAAATGGTGGGTCTTCTTGATTGGATTACTTATGTAGTATGTGAGAACAAGAAAGGAAATTCCAAATATTTTTACTTAAGTGGCAGAATTAGCAGTGTTCTCATTCATTAGAGAAGAAGAACAGGTGAGGGAAGGATTTTGGAGGTAAGAATATTAGTTGGTTTGTGACTTGATGAAATTTGAGTGTCTGTGAAACATTTGAGTAAAAGCTGCCTAATTTACCGTTATATACATGGGACTGGAGATCAGGGTAATAGAGAAATTCACCTCATCAGCATCTATGTGGTATGACTAAATGAAAGGCCTCCATTGCAATGAGAAAGGAGGGCCTATGGGGTGGGGACTGGTTCCGATTATGGCAGAAAGTTAAAGTCAATGCTTTATAAACATGTTGAGGATATAGAAGAGTTTGTTAACCGCAAAATAGGAATGACCTGAGCTGCAATGAGAAGGTTGATTAAAAATGAAAGAGAATGAACATGAGGTGAAGAGAAGTGTAGAAAATCAGAAGGGGCACACATCTCAAGTGGTCACCTGAATGAGCAGGACATCATATGTAGTGAGTTTGCTGGCCTGAAGTTGCCAGAAATCATCAGTACCAGATGCCCTTTACTTAATGGGGAAGTAGGGTGGTGGTGAGGGGAGGGGATGTGGGAGAGACTTAAAGTCCTTTCAAGAGTCTGAATAGGTTATATTTCCAAAGTCCTGTATGTGACAGAAGGAGAGACATTGAATACAGCCTAATTCTGTCCCCTACACATGTGTTGTCTGTGAGCCATACACTACTATTTACACAGATTTGCAGAATGCATTAGAGGCCAGACCTTTGTGTGGTGAGGCTCTGATGTAGTCATTATTATCATTTGAGCAAATAGTTCATTTTTTATTTAGGTGGCAATATATGTGTTAAAAATACACAATTATTGGGAGCACTGGGTGGCTCAGTGGTTGAACATCTGCCTTTGGCTCAGGTCGTGATCCCTGGGTCTTGGGATCGAGTCCTGCATCAGGCTTCCCATGGGGAGCCTACTTCTCCCTCTTCCTATGTCTCTGCCAATCATGAATAAATAAATAAAATCTTTAAGAAACTCCCATACAATTATTAATGCACAGTTAACATACACATTACTTATTTTGGTTTTGCAAAAATGGGACTATATTATGCCTAACTTGGAACCAATTTTTTCACTTACTGTGTTTTTATGTGATTAAGTGTACACCTGATTCTTATTTAAATCAAAGATCTTTCCTTCCAATATAGTGTTTTTTTTTCTTTTAAACAAAGATTGAACTTTGAAATTCATTGTTCTTCAATTTTAAATAGCTAGGAATTAGTAAAAAGACATGATGAAGAGCAGTAAAATTTCTTATTATTTAAAGAAATTTGATAGTATTATTTTAATTTTGATTTTCAGTGCTTTATTTGTCTGTTTTGGAAGAATGCATCGGTAAATCAGACAATATCATTCTTCAAATTAAAATTTGATTTCTTGGATTTCTTATAGTGCATGTGTCTATTTTAAATTATTAAAATAATTTGAAGGAAATTATTCATTTTAGTGTTAATTACAATTCTTTTTTTTTTTTTTTTTTACAATTCTTACATTATATTATGAAACACAAGTTAAAATTATACTTTTGTGGTTATATTGACACAAAATGACTCAGTAATCTGTAGATTGTGCATTATGTTTTGTTCCTCTGAAATTAGATTCTTTGATAATTCAGGGCTGTCCTGTAGACTATTACTGAACATAGATAAGAAGGAATAAGTAATATTTTAATAGTTTGTACTATGTGCCAGGGACTGAATTACATGCTTAGCATTTTAATTTTGCAAACAACAATTTCTATTTTAGAAATAAGCTCCTCTATAAAGAATATAAAACTTAGTTGGAAATATACCCTTACATACCGGTAGTCCCCACAGTATGTGATTATCTTATTTAACTATATATATATATAGTATAATATACTTATTAAGGGTGTATATTTAGTTGGCTTCATAGACATTATTTTTATGTAAACAAAATATACAAAATATATTATAAAATATTTATAGTTTTGCACATTATGCATGCACTGTTAAACATGCATATACATATGTATCTAACACACACACACACACACACACACACATATACACACAAGACTGTATCAAGAACATCCTGTGTTGTTGCAGGAATTGGCATCCCAGAAGGGTAATCCTGACTCATTATAGGGGATTTCCAGGGTATGATATGAAGGGTTCTTAGGACAGATGCAATGTATTTTTGTGGCCTCTGTTTCTCAAGTGTGCTGCCCTGATGGGCATTTGGGTTTTCTGCTGTTAAATATTTTTGATGTTCTTCTTACTCATGGATTAAAAAAAAAAAGAATTATGCAAAAGAGCTTATAAATACCTTAAACCACTTTTAGCTATCTCAGATTTTGCTCTTGAGAGACAACTGTCTTTAAACATCTGTATCTGTGCTGCTTTTGCAGATAAATCTTATTTGTTACTAATATCCCCATATTTTACTTTTTGACTTAACAACTTCAGATGTTATTTATTGACTTCCTGATATGTGGGTTGAAAATTTAGGTCATTTACTATTTTATCATTATTGTTCCTCTCTTGATATGGTTATATCACTATCTTTATTTTTCCTTGTAAATAGAATAAAATACTTAGTAGTAGTTGATAGATTTAAACCTTTATGTTTAGATTCATGAACTATAATATCTCATGTCTTTCCTTTGTAAGATCACACTACGACAGCTCCTCTCTATTCTTTTCCTTCTCATTCTTCCTTCCATTTCCTAAAATCTGTCAGCAGTGATTTTATATTTTTCAAGATTGGTAACATTTACATTGTAATCTGCAACCAATTTTTAAATCTTTTGTGCTCTGCCTCTAGGTTGTTTATAAAAATTGAACACTTGTGAACTCCACTCCCATTGCTGTCATGATGTAAATATTGTTGTTTTTTTTATATAAAACCAAATAGCGTTCTGTGAATACTTATTTTTTTCTTTTCTTTATTTCAAAGCCTTGGGGCTACTCAAAATAGAATGTCCACATGTAGTATCCTGTTTTCACACCCCTGTGAATACTCAAAATTGAGCCAGATATTAGTTTTCTTCACATCTGTAGCATGCTTCTTTTGGTATAGATTTTCCACTTAAGTCTATAATTACCTTTCTAGTTTCCTGTAGGAAGAAAAAAGGTATACTTATTTCTGTACTTCTAATATTTATTATGTATATTGCCTGGAGTACATTACATTTTTCTTTTGAAGCCCACTGATTTTCTGTTCTAATGACAATTGGTTGCTGTATTATTTGGATGCTCCATTTCCAAGGCAGATTTTCATTTTCTAAAAGTTGCTTTTTTGTCTTTGTATTTCTACTTGCTCTGTTCCTTTATTATGTCCTAAAGTTTTTTCAAACTCTCAGTCATGTCATATTATTTATTTAGTGAAATCTATCCTCCACCCCCTCTGGTTGCAGCATTTTCCTAGATATCTTCCTTCCAGCTCTGTCAGGAGGGGTTACTTGTGGTTACTCTCTAGGTCTGCTGCCCAGATATTATCCCGATATTTCCTGCCACTTTCTTGGGTGGATATTTTGTTTCCTTTTTACTGGGCTTCATTTTCATTTTGTTGATGTACTTTCTTAAGTAACTCTTAAGAAAATTTGCAATTTTTACTAATCTAAATTTTGACCAAAGATGAAATTTCAGATTGAAAAAAATTGGCTTAGAACTTTGAAAGAATTGATCTTCTGTGTCCTAGTATTCAGTGATGCTGATAAGTCTGAAACAAATCTAATCCTTTTTATTTTATGATTTTTGGTTTTCTGAAATTTCACTATGATAAGTCTAGATGCTAGTTTTTTTTCACTTTTTAAATCGAGTTACTTACCACTCTCTAGGCAATTTGATTTTTTAGATTCATGTGTATGAGAAATATATTTTACATTTTTATCTGCTCTCTTTTGCTGGAATGCTTAGTTGTTGTTAGTCTTCCTGTATTAATCCTGTTTCACTTATACTTTCTCTTGTATTCCATAACTACATTTTTACAGAAAATTTTTTAGAGTGATACATTTGATTTCTAGTTCTTTCTTCTTTTGTAGCATCTTATTCTTTCTTTCTTTATTTTGTAGCATTTGTTCTTTCTTGCTTTCCATAGCATCTTATTCCTGCTTAGTTGATTTTAATGAATGCGATATATTATTTAGGGTACTTAGATTTTTTAATAATATCTTTTGATCCTGGCACTACTCCTTAATCTGGAATCTTGCTATTATTTTTATTTGTTTATGTACTTATTTTAAAATTTTATTTACTTATTCATGAGAGACACACGCACAGAGAGAGAGAGAGAGAGAGAGAGATGCAGAGACACAGGCAGAAGGAGATGTAGGCTCTCTGCAGGGAGCCCGATGCGGAACTTGATCCCAGGACCCCAGGATCATGACCTGAGCCAAAGGCAGACGCTCAACTACTGAGCCACCCAGGTGCCACTGCTATTATTTTTTAAAATATCTTTGGTCATCTATAATTGTGCAAGATTCCCTTCTTAGGTAGTTTCTGATTATTGATTATATGTTTGCTTATAAGAATGATTCAGTATAAAACCTGAGTGGGATTTCTTCGTGGATTAGTTGGGTTTGAATTGTGGCAAGGTTGGTACAGGATACATGGGTGAACAGCTGATCATTGCTCTGGTGCTTTGAAATGCCAGGATCCAGGGGGCTTGGCTTTGGGGTATCAATATCTATATTAATCATACTAATTATTGATTGAGTTCTTTTTTTTTTCAGCACTTTGATCAATTCTTTAGAAAAGAACAATTTCCCACTCAAGATCTAATTATCTGGCTCCTGATTATTCTATACTATAAGAATAGTATGGTAGGGGTAGGGATAGTGATGAAATGGGAGTAAAGGGGAGATAAGTGTTACATGTAGATCAGTGAGCCCTATATTTTTAGCTCCTTTTCTGACTGCTGGTCTAAAGCTTACTTGCTTTCTCCTAGTCCCAGTCTCTCTGGGGATACATAGATCAAGTTAGTTCTCTCTGAACTGTCCCCTTCATGAAAATTCTATGCTGCATTTCCCTTTCCTTGTTTCCTTTCTCAGTGCTTTTCAATCACTCTTTCTCTTTTCTCAGTATCCCATTTTGTTTTCTTTATCTCTGTGGAATTATGCTTTTAATTTTCTTTTAAATATTTTAGCTATTGTTTCCCCCACTTTCCTCCTCATTCTACCACCATTTTTCTCCCTAATGTGCTCTTACAGAAGATTATTTTAGTAGCACTAATTGAGGTCAAATAAAAATAAGAGGCGAGAAGGAATATATTTATAAGAAATGATCATGTTCTGAACTTTATAGTAGTTGTATGACACTTGTGACCTAGAGGGCCTTCAAGAAATAATGAGGTCCAATAACACTTAAGAGGTGCATATTTTTTGAAAATGAATATTGTTTTTCTTTTTACAATAATTGTGCATTAAAACCCTTCATTACTATTTTTTAGAAGAACCATTTACATACAAATATTGTAATTGTGGTTGCTTATTGTTATATGGACTACATTATCGTTTGGTATATTAGACTATGGGTTTTGAACTGAAAGAATGATTTAAAAGAACATGTTGAATATCAAAATGAAGATCATTTGATAATATATGAGATCTCTGTTAACAAGTCATGTTAAGGACGTATTTTATTTCACCTACTGCAGTAACTTAATCTCTATGTGAGATTTTCACATTCAAAAGGTTGGATTAGGGCAGCTAGTTACATGTAGTTTTCTTCCTGTTCCTAAACCACATTAACAAATGTCAAGTTGCATTTATGGTAATTCCTATGGATAATATTGCTTTCTTGGTTGTCACAGGATAAAGTTAAATTATCCATTTATTTGGTCAAACATTAAGCAATGGTCAAGGCAATATACATTAGTTAGAATTTTCATTTATACTGTGTCTTAGTTGCATTGTTGCCTAGCATGTGACATATCTCCCATTGACATTTGTAATGCATGTCAAAATGGCAGTGATGTTTATTGCCTTCTTTTGGAACTTACTCTTCATGGAAAAATAAACCCTAGATAAATGATGCATTTGATCTGATGATGAAGGATAAGAGCAGTTATATGTATTGTTTGGAATAATCTATCACAAGACACTGTCAGATAATCTTTAGAGAGTGTACTCATATTTTATATGCTGTATTTTTCTTCAGAGACAGATATTACCCATTTTTGAGATGACAAAAAGAGAGCAGAAGAAAATGGTTTGCTATATGAAGCAAAAACGAGTGCATTATTACTCACAAATAGTATTATTGTAAACTGGAAGACATATATACACATTTTTATTTTAAAAGACAAAGACCAAGAAGGGATTTTAGAACTTACACAGCAATGAAGGATGTGAATATAGGAATAATATGAGTTGCCTTAATACTCTTGAAAGAATTAAATAAGTTTCCTGAGGCAATTTAGTGCAACCATATATTGGATTATTCTGTTACATAAGGCTTGTATAGTTCTTTTCATAAACTACTGCCCTTATAGAGCTTCTGGAAACATTAAATATTTGCTGTAGAATGGCTTCTGGGTTAATTTTGGTAATTTTTGGTTCGGCTTTAAAAATTATTTTTGAGGGGTGCCTGGGTAGCTCAGTTGATTAAGCATATGACTTTTGATTTCGGCTCAGGTCATGATTTCAGGGTGGTGCATTGAGCCCAGCATTGGGCTCCATGCTGAGTGTGGAGCCTGCTTAAGATTCTCTCTCTGTCCTTCTTTCTTCCCCCTCCCACCCCACTTGCTCTTAGAACAATTTCCGTCTCCATCACTAGCTGTTATCACTAGAATCACAATGCCAATTTGACACTATTAAATATAGACGCTAAATATGTTATTTAATTTTGGTTCTTTCAACACTCCTGAAAGAGGAGATGATATTTCCATTTTGTAGTTAAGGATACTAAAGCCTAGGAGATTTTGTTAATTTGTACCAGATCATCCAATTAGTATGGAGCAAAGCTAAGCTCAAATTCAAGTCTGCCTCCAAAACCTTTGCTTTCTCCTCCATTACAGTTTTCTCTCATTTGCTTTATTATAATGAGGATCCTTAGTGAAAGCTAGTATTATCAAAGACACCTCATTTTTACAGAGCATCGTGGCTGTGTACATTTTCTGTATTCAGAATTGGCTTTAAAGGTTATTAAACTTTAAGATTTGATGCAGGAACCTGGAAGACACTTCCCATGGAAAACTTAATTTCCCTATATACCTACTCTAGAGACAGTGAGTAAAGGAGATGGAGGAAGGGATTCTTTTAGAAAGTCCAGTCAGGATGCTATAGTAAGTGCTTTGATCCTTGAAGGGGCAGCATGAGAAAAGAGTTTGGGAGAAAGAAGCAAAAGGTGGGAAGAAAATGGGAAAGGAAGTTCTCAAACACACTTTAGGTGCTTCATAAGATGGTTTAGGCCAAATAATTAATATCAGCAGAGACAAGAGAAGATGAAATGACTTTTAAAAATGAAATGGTTTCTGTATAAGAATATATCATTTTGCCCATTATAGACCCAACAATTTCAATCTACATTTAATCATATTCACTTTAAAACCTGACTTTATGACTTAATATGACAAGATGGACACAATTGTTCTTTGCATTAGCAATTATATTGAAATACATTATTAAAACGCTCTCAATTAATAAAATGGCAGGCTTCTCTTTATAGCTAATTTACTGAGGGAATTATCTTTTTTGGATATTAGAGCCTATTTTAAAGTATACTCTTTCCCATTTTTAACTTTGAACATGTTAATTTTCTGATACCTAAATGACTCTAATGACACAAAAAATACATGGTACACTTATGTACCAGTATGAACTGGCTAATGTTCTGTTTGAACAGGTGGGGATACACTCTAGAGATGCCATACTCCTCATAGTTTTTCAAAGATATCCTTACAGAATTTGACCTTTGGGAATCTGGGATTTTAGGGGTCTTGTTCAGGATTTGTCCTCCACCTAGGCTCTGGGGAATCATTTATAATTTGGAGAGTCTTTGAAACTAAGCGGAATTGTGACTTTCAATGTCAGGAATGTGTCTAGCATTTTTTTTTTTTTTTTTGTCAGAAATAAGGTTACATTCAAGGCAGGAGGAGAATGGATGATTGATGTATAATCCTGTTGGAGCAAAAGTTCTGTATCTTCGTTTTTACTGTAATCTGTAATACCAACATTCTATATGCTATTCTACTAACATTCTATATAATTTATAGTATATTAATTTATTAATTATTAGTTTATTAATTAATTTCTTAGTGTATTAATGAGATTTTAAAGATCTGTAATCTTATTTTGTATGCTGATATGGTATTTTACTGAGTTAAAAATCATGGTATCCATTTACCAAATAAAAGGAAGAGGGCTCTCTGGAGAAATGATGCTAGGGGCAGGGAACATATACATAATGAACCTGCAGTTTACAGTGTGGTGTCTGAAAGCAAAGGGCAAAAACATGTGCGCATATCAAAGGGAAATGGGATATTGAAGTTAACATGAAGGAGCTACCAATGACCAATGCTGTAATAGTTTGAATAAATAACGTGGTATTATATTATAACTCCAAGAATGATAAATATACCTGTCAGTACTTATATTGATAAACAGATGAGTAACTATATAAATATATAATTAAAGAAGGGGCAACTTTTCATTATAGAATTCCAAAATAATACAAGCACATCTTTCTGTGTCAGCTTCTGTTGTTTCATAGAATTGTTTTTAGTAATTGCCTAGCATGGCATTATTTGGGCATAGTATATTTTATTTAGAACATGCATTTTTGACATTTAAGCTTTCTTCTCTATTTCCTTGATATTGGAAATAATTGCCAATCAAATACTTGCATATATACTTGTAGTCAGTTATTGATTTCTGTATCATGGTTTTGTGGTTGTAAGCATCATAAACTTAGTCAACTTAGTGAAAGCTTAACAGTTTATTGGAAGGAAGTGAATAAATCATGCAAATAAAAGTTTGAAGGCGTAAGTATTGGAAAGAAGAGAAGCCACAGTATTTTACTCTTGGGATGACTAAATTGTTTTTTTTTTTTTTCCTCAGTTTTTAGGTCAACTGACTCAGTGATAACTTTCCACAGAGAGGGCATCTTGGCAGCTTAGCCTGGGTCGGTCCTTGAAAGGCAAGGTGTCTTGGATGACTCCATCCAAGACTGTTTGCTAACATTGAAATAATTCTTTTAAGCACAGTATGACTGCTGAAGCCAGGATAAGGGAAATGGAGCTGAATGGCAAATATGAAGGCCTTTACTACATTATCATAGTATAACCTCCTCTAATTGGAACATCTGTGTCTGGCAGTATATTCATGTAAAATATGCATGTTCTGCAATATTTACCTTAGAAAAAGATAAACCAGCTGTACTTCTTCTAAAAGTGAGGAAGTGCTCATTTTTCCATATTATCATCAATATGTATTTATCATATTTGCCAGTATGACAAAAGAAAAATATTTACCATTATTATTAAATTAGCATTTCTTTGATTATTAGTGAATTAAACATTTTATTATGTTTATTGGCCATTTGCAGTTCTTATGTAATGGAATATCTGCACAAGTTCCTTATTTCCTACCTACGTAACTTATAAATGTTAGTTATTGAATAAGGACACTAACTTCCTGTCTTTCATGTACATTGCAAAGAATTGTGTAGACAGTATTTTCTACTATTCTTTTAAATTGGTTTATGACAATGCTCACCAAGGAACCTTTTAGTATTTTGTTAAATTCACTTGTCATTTTATTGGATTTTTCCTGATATTTTCATAAAAGTTCTTCTTCATCCAAATATTGTAACAATCACCAAAATTTTCTTCTAGTACTTTTATAGTTTAATATTGTCTTTTGTTTATCTCAAATTTATTTTGGTATATCTGGTGTGATGTTAGAATGCAGCTCACTTTTTTCCTATAGATAGGAAATGGCTCATTTTTTCCCAATCTATACAGACTTAGAAATTTACAATCTATTCAGACAAAAATGTCTCAAAATTTGTATAATGCATTAGCACTGCTGAGTAGTTTCTATAATGAATATGTATCCATATTTTTACTTGTCTTTCTAGTAAGAAGATATTATAATCTTCTCTTATACTACCATTATCTCAATAGATTGTCTCCATAAGCTGATGATTTAAAGGTTAGAACAGGCATGCATTATATACATATAATCTCCTACTTTAAAAGGCTGTACTCATTAAGATATTTTCATTGATATTTTACTCCTTGAGTGAATAGCCAAAATTTCTTTTTTTTCTTTTGAATGGAATTAAAGATTAAATTTCAAATAATTCATATTGGATCGGTTTCCCCAAAGCAATGAAAGCAAGGGCAATGATGATACTCTCCAAAGATAATCACTATATTAAATTATAGGGATCTATTCCATGATATTTCAACTCTTGTTTCAAAGTCCAATATCCTAGCCTCTTTTATAATGAATGTTTATAAAAGATTATTCTGGCAAATGGTTTTCATTAAAATATCCAGTGCAAATTTAATATCCTTTGCCAGATATAAAATTCATCTAAGGAATAGTGCATCTTATTTTCTAGATAGTGATTTTGAGGGAAATAGTACTGAATGAAAAATAAAAGCCCTTGTCTCTTATGTTGTTAAACAAATAGTTAAAAGCTGTTATAGGAAAGCAATAGGATAAAATATATTTAATGATATAAATAATTAGTTATTTGGGCATTGTTCATCCATATGGAGCTCAGTATAATTTGGTTTAATATTTATTAAATCTATAAAGGCTGAAAATTGTATCACATTGCACTAATTGTTCAGGACTGAAAACAAATCTGTGCTCACTTGACTACTTCAAATTATCTATTTTAATGTGTTCCTTCAAGTAACAAGTTCATACAATATGTATTTAGGGCCAGAGTTGGCAGTCCTTAAGATGTGTGTCCAGGCTTCTATTACTTGCAAAGCTCTGGAATCTTAGACAAGTAATTTAACACTGGTCTTTGGAACCAGTTCACCTTTCTCTTAGTTATCCTCTTTCCCTTTTATGAAAGGCAGATATACCTTTTATTCCTTATATCTTTTGTGTCTTTTAATTCCTAGGTGCTGATGAAATTAGATTTCTGAGAACTAACCTAAGTCATTCTCAAATTTCTGTCAGTCAGATATAGCTGAAAGTACATTGTCTTTGAGTCATAAGCCCTGAGTTTTAGTCCAAACTGTTATTTATCAGCTGTTTAAATTACTTAGTCATATTTTGCTGCAAATTTCCATCAGTGATGTCTAGGATATGAGGAGGACTAAATTGGGCTACTGAAAGCAATGTTAAGGGTTTTCATACTTGAGCTAGTAAGAACTATCTGTGACTAGTGGAGGCATTGAATAGGAAGGGAGATGACACAAAAGATCAGTGTTGCTTTCTTCTGAAAACAGATTTATTTGAGCCCATATGTCAAGCAGTGAACATGTTGGACATTTAGAAAAATGTGTAGTACTGTAGACTTCTGGTACTGTATCATTAAATTTATTTAATTTACCACAAATAAAATTGCTTTCAGTATAATTGTATTGTTAGATTGTTTTACTCTTATCAAACATTAAACATAATGTTTTATTTAGTCAAATAGCTTATAAGTTATTTGAGGGTCAGAAGTACTAGTTGTATTGTATTATATGTTGAATTTTCTCATGCTACCCACAACCAGCAAATCTTTATCTGAAATGACATTCCTGTCCTAATACCATTTAATTCCTTTTTAAATACCATTAAATTCCTGTTCTTTTATGGGAATATTTGCATTAATCATCGCTAGTGGTACCCTTGGACTAAATCTTTTACATTTCTTGATTTGAAGTCTTTTTCATCCTCAGTAGAGCACGTAATACTATGCAAAAATAGAAACACTCTTAGTCTTTAAGCATTTTGATGAAAAGTATGAGGTTTAGAGTCACATTGCCCATGTCTTGTCTCTTACTAATTTGGGACCTTGAGCAAATTAATTTCTCTGACCTTCAACTTATCATCTATAAAATCAGGATTATAATACCCCTTTTTAAAATAACTTTTATTAGATTTAAATAGTAAAGTGCATAGCATTTAATCAGGTGCTCGGCACATGGCAAGCCTTTATATTTTTACTATAAATAAGAATCTATATTTTAAAAATTCTTTCTTAATATTTTTGTCCCTTCATTTTGAAAGTCTTGTATTCTTTCTTAAAACCAGTTTATTCTACCATAGATCCTTCCAAAATAAGAATGACTTCCATGCTCCCACAAATACTTCAATCTTACAGGTCCTTGACTTGTTCTACTTCAGTGAGCTTTATTTTGTATCCCAATCCCACAGTCATTCCCTAATATTTTTTTACATGCTCAGAGAAATGTAAGTGATTGAGTTAGGAAAATGCTTGATAAATCTTGATTTATTGTACCTTGATATCCCTGGGATTTCTTGCCTATTACTTTATCTTTTTCTTGTGCTGTCTTTCTTGCTAGCTTTGTGGCTATGCAGAATGTTAATGTAGGCTTTCCTTAGTTAATACAGTTTTAAGTTCGGGCCTCTCAGTCACTGTCAGTTCACGTTCTTTTGGTTGCTAGTGACAGAAACCCGTCTCAACTAGCTTGAGTAAAAACTCATCCCTAGTAGCTTAATTTTACCTTAAAGTTGGGAAATCATTGGTTAATGTAATTGAGAAGCTCACATGCCAGTTCTAGATTTAGGGAAGATTAAATCTGAAATATTCAAGCCATGCTCTCATGTTGTTTTCTCTCATCAACTCTGTGTCTCTCTGTCTACTTTTGCCTTTCAAGCTTCCTCAATCTTTTGGCTCTCTGATCCAATTAGGTTTTATTTTCAGGCATGGCTAGTAAATTCTGGTCCTACCATTGCTTACTAAGCTTTGCACCAAATTCCCATTGGTCTTCTTCAAGTGCTCTTAAATATCATTTCCCTCCTTGTGACTAGGCTTTATATGTATCCTTACTCAACTTCAAATCACCTACCTTTGAAAGATGGGGTAATATCAACTAGACCAGTAGAAATTATTCACCAAATAATTATTTTTTCTATTATTATTTACGTAACATGAAAAAATATATATACATAGAAAGTTCAGGGTTAGTGAACCTCATGCCAGTGAACCTCAAACGCCATGGAAACCTCCTGCATTTGGGATCTTGCTCTATGTATCTCTTCATCTGGCAGTTCATTCATGTGTTTTAATACCCTTTTTATTTTATTTTTTAATTTTTTAAAATATATTTATTTTTTATTGGTGTTCAATTTGCCAACATATAGAATAACACCCTCTGCTCATCCCATCAAGTGCCCCCCTCAGTGCCCGTCACCCAGTCAACCCATCTCCCCGCCCACCTCCCCTTCCACCACCCCTAGTTCGTTTCCCAGAGTTAGGAGTCTCTCATATTCTGTCTCCCTTTCTGATATTTCCCACTCATTATTTCTCCCTTCCCCTTCATTCCCTTTCACTATTTTTTATATTCCCCAAATGAATGAGAACATATAATGTTTTTCCTTCTCCGATCGACTTATTTCACTCAGCATAATACCCTCCAGTTCCATCCACATCGAAGCAAATGGTGGTTAATACCCTTTTTAATAACCTAGCAATCTAGTAAGCAAAAAATATATATACCATATAAAATATTAGATTTAGAATTTTCTTTCAGAGAGATTTTTTTGAATGAACTTTTAAGGCTCTAATTAATTCCTTCTGTTTCTGTTGGATGCTGCCACAAGCATCGTTTCCTCAAGGAAGTTTTTCCCTTACCTTTCACTCTAGGTCAGAGTCTTTTGCTATTCTCTACCTCACAGAACCTAGACCTTTGTTTCTTTTCTTTTTAGAACGTTATCTCTGTTTATAAATCTATATTTATCAATAAAATTATTGATTATGTTTATTTCCCTCATTCTAAGCTCTGAGAGAGCAGAGAATCTCTGTCCTTTTGTGCATTGCTTTCTCTGAAACTTATCATAGTGTCTGGCTTAGAATAAGTGATTTTTGAGTGGATGAATATAAAGAGCTATTATGTGACAGAGCTGGAATTTAAAATCAGATCTGACTCTGAAATCACTATTCTACAGTGACAGGATATTTTTCGCATATTATAATAACAAATTACTGTAATGAATGTCTAGTTCTTGTCTTGAACTAAAATCAATAAATGAATTTTTACCTTTTTTAGTTTAATCAGATTATTTTTATAATTTGTAATAGTAATAAAATGGGAATTTGGTGAGAGAGATGGTGGTTTCATGTGCAGAATTTTGAAGGATGTGACCCTTATGGGTAGACCAGTGAACGTCTACCTATTGGCACTAGCATTGGGAGGCCAGAAGGCAGAATGAGGCTCCCAGCTGTGGTACTTGGGGGACTCAGGCACCAGGCAGTGAGTGTGGCACTGCTTGCTCACTTTGTTCTTCTCTTGGTCTAGCCTCAAAGTGGAGTGGGCAAAGTGTGTCAATGACAATGAACTGGTTCTGTGGGAAGAGTATATACACATTAGGGGAAACACATAGGCAGATTTTGTGTTGTTTACACTTGTATCCAAAAACGTCTTAGAAGGAAGCAGAAATGATTCGGTATTAAAAAGTGAGTTGATTTCTGACAGAATTTGAAATCTGTTCTCATTCTCTCTCCATTTATTCCTCTTTCCCTCTCTCCTATTCCTATCCCTCTATTCCCACTCCCTCTTATCTTTCCTGTATCTACTGTGACTATTAGTACTTTCCTTAATTAACACCTTACCTTTCCCTAATGGCATGTGGGAAGTGCATAACCACAGTCCTCCAGTGAAATTGAGGTGATAGCCATATTATCTGTATTTTCTCTGTTCACTATGTAGATTATAATAGTTTTATGTAATAGAAAATACAGAACAGTCTTGCTATAATAATTTCAATGCTTCGTTTTTGATGTCAACAAAATGTTGACCTGTTGTTTTAAAATAAGAGTATATATTTCATTCCCAAATTCTAAATTCTAACATTTAAACATTGTAAATATTATTTATTTCCTTTTCTTTTATATCTATATCTATCTATCATCTATATATATATAGTTACCTTTTAGCCTGTAGAATAATATCAAGATTATACTTTCTTTATATTTTTCTTACAATTTATAACTTTGCTTTCTATATACTTAAAAATAATTGAATTGAGATTGACACTGTATTTGTATTCTAGGTGTGGTATCTTCAGAATTTCTTTGGAAATATGACCCCAAATTAATGTCATAGTTTAGACTTACTTCTTCATCTCTATATATACTTAGCCAAAATTTTCTCAGAATTAAAGATATTTGGTTGCCAACTTGATAATTATACTGCTTGGGAGTGACTTTCTGAGCAGCCTGGGGTTGCTTATTAGCCCCATTCTGGCTGGGCCTCAAGATCTGTTGCTGCCACAATATAAAGCAGTATATCTCATAAGCCTGACCACAGGCTAAGCGTCTTTTTTCATAATTACAATGTAATGCACACCCAAACCTAAAAATGGAGTGGTCGGCTTCTGCATGTTCTGAGATTTATATTATACATCTTAATACCTTGTTTCTTTATTGTTTAATTAGAATGGATGAAATATTGTAACTTAAGTATAACTTGCTTCATTAGATTGCATTCAACTAATCAGTTATGGTTTCATTCTATTCTGAAATTAACATATTCTTCCTGTATGGTAGACATATACTTCTTATAGAGGTCCAAATTTTATTTTGTTTTTCTCCAGTGGTTTTGTCTGATTCCGTGTTGTAAACTTCTGAAGTCATTCTAAAGACCTTGAAAACACCTAGAAGTAATTCTAATTTAGCAGAAAAAATCACTTCAGCATTTTATTTTTTGAAATCTAGATTTCAAAACTACCTATTTAGCAAATACCAGATAATAAAATTTGTCTATCCAAAGTTTGAACTTTTACCCATATTTCTTATCCCAGCAATTGGAGGGAGCCTTGATGTTCTTTTATCATTAATTAAATTTCTTAAATAATATGATAAAACTTATTATTGAAATCCAAAGATTTACCTGAGGAAAAAGAAAAATTCAAATGTGCTTTTTTGCATAAGGCATTTTATAAATGTTTTATTATTGTTCATAATAATAACATTATAAAGATTTTTCCTGTCTCCCGTTGCTGGTAGTATGGTTAGAAGAGTTTGAATTCTATAATCATGTACTTTCTTAATCATGCCCTACTGGAATTTCAAGTGTTTCCAGAAGTCTTTACCTTGTACTCCATCTGTGATGTACAACCTGAAAGAACTCAGATAATCAATGGTATACACTGTAATGCCATGCTCTCAATAAGTCTCCTCTAAAGGAGACTTATTGAGCATGTATGGCAGGAAGTAGACTTAGTAGAAGGAAGGAGCATATACATTTGTATGAATCAGGGAGGGAATGAGGGTTCCCATACTGAAGTCAGAAATGAGTTGAGCCATATGATTATTATAGAAGTGTATAATCCTTTGCTTATGTACCATACTGTCTGAAAGAGCATGTGGGTCCAGTACCAGAGAGGAAAATCAAAACATCCTAGTATTAATGGATTGATTGTTCCCAGAAAAGTGTGATTTTTTTTTGAAATCCTTCCCTTCAAATTAAATCATACTGATTAAGCCTTAAATGGGCAACAGGGAGTCCTTCTTTTGTGTCTGTCCCAACCTGCAACACACATACATATGCCCTGGTCAAGATCCTTGTTGGCAAGGCCATGATAGATCATTGTTGCTATCAGTAAGGGTGAGCTTAAGTCTTTTAGATTTTTCAGAATTGAAATATCTTTCTTTAAGATTTTATTTATTCATTCATGAGAGACACAGAGAGAGAAAGAGAGAGAGGCAGAGACACGGGCAGAGGGAGAAGCAGGCTCCATGCAGGGAGCCCCATGCGGAACTCAATCCCAGGACTCCAGGATCAAGCCCTGGGCTGAAGGCAGGCGCTAAACCGCTGAGCCACCCAGGGATCCTCAGAATTGAAATATCTATACTCACATGCATAACCTACAAAATTTCCTCTCGCTAATACTGTGTATGTAATTCTCAGCAAATTTTCCATGCATTGTTTTGTAATCAAAGTCTCCACCATGACATTTTAACAAACACTCCCATATAAAAACAGAAAACTACTTGGTTCTTCAGAAAAGGGAGAGGGGCACCTGGGTGGCTCAGTGGTTGAGCATCTGCCTTTGACTCAGGTCGTGATTCTGAAGACCTGGATATATATATATATATATATATATATATATATATATATATATATATAATTTGTTTTGCAGGTTTTTTTTTTAAGATTTTATTTATTTATTCATAGACACAAAGAGAGAGGCAGAGACACAGGCAGAGGGAGAGGGAGACGCAGGCTCCATGCAGGGAGCCCGATGTGGGACTCGATCCTGGGTCTCCAGGATCACACCCCAGGCCGCAGGCGGCACCAAACTGCTGAGCCACCGGGGCTGCCCTGTTTTGCAGTTTGTAAACTTGCTCTGGTGAGTACCTTTGAACTTAAAACTTTTTAAATGAACTTATTACCATTTTCATACTTCTTATTTTTTTCTTTTATTCTTTAACTACATCCTTTAATTTCCCCTACTTCTATTCCCACTGTTCCCAAATTGAGAGCAAACTATGTTCTGGGGCACCACAGTAAACTCAGAGGGACTCTGCCCTATATTTTCACTTTTTAAGGAAACACAGTGACATTTATTGGATGCTGCTCAAACTGCTGGCATGACATAGTTCATCCTTAGATGATGGCTACAGTGGCTTCAACAATGTCATATCTTTGCAAAGGTGCATTCAGAAAAACAAGTACTGCATGAAAATCATTGTGTAACTGGAGCTGAGGGTAGATAGCTCCAACTTGATCAGTTCAAGGTTTGAGAAATAGTGGGCCCAGTTTTTACTTAAGAATGAAAAAAAATTAAAAAAATTAAAAATTATTATTATTATTTTAGTCTCTTTGTATTTTTTTTTCAAATGTACTATTATTTTGTTCAGACATAAATACTTACTAGGTTGTTTGGACCTAACCTCTTAGTAAACAAACTATAGTGTGTTTCTTTTGGCCTAGAGCTGCCTGAAGGAGCCACAAATTGAGAAACTTTGGGAACCTCTGTCCCATTCAACAATCATTGTGCTTATTCCATTATCTTCTTTCTTTTTATCTTGGTTCTTCATTTTTTGGTTGCTTCATTTCTACTTTGTTATTACATATAACATATATACATAAGTCGTTTGTTCTCATCCACTTTTATTTTAGCCTTATGTATATTAAAATATCACTGTCTCTTGTTTTGCTCAAGCATTTCCAGTCATCTCTTGGTTAAGACTGAAGTGTTACTAGGTTCATGAAGAAGGGCAGATGAGTACAGAATTCCCTAAATTCCTCTGTGTTTAAATCGTTTTTCTACAGTCTTGATATTTGAAGGATGGTTTAGTTGCATTTTAAAATATTGGTTCCTATGTTATTGAATTTTTTCTTTTTTAACTTGCTGCACCATTGATATCCTTCTTTTTATTTTATTTTTTTAAAAGTTAATGCCATTACATTTTTTTCTTTTCTATATTTGATATTTTTGCCTGGGGACCTTGAAGTTTTGTTTTTGTTTTGGTGTGTGTGCGTGTGTGTTGTTCTGGTTTTGTTTTTGTTTTGAGGTCTAATAATTTTACTAGGATATGTTTCAGAGTTGATATATATTTTAGGCTAATATTTCCCAATTCTCATTGGTCTTCTTTCAATATGTAGGTTTGAGCCTTTTTAAAATTTTTGGAAAATTGTTTTGGATTTTAATTTAAATAAAATTTCTGTTCCATTGTTTCACTTTACATCTTTAGGGATGTACTTATGCAAATGTGATTCCTTCTTTACCTGGCTTCTATTTCCCCCACATTCTTTGAAATTTTCAACTACTTTCTTTCCCTCATTTTTATCCCGTTGGTTGTTTCTCTGCCTTTCTTCAATGTTTCTTAATAAATATCATTTTGAATCTGTGTTCTCCCAGGTAGCTTGCAATTTATTTCTTATTTCTGAGAAAATACTGTCTCTTTCTTTCATTTCTTTCTTGAATTCAGTAAACAATTTTTCTTTTTTTGTCCATTTGTTTTTAACTTTCAAATTTCCAATTTAAAATGCTTTTCCCTCAAATGCCTCTTTGAATGTATTTAGTTTTATGTTGTGTCATGCAATTTTCTTTTGCTTCATGTTTGTTTTTTTGAAGGGAATTTTCATTTCAGATGTGACCAATATTTTTTTAATTTTCCAGATATTTTTTGTAATAATCCTATGTGGATTATTTTTCCCTCTGTTCATTGTTGTTGATTTGAGGTTGTTTCCAAGATTTCTAATTCCCCCCCCCTTTTTTTTAAGACTTTATTTATTTATTTATTAAAGACAGAGAGGGAGAGAGAGAGAGAGAGAGAGGCAGGCAGAGGGAGAAGCAGGCTCCATGCAGGGAGCCCGATGTGGGACTCCATCCTGAGCCTCCAGGATCACGCCCTGGGGCGAAGGTGGTGCTAAACCGCTGAGCCACCCAGGGGTCCCATCTTTTTGCTTGTCTTAGACGTTAGTATATTAGCCAGGCCCAATATCTTTTTGGTGTTTGCATGGTATATATCTTTTTCTTTCTTTTCTACAATTTTTGTTTCCATATATTTTAGTTTTGTATCTTAAACTGCATATGCTATACCTGAATTTCGCTTTCTGTTTTGGTCTGACAGGCTACTGATTTTGAATAGAGCATTTACTCTATGACAATGAATTAGATGATATATGGGGATACATTTTATTATGTGATTATTTTCTTTTTATTTGTGCCTCATGTTTATATTCCTTTCTTTTTTCTTTAGCCTTTTTTTCTAAGTTATTATTATTTCATTTTCTATTAGCTTGATAATTTAGTAGATATGTTAGAGACTACTACCTGAATTCTTTGTTCATTGGATTTTAATACAAATTAATACTTTACCTTTTCCCATGATCTTAGAGTTTTATTTATTCCTCTTACAGTTTTACTGTTACTGTTGTCACATATCTTGATTTGTATATATTTCAAACTTTATAAGACTTTCTGATTATTAACACAGCCTATTTTCTTTTAGATGTGGTTAAATATTTGTCTATGTCATTTATCATTATTATTTTATATATTCTTGAATTTCCATCTGAGATCATTTTTCTCCTAACTGAAGGTTTAAAAAAATTTCCTTAAATATAGACCAGCTCATGAAAAATCCTCTTATTTAATTTTGTCTGAAAATGCCTTTGTTTTGTCTCCAATTCTGAAATATAATTTTACTTGATAGCAAATATTTTTTTTTCCAAGTTTTTATTTCAATTCCATCTAGTTAGCATACAGTGCAATATTTGTTTCAGGTGTAGAACTTAGTGATTCATCACTTACATACAAGACCTGGTAATCATCACAAGTGCCCTCTTTAATACCCATCACCTGTTTAACCCTCTCCCCTACCACCTCCTTCCAGTAACCATCAGTTTGTTCTTTATAGTTAAGAGTCTGTTTCTTGGTTTGTCCCTCTTCCCCCCGCCAGGTATGTTTGTTTTGTTTCTTAAATTCCACATATGAGTGAAATCATGGTATTTGTCTTTCTCTAACTTATTTTGCTTAGTATAATACCCTTTAGTTCCATCCACGTCATTGCAAATTGCAAGATTTCATTCAATGAATAGCAGATATTTTCTTCTAGCACTTTTCAGATACTGTTCCATCATCTTCTGGCTGTCCTTGTTCTGTTGAGAAGTTGACTGTAATTCTTACTATATTTCTTTTCAGCACAATATATCTGTATTTCCCTCTGGCTTCTTTTTTTTTTTTAAATTTTTATTTATTTTTGATAGAGAGAGAGAGAGAGAGAGAGAGAGGCAGAGACACAGGCAGAGGGAGAAGCAGGCTCCATGCACCAGGAGCCCGACGTGGGATTCGATCCTGCGTCTCCAGGATCATGCCCTGGGCCAAAGGCAGGCGCCAAACCGCTGCGCCACCCAGGGATCCCCCCCCCCCCGTTTTTTTTTTAACTTTCTCTTTTTATTTTTTTTTTCTTTATTTATGATAGAGAGAGAGAGAGGCAGAGACACAGGCAGAGGGAGAAGCAGGCTCCATGCACCGAGACCCCACGTGGGATTCGATCCCGGGTCTCCAGGATCGCGCCCTGGGCCAAAGGCAGGCGCTAAACCGCTGCGCCACCCAGGGATCACCCCCCCCCACCCTCTGGCTTCTTTAAAGATTTTATCTTTATCCTTGATTTTCAACATAAAGTTATATTCTGAAATACATACATATGGTTTTCTTTTTTTTTTAAGATTTTTTTTTTCCTTTTTCTTTTTTTTAAGATTTTTTAAAATTTATTTATTTATTCATAGAGACAGAGAGAGAGAGGCAGAGACAGAAGCAGGCTCCATGCAGAGAGCCCGAGGTGGGACCCGATCCAGAGTCTCCAGGATCACGCCCTGGGCTGCAGGCGGCGCTAAACCGCTGCGCCACCAGGGCTGCCCTGGTTTTCTTTTCTTGATGTTGTTTATCAGTTTGGAAAATTATCAGCCATTATTTCGTCAAATATTGCTTCCTCACCATTTTTTCTCTCTTCTTATCTGGGATGGTATTTTACACTTCTGTAGATATTTATTTCCTTTTTTCTTCTTCTTTTTCTGTATATGTAATGTCTTCCTGTGTCAGCCAGATTATTTCCTTTAGATAAGTTTTCCAGGTCACAAATTAACACCTGTGACTGACTTTTCCATCATCTGCATTCCCTGTGGGTGAGTTCATAATATTCAGCATTTCTTTGGGATTTTGGTCACATTGTTTTGAGTTTTATATGCCTGTTTTTGTTTATTTGTCTAGTTTTTGCTTTTTGAGCATCAAATAATATTTCTTTTAAAAAAGTCTGATTTGAGGCATGAGAATGATACTATCTTTTTCCAAAGTGTATTTATGCTGACATCTTACAGGTAGCCATGCTGGAAACACTATCAATTGCATTATTACCTTATTCCAACTAGTGATTGAAGTAATTCTAAGTTTAGCTGTAATCTTTGGAATGTCATGTCTATTTCTAATTTCCTTTTATTCCTCAGTTTCAATATAAAGCCTGGATTATTTACCAAAACCCATACTTAGGGCTCTCAGGTATGGTTTGGTCCTTTTTGTCTCAGTCTTTTGGCCTTCTCTAGCAAAATTACCTGAAGCCAAAGCTTCAGGAGGAAACAGATTCCTAATGCCAGGCTGACCTACATGTGTGTCTCTCTTCTCTTAGAGCTTGACTCCATTATTCTTCACCACACGGTTAAAATATCTGATGCTTTCAAATACATTTTAATGGGAGGCTTGTTTCACATAACCTCATTCGTCGTTACTGGAGCTCTCTTCTGCTTTGAGGAGAAATATTTATAAGCTTAAATTTTTATGTTTATACACAGAATATACTACTTAATGAATAATTTAAAATAGAATATTTTCATTGAAAAATGTGATATAATTCTTAGAATATATTTTCCCCAGAAGTTTCAGTGTCTCCAGTGTCTATAAAAGTTATTCTCTGTTCTTCCTGTTTTTTCATGGTCTTGTCATTATCTTTCCAGCCTTTCCATTCTTACCTACTTATACCTTCCATTTATTTGTTTTCACCTACATTTGGATTTCTCATTACTGTACTCTGTCTCTAAAAATACCTGTAGAACTAGATTTTGATTTTCTAAAAGCAAAAATTCTATTTTAGATTAAGGCATGTTTTTTGCTACTATCTTATTCAAATGTCATTTTCTGTCTACAAGGCTGTAATTTCCTTTAGCTTGAAATTAACTGGTCTGTATTCCTAAAACAAGCCTAATTATCGTGTCGGATAGATCCATATCAGGAATCCTGTTCCTTCCTCGTTGTCTCACTATGCTGAAATTCATCTGGCTGTAGATAAGTGCACTTCACACCCTTGCATGTGCCTGCTAATGTTGCAGGGACACTCAAACAGGAGTAAAACAACTTTTGGCAAAATGATTAAGCTAATTTTGACCAGAAGACGAATGTTTGCAATCATTATAGCACAGATTATCTTGAGTTACTGCTACCAAATCTTCAACTTCATTATGAATGCATAGTAAATTTGGCATATGTTTATATAGCTAGAAGTCAAAAGATAGAAGTTACATCAGAATCTCTGAAAGGTATTACTAAAATATAAATGTATAATGGCTTAAAAATCATATTAACATGGTGTTACTTTTGGTCACTGTAAATCAGTAGATGCATTTTTTAGAGTCACTAAATCTTTAACCCTCGTTATCATGCCAGGTGCAAAAATGATTAATGTCTGTAGCTAGTCTCATATAGGATTTACCACCTAGTGACTGAATTAGGAAAATAAAATTCCTAGGTAAGTCCATGTACAACAATATAAATTATAAAGTTATTTTTATATTATTTGTACCATCGAGAAATATATTGGCTCTATTCCATGAATGAGATATGAACAATACACCGACTTTTGAAGGCCATTTGTTCACTAAATAGACATTTACAGAGTGCCTGTTATGTGTAAGATTCTATGCCAGAGAGACAAAAGTGAATCATTTGCCATACTTGTCTTCTAATACCTCATAGATGAATGGAAGGACTGTGCAGTGACAAAATTGCAATATTATCTAATAGGTACATATTTACGTTGATAACAGGGACAGCACATGCAATGTGACATGGCTGTAAAAGCAGTAGAAGGTGAAGTTGGTTGGGGAGGCAGGCAGGGATTATCCCCACAGATGCCTTGTATCAAAGGAGTTGAAATTCTACTCTGTGGACAGTAGGGAGTCATTTGATTGTAACACATAGAGAATGGTATATGATTTTATATGCCTTTTAGTAATACCATTTTGTGTGGGGGCTTCCTTCAGCTGAGAGACATGTGAGAGGCTGCAAGAACTCCTCTGGACAGTGATAGAGACTTATACTAAGAAAGGAGCAAGATAATATGAAAGAAGGAATGAATTTTTAAAATGTGGTTTGAGAAATACAAGAATGATGCCAGATTTCAGGCTTACAAGTGAAAAGTATTGTCATTAATCATGATCATGAATTCAAGTAAAACCAATTTAAGTGAAAGAAGTAAAAAATGTTTAGGGCTAGACAGTGAGGCATCTGTGTAACATCAGCAAATACATTATGGTAAACCTCAAGTATGGATGAAATTGCTACAGAATTAGGTATGGAATGAGAAAAGAAAAGGGCAATATAGACTTTGGAGAAACTTCGTGCTTAAAGGGCATGTCTACATATGCAGCCTTCTGATGACTAAACTCAGTAGTGCCTGTAGAGACCAGAGTAATTCATGACTGATATTAGATCATCTGTCATTAACGAGGCTTTAGTAAAAGTTGAAAAATGTTAAAAACTTTAGATTCTGATTGTTAAAGTGTTGATAGTGAGATCTATAACAAATGAAAAAGAGGCAAAAGCATTCTATTGTGAAAATTTTAACAGATCAACTTGTTATCCCATGGTTTCCAAGACCACTTCTAAAGAATTGATAGACTTTGGGGATGGCATATGGAATTCCTACAGTCAAAAGCAGAATTTTGCATCAAGCAATGTATACAACTGTGCAGCTAGTATATGGAATTAATTTCAGCAGGACAGTTTATGTTCAGTCATTTATAATTGACACCCATAGCCATAAAAGAGCCTCAGAACAATTCCTAGAAATTGACTGGCATCCCATTCTAGGCCTTTCTTGGAAAGTGGATATAAAATAAAACCCAGATTATATGTGGGGGAGATAACTTGTTGGGTGGGGTTTATGTATCAGCAATTTTATAAAGATTAAAGAAAACCAAATGAGAACACTTTTTATTTTGAAGTTAGTTCCTGTCGAGATACCCTGACTCTAATAAGCAAACCATTTGAGCTATTTTGTTGTTTAAAGTCTAGCCATATGGCAAAATAAATCACTAGCTATGTCAGTGCAATGATACATGTGAAATTACTTTGTAAACTCTATAATATCATAATAATGAGTACTTTTTTCACTGACAGAAAGTAGCAGCAGCATGACTTGTTTGGGCTGCTACTTGAGTAAGCCTAGGTGTGAACATGAAAGTGATGGTAGCTAGTATTTATAAAAGTATTTACTCCCTTGTCTCTACCCCCAAGGATCACCATTCACTGGCAATAGTTTCTCTTCAGGTACCTGTAAGCTCCTTGAGATCAGGGACTATATCCCATGTCCCTGTATCCCCATGCATCTAACACACCATTTTTGCAGTAATACATTTTTTTTTTTCTGAAAGAATTAATAGAAACTATTTGACAGTTTTAAAAGTTTTGCTTGATTTCTATTCTGTACATGGAGGGGGAGAGCTTTTATTAGGAAGAATTCATTTGATTATTATTACCCATTCATTTTCTGAATACTCTTAGGAAACTTTATTTATACCAATAGTTTTAAGTAATTGCAACTAAATTTTTTTTTAATAAGTTATAAATCAGGGATAACAATAGAAGATTGCAGTTCATGTATGTATTTTTGTTTGGCCTTCCCAATATTGACATTTCTTAGGATTAAATAGACATTATATAAATTAGTTACCACATTTATAATTCATTCTAATTCACCTAAAAGTGTGTTCTTCTCCTTTCTTCTTTCCAACCACATTGGCCTCCTTTTTGTTGGAACATGCCATGTTCACCCCCTCCTTTGAGTCCTTGAACTGGCTTTTTCTTCTGCCTGGAATGCTCTCCTCCCAGATAGTTTCACTATTGACTCCATCACTGCCTTCAGCTCTATGCTTAGATTGTCACCTAGCTTACTCAGACCACTTAATGTAAAATCTCACAACCACCTGCCAAAACAAACTCCCTTCCCACTCAATATTCCTCCAGTCTTTTCCTCTTCTCTTTTTCTCTCTTCATAGCAGTTTTTATATTCTAAGATTTTATGTGATCTATTTATTGTTTACTGTTTATGTCTCCCCAATATATTGAAAACTTCATATGGGATACAAAGTTTGTTTTTCTGTTTGCTTACTAATGTTTTTCAGGTAGTTAGAATACTGCCTGGTAAATTAGGATTATCAGTACAAGTTTGGTGAATGACTAAATGGAAAACCCAAATATCTGGATCTTTTTAAATTTTATTTATTTATTTATTTATTTATTTATTTATTTATTTATTTATTTATTTATTTTGGATCTTTTTTTTAAAAAAAGTACTATCTTCTACTATTGGGATTACATTCATACTGCATTCCTTCTAGTGTTTGGAACTTAGTGGCTATGGTGGTTCACATAAAATATATATGCATCCCTCAGAGTCCACAGTCATCACCAGCCCAATTGTCTTCCTAGTATTGAGACTGAAATGCATTGAAATTAATCTTCATACTTCTCTTTTTTCTTATAGTAGGGTTAAAAGTTAATTATATCTTTAACCAAAGAGGAAACAGAATCAGTGAAGAGCAAAAAAGTTATATGTTTACTAAAAGAGAGGAAGGGAGAGTATGTTTGTTTGTTGAAGTGAGGAATTTGTGTATTAAATGTATAAAATAAATCTTTTGATGCCCACCGAATTAATTCATTTGAATTATCTTCTTGATGCCTGGTTTTTGAATTCTGATCCTACTCTACATAGTCACAACTGCAACTTTATTTAAAATTCGAAGATAAGCACTGGGTGTTATATGTTTACAATTTGAATTTAAATTAGAAAAATGTGGGATGCCTAGGTGGCTCAGTGGTTGAGTGCCTCCCTTTGGCCCAGGGCACGATCCTGGAGTCCTGGGATCAAGTCCTGCATCAGGCTCCCTGCATGAGGCCTGCTTCTTTCTCTGCCTGTGTCTCTGCCTCTCTCTCTCTCTCTCTCTCATAAATAAACAAATAAAACCTTTAATAAAAAAATAAATTAATTAATGTAAAAATTACAAATATAAGAAGAATCATTGAAACATATTAACAAAAAGAACATAAATATTATAGAAGATCATATGAACTATAAGAACGTTGAGTAATTATGTGGAGGTTAGTTATGTTACTGTGGGACCTCATAATGTTATGTCACCAAACCACAAGCAGATTATCCACGTAGAAAACTTAAGACAGCTAAAATAATATCACTTTAGGCACATGCTTGCATTCATACCTGGCCATGTAAAACAAACCAATGCCAATCAGTTGGGGAAGAAGTATTAGATATGCCTCCTTAGCTGCTAATGCAAACAACTTTGGCTTACTAAAATAAAATTTTGCCTTGCCTTTGAGGAATGGAAGCAGATAAAACTAGTGAGGAGAGATGTCAATAATTATCCACACTTTCTATCCACAAAACTAATCAGAAAACTTCTTTTTTTAATCAGAAAACTCTTGACATTTACTCAGAGTAATGCCATTAGCCCAATAGGTGAGAGTATGATTTAGTCATTTTTTGAAAACAGAGCCACCATGTTCGAAAGTTCCTCCACTTCCTGATATTTGCGTAAAGCATTGTCTAGTGCTGCTTCAGTATCTGGCACCGTCAGATGGTCACTTGTGTCATTGTTATGGTGCACTTTTCTTAACCTTCATGGCTTTGTGCTACCTGTATCTCCATTTCCCTTACCCTCCTTTTGAATATTTTTGAGTTTGCAACACTTTTATATAATTGTAATAGTGTTAAACAAAGGTTATAATTTATTGTTTAGGAATATTTTACATGTAATATATTATTGATGCTTTTCAGGTATTTGCATTACTGTATAACAAGCTTTATAAAAATGAAAAATTAGATGACAATATTTTTTTATTAAATTATAATGATTAATTTAACAACATTAAAGTCAGGATAAGATAGCTAAGCTAAGTGTTGCAATTTCAATTACAAAAATGCACACTTATTCTTCATTTTGGAAGGCCGCCAACTAGAGAATATATTAGGCAGTGAATGGAACTAGACAAGTCATCCAATTCAGCAATTTCTAGCTGGTCAGATATATCTTCAGGCAAATTTAACCTTTATAAGACTTATTCTTCGTTTCTGCTTTATAGAGATTACACAATTGTTTATTTTAAATGAAAATTATAGTGAAAGGGATATAATCTAAAAGTCATTGAAATTTCCATGTCTATCAATTTTAGTTTACATGAAGCTAAGTGAAGGGAATTAATAAGGGCTTAGAAATTCTTCATTCATTTTCAAATAAAACTGTTAGTGGAGAATTATCTTACTTTACAAACCTAAATAGATTATGTTCTTACTGGCAAATGTCCAATTCATTAATTTTTGTCATCTTTCAATTAACTGCGTATTTTTTGTGTCAAATAGAATTTAAAAAGATGTTATAACTATTTTCTTATAATAATAAACTGACCTGTTTTAAAACTATTGGGAAAATAAGAAACTATATTTTAATAGCTACATATAAGCAATAACTATATACTGTATGAATGACCCCGTGACCTCCTTGAATCCTGCTTGGATTTTGATTAGTATCTTTTTTAGGCTTTTGGGGACTATGGGAGTTACCAGGGTGGCTTCCAGAGAAATAGAAGGATAAGAGCCCAGCTGTGTTTGAAAACACAGAAATGAATACAAAATAAAAAAGCATAAAGACTTAGCTACTATTAGTATTCTGACACATTTTCTTCTAGTTGTACATTTATATGTATTGATACACATATGCTCTCTAAATTACATGGATATGTTTCTATGTTTATCCATACACTTTGTGAATACAATTTTTAACTACATAGTATCCTGTCACCTGGATGCTTGGTATTCTGAAGTTCATATTTATTAGAAGTTAGGTGTTTTAAGTGCTTCATTATATTAAATAATGGTTCATAGATATCTTCATGTATTTATCCTAGCACATTGGTTTGAATATTTTCTTAGAATATATTTTTAGAAATAGACTTAGTGGTAAAAGGTATTTGGTCATTTTTAAATTATGTTTGATACACATGGCCAAATTTCTTGAACCTACTTTCAGTATATGAGAATAACTGCACCACTGCATTAATCTTATTTAAAATATATAATTTACCAATTTGCAAATGAATAACACCTCATTTGTTATTTTAATTAATTAGTATTTAATTATTAGTGAGACTGAAATCTTTTTACATGTTTCCTGATTACTTTTTGGGAGACATGTGTATCCATAATTTCTATCCATTTTTCTTCAAAATAGTTTAGTTTTTATAATTGATTTTAAATATAAAAATTAAAACATAGAAATTTTAAAAACTACTTAATCAAATATAACTATCTTTTACTTCACAATTTTTTCCTTAATATTATGCTTAGAAAGGGCTTCCGTATTCCCAGAACATATAAACATTACTTGTATGTCCTTTCTGTGGATTTTATGACTTCCTTTTTTTTTTTTTTTTTTTAAACATTGACCTGTATAGTCCATCTGGAATTAATTTGGGAGCAGGATAAGAGACAGTGTTCTAGATTTTCTTCTCAAATTGTTAAAACTAGTTTTCACAGCAAGTTTTATTGCATAATTCATTTTGAGTCTTCTCTGGAGACTTGGTCATCAAAAAACGTAGACTTACGCTCAAAGGAAGCCAACAATGTGGGAATCTCACCAGAGATAATGACCTGCATTGAAAACTACCATACTTGTGGGAAGAAGGTCCTAATACAGAACCTTATTGGCATAGTTAAGATAATGTTCTTAATAGTGTTCATAATAGACTTAGTTGTGGTATTTGGGGGCCTATAAGCAGATTAGAAACAGCAGGAAAAGGAGATTAAGAAAAGGGCAGGAATTACTGTAATTATTATAGCTATATGACAGAAAACTAAAAAGTAGGCAAAGTTGTATTACTCAGTGGTAGTGTTCATAATGACTACCATGCTATTAAGAAGAAAAGATGACATGATCTTTACACTGTTCTAATTTGATATGGGTCCAAGTAAAGAACTTAGTGATAACTTTAGCATACATTAAAACTGTTTTGCTTGATAGAGTAGAAACTTTAAAAAATAATTAGAAACATAGGATATTAGTTCAAAAATGTTTAAGTACATGTGAAAACAGCATTTTACAGGTATAATCCTCTGCCCTACAACCTAAGGCCACAATAATACAAACAAATATAAAGGTCAAGAAATTGAACAAATCCCTGAGTAAGGAAGGTTTTCCTTGACTAACTTCTATTTTCATACTTAAACTGTGAATATCAATTAGCTCAATGAGGTCTTGCTGATAATGTCAGCTGTCAGTCATTACTAGATGGTGATGTGTGACGTTTGTCAGCAAGCATGGACTACTTGAATGATAAATGAAATAATGAGGGCACAGAAGCCTGAACAAAACTTCATTTCTCACAAATGCCTCTCCACATGGGGATTCTAAATAAGAGAAAAAATACATTAGAATCTGTTCTAATGTGGTGTTTATTTAATACTGTGTCTATCTTAAAACATTCATCTTTTACCTTTAAAATTTTTAAAGATTTTTATTTATCTATGAGAGAGAGAGAGAGAGAGAGAGAGAGAGAGAGAGAGAGAGGTTCCATGCAGGGAGCCTGATGTGGGACTCAATCCTGGGTCTCGAGGATCCAGCCCTGGGCTGACGGTGGTGCTAAACTGCTGAGCCACCCGGGCTGCTCTTACCTTTAAATTTTTAAAAAAATTAATGTAAACAGTAAAGAAAGATATAATATTAAAAGTAAATGATTCTCTTCCCTTTGTTCTGACCTCCATTTATTACATCTATTGGTGACCACTGTTCAGTTTCTCTCAAAGTGTTTTATACATACATTAGTGCTTACCTATGTAGATTTTTATTTAATAAAAATGAGATGGTTTTATTTTTATGATATGTACATTTCTTTTATAAGTTAATAATCTATTAGAGAGCTAATTCTCTATAAATACATATATAAATTTAGAGTGGTAGTCAAAATATCAAAACAAAACAAAACAAAACAAACAACAAAAAAAACAAAACAAAAACAACCATTATAACATGGGCACTGACCAATCAGAATGGATGCTGGATATGGAATGGGTGAAAGGTCCTGGAGGCCCAGTTGTGCTAGGAATTTAATAATTAGAACATGATGGTGGTTAAGTTGGGGGCAAGGGTTAGTATCCAAAGAAGTGGCTAGGGTTGGTGGGGGGAGAAGAACATGGAGGACATGTTCAGGGTATCAGTTGTTTCCAAGTAGTATGGATATCTTTCAGTATTTTAACAATCAGCAGGACCATACTAGTGCACTAGGGTTATACCAATCCTGCAAGTACCTCATTCTGTTTTATGTAGTATACAAGAATAGCACTATAATTAAAAATAATATATTAAATCAGTATACCGATGTACAACTAGGGTGTTTTAAATACCTAATATTGTAAAAAATGCTACAGATCAGAAAACAAAAGCATTAACAACAAAAATAAATTTTAAAAAGAAAAAAGAAAACTTTCATTTGTAATTTGGTAAAACTTTGTGAGGATCTCCATAAGGTCAATGCCTAGCTGTGGAACTGACAACTCAATTTTTATTTCAGTACATATTTCTAATTTGCCCTTTGAAAAAGTTAAATTAGTTTGTATTCACCCCCAAGTGAGAGTCTTTTTCCAATCCTTGGACAATAGTTGACATAATTATCTTGTTAAAACTTGTTTTTATTCAGCTTGATAATTGAATGATTAAAGAAATACTCCATTTTTGTTTAGTCATTTTATATAGGGAAAATCATTAGATTTTGGAGTCTCTTAGGTTTGTTGTTTCAATTTGGATAAATTACTATGAGTCTGTTTTCTCAACTGTAAAATGGAGGTAGTATAAACTTCAAAGTAATTTGGTTTGACTTATTATTTCAGATTAATTTTAGAATAATTTTCTAAGTTTTCTCAAAATTCACACTGAAGTTTTTATTTGAATTAAATTAAATATTTAAATTAAACTTTTTAAGAAGTTTGCCAACACAATTTTTATCTGAGTCCATGGAATATCTATATTAAATCATATCCTGCTTTGTGTCTCTGAATAAAGTGTATTTTTATTTCTTTAGACCTAGCACCTTTCTTATTAGTGTTCTACTAGGTATTTTATGTCTTGTTGCTAGATTTAATGGAATATTTTTCTTTTATATCTTCTGTTCATTCATTGCATATATGAAACTTACTAAATTTTATAATTTATACTACCTTCATAGTACTATGGCCTTATTACTGTTCCTTTACCCTGTTGGCTTCATACACATCATCTATCTGCCTGCTTATCTATATCTATCACCATCATTTGTCAAGATAATGATATCTGCAATTAGTGATATTGATTGCGTATCTACTTCATTCCAATGGATTCATTGCTTATTTTTTCATTTTATTATCTTCTGCATATTTCTATTCTTGCTTTTCTCAGTGATGTAGTTTTTCATTTATGCTGTTCCTTTGTGAGACTGTGAAGCCTTCAATGGAAGGAGTGGATTCCACTTGTGTTTTTGATCCCGTAACTAGCATGGTACCTGATACAGAACAAACATTCAAATGTTGAGTGAATAATCTTGAACTTCAGCTTCAAAACTGGCAATTCCCTTGAATGTCAGATCAATGGAAAGCAAAGAACAAGATAGAGAAGCAGATATGGGTTGAATGGCATAGACACAAGGCCTGGAGGACACATAGGTACACAAGAGATTCCTGTGGAAGGAGACCAAGTAGATAGTTTGGCTTCCTAATCAGGATAGATTCAGAAGATGCCTAAGTGATACATCACTGAAATACTAAGAGTTAACCATCAGGTTTTTCATCCTTTGAACATAAGCAATAAAACTATATTTGATTCCTACTGGCTGACCAGTAAATTCCTTTTATTATTGATCCTGGGACAAACAGAGATAATCAATAATTAAGTCCATGTGGGATTGGGATTCTGACAGGTGGGATCAAACTAAAATCTGCCTTAATCAATATCCCAGGAGAATATTAAACCTGAAATTTGAGTTAAATAAAATATTTTATAATAGATAAATAGATTGATATAATTCATAATGAATTTACTAACTGGTTGAAATTAATGTGTGCCACTAATTGCAGCAGTAATAAAAATATCCCCAGAAATAGCTAATGACTATTAAGGATTTATTAGGTGCTAAGCATGTGATTACCACTTTAAAGAGATTATCTCCCTTAATCCTCAGAGCAGCCTTTTAATCAGGTGTGATTTTGGTTGTGTTTTACAGATGGGAGAATGCATCCTAAAAAGTTTGTTAAGCAGCTTGACTAAAGTCACATACTCTTGTATGTGGTGGAACTCAGTCGCTAGGGACAGCCACGATTTTCAACCCTGACTTTTATTTCACGTGGGGAACTTTAAAATAAATACCAATGTTAGAGCCTTACCTTGGGAAATTATTACCTAATTGATCTGAGGAGAGATCCAGTGATACTGGTGTTTTTAAAAACTGCCTGATGATTTCAACAAGTAGGCAGAGTAAAGGACGACTGACCTATCAAAGCATATTACTGAGAGCTTAGCTTTGCCCTCCAGTTGTACCTTGTCAATACAGAGAAATGATAGTGATATGTAGCTTGAAAGAATAGTTTTAAAATTTATTTTACTCCCTCTATTCTCGATGCACAGTCCTTATTTATGTATCCTGCATTTGCCTCACTGACCTGCCTGCTCATTTATTTGCTTTTGTTTCCTGGAATAGTTCAGTATACATGCTGGGCGATAGGAGGAGTCTTACATTTTGCCTCTGCAAGTGCATTTATGTTTAGATAGGATTGCTGTTTCTAGGCTTTCACTGCTCTTATAAATCTTCCTTTAAATAGTTGTTCAGGTATTATTATAATTTCCTGTATTCTTCCCAGCTACACCAAAGAGGCTGTAGCTGATTTGGTTTTATTAAGCCTAGTTGATTAGGTTTTATTAAATGTCTCATTGTTTTAGTTTTATATAATGATTGGTTTAATAGAGCTTGTAAAAATTGCTGTAGATAATAAGTTTATGGTTCTAGATTTTTCCATGTAGTAAAAAAATTATATAAGACTGGATTCTGATTCACCTTGCTATATTTTCCAGCATAATGGTTTACCGTCCCTCCATTTCCAACCCAAGCAACATTATTAAAGTGAATTATCACAACAATAGTAAAATGGACAAAAGGCATAAACCTACATTTCAAAAAAAGGAAGTAAAAAAAGAAAAAGAAACAAAGATTAAACCTAATCGATTAATTTAAGAAATGTCAATATTATAGTTTTTTTATATGAATTAGCAACAATTTTTCCTAAGCCTTTTTCCTTATAGATATGATTTACATGCTTATTATTTTTATTGTCTATGGTGTCCTGCTAGAATGCAGTCTTCACAAGGAAGGGAATTTTGTCTATTTTGTTCAAGGACATAAGAGTTAAAACCAGTGCCTGTCATGAAATAGACATTTAATAACTATTAGTCAAAGAAATAGTTTACTGAATGTATTCTTTTATTTTTCTTATTTTTTTTCGTTTTGAGGTTTTATTTAAATTCTAGTTAATTAACATATAGTATAATATTGGTTTCAGGAGCAGAATTTCGTGATTTATCACTTATCTACAACACCCAGTGCTCATCACAAGTGCTCTCCTTAGCACCCATTACCCATTTATTCCATCCCTGAATGTATTATTTTAAATCTAAGCATGTGTATGCATGTGTATATAGCATTAACAAAATTGTGGTGAATTGCACACAGTATTATATGACAGGCAGTATAGAAATTCATATAACATTTCTGAAGAGCAATCTGTGAAGAGGTATTTTTTTTTGTTAAATATTTTCAAATTATTTACACCTTTATTTTTAAAAGATTTTATTTATTTGAGAGAGAGAGAGTACAAGCAAGAGGGAGGGACAGAGGGAGAAGAAGCAGATTCCCTGCTGAGCAGGAAACGGGACTCTACAGGACTCTAAACTCCATTCCAGGACCCTGGGATCATGACCTGGGCAGAAGGCAGATGCTTACCTGACTGAGCCAACCAGGCGCCCTCTTTACACTTTTAGACCTGTGTTTTAAGGATTTAATCAGTGAGGTGCCGATCTATAAACAGAAAAGTCTGTTCATAGTATTGATAATTATAAGGAAAACAAAAATAGCTGAATGTTAAATAAAATATAATTTTATTCTTTCAAAATAGACTAAAGTGAAAGCATAGTGATATAATATAAAGTGAAAAATGAAGGGTGGGTAATAGAATATGGTCTCAACTTTGTAAAAAATGATAGAAAAATTATTACATCAAAGTGCTAATAGTCATTATATGTGTGGTGAAAATAAGATTTCTTTTAATTTTTTTTGTAGCTTATGGAATACATGATATTTCTATATGAACCTGTATTTCTTAATCAGAAAAATACTTCATTCATAAAAATTGGTTTTATCATTTTCCAACTCTAATATAACCTTCACAAGGGCAAGACTTTTCATCTGTTTTGTTCACTGGTGGGTTCCCCATGCCTAGAATAATGTTTGGGATAAAGTAACACTTATAAATATTTTTGAATAAATGAATGAATACATAAATGACATACCTCCCTCTCTAAAGGTAATTTTAAGGCTTTAAGTATAAGTGGATTGATTACTTCTTTTTTTTTTGTAGAGTTGAGCACTTAATCCATCTGTTGTTAAATGTTAATTAAGTGCCTGTTTATAGCATATCTTTCTTCCACTGAGGAGAGACTACTTTCTCCTGGACTATAAACATGATCTTTGATCTCCAGTTTCAGTTGCTTGACAGACATGGATTCTAATGTATGTGAGCTTTAAAATGATTATGACAAAAAAAAATAAAATGATTATGATAAAATGTTTTACCTTTAGTAAGTGCTTTTAAATTAGCCCTGTGTCCTGAGGCTTAAGAAGAAAATCATAATTAATCCAATAATTTATGTTATTATTCTGTTTCCCATGGGAAGTGTTTTTGATTCATCATGTAGAGAGGACAAAAGAAGTATAAGAATAATCATGGATTTTGCTGACATTACTATTGGGGATGAGAACTTATTGAAAAAGAACAATCGACCAATAATATAAGACAATACTGTATTGTGCTTCATTTATAATTTATTAGGGAATGTTTTTAAATAATTTTTCCATGTAAACTTATGCAAATAGGTACTTGCCTTATTTAACATTTTATCTTTTTGGCATGTTTTCTCAAGACCAAAATAGGAAGTGAAGGACTTAAGGTAACGCCTAAGGGAATATAATAGTAATATTTATGTTGTAATTTAAGATTAAATAAGATGGTATCAATGTGTACAGTAATATAGCCATTTTACACATACCTCTTGCTTTTTATTTTTCCTCCAGGATTCAGAATTTCCCACAGATATGCAACCAAATCCAAACCTGTATTTACGTAAAGAAAATATTTGTCCAGCAAAATTTGACTACAAGCTGAATAGCATTTTTAGACTTCATGAACTTCCAGTGAGCTGGTAGGATTCTTGATGTTTTATTAATGCTTTTGAGATTTTATTGTCATGTCTAAATTGTGTTGCTCTTATAGCCATTCACGGTTGGAGTGGTTTGCTCTTAGCCTGTCTCCAAATTGCTACTCATAACAGCAAAAGAAACTGCATATAGCTGCTGCACGAATCTTAAAACTAATTGGTTTCAGCACTTGGTGGCAGTGCAGACTAAGTGCACTATTGTGCATATTTATTGTAGAGGTTGTAGTTCAGGCTTAAAATGAAGCATAAATCTTTTCTAGAGAGGTTTGTACGATTTCTCTTATTAAAGATAAGATCTCAGCAACTATGCATTTCATTTGATTATTTTACTTACGATTTTACCAATGTATGTTTTTTCCTCATTAATAAATCATTTATTTTGTTTGTCTTGAGGATTATAGTATCATGAGGCACAATCACATCAGTTTAAAGACAAAACTTATTACTTGGCATTTGTTAAAATGCATTATTTTATGAATCTGCCTATTTATATTAATATGAAACTTAAGTCTTATAAAATTTATGCTATTATTCAGTTTTCAAGAAAAATATTAATATAGACAATCATATGGTATAATATTCCATCTGTGGTATATTAAAATTTTAATAAGTGGTCATCTTTTATATATGATCATGGATATATCATTTTGATTATGTTGTAAGTAATATTATTTTCTTACATTTGTTCATATATTCCCAAGCTTATGTCATCAATATTCAAGAAATTTTAGATTTATAAAAAATATGTGGCAACATAATGTAATTCCTCCTATTGTACTTAATGAGAACAAATGTTGCAGAATAAAATGTTACCAACTCTAATTTTTTTTCCAACTCTAATAACTTATATACATTAACCTGTGGTATTTTTTTTTCATTTGCAAACTTTGCTTTAATGACTAGATATGTTACTTATTTCTATACTTTATTTGTTTATTTCCATGTAGCAAGAATATTTATTGTCTGTGGTATCTTACTTAAGAGTACAGCAGATACGATCTTATCTGCTCTGATCAAAACCAGTAAGTTAATGAACCGAAAGGGTCTTTTGGTAAAGGAAGCCATAAAAATGACACATTCATACCTTAAGTATTCTATTTTGACTTAAAACAGCTCATTTGCATGCAGATGGCAGCCTTTTGATGTAAGGCCGTGGCATTTTCTTTGATTAAGTGATTGCGGATTGGAATTCTATGCCATATTTCTTGCATAAGCTATACCAATAATGTATCATTTACAGTTTCAATTTTGTGATTTTCTTAATCTGAAACAAGAACTTGAGACACTCGGAAGATGATCCTCTCATCTTTCTGTAGCATTAATTTAATTTTCATTGACAGCGGTTCTCCTTATCACACTCATATTGCGTCACCTTGATTAATCTTTGATTACAATAGCAAGCACAACTGGGATATAAGGAGGGTTACTTACAAACTCCTTGGAACTGTGTAATCATGGACCTTAGCTGGTGGGGAGTACCCTGTGCTGGTCTACTTGGGTGTGTTCTGAGAGCTCTGAGCAGTCAAGGTACAATGAGCACAACTAATGTATTTTACAAAGAAAATAGGAAACGCTGGTCAATTCAGCAATTAAGTAGAGATTAAGGGAAAAACTTCTATTAAATGAAAATGAAGAGAAGATGAGGAAGGGGGTATGTTTAACTTTTAGTAAAAGTCAAACTCTGGATTTCAATTTAATTTATTTTCAGCCTTTGGAAAGACAGCTGCCCTGGTAACTAACTATTCCTGCAATCCAGGGAATAATTTCTCTGTCACAATCTTCACTAGTTAGCCCATTAGGAGAGAAGACTCTAACATTATAAGTTAGGCAGTAAAAAAAAAATAAGATATAAAAAAATCAATCACTAATGGAAAGAATAATCACTAATCTTCTAGAGTAACAAAACTCAAAGGAAGATTAAGCTGTGACTTTGGGACGACTTATTTACCTGAGCCTTTTCTTGCCTGTCTTGCTCATTTCCAATTTGTCTCAGTTGCTACTTCCTTATACCACGGGTTCTTCATTGTCACATGCTTGTTTCTCCTCCCACTCTTATTTTACTTCTTTCTCTATACTCTCATTCTATACTACATCCTTCACTAGCCATAATATAAAATTCAGTTGTAAATTCTCAGTGTTGCTCAATTCCATATTCTCTGTTAATTTTAAAACCAAATTACTTCCTGACCCCACATACACACACAAAGGTTTGGTACTTTATGGTGTTTTTAATGTTTATTGATGCGTGTATATATTTCTTTTAGGAATAAAGAAAAGGCTTTTTGTTTTATGAGTAACAATTTGTTTTTGTTTGTCAGTTACCATGAAGAGAAATTAAGTTCTTCTTGTGTTATATAGATTCCTTAACTTTATCAAAAAACCAATAATAATGATAATAAAAAAGTATCAATAATAAAAATAAGCATCTATAAATGCCAGAATTCTGCTTTATATATGCTATCTTTAACCCTTGTATTTCTCTAGGGTATTTAATATTTTCCCATTTCTCTCTCTCTCTGTTTCTCTCCCCTTCTCTGTCCCTCTCTGTCACATACACACATACGTACACTTACAAATGAGGCTCAGACATTTTGAGAGTCACAGAGAAAGAATTTGTATCAGATCTGGTTAACTCAATAGCAAATCCCCAGTGAATAAGACATGAATTACTTTAAAGAAAAGTACTGAGGAAATAGTGTCTATTTTTACAATCAGGCATACAGATTTGGCAGTAACATACAACTATATAATGTATGAATTTGGCCAATATCCTTCCCCCCTTTTAATTGCTTTAAACTTAAATATTAAAATAATTAATTAGATTGTGTTTATATGCAGAATTTGTTAATTATATGTTCTTTCCTTGGAAAAACAGATTTATTAAAATGTATTTTTACTATGTTTTTCTAACAAGGTCAAAATAAAATAAATGCATTTTAAATTCCAGATAATTTAAAAATTCTTTTTTTAAAAAAAGATTTTATTTCTTTATTCATAAGAGACACACACAGAGAGAGAGAGAGAGAGAGAGAGAGAGGCAGAGTCAGAGGCAGAGGCAGAGGGAGAAGCAGGCTCCATGCAGGGAGCCCGATGTGGGACTCAATCCCTGGACTCCAGGATCATGCCCTGGGCTGAAGGCAGGTGCTAAACCGCTGAGCCACCCAGGGATCCCCTAAAAATTCTTAATGTCTTACTAATTTGCATTTTTATAGAGTGAAATTTCATAGGTTGAAGAACCAGAAGGATTTTAAGTCAGATTAGGTAAGGGAGTTTTTAAACTCTGATTTAGATAGATATCTTTTTCCTACTTTCAACAGGATGGTTCCTATCAGCATAGAAAATGTCCTTCAGTAACTCCCATTAGTTAAAAAATACTTTTTTTGTCTTGAGCCAACAACAACCCACCACACCTATGCTGTTTCCTCAGGAGCTACTCTGCTCATTTTTATCAAAAAAGTTTGGCTGAAGTGCTGATGAAACTAGCATCCTCTACATGTTCTTTCCGTTTTCCTCTTCAGTGGAATTTAATTTCCCTTCTTTCCTCTGCCCTTTCAGTCATTTGCTCTTTCAGTGCCCACCACCAGTGCCGCTCAGACATTTTCTTTACCTCTTAGGTCGGTCAGTACAACCTACCATGCCTGTTTTTCCCTGACTCCCATTATTAGTATGGTTCTGGTTTTCCTGCTGACTCTCAAGCTGTCCTGCTCAGCATCCTCAGGGGGCTGTTCCTCTTTTGCCAGACTTCTGGTTGATAGATTCTGTTTCCCTCCACTCCTTCCTGGCTCAGCCCTATTACTTTTTCTTCTCATTGCTACACTTCCCCAGGTGGCCTCTCCCATCCTCAAGCTATAAATACTCTCCATATGGTAATAATCCTCATGGTGATATCTCTATCATTGACTTCTCTCCTGAACTTGTGTATCTAAGAAATGTCTCCAAATTGTCATGCCTACAAAGAATTCTGTTTTTTTTTTTTTTTTTCCTGTCAGGAAACCTGGTCTTCTACTCTTCCTCATTTTTGTAAAAGTAAACTGTAAACTTCTGTGAATTTACTCAAGTTAAAGGCCTAGGAGTCATTGGGATTGCTAATTCTCTCACCCGGCACTTCCCAGCATTAAATCTACTAGTAAGTCTGATAGGCCTTCCTCCAGAATGCATTTACATTTTTCTATCTCTGACACTACTGCAAAAGTTTGCTAATTCACCCTACCTTACCCTGTAATAATTCACTCACTTCACAATAACCAAACAGATCTTTTAAAAATGTAAACCTGATCATTAGATTCCCTGCTTTAAATACAATATGTCTTCCCCGTTGTTTTAAAATAAAATCCAAACTTCATCCTGTGGCATACCAGGTTCTGCAAGTTGTCTCCTGCCTACCTCTCTCTGGCCACATGGTCCCTCACACTCCCTGCCCAGTACCCTCTGCTACCTCAATCTTTCACTCTTTGCAAATATGCCACATTTACTCCTGACCCAGGTCTTTATACTAACTCTTCCCTCTACCTGTGTTGTTACATCTCTCATTTTTGCATGTCTGGTTTTCTCATCTCTAATATCTCCATTCAAATATCACCTACCCAGAGAGGCATTTCTTGAAAAATGTAGCTTATACTTCTTTCTTTACTCCCCCAGTCACGCTTAATCCCATCATTCTACTTTATTTCCATCATGTTTCTCTGTAGGCATGCCATGCAGCATAAATTGTAAAGTATTTTATGAAAGTAAAAAAAAGTTCATGAAATGTTAGTGTTTTTCTAGTTTATGTATAGCAGGGATGGGCTAGATACTCACCAACCCAGTTTTCTCTTCCTTGGGCCCTGGAAGATTGTATCTCCCAGTCTTCTGAACTAAGCTAAGTTGTATGATACTATTTCTGACAAAAACCAGTATACACCACTTCTAGAAACAAACCCTAAGGCTTCCATTGGTATTATTCTGTCTCTATCCTCATTTTCCTAAGCTAGAATTAAAGGACTTTGAGAGTGATGAGCCACATGCTAGAAGGAGCTTGTGTTCTTGAGTTATCTGTTGCTTGGTGAGTTCCCAGCCTCCATCAAGCTTTGTCTGTGGTACTACTTTAATGCACTATATATCTGCAAAAATAGATGAGTTAGGCTACATAAGGTGAATGAAATAAAAATTTAAAAGCCTGGTAGTACTCTTATATTTATTCATTCAAGAAACATTTCTTGAGCATTTGTCAGGCACTATTGTATTGACTAAATACACAGAAATCTGCTCCTAGGGAGCTTATATTTGCTGTAAGGAACAAGGAATAAACCAATAATGAACACATCTATGCTTTGGTGTGGTTGATGGCCATCAGTGCTGGCGAAAAACAGCAGGACACAAGGAAATGGAGTGCAAGGTGGCTTCAGGTTTAAAGAGGGAATCCAGGGCTGTTCTGAGATTTCATAAAATAGGAACCTGAAATGGATGAGGAAGTGAGACATGAAGAGAACTAAGGATGAAAATTAGAGTTGGAGGAACAGCAAATGCAAAACCCTTATAATGGGAGCATGTCCAAAATATTCCAACAAGGAGACCAGGATAAACAGAGTAGGTGAGCTTAGAAAACAGGAGGAGAAAATGAAATTAGGTACTTGGGGACCAAAAGGGGTTTGAGTTAGGGGCCTTCTAGATGGTAGTAAAGAGGACATTGAATTTAATTCTGAGAATGCTGGAAAGCTATTGGAGGATTTTGAGAATTACTTGATTTGATCTACATAATAATATCACTATGACTGCTGTGTGGAAATTAGACTGTCCTAAAGGGTTAAAGGTGGATAGAAGCTGGACAACTAGTTAGAAACTATTTCAGTAACCCAGGAGAGTTATGAAGATTTTCTGGGCTAGGATGACAATGGTGTAGAGGCTAAATGGTGAAAGATTTTTATTTTTTGATGAGAAAGTCATCAGGATTTTTTTATAGGCTAGATGTGGGGGTGAGAGAGGATTTTAGAGATGAGTCCAAGGTTTTTGGTCAGAGCCAATGAGGGTACAGTAGCCATTAATTTTTATGGGCAAAGCTAAGGGAAGGGAAATTTTAGAATCTGGAGCTGTGTATATTATGTTCAGGATGCCTATTAAAATTCCAAGCAGGTTTAGTTGTGAATGAGGCCCCTTAAAGTGTGCCGTGAACATAATCATAACTGTGTGTATGACCTGGCAAGTGGTTAGGTTCATGTCAGTACTAGTTCATGCACTTTCATGGAAGCCAACTCTAGAAATAAATAATTAAAGATAATAAATAAAGTAACTTTAAATGCCAAAAAAGGAGCATTTAGGAGTATAATTTTTTAACATTGGTCAACAGAAAGCTTAATTTCTCTGATTGTTTTGGCTATAAATTATATATGCTTATAAGAAACTGCTAGTTATGTTTTAAGATGTAAATTTGCAAATTAAATATGAAGTTATTTTTATACCTATAAATATAACAGGTATTTTATAATGTATATTTATAATAAATTTAAATGATATTGTAATTGTTATGATGTTTATATTCTCCAAATAAGTAAAGAACTTGCAGTTTCTTGAAGCTTCAAAAAAATTTTCCTTAGGAGGGTAATAGTTATATACAGATAAAAATGTCTGTAAGCATTACTTATACGTAGTGTACAGAATAATTTAAAGTAGTTTTTATACTATGAACATATATCCTGCTAGTTTTGTAGTTTCCTATCAACTTAATAAGGTATTCAGTTAACTTCCATTAAATAATGATAATATTTATGCCATTACCTTTTAAGAAGGAAGAGGTACATGAATTTACAGTAAATGTAAACATACATTTTAATGACCTGTTTATCTTTTTGGGTGTGTTCCATGAATAAACATATCATCTAATTAGGAGATTAGATTTTCAATTTATTTCAGATTGTCTTCAGTGCCCTTGAGTGTATCTGCCTTTAGCTTTAAACTAACTTTGTTTAGACACTTTGGGTTTGTTGAACAGCTGTCATCTTCCAGAAGGTGTTCTGATTTGTTTTTTGGGTCAACTTACAGCTAAAATTATGGAAAGATCTTTTCATTGGTTACGGATGGTGCACAAAGCATTTTCAGTTCCAATGTTTTGTAGATTCAGAGAGAAGACAGTTGCCCTTCTGGGGCAATAATAGTTTTTCATTCTGTTTTAATTACATAGATCCATAGTAATAACCACAGTGACTTACAAGAAGACATTGTTGAACATATTATAATTATATATGGCAATTATTTGTAGTACCAACAATGTATAAAAGTCCCACCTATTAACTAAGGTTGGTAAAAATAAAACTATGACTGTCTCCCTTAGGACATACATAGTTTCAGTTTTTGGAGCAGACAAATCATTCAGTTTTTGCATAAAACTTTTTCTTGAATATATTATTATGCTAAGGCAAGTCAAATTTCCATGAAATGACATTGCAGTAATAATATTCCAGTAAATATGGAAACCATCTCTCACTTCACTTTCTTGCTTAGCTAAATGCTGGTATTGCCTATTACCTACTGTATGATAGGGAAATAAAAATTAAAAATAAAAGATATGGAGAATGTCAGGGAAGGTGGTTTAGAACAAGTACCAATGTACCTCTTTATTTTTAGCATTTTATTTAGTATTTCAAACTGTATTATATACATACTTAAACTCATAATTCAGTTTACATAATTAGAGGTGGCAAGACTTGATGAAGTATGAGTAGTCAGTGGTTCCAGCAGTTTCTTTCATTACTTGGTGGATTGCCTCACTTAAACTTGCCAAGACCTTATCTTTAATACTTGGTAAAGTTGTTGCATGTGGAATGGTATCTAATAATTTATTTTTTCTTGCTATTCACAATTGTATGGTGAATGGGTCATAAACATTAGTGCTTGTGCCGATGGGTTTAAATCTTAAACAATTTCAGCAATTTAATATGACCATGACTAGCTTGATATCATCATATTCATTTTGTATCATTACTTTTTTATATCAAAGGTGTTTTATAATCTAAGAGCAAATAATAGAACTTTTTATTAGATTTATACACCCAACATATTGAACAATATTTATATCCTGAATTCAACTTTACTGACATGATCTCAAAGCAATGACTTAATTCAGAGTACCTCATAAAATAGGACATTCCAACTTGCATGTCTTGTAAGTACCTTGAATTTAGTAAGTCTCCAAGCTAATTCCCTTTTCCACCATCATCCCCTTCCTCTCCAACATCACCTTCTTCTTTCTCCCATTTTGGTTAGTGACATTGCCATCTATATAGTCACTTAAGATGATCTGTGAATCTTGAGTCCTTTTTACCACTTACTATTATATTCAGTCAGTCACTTAAGACTGTGTATTCTATATCCAAAATGAGTTTAGCAGCCATTCATTTGGTCAAAGCCCATCATCTATCACTAAGCTCCTCTAACAGCTTCCTCTTAGTCTCTGCCTGTAATTGTCCCTCCAGGTAGAACTTATCTCCCTCTACTGCCATTGTAATAATCTTTCTAAAATGACATATTTTATTTCTGCTTTAAGATCTTGAATTGTATTTTAAGACCTCAAGACACACTTGGGTCTTCCCAATCTAGCTCCAGCCTATTTTTCTAGCTCTGTTGTGCCCCTTGTCTCTATACCACTATGTTCTACACTCAGTGTAGACTTTTCACATGTTCACGTCTTGGCTCACATTCCTTTGTCTGGAATATATGTACTTAATTTTCACTATTTGCAAATACTCAAGCAACCTAAAAAAAATCATTTTCTATAAATCAAACCTCCTTTCTGCTCTCTTGGTACTAGATATAGAATATAAAGGCACATATGTCCTGTTGAATCCCATTATGTGTCTCTGTCTCCCAATCTGTCATCAAGGACTCTTGAGGGCATAGATCATGTCTCATTGTGAATAACACCTGACATGTAGGAGGTGCATAGTATGTGTTGAAGGAATGAGTTCATGGATTTGAGTGAAAATATTATGTGCAGTCGTAAATCTCTAGCTAACTTTTAAAAATATCTTATCCACTTATAATCTAGGTAGCACCTGATGTCACCTTGTCCTTTAAATTTAATTTTGCTTGACTGTCCAGTGATTTCTGTGAATGCCTGTGATCCAAGTTTCCTACTTAGAATCATACTCTGTGCAAACAGAGCAGCTGTTTGCAACTCTCACAGTTCCTAGAGTGACTTTGGTCATGCACTCACAGCCCAGTTCTCTCACATTTGGTGGGGGATACAAAAGAGGCTTCTTTAATACAGCTTGCTTTATTTGCCCAACACTGGTTTCCTTGCTCTTGCGTGCCTGTCTCCTCAATAGTCAGCCCCTCATCCTCATATGTACTTTTTCTTCCCAGTTCCCAATCATCTGATTTTTAAAAAGTATTCCTAACACACTCACTGGATTCTTGACTCTTCTACTTTTCCCTCACATACTTTGCTTCTGAAATCTGACAGCTGAGTAAATTTTAACCCTGACCTTTGTGACCCAGAACCTGTGTGTTCACTCCGTCATCTCCCAGATCTATTCCTTAGATGTCCAACCTGGTTTTCCAGATTTTTATCCATTTGAGGAACGAGGGTATTCCTGACAATCTGAAGAATGCTTTCATGAGAAAATCGAACAACAAATATATATTTAGAATATATTGCCTGTTCTTAAATGATTCCACGTACTAAGGACTTTTCAACTGATAAAGAATATGTGAGAAGGAAAATTAGGCATTCTGGGTATTGCCAACATATGAATGTCTTAGATATGGGGCAGGCAATAGTAACAATATAGTCAAAATCCCCCTTTTTTTCCAATGAGATCATTACTGAGGAGGAGGTGAAATGATTTAGTCAAGGTGAGGGACATGATTGGGTCACATTGCTAAAATGTGGTGCTAAATGTGAAGGGAGAATAAGTTGTTTTCAGTTGGGATAAACACGCCCTTCCGCCTTGATTTTCTTCATTCCTTCAATACTTATATACTACATTTCTACCATGTATCAGACTCTATTCTAAACATTGGGGATGAAATGGTGAGAGACAGAGAGATAGATTGATTTATTTCCATGTTTCTATCATTACAGCAGTAAGACCTAGGGACCTAATTATTGACTGTGAGCCTGGAAGAAGTGGATGGTAGAGGATTGATGTTATTTTAGGCATTAGGGCAGCATTGTGGGGAGAAGGGCAAAAGGAGTCCTATTGTCATATGTGGCAATAGAGATTAAATAGCTTGAATTTACTCTGAGTGTTCTCTCTGAAAATTTTCTCCAAAAGGTACTGAGTGCCTAAGTAAGGATTTGGGCCTTTCCAACAGTCAGTAGTTCCTGATCACATCAGAACAATGTCTGGAAATTATAGTGGAGCTGGGAGGAAGGGAAGGTATGTTTAAACAGTGTGTGTCAAGCATAATGAGAGGTATGATTTATGATATAGAATGAAGGCTTTTTCTTTATAAATATACAATAATTCTGGGGAGGATAGGGAGAGATCTTTTCCAAAGGAAAAAAGTAACTAAATTTCTGATCGCAATATGAGTTCTAGATTAAAATTTTCAAACTTGTGGTATCTGAGACAGTTCTTACAACTGCCATTGCCATTGTGTAGGTTTTATCATTTTAATTCTATTGCATTAAATCAGACTCATATCAAAGATTTCTCAAGGGGTCTAACAAATTGATGGTAAGTTGAATAATACTTATCTTGATTTACTAATAATATTGAACAGTTCTTGAACTGATAATATTAACTGCATGTGAAATTATGTTCTAGGAATAGAAAGAATTTATCTGTATTTGGTTTACGTTTATGCTTCTGGAAATGCAAATAACAAACATATCACTTGGTGAAACAAAAAATTACATCTACTTGTAAAATTTTCCATCTTTTCTTCCTAATATTCTTTTATTTAAAATAGTCAGAAACTGCTATAATAACGCCAGCAATTCTCCAGAGGAAGCCAAATGTCCTGTATATTTAAAGAGGAAGAATGATCGATAAATGACTCTATCACAATTTCTCGGTGTAATTTTGAGAATTTTTTTTTCTTTTGGGAAGAGTGTACTGCAGTAGACTTAAATCTAGTTGTCTAGTACATAACATAGATTTTTTTTTCCTTTTGTGCTTGGTAGAAAATTTACATTTATTTGTATTATTTTGGTACATATTGAAAATAGATATTGGATTGATTATACTAAATCCTTGTTATTCTGGGAAACTAATATTCTTGATGTCAATTTTTGTTGCTAGCTATCTTGAATGTAACTATTTTTCTTTTTAAAAAGAAACCAAAAAGAGAAAAATGATGAAAATCATTAACTCACAGATTTAAGTATACTGAATTAATCCAAATGAAATACAGTCTTAAGCTATACATGATTTAAGAGTTATGTGAATTTATTTTTGTTCTGCTGGGTATTTCTGGAGTGGTTTTTTATTTACCCTGGAGTAGTACATAGTAAGTAAAATACTTTTTTTTTTTTTTTTTTGCATTTTAGAAATTTTACCTCCTTTATACAAGGAGCCACAGTAATTTGGTTTTCATTGATTACCTACTGCAAAGTCATTTAGTTTGAAGTTTAAACTTTCAAATAATAGGCTAAATAAAATAATGGTTTATGAACTAGTCTTTCTTTACTGTAGATCAGCTAACATTTGTTCTTAAGTCTTGGATGCGGCCCATACAACAATACTCAAACTGAACATCTATTGAGGAGTTGAGCCAATCACAGTAGTAGAGGCTTATTGTCTCAGTTGATCCACATTAAAATTCCTTAATATGGCACTTGTTTTTTACCTATTTTACAGTGAAGGAATCTGAGATTTCAGAATGTTTAGCACCTTACTCTTCATTGATTGCTGTGTCTTTGTTTCACCTGTATTCATGATTTGTGTGAAACTTTTTGTGTTTAAAACGCATAAATTTAGGGACATAGTACAGGTTAGTGGTTAAGAGTACAAAGGCTAATGCTAGCTTTGTTCAGATTGTGAGTCTAGTACACACCTACCCTGTGACTTTGAGCAAGTTGCTTAACCTATTTATTTTTATTTCTTTGCAGTAGCCCTATGACCTTGGACAAATGATTTAACCTCTAATTCTAGCCTAAAAAAAAGAATTATTATTTTATCCCATCCCAAAGGGCTGCTATAATGTTTAAGTGAATTATTATGTGTAAATAAATAACTCAGGATGTTATAAATTCTAAATGTTAATAATAAATAGCTTAAAGATCTAAGAAAAGGGGCTAAATTATATCACTTCCATTAGGAAATTACTGATGATAGAACAAATTTTATAATTTTTGGTAAGGAATACTCTATTCCTGGATGGCAGTTTTCTGAGTTTATCGAAGAATTTAGTCATATGAGACTCAAGACTTTAAAAGGCATTTTTAAAGATTATTTTACCTCAGTAGTTTAAGGAATTAAGAAATATCATGATCTTACCAAACCTGGTGGATACAAGTATACCTTCACTTGCATTCTGCATTATCAAAAATTATTTAAAGCAGTTAAAATATACATTTAATACTGTAATTAGTAAAATTAAGATAACTAGTTAAAAAACATAAGTAAAATTGGAATGAAAGTTTTTTATTTTTTAGGAAAAACTCAGTTTTTCCTTCCTATGTAGGAAAAAATCCAATTCTTTCTACCATGTATTTCTTCGCTACTGTGTGTTTCTTCCCCAAGTGCCTCCTTTACCTTTATAGAGAACACTTCACTTCTGACAACTTCTGGCCACAAATTGTGTGAAGGTTTCCCACACAGCAGGGAATTCTCTGTGCTACCAGATGCGTGTCCCACTTCAACTCAATTCTGATACTCCCTATTTGAAGATATATCAGATTCCACAGGGTAAGGTTTTAGTCCTACAAGACTAATTTTCCCTCAGTTCTCACACCTACCCGACTCCCCACTTCAGATACCAGTCACAAACCCAGATTGTTTACCTGTACTTTGACTGACTGGCTCAGGTTCAATTAATTTGCTAGAACAGCTTATAGAACTCAGGGAAATACTTGTATTTAGCAGTTTATTAAAGGATATGATAAAGGATACAAATAAACATCCAGATGAAGAGATATATGTAGGGCTGGCTCTGGGAGAGTCCTGAGAAAAGATTCTGTCCCCATGGACTTGGGGTGTATCACCTTTCCCAGCATGGGGAGGTGTTCACCAACTTGGGAGCTCTCTGATCCCTAAGCTTTTGAGATTTTATGTGGCTTCATCATGTAGGCATGACCCATCATTAACCCCATATTCAGCCCCTCTCCCTTCTCGATAGAATAGGGGATGAGGCTGAACATCCCAAACTCCTAATTATGGGTTGGCCCTCATCCAGGAGCCATCCAGGGGCCCAGAGTTGCCTCATTAGAATAAAATATTGCTATCACCCAGGAACATGTGTTCCTAGTGTCAGGAACTGGGGTTGAAGACCAAATATTAGAGCAAAAGATGCTTCTAGTTTTCTTATCACTTAGGAATTTTCAAGGGCTTTAGGAGCCAGGAACCAGGGACAAAGACCAATATATATTTTTTATTATCTCACAATTATACAAAATCTATATCAAGTGATACCGACCATTTTCTAGAGATAGATCATAATTTTGATGATGGTTTTAGCAGTCAACCTATTTTAAAAAAAGAAAAGGTCCACAACCTTTACCTTCTCACCTTTAGAATCTAAGAAAAAGAAGACATTGAGTGGGATATTCAGCCTTTGTCTTTAAACTGTAGGTTAGCTCGTGTTAAAGAATCAGTTCCCATTAGGAGCCACCTGCCCTAGAGTTGACGAACCTGGTTCCTCCCGTCTGGGGAAGATCCTACCTATCCTGTCTAATTTGATTCTGATTGCATCACTCCATTCTAAAGAACTTTCAAAGAATACCCATTGTCCACAGGAAAAAAAGTTTAAACTCTTCCATGAAACTCCTAAGACCTTTACTTATCTAGTTCTTGCTTACCCCTTCAACTCTTTGTCTTTACCTACTATACTCCAGATGTTTCAGCAGCTGGACCTTTTCACTTCTCAGAGGCTGAAACCAAAAACATTACGTTCTCTGTGCTGATTGGACTGAGCTATCTGATTTTGTTTGTTTTCTGTGGTTCGGCTGAGGTCACTCACTCAGCTGTATTCAGCTGGTGGATGTAAAGTTCCAGCTGACATGTTTGATGTTTTGGTCTCCTTTTCTCCCCTGCCCCTTCCTGTCTTCTCCTATTTCATTTTATAGGATTTCTTTGTGTGACTCCCATTCCTCAGTATGATTTCCTGGATTGTCTTACAATATGGTAGCTGGCTTCTAAAGGTTAGGAAACAGAAAGAAGTTTGTGCTCCTCTTAGTATCTGAGCCCTGGGCCTGTAAGTCCCAGAGTTATTTTTGTTAAATTCTATTGGTGAATCACAGGGTAGCCAAGATTCCAGGGGCAGGAAATAGATACCTTTTGATGGATGGAGTGGCATGTGCACACACTGCGAGATGGACTTTTTAGACCATTTTTGAATGTTATCTACCCTACTAACCATACTGATTTTAATTAATTACATTTATTTCCTGAAGCATCCTTTGTCTTGATTTCATGTGTTACATAATCTGCTTCAACTGTCTAAAGCATTTATTATATTCATAGTTACCATGTCCTTTAAAGAAGCCTTACTTGACCTAATATATTTAGACTACCTTCCCCTCCCCGTGGAATCCTATAAGTGGTAGTGATTTTTTAAATCAAAGCATATATCAGTTACGTGCTTAATGTATGAGTATTTGAATCTCCTGCTGCTTATCAGCTTCATGGGAAAAGATCCAGGCCTTCTTTACCATAAAATCCTAATGCATGTATAGTTTGTGACATATAGATGTCATTTAAAACCTAGTTGTTGGAGGAATGAATGAACAAATGCATGGATATTTAGAAAAAAGGAGAGTTTGCAGGTTTACTGGCCAAGTCACATGCACTAGATATGGAGGATTTTTAAGGACTCTTCCGATAGAGATATGAGTTAGCCAGTTTCTCATCATTAGATATTTTTTCTGTAATTGCATCCTGTGCCTTGTGAAATTTTAATGACACAGACACACTATATATCTGTTGCCCTGTTGAGAATGCAAATTAGGCAATGGGTGAAGTTATGTCAGTGTTGATTCTCTCCAAAAAGAAGATGGTTGGGGTTTTGCTCTTTGATTGCCTTCTCTATGCATATCACCATATTACTTTCACAATGGTTCCTTTTAGGTCTCTTCATTGAATACATAAGAAATGTCATGTTGACATATTATCTTAAAGTACATTTAAAAGAAACCACTTTGGAAGAATGTTTGATGGTGAAACCACCATTCCCATTGGTCCTCATAATTGTTCTCCACAGGTCAAGTTCAGGCCATAATGTCAACGAAGTATTCTAATGTGAAATTGGCATTTTCTTTTTGGGGAAGGGTTTGTGAAAAGTCTGAGGACCCATTTATGGGTGCCATGTGAATGTTGCAGAGAAAGCTGGGGGACAAACTTCCCTTGTTTAGAGGAAATTTTCCCATAGTTTAGTGCTACCTTTAAAAATAAATCCTAAAATAACAATTTTGTGATAAGAAATAAAGGAAATTTTTAAAATAAAAGTGAAATAGTAAAACTTAGAGGTTTACAAGTTTAAAAATAAGATGTGATAGATAGAAACAAAAAACATGTTTAAATTTCAATCAAGGAAAAATTTTAAGAAATAAAGATGAGAGATATTAAATTAAAAACCTAAAAGAAGAAGCCATAAAGTAGAAAAGTTAAACTAGAAGGTTAAAAATAAAAATGGTTTTCAGTGTAAAAATGAAGACAATTAGAGGTGTTTCCTTTATGTTTTTTCTTTATGGATTTTTCTTTATGCCTTATAAACAGTAATATATGTCGGGTAAAGATAAGGAAAATCAGCTGGAAATAGGGAGACTAAGGATAAAAGATACAGTGAGCCAATTGAAGTTGAGGAAAGGAGTAATTTAAAACAACCAGTGAAAATCAAGGCAATTGGAAATCCAAAAAAAAAAAAAAAAAAAGGAAAAAAAAAAGCAAGCTGCTGCTTCGTGATAAAATTGTACATTCTATAAAGATGTCAGAAAATAAGTTTGAAAAATTGGGGGAAATGGAGAATGTGTAAAATTTCCAAGATAGGGGCCAGTAAGGCTGAATCATAGCTAAATGTCCCTATGAAGATGTTCAAGATGCACATTTCTATGAGAGCCCAGGCACGAACCACCCTTTACTTCACCCTGACCATCTATCAGTGAGACACAGACTTGCCCTTGCTGGCAAAAAATTCAGACCCTTTGGACATATCCACAGCAGTGTGCTCACTGTTCTGCAGTCTTTCACCCTCAGAATTGCTCTACTGCCTAGATAAATACTTATTTCCATTCAAAGAAGAGCATTTAAGCACTGGTGTGCATTTAAAAGTAAAATATCATTTGTACCATAAACATTTCAGAATTCCTTCCTATTTATAGCGGCATGTGTTTTGTATCAACATCCTTCTGCTTGACAACTATGACCTTTAATGTCACCAGACAATATAGATTCTATATATTAGAGATTTAGAGTGTTATACAAATGGAAAGGAGGTGTCAATTTCAAATGTACAGTGTCAAAACTACTAGCTGCAATTGAAATTAGATTTATGTGTGCACATCATATTTTCTTATACAGTTATACACGCAGATATAATTTTCTTTTTTTCTCCTTTTAAGTTATTTGGAGAGTTGAGTAGAATTCTGCTATGCTATGTCTTGATCATATCATTCTACATGACTTTCTTGACCACATAAATGTATTTTATTGGTCTTTCTTGTATTTTGAAAGGTTGTGTAGTTAGAATATTGGTATGGACAATGTGGATCTGTCATCAATAGTGTGTTATGTAAAACATAAAGTAGTGCTTGTTTAGTTAGAGTGAAAGAATTAATGATAATAATGACAGTTTCTTCTCTTTTTTTTTTTAAAGATTTTATTTATTTATTCATGAGAGACACACAGAGAGAAAGAGAGAGAGACTGGCAGAGACATAGGCAGAGGGAGAAGCAGGCTACATGCAGGGAACCTGATATGGGACTCGATTCCCACCCCCCGCCCCCCCGCCCCGAGACTCCAGGACCATGCCCTGGGCTGAAAGCAGGCACTAAACCGCTGAGCCATCCAGGGATCTCCAATAATGACAGTTTCTAATTGCAGGAGAAATCACTAAGTATTTATTACATAATTACATATGGCTTTTGGCAACTTTGTAGTTTAGATGGGATGTTTACTTAGGTATATTATTTTTTAATAGATATAGCTTTATTCTTTTGTTTTCTTATTCCAAGAATAATACATGTTCTTCCTTGAACTACCCCTCAAATATCAAAACAGGTAAGTGCTACTAACACTTTAGGTATTAGGTAATTCTTTCCGGAATCTTTGAAAGCCCTATCCCCTACCTCTCGTTCCCCCATCCCCATTTAGAATCATATTATAAAAACTATTCTAGAATTTACCTTATGTGTTAAAGACAGTGTGGATATCCTTACTAACTATTCTATCCTTATTTGTATTTCCAGTTAGTATTGATACCTCAATATATAATAATTAACTTAATTATTTAATCATTTTATTATCTTATAAAATAGCACAGCTATGATTATGTTCTACAAAGATCTTTATATACTTATTTAACTACAATATTTTATTATTGGTATTTTGTATTCTTTCTATATATATTAGATATTTATGAATGCAGTGTATTTCTGGGGTTAAATTATGTTATAGAATTAAACTACAACCTATTTTATGAATTCTTCTTTACTACTCATGTTTTACTTTTTTTCTTTACTACTCAAGAACTAAGGATACTGGGGAGCCTGGGTGGCTCAGCCGCCCAAGTGCCTACTCAGCACTGGGTGGCCTGATCACTCAGCCTGATCTTGGGGTCCTGGGATCAAGCCCCAGATCAGGCTCCCCACTCAGTGAGGAATCTGCTTCTCCCTCTCCTTCTGCCCCTCCCCACTGCTTGTGTATTCTTTCTCTCTCAAATACATAGATAGATAGATAGATAGATAGATAAATAAATGAATAAATAAATAAATAATAAATAAATAAATAAAATCTTTGAAAAAAGAACTAAGGATACTAGACAAGTAACTAGTTGTTTATGGATGCAATAATAAATATTTTTATCTCAAATGTATGAAAATTAAGTTTCTTGATCTTAAAGTGAAAATACATTACTTGTTCCCTCATTTTCTTCTATGCCTTTTTCACTCATGAACTGATTGATCTTGCTTCCTGCAAGCTCACTCAAACTTATGATAATTAGAAACCCTCCCCCATAACTCCTGCCCTCATCTCAGCTCTTCCTGCACTGGGGCTTATTAAATATCTTTCCTGATGGCCATTTTGGAGACTGTTTATCACCTGAGCTGTGCTGTTATACCATCTGCTACCAGTGTCAGCTGGGACACTTTATGTTGAGAGGAACTGAAAATAAACTGGTTTAAAGATGAAAGGAAATATTGGATCAGTTAACTGAAAAGGTCAGAAGTAGGAGTAGCTTCAGATTAAGCTTGATTCACTGTTTTAAAAATATCACTGCATGCTTGATTTCACTGTTTTTCTATTTTATTTTTTTAAGATTTTATTTATTTATTCATGAGAAAGAGAGAGAGAGAGAGAGAGAGAGAAGCAGAGACACAGGCAGAGGGAGAGGCAGGCTCTATGCAGGGAGCCCGACATGGGACTAGATCCTGGGTCTCCAGGATCACACCCTGGGCAGAAGGCGGTGCTAAACCACTGAGGGCTGCCGGGGACTGCCCTATTCTGCCTTTTATATCAGCATTACTCTCAGGCTCCAAGCTCATCTTTCATGGTAGCAAAATGGCTGAAGCAGTTCTAGATTTCATATTCGTTCACAATACCTTCCAGAGATACAGTGTCTCTTTCCATACCCTCAGAGAAAATTCTCTTTCCTTTTAAGTTTAGACAAACCACCTTGTGTTTCATTGACAGATTAGATTAAGTGCCATTCCAGAGTTGAAAGCTGTGATTAGGGAAAATGACCACTCTCTCGACATAAAACAAGACATAGACTTGTGCATAATAATAGAAGGGGGACAGTTCCAAAAAAGAAAAAAAAAAAGCCTGGGTGTTGTTACCAGAGACAGTAGGAATGGATATTAAACAAGTATCCACTGCAGTAGGCAGGTTTCTATCTCTGCTAGGTTTACGTGATAATCAGGCAATGCTAACCAGTCCCTTTTTCCCCAAGTTGTATATTCCTATGTGTTTTAATTGGTGTCTCTGAATGTTTGCTCTAGTATTTGTAACAAAAACATGAGTATCAGGCATTCAGTCCTTTATTTGGCAACATTTATGTGCTCAGGAGTTTGTGCTATGTCTTGGAAAGATCAAGCAAAAGGAAACACTTTTCAGGATGGCAAGATGGTAAAGGTTAAATGAAATGGTTTACATAGTAGTACATGACATGATTCCTGGAGTATGGTGTGTGCTCAGTAGATGTTGGTCTTTCGTTTCTGCCCATTTGCAGTCTCTCTACTCTTCCTCTGACTGGTGGTCTTCTCTTATTAGTCCTCCTCTCACCAATGTAGTGACCTGAGACAGTACCTATGAATACATCTTTAAGATGTTCCTTAACTATTTAATTTGGACCTGTGAGTATTGCTGTACCTGTTAAAACTCATCTGTGATTTCTGATGCTGTTTAGAGTTTGGGTTAATTTGCGGATAGTATGACTTGCTCTTCCAACTGAATCTCAATTGCATTATGCTTAAGCTCTAAGCTGTATGATTCTGAAGGCAAATATTATTTTTTTTTAGCTCTGATCATTCTCTATCCCTTCATTTCCTCTAAGTAAATAGCCATGAATCAATAGTGCATTGTTAGAGATGACAATTTTAAGTAGAGAAGTAGATTACTCATTTGGCTGGAACAGTATCTTCAGCTACAATAAGTTATTTACATGTTAAACTTACTAAGTGGAAATAGTATTCACCACAATGTGTACTTTACTCTTTTAGTTTAAATGATAAGGAAAAGTAATTAGAAGTCTTATAGCCTTTGATTGACTTATGTTGATATTTTCTATAAATATTTCTAAGTGGAATAGACCAAAGTAATTTACCATATCATAAATATGCTTCATAAATAAGTCAGATTCACTATGACTTATTAAAACTTTGTTGAAATCTTTAGTACACTTAGAAATTAGAATTAGAATTAAGATAAGAATAGAGAAAAGAGAAATGAATAATTTTACCAAAGATAGAGATGATACATATTTTCCCTTTTATGGTTTGTAGTTTTCTATTGGGTTATAACTTAAATAATGTTCAATAGATTTGCATGTGTAGTGGTTTGGAATACCAGGCATGTTTTAGATACTTTAGATGATACAAGTATACTCTTATTCTTAGAAAAGGTACATGCTTTTTGTTATATTATCCTCTATACAATTTCAAGATAGGTTGGTATGGTACATTTCTCAGAGGGCAAAATTTGGGTGGAGGTGGTCAATGTGATGCACATGAGTTATAGGTGCCTGCGAAATATTTAACTGATACGAATCTGAGGTTCATAGGTAAGACTAGGCTGAAAATTAACAATGTGATTCATCTTTATATATGTGATAGTAAGTCATAGGGATGGAGGAAATATTTGAGGGAAAGAGTGAAAAGAGCAGAAGACCTTGAAATGGGAGTTGAAGAATAGTCAAATGAGTTTGAAAGAAGAAACTAAAAGAGAAAGCAGACAGGAGTGTGTTCAGAAAACAGTATGGAAACTAACTGGAAGACATGGCTAACAATCTTGAATGCCACTGAGAAGCCATGTCAATGTGGTCCAAAAATATCTATATAATACTACAAGTCACTCGAATATTACTAAGTCACATTTTCATGGAGATACCAGCAAAATGAGTTTGGGCTTGGTTAATTAGTTAATTGGAAATGAAAAGACACATAAAATGAGCACAGTCAGTTACCTCTAAATTATTGCTTCCATGTATATAAAAATAGGAGATAGTGAAGTAGTTGGAGGGGAATGGGATTGGATGAAGTTCTTATTTGTTTGATAGGCAAAAATTGAATGTGTGTACAAGCCAAATGGAAGCATCTGTTATAATGGAAGGAAGTGAATATACAAGAGAGAAAAGGGATATTCAAAGTGTAAAGTTTATGTAAGGAAAAAGGTGGAAAGAATTTAAAGTATAGGTGGAGGGATGCTAACAATATGAAGACATTGTACAAATAAAGAGAAAACATCTGAATAGAAAGAGGTAAGACCTACCTGTCTCTTATGTAAGACAAATACTGCAAATAGCCAACTAGCAAATGAAAATGTACTTAATATAAGAAATACAAATTAGGGTGCTCTAAAATTATTTTTAATAATTGATGGTGTAATAGTCTCATTTTTGGTTTTTAATTTGTTCAATTCTTCTGGTGGGACTACTTGACTATATTTATATGTATGCAATATATGGCCTATCAGATAGGTATAGACATCTATAAAGTTATTTTCTGAGGAAGATATTAGGTAAAATAAAATGTGATAAGTAACTTTACATAATTGTAGAAATCACCTGAGGTATTATCTAAGAATTAAAAATATTTATTCCCAGTAATATTTTGGAGAATTGTGACTGCTTTTTATTTAAATTAAGAACTAAGAAATTTTATTGTATTCTTTCTGAAGTAAATATGTTTTAAGAAAGATAATCTGCATCGTGTTTAGAAGGGTTGATCCAAAGAATGAATTGAACTAAGTATCTCTAAAACATTGTGAAAGGGAAGTGTCTTAGCACACAAACACAGAATTTGTGTTTATGTAGTGCTGTAGTAGTGATTGATGCATCCATCAATAAATCTTATGACAGTTGTTATTAAGATTAAAGATACAGTTAAAAACCTTATTCTAAATCTGTGCTCAACAAGTAAACATCTTATTTATATGTTATTTAAATATTTGATAGTGAGGAGAAAATTAATATAGAGTTCTAGTATTCACTCTGCTTCAAAGCTTTGTTGTTTCTGTAAATTATTAAATTCTGTCTTCGGTATGTATATGTATGTATATATTACTGTGTTTATGAGCTGGGTAATGTAGATACATTGACTTTATAAGCTAGAAAAACTGGAGTTTAAAGTCTCCTGGAATATGATGTCAGAGCATCCCTACATGGTAAGCCTTTGTGCACCTATCTAGCTGGTTAGCTTTCTTTTTACACAAAGGCATGCTGCCTGACCTCATTTTGTGCTTTAAAAAAAAAAAAAAGCAGTTATTTTAAAGGTCTTAAAAATGTCTCTACATTTTATCTCATCGTTTTAATGCATAAGAATTTATTCTAGGGACACCTGGGTGGCTCAGCGGTTTAGCGCCACCTTCGGCTCAGAGCCTGATCCTGGATGGAGTCCCAGGTTCAAGTCCCACATGGGGCTGCCTTGCATGGAGCCTGGATCTCCCTCTGCCTGTGTCTCTGCCTCTCTCTCTCTCTCTGTGTCTCTCATGAATAAATAAATAAATAAAATCTTTTTTTAAAAAAGAATTTATTCTAGAGATTCACATATATATATTGGTAAAAGATGATCATAAGATATTATGTTTAATAGAAAAATATTAGACAGCAACTCATATATCCAATAGTAGTGAATTGGTTAAATGATGTTGTATAGAAACTTTTAAGGAAGTGAAAAAACACCTATGTTATATTGTTACATGACAAAATTGTATTAATAACCAGTATATTCAGGGGCACCTGGGTGGCTCAGTTCTGCCTTCAGCTCAGGTCATGATCGTGGGGCCCTGGGATCGAGTCCTGCATCAGGCTCCCTGCAGGGAGCCTGCTTCTCCTTCTGCCTATGTCTCTGCCTCTCTGTGTCTCTCATGAATAAGTAAATAAAATATTTTTTTAAAGAGCAGTATATTCATCATGTTATCAATTTTGTAAAAAATAGCCAATGTAAATTTTGTGTATACATATATGTATATGTTTGTATACATATATCTATCCATCCATTCTCTATCTATCCATCTATCAATAGAAACATAAACACCAGCATATTAATAATGACTGTCTTGATGGTAGAGCAAGTATTTATCATTGATATGCCAATTTTATTATAATTTGAAACCAATAAAATGCCAATTTGTTTTTTGTTTAATTTTATGTTATGACCATAAGATGAATTAAAACAAAAATATCTGTTGCTTTTAATTGCGGGAACAGTTTTTTAAAGGACTTTAAAAAGCAGTATTTTTGCTGATTTGATAAATAATTTTTATTGGTCCCCCCAAAATTTGGACATCCCTCCTATTACCCTTTTGAAAGCTGAGGGTGAAAGCTAATTATTCTCATAGCATATCGAACTCTTTCTAGAGATTTCTGGTCCCTCTAAAATAGCAAAAAGATTCTAGTGTAATTAATGGTGATTTAATGCTCAACCATAGCTGAAGAACATAGGTAAGTTTGTCTTGGTTTTATCCTGTTTTATTTAGGCATGATGGTCACATATTTTACTCGATTGTACTGTCACCTCTTAGGCATACTATGCACTTCAAGGTTGAATTGTGATCCTTTAAAGTTGTTGAAAGAGATTTATATTATATTGGATATTAAACTTTAATACAATATGGAATATATTTGACTCTGGATTATATGTAGTAATGTAATTGAAAATAACTCATACCTGGCTATTTGTTGGTCCTCAGGGACTAGCCTTATGAGTTCTGTTGTTACACTGCCTGGACTTGCTTTCTTGTATGTATTAGGCTGCTCAGGCTGCCACAACAAAAATACTATAGCCAGCGGGCTTAAACAACAGAAATTTATTTAGTTGTAGAGACTAAAAGTCCAAGATTAGGGTTCTAGCAGGGGTCAGTTTCTGGTAGGACTCTCTTCCTGACTTGCAGATGACCACACTCTTGCTAAGTCCTCATGTGGCCTTTCTTCAGTGCATGTACACAGGGAGAGAAAAGGAGTTCTCTGGTATCTCTTCTTAAAGGATACTAATAGTATTGGATCAGGGCCCCACCCTTATGACCTCATTTAACTTGTTTCTTTTATAAAGGCCCTATCTTGAAATATAGTTACATGGGAGGTTAAGACTTCAGTATAAATTTTGAAGGTTCACATTCAGTCCATAGCATTGTACAGCCTCTGGTAAAGGCTGAATTTCACTCAGGCATGATTTTCTCACCCAACAAGTGGTCTTGAACATAAAGCCAAGTCTATAGAATTATGTGTGAATTAATGAGAAGTGTCATATTGTGTCGTATAGTAAGCACGTTAAATAATATGCTTGCATCTATCTAGCTATGTAATGTTGCTTTTATTCCTAATAATATATTTTTAATCCTGAAGCTCATGCATAGTTCATTTTATTGAAACCAGAGTTTAAAATACTTCCTTTCTTATTTAGTGATGTTTAAATTGCCATGCAAATAAATTTGACTTATAAGAATATCTTAGTCATAATTAATAGCATTTTAATTTTACTTTTTAAAGTCATTTGGAAAAAATGCCTTTAATTATTTAAACATAAAAAAATAATAAATGTCATTATGGGCATATACATGTGAGTGTAAGGACTAATAAAACTTATTTTAATTCTTTTCTCATTCTTGCCCATCACTCGAGGTTCATCTTAAGTGTCACTACCTCAGACAGAGCTTCTCTGATCCACAAGGGAATAATCCACATTATTTGCTTTTAAACTTTAAAGCTCCACTTATTTTTAATAATTTGTCTCCTTCACACAAAGGTATCCTACTTGATATTCAGAAGTTTACACATTGACTTATATTCAGACTGACTGAAGAGAACATTTTCATATGATATTATTAACTTTTTATGTCAACTAAATGAAGGTAGACATCTCAGGTAGGGGTTTGGATTTCTTGAGCAGGAATGAATTTCAAATGCCACCATTTTTGAAATATCAACAAAAACACTAACATGATTTAAAAGCCAGTTTGAAAGAAAATACCATTGTGTCCAGATTTGGAAAATATATATAGATAAATAAGTCACTTAGTGTCTTCTTGAACTATAATTGTGCATTTTTTGGTAGCAGCGTTTTGAAGTAAATTGGTTCTAAAAACAAAATATGGTTTGAGAAAATAAATGTTAGATTCTTTTGCATCATTATTATTTATTTTATTATTTTATTTTTCTTTAGCCCTGAAGCATGTTGGAAAGGATTAATGCAGCTTAGAAAGGAAGGACCCTTGTATTATGATGAGTTTTTCTGAGATTTATCCTTGATATAATAATACCTTTCTAACATTATATTTTAATTTATAATTTTTCTACTATCAGTCTTATGTGATTCTGGTGATACTTTCTACCTTTCAAAAGTATAGTATTATATTTCCTTTAGGGTCTCAGATTTATTCCAGTCTCATCTTTGATAGACGTAAAGTAATGGTTTACAGTTATTTGAAATAGAAGACTAACATATGAAAAATATAAAATTATAGTTTTTTTCCCTAAACTCTTATTTTATTTTTTTTAAGAATATCTGTACTCACAATACTTTGATTCTAAGCTTTGTTTTCTTTGTGAAGCCCGACAAAACGTAATTATAGGTGTGTAATTTTTCCCCTTTAGGAGAAAAATGAAATAGTACATTCTTGTTTTACAGAAGTGCAGGCTGTATTTTAGCTTGATTATGTAAGCTGGCTATTAATGTATAAAAGTTATACTTAGAGTCTGTTATTGCAGTGATGAAATAATTTTTCAGTGGCACTGAGAGTTAATGATATATAGAAATGCATATGAAGGGGAAAGAAGGTAACTTAAATGACAAACGACTTTGGGATAAGGTTGCACATAAATTTACTGATTCTACTCCAAATATGTAGCATGATAAATGAAATCAAACAGAGGGTGAGGGAAAAAGTGAGAGCCAGAGACGTTACTTACAGTAAACTTTACTTGTTAAATTATATTTCAGGAATAGGTTGTTCTCTGGGCTCAACCTGCAGAGCCCTAAACCTATCAGGTCATATGAGAGAACTGCTTCATATGTGATTACTGAAAAAAAGGATCAAGGATGAAAGCTGTTGTTTAGCATCACCTGGCATAAAGTTTGTCTGTAAGAATTGTCATTTTAATCTACAGTTCTAGCAATTCTGATGGAAGGAAGAGCTGCCCTTTGATGTGAGTACAGGAAGGATGGGTTTGGGCTGCATAAACCAAAGGGGGACAGTCTAGTGTAATGCAGGCCAGGTTGACTCCAGCCTATTGTCCCTTGTTTTTTACCAAACACCACCAGGATTTTCCAAATGGAAGTTATCATTCCCTCCTGCTGAACAGAATATGGGGCACCCTTTCAGGGATTCCTTGTATTTGATGGGACCTGGAAGTTTTTAACTTCCATTGCCCTTATTATTTATTAAATTAAAAAAAATTGTATTTATTCATGAGAGACACAGAGAGGCAGAGACATAGGCAGAGGGAGAAGCAGGTTTCCTATGGGGAGCCTGATGCGGGACTTGATCCCAGGACCCCATGATCATTACCTGAGCCAGACGTTCAATGACTGAGCCACCCAGGTGCCCCCACCTCCATTGTCTTTAAGAGACAATCAACACACATACCTATTCTTTATGGCTAGCTCTTCTTTGCCCACCAAGTCTTGAAATAGCCCTATACTCTACTGGTAATTCCCAATATCCTTAGCATTACCCTCTCCATCTGCTTTAGTTATATCAGCAGGTGTAGTTCCAAAGAACTCAGGGTGTTCTGGAATCTGTTGAAGTTGGTTAATGGAGTCTGGTTATAATGCCTTCAGCTAACTGTTTTTAAATCTCTGTGAGGTTTAATGTTATTTATTCCTTCACCCTTGTGTGCATTATCATTTCTATATATATTTTATAAATTTATTACCTAGTTCCCTGCCCTTTTGTCCTTGACTTTGCTGTTTTGTAAAGAACTTAGCATATACGTTTTCTTTGCTTGTCTGTGTTCTATACATGCACAGACTCATTCCAAAGCTAATAGGGTCATGCACTGTAGCAGATTCATTCTCATCTTTCAAGGGATATACCACTTTGAGGATATGGACCTACAAGCTCTCCAGAAGCCTGTTTTTAAATCTCTGCCTTTAATATTTCATTCCTATACATGTGCTTGGCAGTTTGAGGTTAAGAAATATATTTTTAAGATTATTTATTTGAGAGAGAGAGAGAGAGAGAGAGAGAGAGAATGTATGTGCACAAGTGCATGAGCAGGGGGAGGGGCAACCAGAGAGGATGAGAATCCTAAACTGACTTCCCGCTGAGCATGAAGTCAGACACACTTGATCTGACGATTCCAAGACCATAACCCCAGGCAAAACCAAGAGTCAGATGCCGAACTGACCAAGCCACCCAGGTTCCCAGAGGTTCAGAAACTTATACAATAAAAGTTTATTTTTCACCTAAATCTAGTCAGTGGAAGTTTTCCCATTTATATAGCTTTTCCAAGCATCTCTAAGTGATGACTCAGAGAATCTTAGGGATCTAGAATCTTTTCTATTCTTTTGTAACACTGACATCCTTAACACATGGCCTTCAAGGTTCTGAGACAGGTGAAAAAGTAGTGAAATATTCCTCTAGGGGTTTCATGGCCAGCTTTGGGAGTATCACACACCACCAGAACTTAGTCACATGGGATTTTTGGCTGCCAGGGAGGCTGGGCAATGTGTGCTGAGGTTAGTAGGCACATAGCAAATCTCTGTCATATCATCTTTCTATTTTAGGCTCGTTCCCTTCAGGTTTATGAGTGACTGCAACAGCAAATGTCTATCTAGTAGGAAAGAGAAAGACTCTCTTCTAGCCATGGACAGGTCTTCCCTTATAGCTTTGGTCACAAAGCAAGTTACTTTATGGAAGAAAGTTGGATACCTGACAAAATAAGAATTCTGTATAGGAAGGAAGAAGCAGTGAACAGATAGATACAGACAGGTCAACTATGAGTATGATAGAGAGCCAGAGTAGAATGGTATCTCAAAACCCAAAAGAAAAGAGAGATTTGAAAAGATAGTGTGGCTAATCTTTTACAAAGTATTCAATAAGATGAGGATTTTAAAGAGGCTGACCTTGGAAGTAAGTCCTTAGTAAATTCAGTATTAGTAGTCTAAAGAAATAAGATTATTTTTCATATTGTGGTTTATTGAGGAGTGTATAGTTGCTAAGGAAATGGGCCCATCATCTTCATTCATTACGCTGCCCTCCATGTAGTTGACTTTCTTTCCTAAATGAATATTTCATTCTCAATGAAAATTTGAACTAAATACAATGAACACTGAACTGTAAAGATAATATAAAAATATTATGATAATTATAGTTTACTTCATTAAAAAGTCAGTTCTGTTGAAATTTAGCATAATGCCAGTATGTTATTTGTACTTTTTAACTTTTTCAATTCTCATAGATCTCAAGAAAATATCATTTATAAAATTGAAATCATTTATAATAGTGCAGATTCAAGCCTATGCTAATTGCTCTAATAACCCAGATAATTAATTATTATGCATTCCTAAAATGGAATCCCATTAAGTTATTTTACTATGATGGATGTAATCATTTTGATAATGTAAGTAATCTACACATTTTTCTAGATTAATCACAGATGCTGTTCTAAAGCTGTTTTAATGTAGTGAATTATAATAGTTTACTTATGATAAGCATCAAGGGTCTTTAAATGTTCTTAATCATATTCAAATTTTATCACTTAGAAATAAATTGATTTTTTTATTCAAAGTAACATAACTAAGATAACTTATTTTCTGCAAAACAGATAACTTGTATGTAATCACAAATTGAGCTACATAAATATTCAGAATATTAAATAAATAGTTTATATTTAGAAAAACCCATGTTATATGAATCATCATAAAAATTACTGATTTTTTTGTATATTTTTTATTGGAGTTCGATTTGCCAACATACAGCATAACACCCAGTGCTCATCTCATCAAGTGCCCCCCCTCACTGCCTGTCACCCAGTCACCCCAACCCCCCGCCCACCTCCCCTTCTACTACCCCTTGTTTGTTTCCCAGAGTTAGGAGTCTCATGTTCTGTCTCCCTCACTGATATTTCACACTCATTTTCTCTCCTTTCCCCTATAATCCCTTTCACTATTTTTTATATTCCTCAAATGAATGAAACCATATAATGTCTGTCCTTCTCCGACTGACTTACTTCACTCAGCATAATACCCTCCATTTCCATCCACATCAAAGCAAATGGTGGGTATTTGTCGTTTCTAATGGCTGAGGAATATTCCATTGTATACATAGACCACATCTTCTCTATCATCTTTCAATGGACACCAAGGCTCCTTCCACAGTTTGGCTATTGTGGACATTGCTACTATAAATATTGGAGTGTAAGGTGTCCTGGTGTTTCACTGCATCTGTATCTTTGGGGTAAATCCCAGCAGTGCAATTGCTGGGCCGTAGGGCAGGTCTATTTTTAACTCTTTGAGGAACCTCCACACAGTTTTCCAGAGTGGCTGCACCAGTTCACATTCCCACCAACAGTGCAAGAGGGTTCCCCTTTCTCCGCATCCTCTCCAACATTTGTGGTTTCCTGCCTTGTTAATTTTCACCATCCTCACTGGTGTGAGGTGGTATCTCTTTGTGGTTTTGATTTGTATTTCCCTGATGGCAAGTGATGCGGAGCATTTTCTCATGTACTTGTTGGCTATGTCTGTGTCTTCCTCTGTGAGATTTCTGTTCATGTCTTTTGCCCATTTCATGATTGGATTGTTTGTTTCTTTGCTGTTGAGTTTCATAATTTCTTTATAGATCTTGGATGCTAGCCCTTTATCTGATAAATCACTTGCAAATATCTTCTTCCATTCTGTCGGTTGTCTTTTAGTTTTGTTGACTGTTTCTTTTGCTGTGCGGAAGTTTCTTATCTTGATGAAGTCCCAATAGTTCATTTTTGCTTTTGTTTCCCTTGCCTTCATGGATGTATCTTGCAAGAAGTTGCTGTGGCCAAGTTCATAAAGGGTGTTGCCTCTGTCCTCCTCTAGGATTTTGCTGGATTCTTGTCTCACATTTAGATCTTTCATCCATTTTGAGTTTATCTTTGTGTATGGTGAAAGAGAGTGGTCTAGTTTCATTCTCCTGCATGTGGCTGTCCAATTTTCCCAACACCATTTATTGAAGAGACTGTCCTTTTTCCAGTGGAGAGTCTTTCCTGATTTGTTGATATTAATTGACCATAGAGTTGAGGGCCCACTTCTGGCTTCTCTATTCTGTTCCATTGATCTATGTGTCTGTTTTTGTGCCAGTACCACACTGTCTTGATCATCACAGCTTTGTAGTACAACCTGAAATCTGGCATTGTGATGCCCCGGGCTCTGGTTTTCTTTTTCAATACTCCCCTGGCTATTCGGGGTCTTTTCTGATTCCACACAAATCTTAAGATGATTTGTTCCAACTCTCTGAAGGAGGTCCATGGTATTTTGGTAGGGATGTCATTGAACGTGTAAATTGCCCTGGGTAGCATTGACATTTTCATAATAGTTATTCTTCTAATCCATGAGCATGGAATATTTTTCCATTTCTTTGTGTCTTCCTCAATTTCTTTCAGAAGTGTTCTGTAGTTTTTAGGGTATAGATCCTTTATCTCTTTGGTTAGGTTTATTCCTAGGTATCTTAGGTGCTTTTGAGTGCAATTGTAAATGGGATTGACTTCTTAATTTCTTTTTCTTCAGTTTGTTAGTGTAAAGAAATGCCACTGATTTCTAGGCATTGATTTTGTATCCTGCCACACTGCCGAATTGCTGTATGAGTTCTTGCAATCTTGGGGTGGAGTCTTTTGGGTTTTCTATGTACAGTATCATGTCCTCTGCAAAGTGGAAGAGTTTGACTTCTTTGCCAATTTGAATACCTTTTATTTCTTTTTGTTGCCTTATTGCTGAGGCGAGGACTTCTAGTACTATGTTGAATAGCAGTGGTGAGAGTGGACATCCCTGTCATGTTCCTGATCTTAGCGGAAAGGTTCTCAGTGTTTCTCCATTGAGAATGATATTTGCTGTGGGCTTTTCGTAGATGGCTTTTAAGATGCTGAGGAATGTTCCCTCATCCCTACACTCTGAAGAGTTTTGATCAGGAATGAATTCTGTATTTTGTCAAATGCTTTTTCTGCATCTATTGAGAGGATCATAAGGTTCTTGTTTTTCCTCTTGTTGATATGATCTATCACGCTGATTACCTTATGAGTGTTGAACCAGCCTTGCATCCCAGGTCTAAATCCCACTTGGTCATGGTGAATAATAATCTTAATGTATTGTTGGATCCTATTTGCTAGTATCTTGTTGAGAATTTTTGCATCTGTGTTCATTAGGGATATTGGTCTATAATTCTCCTTTTTGGTGGGGTGTTTGTCTGGTTTTGGAATTAAGGTGATGCTGGCCTCATAGAACGAGTTTGGAAGTACTCCATCTCTTTCTATCTTTCCAAACAGCTTTAGTAGAATAGGTATGTTTCTTCTTCCCCTGGAAGCCATCTGGCCCTGGACTTTTGTGTCTTGGGAGATTTTTGATGACTGCTTCAATTTCCTCACTGGTTATCAGCCTGTTCAGGTTCTCTATTTCTTCCTGTTCCAGTTTTGGTAGTTTGTGGTTTTCCAGAAATGCATCCACTTCTTCTAGATTGCCTAATTTATTGGTGTATAAATGCTCATAATATGTTTTTTAAATCATTTGTTTTTCCTTGGTATTGGTTGTGATCTCTCCTTTTTCATTCATGATTTTATTAATTAGTCTTTTCTCTCTTGTTTTTAATAAGGCTGGCTAATGGTTTATCTGTCTTATTAATTCTTTCAAAGCACCAACTCCTGGTTTTGTTGATCCATTCTACAGTTCTTCTGGTCTCTATTTCATTGAGTTCTGCTTGAATCTTTATTGACTCTCTTCTGCTTGGTGTAGGTTTTGTTTGCTGTTCTTTCTCCACTTCATTTAGGTGTGAGGTTAGCTTTTGTATTTGATTTTTTTTTCCAATTTTTTGAAGGATGCTTGTATTGCTATGTATTTCCCTCTTAAGACTGCTTTTGCTATATCCCAACGATTTTGAATGGTTCTATCTTCATTCTCATTAGTATCCCTGAATATTTTTAATTCTTCTCTAATTTCCTGGTTGACTCTTTCATCTTTTAGCAGGATGCTCTTTAACGTCCATGTGTTTGAGTTTCTTCCAAATTTCTTCTTGTTAAGGAGGTCAAATATCAAAGCATTATGGTCTGAAAATAAGCAGGAGACAATCCCAATCTTTTGATATCGGTTGAGACCTGATTTGTGACACAGTATGTGGTCTATTCTGTAGAAAGTTCCATGTACACTTGAGAAAAATGTGTATTCAGTTGCGTTTGGATGTAAAGTCCTGTAAATATCTGTGAAATCCATCTGGTCCAGTGTATCCTTTAAAGCTCTTGTTTCTTTGGAGATGTTGTTTTTAGAAGATTTGTCATCTGCAGAAAGTGCCATATTGAAGTATCCCAGATTTGTGTATTATTATCTAAGTATGTCTTAACTTTTTAAAAAAAAATTTATTTATTTACAATAGTCACACACACACACACAGAGAGAGAGAGAGAGAGAGAGAGAGAGAGAGAGAGGCAGAGACATAGGCAGAGGGAGAAGCAGGCTCCATGCACAGGGAGCCTGACGTGGGATTCGATCCCGGGTCTCCAGGATGGCACCCTGGGCCAAAGGCAGGCGCCAAACCTCTGCGCCACCCAGGGATCCCTAAGTATGTCTTAACTTTGGTTATTGATTGATTGATACACTTGGAGCTCCCACATTAGGGGCATAAATATTCATTATTGTTAGGTCCTCTTGTTGGATAGATCCTTTAACTATGATATAGTGTCCCTCTTCATCTCTTACTACAATCTTTGTGATAAACTTTAATTTATCTGATATGAGGATGGCTACCCCTGCTTTCTTTTGAGGACCATTTGAAGGTTATTGGTTCTCCAACCTTTTATTTTCAGGCTGTAGGTGTCCTTAGGTCTAAAATGAGTTTCTTGTAGACGGCAAATAGATGGGTCTTGCTTTTTTATCCAGTCTGAAACCCTGTGCCTTTTGATGGGATCAAGTCCATTCATGTTCAGAGTTACTATTGAAAGATATGAATTTAGTGTCATCATAATACCCCTTCATTTCCTGTTTTTGTGGATTATTTCTTTGGGCTTCCTCTTTCTATTACAGAATACCCCCTTAATATTTCTTGCAGAGCTGGTTTGATGTTCACATATTCTTTCAGTTTTTGCATATCTTGGGAACTCTTTATCTCTCCTATTCTGAATGAGAGCCTTGCTGGATAAAGTATTCTTGGTTGCATGTTCTTCTCATTTAGGACCCTGAATATATCCTGCCAACCCTTTCTGGTCTGCCAGGTCTCTGTGGAGAGGTCTGCTGTTAATCTAATATTTCTCCCTATATAAGTTAGGGATCTCCTGTCTCTTGCTGCTTTAAGGATTTTATCTTTGGAATTTGCAAGTTTCACTGTTAAATGTCGAGGTGTTGAATGGTTTTTATTGATTTTAGGGGGGATCTATCTCCTGGATCTGAATGCCTGTTTCCTTCCCCAAATTATGGAAGTTTTCAGCTGTGGTTTGTTCAAATATGCTTTCTGGCCCCCTGTCCCTCTCAGCACCCTCTGGAACCCCAATTATACGTAGATTTTTCCTTCTGAGGCTGTCATTTATTTCTGTTAACCTTTCCTCATGATCTTTTAATTGTTTTTCTCTTTTTTCTTCAGCTTCCTTTCTTGCCATCAACTTGTCTTCTATGTCACTCACTTGTTCCTCTACCTCATTAACCCTCATTGTTAAGACTTCCAGTTTGGATTGCATCTCATTTAATTGATTTTTAATTTTGGCCTGATTAGATCTAAATTCTGCAGTCATGAAGTCTTTGATTCCTTTATGCTTTTTTTCCAGGACCACCAGTAGCTTTATAATTGCGCTTCTCAATTGGTTTTCTGACATTGAATTGTAATCCAATTCTGTAACTCTGTGGGAGAGAGTACTGTTTCTGATTCTTTTGTGGTGAGTTCTTCTTTTAGTCATTTTGCTCAGTGCAGTGTGGCTGTATGAGTGGGCTGAGTCAAGAATATCAACCAAGACCTAAGTAAATTTCACTCTAGATGATTTTGATGAGGTCAGAGACGAGAAATTGAAAACCAAGATCACAACAAATAAAACAAAAGGGCCACTAAAGTGAAAAACAAGTTTTAATACAAAGTAGTAGACAATAAAAGGCCAGGAATCCTAAAGAAGAAGATTAAAAAAAAGAAGAAGAAAAAAAAAAGAAGAAGAAATTAAAAAAAAAAAGGAGAAGAAAAAAAAGGGGGGAGGACTGGGAGACGGTAGTGGTGAAGAAGTTGTAGTGGAGGGAGAATGTAGTCTACCTGAGGGGTCCTAGAGGGTATATTAAGTTCTATATGTTAGGAGATCCTCAGTCCCAAATTTATATAAACCAGAAATACTTGTAAGGGGCTCCAACATTGACCACCAAAACATAAATGAGATAAGAGAGGGGGCAGAGTGGGAATGAGGAATTTCACAGAATGAACCAGCACAGTATACCACTTGGTTCTGGGTGCATGCAGCTCATGTTTTAACTTCTGCCATTGTAGAACAAAATGAGGCAGAGAAAACAAAAAACACAAAACAAAACAAAAATATTTTGTATATCTCCCAAAATTAAGTTGAGTATGTTGAAGAGAATCTAGAAGTGTAAAATATATCTAGGACCTGTAATTGTAGGAATGTGAAAGTCAAAAAGGAAGAATCTTAAAAATGAAGAGATGGTAAATATTGTAGTTAAGGTAGGAAAAGAGAAGAAAATTGGAAATTTACAGTCTGATATGAAAACGAGTTGTACTGGAAAAAGGAAGAAATAAAAAGAAAAGGAGGGGTATCCTCTGCTTCTATATCTGTAAATCCCTCGACTTCCCCTGGAGCTTTCCAGCGCTGCTGGGTCCAGAACTTGCTCTTCCCCTGTCCTTCTAGCTGGTCTCTGGGGGAGGGGCTGCTGTGCTGATTCTCAGGTGTGTGCACCTGGGGCGCTGTCCCGCCCCCCACCAGGTGCCCGGCTCAGTGGGAGCTGTTTATCCTGTGAGGCCCCTGTTCCCTGGCTCCATCTCAATCACAGGGTGACACCAGGAGGAACAACCACACTGGCGGTGGCCAGCCCTCCAGCTCTGGAGTCAGCTCCCACAGTAACTACTGCAGCTCCCAGTTCGCACTGGCCTGGATGCTGGGGAGCGAGGAGGGGGCGCTGACCTGCATAGCTGGGGGGCGCCCAGCGGCAGGAGCGTCCCCAGTGTCCCGTGCCCTCCCGCCTCCGCCTGTCCCGGGGGGATCCTGGGTTCCGGGGCCTGCACCGCTGGCTGCGGGCTCCCGCTGTGGCTCCCCAGGGCAGCAGGGCGCAGCCCCTGCCCCGGAGCCCCCCGCCCTCCGCTCCGCTCTCCCCGCCCCCAGCTCCCCGCCCAGCCCGGCGCGCTGCAGCCCTTCAGGGCACTGGGCCAGGTGTGTGCGTTCCCCCTCCCCCGCCCCTCCTGTTAGGGACCCTGGGAGCTCTAGGCTCCTGCGGTTCTGCCCGAGTTCCCCGCTGAGCGCCTGCCTTTCTGGCCGGGAGAAGCTGGTGTGGACTTTTTTTTTTTTTTTTAAGATTTTATTTCCTTATTCATGAGAGACCCAGAGAGCTGGAGACACAGGCAGAGGGAGAGGCAGGCTCCATGTGGGGAGCCCGACGTGGGACTCAATCCCAGGTCTCCAGGGCTGGGCTTTCTGTCCCGAGTCTCTGGCCACCGGCCTCCCCGGCTCCTGGGGGCCCCTCCCCCCTTTTAATTTTTTTTCTGTCCTCCCATCTTGTTAGAAGCGTGAGCTCTTCTCTCCGTAGCATTCCAGCTGTTCTCTCTTTAAATCTCAGGTCGAATTCGTAGGTTTCTCAGGATGATTTGAAAGTTATCTGGGTAAGTCGGGGGGCCAGGTGACTTGGGGACCCTACTCCTCCACCGTCTTGCCCCACCCACCCCAAAAGTCACTTAAATAAGGCCATTCTGATTTCCTTCTTGGACTCAGTAGCCTCCTACTAATTTCTCCTATCTCCAGTTCATCCTGCATCACCAAATCCTTCTTCCAGAGCTGGAAAACCCACTGTTTAATGCCCCAATTTAAAAATCATATTGATAACTTCCTTTTACTGAGGGATAAAACCCAAATTCCTCTCTACTTTGACTCTTTATTCTTAGCCCTACCTCCCTTGTTGTCTTCAGGTCCATTGTTCTCAAGCACAGTGCTTCCTGAGCCATACTTGTGCATCTGCTATGCCCCTTAATAAAAGCATAAGGTACTGAGTCAAAAATATTCTTGAAATATTAACTGATTTTTTTTACCTTGGCAATTCCTTTTTTTTTCTGTTGCCTTTATCCAGTTGAAGTAGTTTGGCTATGCACTTATGCCAAGGGGGAAATTATGACAGAAAAACTAGACAGAGGAAAAAAGAATCTTTCTTATGTAGGAGAGGTTGGGTTCTTAAGGGAGTAGGGAAGGCTCATGGCATAGTTAAAACACATCACAGAACCATAATGAGTTAAGAGCATAGCCTACTGCCTTTACATTTACCTCTAGATAGCTATGGGGTCCAAGAACACACGAGCTCTGTTCCCTATTTCATAAGTATAGCCCTAGGAATAGGACAAGACCCCAAGCAAAGAAATTGCTGCATAAGATGTCTAGGTAGATAGCATCACCAAGTTTCAGCCCTCCAGCATGGAGTATGAATTGCCAAATGATTACTATATGCCCACGAATGGAATAGAAGTAGCAGAACGAGAGCTACTGAACCAAAAATAGGCTGCAAGACAGGAGCCTAAAGTTTTCATTGAGACTTTTGGAAACTATTAACAAATTATTTTAGTGATGCCTATAAAGCCAGAAGATATTTAAGTTCTTGTGGTCTCATCTCCAGTGTTGTTTTAAATTGGGAAACCTTTAAAAATTATACTCAAAGGAGAAATTTAGTTATGACAAAGAAAGATAAAAAAGCTACATTTCTTGTGCACATGAAATTATACTCTGAAATTCACATCAGCTAAGGAAATTTATATCTAATTCCTTGTGCATATTTAAGCAATTATATAATAAAAATAAGCCACTACTGGGGTCCAATCATATTTCCCTTTAATATGTACCTATACATTTTGCTAATGTTTGATAGCAAAATGAAGCTTAAGACTTTTTTCTTGAAAAATTAACTGATTTTAATGCCCCCTTTTCCTTTTTTTTTTTTTTTTTTTTTTTTTACTTTTAAAGAAAGTGACCTACATTTCTTACTTTCTTTGTGAGAAGTGCTCCCAGGTTAAATGTTGGTCTATAATTACTCATAGTTCTTTCAGTCATTGTTTTATACGTTCATTTATTCATTGATTCTGGAATACCTATTTAGTTATTAATACGTGTCAGGCATTATTATAAATGATGCAGTTATGGGAATAAAGGCAGTCCTTGTCCTCAAAGAACTCAAAGTCTAGTGGGGTAGTGTACTTATAAAAACAATATAATAATTACATTACCAATCCACTATAGCAAATTGTGAGGTATTGTGGAATATCAGAAAAGCTCCCTTTTGAGTTGTCCTTTGAGTATAAACCTTAAGAGATGTATACATTAGGTGGGGGGAATTTTTTCAAGAAAATTATTTGGTTCCTTTTTCATTAAATGGGGAAAATGGAAAAAAATTTGATGTAGTTGATTTTCATATCCATGAATTTATTTAATGCACTGTGATCTACTATCACATTTTGTACTAGAAACACTCTTGAAATGTTAAATATAAAGCTCGTAATCTTATGCCAACTCATCCCCCTACATTTTCTTATTGACTTAACATTTTGTTCTTGAGCTATAATTGAAATTATGTCTAAGAATTTTAAAGTTTACTCCTAGGAGAAGTCTCTTTACCAATGTGGAATATCTTGGTATTTAATTCTCCTGCAGAATCCATACAAGTAAATGAAATTAAAACAAACATATTTCTATAGTATAGGGTTTGTTTTGGGGTTGTATTGTGTTCCCCAAAATGATATGCTGAAGTTCTAACTTTGGTTACCTATGAATGTGATCGTATTTGGAAATAAGGTGTTTGCAGATTTAGTCAAATTGAAGTCATACTGTATTCGGATGGGCCTAATCCAATATGACTGGTGGTTTTATAATAGAGAAGAGATACACACACACACAGAATACCATGTGACAATGGAGTCCTCTGACTCCAGAGGTAATTGAAGTTACGCTACCACAACAAAGGATAACAAGGGCTGTGGGCAACCACCAGAAGTTAAGAGAGAATCATGGGGCAGTTCCTCCTGCACAGCTTTCAGAGGGTACTGGCCTTACTTTCAGATGTCTAGCCTCCAGAGAACTGGGACAGCATGAATTTCTGTTCTTTTGAGCTATCTACTTTATGATACTTTGTTATAGTGGCCCTAGGAGACTGATATTATATTAATTCCCATTACCTTGGTCCTAGACTTTTTGGAAATGAAATCTTCCCTCCCCACAAAGCAATCCACAAATTTGGCTTTTATTGCTTATTTAAATAGCTTGTGATTATTGTACATAATTTCCTATATAAATTATTGTCGTGGTAGGGTTGTTTGGAAGCAAACACTCAGATGGAGTTTCTGGTGTGTTTATTAAGGATCAGCAGCTGGTATCACGTGTCTAAGGGCAATTTGGTTCCCTGCTCTTGCCCTGCACCTCAGGGGTCCTACCACCATTTGGAGTGACTTCCCTGGGATTTTTAAGTCCTCCTCTGATATCTGGGAATGTCTGGGGCTGGCAATGCCATCTGCTGGGCAACGTAAGTGGCAGAGTGTTCATCCCCATATCCTCTTTTTGGGGTCTTATCTGATCCTCTATCCTGCGTGCAGCTAAAACCAGATTCCTTGATGAGCTCCTGACCTAGTAACTATGGGGTCTTTTCAGGACCCCAGTGTCAGGATCCTGATTCCAGGAAGGTGGCCTGGTCAGCAGATTGCTCCTGCTTATTGGTATGGTAGTTCTTCCATAGGATCATGCAGGATTGGGCTGCCAGAATGATGGTCTTGATATGCTGATTTAGGGTGACTTCTCACATTAGACATAGGACAATTTAGGGATTTGAGGGAAGACTCTTGTCTACCTATATATGTGCTCTTCCCTGTCCATCTTCTGACTTATAATGCTAATTCCAGTGTATAGCATTCAAGAACAGTCATTCACCTCCTCCTCAGACTTGGAAGCATGTTTCGGGCAGTCTTTTAGGATAGTCGAGCCTTTCTCCTTTGAAGACTTTTGAGACTGGTGCTGCACAAAATTGACAGGACCTTTCGGTCGATGACCCTTTTTTGTCCAATTGGTGTGGTTGTATTTTATACTTCTGAGTCAGCCTTAAACCATGTCATAAGGGATAGACATTTCTTGCATGAGTAGGACTGTACATGGGCCCCTTGCCCATCTTCCCTGCTGCTGATGGTATGTGGAAGGCCAGGGTCAACATACAAAGATATAATATTCTAGAAATGCAATGATTGTGGCCTAAGGATTGATAGTAATCATTTTTAAAAAATGTATTGCTTTACATTTATGCTACTCCCATGGTATAATGTGATGCTTTACATTTATGTGTTACCATCCCAAATGGTAAAGTTAGCATGACCACAAAATAAGTTATTGCTCATGGTTTTCTGCATGCTCTGAGTAAGACTTGCATTTGTGGTCAATAACAATGAAGCACAGTGTATCCCTTGAGAGTGTCACTGAAAGCCAATATTCATGATGGATGATGCAGCGTCAGGAGTAATAATGTGAGCATCAAATAATAAATGGAATTAGAGAACTGCAGAGCCAAGAATATCTATATTGCTCAATATAAACAAGTTCCGAAGAGCAATGACATTGTGAGTAATAATAGTATAGCTGTCTTTTTCCTGTGACTGGATAAAAGAAATTAGCCATGAATGGGACATTTGAGAGTGAAGAACAGAGATAGTTCCAGAATCTAAACAGGAAGAGATGGAGAAGTTCACTGATTGGATAATAAACAAACATATAAATACTTCTCTATTCCTCATTCTATATCTTTATTGATAAATCATTGTACCTCACATGAGATAATATATTTTAAATAAAATTGTTTGTATAGACAGGTGCCTTACAAAAAAAAAAAATTGTCCTGGGCCACATATCCCCTAGACTGGTCCTGTCAGTAGCTGTGACAGGGATGGGTTAGAGGATTGGGCCCAGGGAAAAGTTGACAACACTGTAGCCAACGCAGGGAGGTTATGCCCCTCATTTGCCTGAAACAGTCTTGGCTTTACACCCCTGTGTCTCTCAGTCATTGGCCCCTTGGATAGGACCTTGGGCAAGATGGCCCTCTGCAGGAGAGGCAACCCCTAAAGAAGCTGATAGCTGGAGACAATCTGCTCTTCACACTCCCCAGTGCTGGGCATTCCTTGACATAGGGATCTAGGTGGCACATCTTGTGTCTACCATAATTATAATTCCAGATTCAAGTTTTATAGAGGTTTGTAGATAGAGTTTGAATATATTCTAAAGTGCTTAAAACAAACAAAAATTACATATAATTTTATATGCCTCCAAAATCATGGAGAGGCAGATAGTCAAATTATTATAAATTTAATGCTCTGGTAACAGCTCATCATTAAATTTTTAAAGAACTTTGTCTAAAAAATTTGATATCCAACTTAGCAATTAGTTTGATAATGTTCTAGTTTTCAAGTGTCTAATTTTCTGCATTATTTTCCCTCCATCCCTGAGCTTTATTTTCTTAAATATGTAGATATTCTTAATATTTTACCTGTTATAAATTTTGCAATTAGCCAGGTCATCCATGTATGTGTTGTGAAATAAATAAGCAAATAATACTTCATTTATAAAAATAATAAATAATATTTTTGTACTCTAGTCTTCCCTACCTCAAATTCTCACTATCTGAAACCAAGCACTTTTACCATTTATATCCACATTTCTTTTAAACACAACCTCCTTTTAAAATTGGATTTTTCTATTTTAAACATTGTTTATTCATTCTTAATATAGAAGACCTGCCTTGTTTAAATCATTACACACTTATTTTTCCTCCACCCACCCACATACTCAATCCCTTCAGCCTACCAATATATTCCTGTACCATAATTTTTCAATAATTCAGTATTCAGGACTGACATCATCTGACTATGGAAGTTTTGTTTTCAGCTGAATAAAGTTGTGATAATATTTCTTTCTTTGTGCAAACTCCTTTCTTCTTGGAGACAGATATCATTCCTGCAATCCTATATTTTTGTTCTTGTCTGGATCACATACTCTCTGTGGCGATTGCAGAGCTCTCATCTCAGAGCCTCCTTTTAGCACCATGCTAGGAAGTTGTTTGGCTTGTCTCTATTGAATCCCATTTTCTTGACACCATATTATGTTTCCTTTTGATTTATCCCATCATTTATCCCATCATTTTGGTGCTGTATGTTGTAGGAGAGGAAAGACTTTCCCTCTACTCCCCTAGATTCATTAGCTGGGTCTATAAAGTAAGCTGAGAGCAGGCAGGTGAACATACAAAAGGTATACAAATTTATTCACTTTTAATATTACATGCACGGAGACATCACTGAAGAAAAGAGAGTGGTGAAATTTGAAAGCTTATATATTGTCTTAATATTGGAAGGGTCGTGGGGACGCAGGCCACTTAGAGAAGACTTAACATTTTTATTGACACTTTAATAAAACTATTCTCTACTTCGGAGCAGTAGGAATGAAATAAGTCTGCTATTCTAAACCTTGGGGTGCTTAAAATGTCTAACATGAGAGGTACAGCTACCATGGATATTGTTCTTTGTTTTTAGAGCACTTCGAATGAGTAGTGGTCTGCTGGTTCCCCTTACCAAAAAATGTTTTTAAAAATTTAAAAAATTTAAAAATTAAAAAATAAGCCTGATTGGTAGCATTTGCCAGTTTCTATGGTAAAAATCCTCCCATCGTGGCTGACTTTAAGTTACCCATCTGATGTCACTGAAGGCAGAATTGAGAAGAGAAGTTTACTGTAGCTCTTTGGTTGTATGAACAAGCACCAGAGTATCACTGGATTAATATATTCATTTTATAAAGTTCCTGTTTTTCCCTCAAACTTAATACTTAATAAATCAAATAAAACAAAAGGGTTTCTAATAGAAAAAGAAAAAAAGATTCAAAACTCACTCTTCCAACCCTAATCTTGCTTCTTGGAAGTTACTCCTTTGAACTATTTCTGTTTGAAGTGCTGCTGGTTAGGCTTTCCCTCAGAAATCTAATTTACCAATATGGCTTGATTTGGCAACAATATAAAACACCTGCAACTCTTTCAACTAGGAAATTTTTCTATCATTGAATAACTTTCTTCCCTCTATTTTCACTGTCCTCTACAATTCCTGTTAGCTAGTCATCATGAATGATACTCTGTCTTTTCTTTCATAATTTTTATTTATCCTTTTTTATGGTTTTAATTCTTATTTTGAGGGGTTTTTTTGGTATAAATCATGTGATTTTATATTCTGCTTTTTCTGTTTTATTCTTAGGATTGTCTTCTTGTTTAATGGATAAAGTATTATTTGAATCTTATGATTCTAGCAAAGTTTATTATATTTTATACTTCCTGAATTGTCATTTTTTCTTTTAGGGTTTTTCCTTTTTCAAGCTGTATTTTTTTATACTGTTGTTTTTCACATAGCTGTTAACCTTCCATTGTCTATTCAGTAACGTGTGGCTGGGTTGATTTGTATACTGTATGATTTGAGTGTTCTCTCCATTTCTAATATGAAGTTTTCACACTATGACTTTCAAGGAATCTTTCAGCACCTTTCAGACATTGGCAGAGTCTTTAGGCTTCACTTTGGGATCATCCTGGAGTACCTCCCAATGCCAGAAAGGAGAAAGCTTAAACCCCAGTGCATAATCTTAATTTGGCAGTCCTGGTTCTGCTCACACCATTAGTCAGTTTAAATAGAGAAATTAAGTGTGTGTAGAGGAGAGAGAGTATGGGTATGATTCTTCTTGGCAGTGTTATTCCAGGGGGCCTGCATTCTAAAATTGATGAATTGGGGAGAGAGAAGAATGGATAGGGAGGGGGCATGTGGGAGAGCAGACTGGTGCAGTTGTTTCATTTGAGACTTCCACCGTTCCCTTTTCCTGCCCTCAGCCCCAATCTTCCAGACTTTTCGTGATAGTGCAAATTCCAAATACAGTGTCTTTGTAGAGTTCTGCTAAGGATATATGCATTTTTTCTGGAGCAGATTGTTTCCATTCATTCTGAGTTGTGACTTCATTTTTGTTTCATCCAACAAAGAGTTCAGTCTGTCTTCATTTTCCCAGAAATGTCTGAAATAGTTTATCCATGAAAGATCATTCTTTTCTTTCTCATTTTTATGGATTAATTTCATTTTTTCATGCCAACAGTATGAGTATGAATTGGAACCTAGAATGCACACCTCATCATCATTGGACCTATTGAACAGTGAACCCATTTGGAATCTTACCATCAATGAACCATCCTTGGATACCCATCAGTACCCTCATTGGGTGCTAGCTATATTGTATCTGGTATCTATACATAGTGGTGTGTTTTGTTTGTTTATTTACTTTTTGTAAGCACTAGCTAAATACTGAGCAGTACCATCAGGATTTTGTTTTGTTTTATTCTTATTTTTAGGAAAATACCAGTATAGGGAAGTTATTTTCCTCTAAAGAATACCCAGTTGTAAAATTAGTGTTTGAGGGACACCTGGGTGGCTCAGTGGTTAAGCTTTTGCCTTCAGCTCAGGGGAAGATCCCAGAGTCCTGGGATGAAGTCCCACATCAGGCTCCCCAGGGGGAGCCTGCTTCTCCCTCTGCCTATGTCTCTGCCTCTCTCTCTCTCTCTGTCTGTCTTTTATGAATAAATAAATAAAACCTTAAATAAAATAAAATAAAATAAAATAAAATAAAATAAAATAAAATTAGTGTTCCAAATTTTGGTTCTTAAGGTTCTGAGCACTATATGTTATGTTGGAAGTAAGTTTAGGAAGATTTCTTCACTTGGGAGAACAAAACAAAATCTTATAAATTATCATAATTTTCTGATGCTGGATCTGATTTCTATTTTATCATGATGAAAATATAAATTTGCATTCCTTAAAGCTTCCTTTGGTCAAATAATTTTAGAAAATATTTATAGTTGTATTATTTTAGCCTGAAGTATAAGGATTATTTCTTTATTTCTCTATTATATAGTCTCATTACAAAAAAAATTTTTTGATTATGGGAGTAGTTTGGAAACCCAAGGCAATTGACATTATGAAGATGAATTCCACATATTGACTAAGAGTTTCACTTTATGTTGGCTCAACTGAATTTCCAAAACTTAAATGTTATTTTAAAATAATCCATAATTTTATTTTTTAAGTATTTTAAGCCAGATAATACAACTTTTACTCTACTATACTCTAGCCATTCATAGTTATTTAATAGATTAGTTATTTAAAGACTACATCTGTGTTTTAGCAATATTAAATATCTTATGTAAAAAACATGTGCTCACAATTTCTGATGGATTGTAGAACTAAGACTACTGGACAAGAATATAAATATTATTTGTCTCACTCATTTTAATGTATACTACTATGAATGCAACTAGTTATTTTTAGAATTTTGTTTCTCTGTATTATAGAAATATCTGTATATGTGTGTATAGCTTTAATGAATGTGTACATATTAAATATATGCATGCAAATCAAATGTAGTCACTAATGTTTCCAGTATACACAAAATATATATAGGTGTAGGTAATGTATACACATGTTCTCTTTGTGTATATATGTATGTGAGTATTTTCAAGGCCAGATTAGGCAGAAGGCTTAAAGTACTCCACTCCTCACACCAAGCCTTATTATTCTGCACCACACATTCAGTTATATTGAGTGGTTAGGGTTAGGCTGACACTTTTCAGGCTGAAAGGCAGAAACATTTATCTTCACTGACAAACAATTTGGGAGTACTTTCCTTGGGTTGCAAGAAACTTGCTCTAACACAATTCTCATTCTATTCTATTATGAAGCCCCTGCAACATTTGGCATCTTCTTACAGAATTTGCATGTAATGAACCAAATGGCACTACAGGTTGATTGTAATATATGTTAAAACGTTTATACAAAATTTTCCACCTTTGAAATTTAGATTAATGTTGGGATTATTTTGTATACATTTTTAAGGAAGAAACATTATTGATTTTCCTCTGAATATAAATGTAATATATATTTTTATTAGAAACTATGAAAATACCCTCCAGTTCCATCCACGTTGAAGCAAATGGTGGGTATTTGTCGTTTCTAATTGCTGAGTAATATTCCATTGTATACATAAACCACATCTTCTTTATCCATTCGTCTTTCGATGGACACCGAGGCTCCTTCCACAGTTTGGCTATTGTGGCCATTGCTGATAGAAACATCGGGGTGCAGGTGTCCCGACGTTTCATTGCATCTGAATCTTTGGGGTAAATCCCCAACAGTGCAATTGCTGGGTCGTAGGGCAGGTCTATTTTTAACTCTTTGAGGAACCTCCACACAGTTTTCCAGAGTGGCTGCACCAGTTCACATTCCCACCAACAGTGTAAGAGGGTTCCCTTTTCTCCACATCCTCTCCAACATTTGTTGTTTCCTGCCTTGTTAATTTTCCCCATTCTCACTGGTGTGAGGTGGTATCTCATTGTGGTTTTGATTTGTATTTCCCTGATGGCAAGTGATGCAGAGCATTTTCTCATGTGCTTGTTGGCCATGTCCATGTCTTCCTCTGTGAGATTTCTCTTCATGTCTTTTGCCCATTTCATGATTGGATTGTTTGTTTCTTTGGGGTTGAGTTTAATAAGTTCTTTATAGATTTTGGAAACTAGCCCTTTATCTGATATGTCATTTGCAAATATCTTCTCCCATTCTGTAGGTTGTCTTTTAGTTTTGTTGACTGTATCCTTTGCTGTGCAAAAGCTTCTTATCTTGATGAAGTCCCAATAGTTCATTTGCTTCAACGTGGATGGAACTGGAGGGTATTATGCTGAGTGAAATAAGTCAATCGGAGAAGGACAAACAGTGTATGTTCTCATTCATTTGGGGAATATGAATAATAGTGAAAGGGAATATAAAGGAAGGGAAAAGAAATGTTGGGAAATATCAGGAAGGGAGACAGAACATAAAGACTCCTAACTCGGGGAAACGAACTAGGGGTGGTGGAAGGGGAGGAGGGCGGGTGTTGGAGGGGAATGGGTGACGGGCACTGAGGTGGACACTTGACGGGATGAGCACTGGGTGTTTTTCTGTATGTTGGTAAATTAAACACCAATAAAAGTTAATTAAAAAAAAAAAGAAACTATGAAAATAAAAAAAGAAACTATGAAAATATAAGAAAATCCCAAGAAAACAAAGTAATACTTTTAATCCTACTAATCAAAGATAATAGCTATTGATAATTTTTGTGTCCTTTAATCATATTTATTTATAAACATGAATCATATATATTTGTTAGGTGTATTTGGAATCATACCATTTATATTTGCAGAGTTTTTGCTTAATTTTGAATGACATTTTATCTGTCATTTGTTTTTAATGGCTGCATGATATATCCTAGGCACATTCTACCATATAATCACCCTCCATAACTGGGTATTTATTTTCATTTCTTGCTCTTATAAGTTAAACCATAATAAAATTTATTTTCTAAATTTTTATGCACACCCACAATGGTCTTGGCTACTTTATTTATTTTTCTGTGTTATCTGATGATATCCATAGTGCATTGTTCATATCTCAAATATATGTTTTCTTATTTAGAAGAGTCACTTTTTTTCTATAATGGTACTAATCTTTGGACTATCCTCTATCTTACAAATGATTTCTCCTACTTCTTCTATTTTTTTAATAATAAATGTGATTATTTTTGATATGTGCTTTAGTTTAAAATATCCGTTTTAGTATTGTCTCTATGGAGAAGTTGGCAGTTTCTCAAAAAGTTAAAACACAAACATACTTTATTATTCAGCAACTTTTCTCCTATAGACTTATCCCAAATAATTAAAATCATACATCCACAAAAGACTTGTACAAAAATGTTCATTATAACACTCTGTAATAACAAACCATTGGAAGCAACTTAAGTTTACACCAAAAAAAAAAGTTTACACCAAAAAAATAATAGAAAAAATGATGATGTATTCATAGAATAGTGTTAAAGAAAATGAACTACAGATTCACATGAAAACATAGAAGAATCTCAAAAACATTCCCATTGAAAGAAGCAAGACACAAAATAACTTAATAGCAAGACATATACTGTGTGATTCTATTTCTGTGATGTTCTACAACAGGTATAAATAATCTATGGGATTAGACATCAAAAGAGTGGTTGGTTGCCTCTGTGAAGGGGCAAGGCAGAAAGATGGGAAGGCGCACTGTGGAACTCTCAGAGATTTCGGTAATGTCTATTTCCCATTTAGGGCACTGATTACATGGGTTTATATTAGTTAAAACTTAAGCTCTACTGTCATGGACTGAATTCTGTTCCCTCAAAATTCATATGCTGGGGACCTAACCCCCAGTACCTCAGAATATGACTATATTTAGAGACAAAACCCTTAGAGGCAATTAAGTTAAAACAAGGTTATATAGGTTGACTTTAATCCATTATAACTGGTGTCCTTGTTAGAGAAGATTAGGATACAGACACACATAGTGGAAGACCATGTGATGATATAAACAGAAGACAGCCATCTCAAGCCAATGAGAAGAAACCAACCTGTTAACACCTTGATCTCAGACTTTTAGCCTCCAGAATTGTGAGAAAATAAATTTCTATTGTTTAAGCCACTCAGTCTGTGGTGTTTGTTATAGTAGCCCTAACAAACTAGTACATCTACCTTCTAGATTTGTGCAGATTACTGCAGGTTATTATACTCAATAAACAAACTAAAATGTCAGCTATTAGGCTTCCGCTTGTGGCCAACCTGGAATAGCAGGAAATGAAATGCCCTCCTGACTGACATAATGAATGAATAGACAAAGCATATGAATCAGTGGTTTTCAAGATATTCAAAATGAGCCAAGTAAGATGGTTATCATTGAAATATAAAAAATAAATGAGGTGAGCCCTATAATAATTTTTTGATTCCTGCTTGAGGAAAATTCCGGATAATTTTACAATCTGAGGACTCTGGAGAATCCATCTGAGTATTTATCAGTGCATATGTTTAGAGGAACTACTAAGGTTGGGAAGAACCACTCATAGTGCTCAGGGCAAAAAAATCCGTAGAGTTCATAAAGAACTGGGAATAGTCCCATTGTCACTAGCCAGAAAGAAAACCTTATCTTTCAGTGCATGTGGCGATCAGCTTCTGTTTCACGAGTTCGCCAAATTATTTTTATACTAAGCACTGCCTCTCTGATACAAGCTGAAAGGAGATTCTCAAAAGATAAAACTATTCCAAAGGAATGTAGCCATATCCCAAAACAATGATCAAAAAATATTTGTCAAAATTTAAAACTATGCAAAACCTAACAAGATAAAATCACGATGTCTGTCATCCAAAAAAAAAAAAAAAATTAGCATTTATGCAAAGAAGCAGGAAAACATAACCCCAAATGAGTACAGAAACATCAATTGTCTGAGAGCGATCTGGTAATGATACAGATGATAGAATTAGTAGACAATGACATTAAAATGTTTATTATAATTTCTATGTTCAAGAAAATTAAAATTTAAGCATGTTAAGTAGAAATCTGATAGGTATAAAAAACACAAAAATACAACTTCTAGTGATGAAAAATGGAATATCAGAGATGAACCATGTCAATTACAAATATGCATTCCTTTGCATTTTTGCTAAGATCATGACCCATTCTGAGATAAGACATTCACCCAAACTTTTAAAAAAATTTCCTTGCAGGTTCATTCCATACCAAAATGTGACTTGAAATGTATTTTGTGTGGTATGAAGTAGGATCTAATTTATTTTTCTATATTATCAAACAATATTCAAAACACATTATTTTCTCTATCATCTTATCATTGATTTAAAATGACAGTTTTTAACATTTGTGAGTGCAGGTGTGTATGAATGAGTGTCAGGGTTTTTTCTTCTTCTGCTACCTCTAGCTGGCAAAACCATCTTTATTCAAGACCTTTTTTTTAAATTTTTTTTTATTATTTATTTACGAGAGTCATACAGAGAGAGAGAGAGAGAGAGAGAGAGAGAGGCAGAGACATAGGTAGAGGGAGAAGCAGGCTCCATGCACCGGGAGCCTGACGTGGGATTCGATCCCGGGTCTCCAGGATCGCGCCCTGGGCCAAAGGCAGGCGCCAAACCGCTGCGCCACCCAGGGATCCCTATTCAAGACCTTTTTCTGCATCTCTATTTTGGTTTGGCTCGTTCATGGTCAAGATACTCATTGTGGTTGTGCTTGTTCTGCATCTTGGTGTTAAAGTCTATTACATCAAAGAAGAGAATATTAATATCGTAATATCCAATTGTCCTCTGGCCTGGCATTTGGCTTAGTTATATTTGAGTATCATAGGAAAGCTTCTTCATTGTGTAGTTCACATACATGGCAGCAGATTTTCCTCAGCTCACTCTTAAATCCAACTATTACTTCTTTAATTCAGGAATTGTCAGTGGGGTTTATTCACTCACTCTTTTAGTTTTTTTTCATTCACTCCTGTGTTAGTTCAATACTGAATTAGGTACTGGTAATAAAAAAAAAAAAACATGCTATCTCACTTTTATGAGATAAAGGTTTTTAACTCTTAGATTAGGCTCATGACCACAAAATAAAACCATAAAGCAGTATTTAATTCTAACAGTGAGTGAAAAATTGTCTTACAAATTTAAACCCATTTTGTCAGACAAGGATATTTGCCATGACTCTTAGTGTTATCTTTCAGTGTGGTCCCAACAACCCTACACATCACATAAAATTCCTTGAAATATGTTAATAATAAATTTTTAGTTAACAGGGTGATTCAGAGTATTCCCTATTTCAAATTCCTTTGGTTATTTCAGTCAATATTAGGGAAGGTGTAATGTTAGAGACCTATGTTCACATTGGCATCTTACATCAAATTTACTATATGTATTCTTAAGAAATTAGGGTATGTTTTAATGAAAATCTTTCTGTCTTATAAGAATGAATATGTTATGGCTTTTTATGAGTAACTTCAATGTTTTAGAAGAAGACTCAATTTTTTTTGTAATAACCTTTTTTTCTAATAAACTTAAGGAAAGGCATTGAACATGGTTATAGAGGAAGCATATTAATAAGCACTTTTTATTTTATTTTTATTTTTTTTTAATTAACTTTTATTGGTGTTTAATTTACCAACATACAGAAAAACACCCAGTGCTCATCCCGTCAAGTGTCCACCTCAGTGCCCGTCACCCATTCCCCTCCAACACCCGCCCTCCTCCCCCTCCACCACCCCTAGTTCGTTTCCCCGAGTTAGGAGTCTTTATGTTCTGTCTCCCTTCCTGATATTTCCCAACATTTCTTTTCCCTTCCTTTATATTCCCTTTCACTATTATTCATATTCCCCAAATGAATGAGAACATACACTGTTTGTCCTTCTCCGATTGACTTATTTCACTCAGCGCAGCCACTCTGGAAAACTGTGTGGAGGTTCCTCAAAGAGTTAAAAATAGACCTGCCCTACGACCCAGCAATTGCACTGTTGGGGAATTACCCCAAAGATTCAGATGCAATAAGCACTTTTTAAAATAAAGACAACTTCTACATCAAAGGATTCTACAATCAACTTAAGTTTTTTTTCCTTATCTTGTCTTTTCCCGTTGACAAATAGCTTTACCATTGATTTATTTAATATAAGATATTTTGCCTTTAAAAACTTAATTCATTCACAAAACCTACTACTTACCCTACACAAGGCCAGAAATATATTGTCTTAACAAACATCTTTTAAAATCTATCATCTATCAATGATGTATGTATCATCACTGATACATGTATAATCATCATTAATATTTAGGGCAAACCACCTTCTCTTTGCAGCCTTCTTTGGTTAGATCTACCCTCTTTGATCAGCAGAAATATACTGTATATATGTGAATGATTTATAAAATGCATTTTATTTCATTCAGATTTTAAAATATGCATATATGCTGGTTGTCATCTCAAAGAGGTGATATACTTCCTTAGATTAAGACCTGATGTCTGGTACTTTTATTTTATTTTTAAAGATTTATTCGTGAGAGATATGGGGGTGGTGGGTGGGTGGCAGGCACAGAGACATAGGCAGAGGGAGAAGTAGGATCCAGGCAGGGAGCCCAATACAGGACTCAATCCTGGGACTCTGGGATCACACCCTGAGCTAAAGGCAGGCGCTCAACTGCTGAGCCACCCAGACGTCCCTGTCATCTGGTACTGTTAGACAGAGTTTGAACAATAAGTGTTACCTGATTGAATTTGCAGAAGTGCAAATTTGAGGAAGCAGAAGTGCTCTTTAAATACTGTAAATTTCACAGATGCATAGTTCAATACACTCTTCAGTGGTGGTAAAACCATCTCTTTAGAATTGTTGGTTTTAGTAATAGCAGTGAAGTTAAAATCTGTAAGTAGTTTTTCTTGTGATAATGGGATACTGCCCCTCATGGCCACCTTCCAAATCTCCCATATGCATTTTCTTTGAAATTATAGCATGTGATGACAATGTTTAAATGCTTATTAAGCACAGTGACTGAACAGCACTAAGTTCAAAGTAAGACTTAACTGGCTTAAAACACACTACTTAAATCTTTTTTCCACTTGCACGGCTATTACTAGATGTTTCTGAAACAAGCCCAAACAAGTTTTCGCTATAGTAATATTTGTTTCTTTGTACCCCTCAAGCCTATTTTGAGGACTGGCAAACATAGCAGGCAACTGTGATTTTTTTTAACTTAAAAAAAAAAAAGCATGAATGAATAACTTCTCACTACAACAAGTAAGTAATTTAGTGCTCCACTGAGTTGTAACCTAACATGAAGTGTGTGCTACAGTGGTCTTTGTTAATAAACCATACTATTAAGTATAGTGATTTTGTTAAAATCTTGATTAAACAATTAATAATAATGTATACCATTAATGGAAATTATTTTTAGATTGTTGCTGATATTCAAGAATTAAAGAGATTGTAATTTTAAACAATTTGCCAAAGGACAGAAGTTAAAGTACGGTTTGGCATCATGAGTTTTTTAAAAATTTCATCTTTTTACACCATTATTTTAATGCACTGACATATTTTGCATGTCACAATCACCTTAGTCAGCACAATTCAGATAAGTGAAGTGAAATAAATAGAGCTCTTCTATTAGCACAATGATATTGCGATGTTGAGAGCTGAATGAAATGAGGTCGTTAATGGAGTTAAAATCACAAGCCCACAAGCAACATAAGGCTGTTCCTTTTTCAAGTTTTACTTAAAAAAAAAAAGATACATTAAAAAATCATTCTTTTTTCTGACTGGAGCCTTTTATTGCACAAGGTCTGAAGTGATCCAAATGACATTGTATTTCTTGAAATTGGGAATATGTGTATGTATATATATATTTGTTAATTTATATATGAACATATATTTATGGTGTCATTTATTTTTATAAATGTAAACACTACCCTGAAATGGTCTGCCTAGATTAACTTTTTATAAATCAATAACCATTTCACATTTTCTTATATTTGTTGTCAGGTTTCTTTTTATCTTTAATTCGTAGGGGTTCCTTAGCCTTGAGTTAATTGTCCTATTCATGATTTTTCAAACAGAAGCCTTAGAGGACTTTAATATTTAAAGGAATATTTTCAGATTAGACAATCTTTTTTTAAAGATTAGAAAAGTTTTTTAGACTTACGGTTCTTAAAAAAATAAAAATAAACTTATGGTTCTTCACAATTTTGAAAACTTGAAAAATGTTCCTTAAACTAGCATATAATTATGCATCTTAAATAGTTGATGCTTTGATTTAAAAAGGGGAATATTATGTCTCCTTTGTTGCAATATTACAATATTATTTACCCAAAACTAACTCCTCAAAATAAAAGGAGTTTAAAAGGACAGAAGTGTGGGGAAACCGGTGTGTGGATGTATTAGTCTTCTAGGGCTGCCATCACAAAGTGCCACAGACTGGGGGGCACAACGACAGACATGTATTTCCTCCCAGTTCTGGAGGCCGGGAGCCTGAGATGGAGGTGTCCTCAAGGTTGGTTTCTTCCCAGGCCTCGCTCCTTGGCTTGCAGATGCTGCCTTCTCCCCGTGTCATCAGGCCGTCTTCCCTTGGACTGGAGGCCAGGGTGGTGGTGGGCAGGGCCACGGTGAGGCACTCAAGGGCGAGGGTGACCTACTCCAGCACAAAGTCAGCGATGCCCACAATCCACAGCAGGTCAAAGAAGTCGTCCAGTGTCTCCAGGTTGGGCTTCAGGAGCATGAGGCTGCTGTAGGGCTGTTGAGAACTGAATGCAGAGAGCACATAGAGGGCGTTTCCTGCCAGAAAGGCCAAGATCCACAAGGTGACCAGCGCCTACCTCTCCTCCCTCAGAGAGACCTGTTCTTGCAGTGAGGGGTTGGCAAAGGCAAGGGTGCTGGCCTTCCCGACGCACAGGGCAATGCCGAGCTTGTGCTGCAAGCACACTTGGGCCAGGAGAACCAGGATGAGGGGCAGGCCTTTCTGGAGCCAGCAGGCCTTGGCCTTCAGCTCGGACAGGGCAGGGGTGGCCAGGGACGAGGCCGGGGAAGGGTGAAGGTGGGGAGGCCGAGGAAGGGCACAGGGGGGGAGGCCGACCCGCCTTCATCACGCTCACAGGGGAGCTGAGTGCTTGGCTGTGATCTCTCTCGGGTGGACCGCTGTCCGTGTTCCTGCTGTGGCACCTCTGCATTTTCCTTAAGACCTGGTTCACTGTGAGGAGCCACATGGACTTGAGAACTCCATGTTGATGATGCCTGAGGTGGGTTTTTAATTGCTGACCCAATTAAAAACCAAATAAAAATGTTAATTTCCCCAAGTTAATGTTCAGACAGTCATGTACAAAAATAATATTTTGAAATTTCATGCTTGCTCTCCAACACTCAGTCCTGGGAGCATTAACTATTACCTGTTGAGGGGCACCTGGTTGTCTCAGTTGGTAGAGCATGTGACCCAATCTTGGGGTCATGAGTTCAAGCCTCACATTGTGGTAGGGTTTACTTAAAAACAATAAACAAACTGAAGTATAAATATTATCTGTTGATTTCTTTATTTTTTTACTCTGTAGAGATTTAGCATAAATTTTTGGAAGTTATGTTCCAGGACTTGCCCAAACATCTCTAGCACAGCAGAACTTTGGGGTAATGGTCATATTTACCAAGATAGTGATAACTGATTTGGGAGAGTCATTTTTATAGTTTAGATACAAAATTATCAAGAAGGTGTAAGAATTATAACCTGAGGAGCTTAATCACTTAAATTGTCTTATTTTTAGTACTTTTTGGTACCAAAAGTAATTAGAAGTGTTTAAAATCCCAAATGCTAATTTCTCCTAGTCATCCTTTCTTTGACCTAAACTTTCTGCTGGTTCGTTGTGTTTCCAGCATACAAAGGTTTCCTGGTATGCTAAAAAAGGCATGAGTCTCCTGTTTAAAAACTGTGGTTCCCAGGTCTACCCAGGAATCAAGAGACTGAGGATGTCCTAAGATGAAAGTGAAACCATATTTCACCACTTTTAAAGACCATCTGATGGCCCAACAAGGACATGAATGAATATGATAGCACTTGGAGTAATTTTGCTGATTAAATAAGGACATGGGAAGGTTTTTTTTTGTTTGTTTTTGTTTTTGTTTTTGTTTTGTTTTTTAAAGAAAAAAAGGAAGCACAAACTGGAGGGCTCTAATTTGAAATAGAGTTTGGGATATACAGCAACAAGTGGCTTCCATATATTTCACCGATTTTTTATACTCTCATTTTTGCGTGTGTGCTCATAAATTAAGAGTAAAGAGTTAGAGGTGGCTCATGAACCCAAAAGAAAGTGCAGCTATATTAAAATAATTTTATTTGGCTGGTTTTATGTAACAAAAAAGTAGAAATGAAGAGGATAAATGATGGTTATCATGTTTATCATCTGCCACTTCACCTTTTCCCTATTCTGTAACGGGGTCTCTGACCTTAGAGCTATACTATTAAATTTCATAAACAATATATCTTGCAACTGTTTTGTGTTTCGAGGAGAGGCTGGGGACCAAGGACTCTCAGATCTAGCTGCTCCTTACACAGATGGAGTCAATTCCACTGTATATAGGACCCTGCCTTTCCTTGAATCTTTTACTAAACCTTTCTCCACCTTGTTATCCCTCCCAGTAGGTACTTAGGTTTGCTCTCCTCTCTGCTAAGTCATTGCTATTTCTTCATCTGTTTCCTGTTTCTTATATAGGAGGGTAAAATTAAGATGCCTCCTGCTTTGGGGCACCTGGGTGGCTCAGGCAGTTAAATGTCTGCATTTGGCTCAGGTCATGATCTCGGAGTCCAGGGATCCAGCCTCGCATCAGGCTCCCTGCTCAAGCAGGAGCCTACTTCTCCCTCTGCCTCTGCCATTCCCCCTGCTTGTGCTCACATGTGCTTTTTCTTTTTCAAATAAATAAAATCTTTTAAAAAAAGAGAAAAGATACCTCCTGTTTTCATCTAGCATAGCATGTTATGTTATTGCTCTGCTTGCTTTTTGATACATTTTTACCTTGATTTGATAAAACCAGACATCAGAAGCATGTGTTTTCCATCATGCATTTGTTCATAGTGGTCATACTCGTTTCCACACATACAAAGAATTCTATAAATGTTTCAGATGACATATACAAAAGTGGTAATAATAATTTAACAAATATTTTTTACTGAGTCTGCCAGGGAACAGGGAACCGGCATTCTTGTGGGTAAAAAATAAGTAAGAACTGTATGACATCTGAAATTAGTGTAAGTGCTATGAAGAAAAATATAGCAGATAAAGTCACAATAACAGATTGGAAGGATATTTTAAACAGGTTGTTCAAGAGAGCCTCTTCCTTGTTGCTTAAAATTTCTTTTAAAAATATTAGCACAAGGATCAAGGAATCACTAAAAATTTCACTTAGAGATTAAAAAAAGATACTTGTTTTTTTTTTTTAATTAATTTTTATTGGTGTTCAATTTACCAACATACAGAAAAACACCCAGTGCTCATCCCGTCAAGTGTCCACCTCAGTGCCCGTCACCCCTTCCCCTCCAACACCCGCCCTCCTCCCCTTCCACCACCCCTAGTTCGTTTCCCCGAGTTAGGAGTCTTTATGTTCTGTCTCCCTTCCTGATATTTCCCAACATTTCTTCTCCCTTCCTTTATATTCCCTTTCACCATTATTCATATTCCCCAAATGAATGAGAACATACACTGTTTGTCCTTCTCCGATTGACTTATTTCACTCAGCATAATACCCTCCAGTTCCATCCACGTTGAAGCAAATGGTGGGTATTTGTCGTTTCTAATTGCTGAGTAATATTCCATTGTATACATAAACCACATCTTCTTTATCCATTCATCTTTCGATGGACACCGAGGCTCCTTCCACAGTTTGGCTATTGTGGCCATTGCTGATAGAAACATCGGGGTGCAGGTGTCCCGACATTTCATTGCATCTGAATCTTTGGGGTAATATTCCATGCTCATGGATTGGCAGAATTAATATTGTAAAAATGTCAATGTTACCCAGGGCAATTTATACGTTTAATGCAATCCCTATCAAAATACCATGGACTTTCTTCAGAGAGTTAGAACAAATTATTTTAAGATTTGTGTGCAATCAGAAAAGACCCCGAATAGCCAGGGGAATTTTAAAAAAGAAAACCATATCTGGGGGCATCACAATGCCAGATTTCAGGTTGTACTACAAAGCTGTGGTCATCAAGACAGTGTGGTACTGGCACAAAAACAGACACATAGATCAATGGAACAGAATAGAGAACCCAGAAGGGGACCCTGAAATGTACGGCCATCTAATATTCGATAAAGGAGGAAAGACTATCCATTGGAAGAAAGACAGTCTCTTCAATAAATGGTGCTGGGAAAATTGGACATCCACATGCAGAAGAATGAAACTGGACCACTCTCTTTCACCATACACAAAGATAAACTCAAAATGGATCAGAGACCTAAATGTGAGACAAGATTCCATCAAAATCCTAGAGGAGAACACAGGCAACACCCTTTTTGAACTTGGCCACAGTAACTTCTTGCAAGATACATCCACAAAAGATACTTGTTATGGTTAGTAAGGATTATAATTACTTGGGAAGAAGTATATCTCTCTTTGTTTTTTTCTGCCCTTGTAGAACTGGAAAAATAAAGCTGTTTAATGAAAGTGTGGTTTAAATACCCATTGGAAATCTAAGTTGCTATTGAAAAAAGATGTATAATGCAGTTACATTCCTTTGTTTATGGAGCTGGAGGAGAGAAGAAAAGAAACCTGAGGCTAATAGAAATAGATTATTATCTCACTATGGAACACAGTTTAAAATAATGCATTTTATTGTGGATCTTCCTTCAGAATTCAAACTGAACATCATCTACTTTTTCTAAGTGATAGCCTCAGGGATTTTTTTTTAAAAAATCATTATCAGAAGATAACCTAATATATCATTGATATAGTTTCTTCCTATCACAGTATTATTGACAGAATATCATGTTACCAATATCACCTTTTATAGTATTGAAGTGATAAAATAGAAGAAGTTTCCCCCAAATGCATTTTTTTCAATAAAAATAGTCTTAGTATATTCTTTTGTCCTACTATGTCTTATTGAAAGAGTAGCAATATCAAATACTTTCCTGTGCATTACTTTGAAAGTGAATATTTGTTTGGCCTATTTAAATTAATATTTTTATTATCTTTTGAATATTTTGCAGATATTTATTATGGGACATTGGTTTAATTTAAAAGAGTTTGCCAGTATCAGTACTTTTTCCACTAAAATAATGAAACATAAAGATTTAAAGTATTTTAACCTAATTTTATCTATTTTTAAAGAACAGTATATTTGATATAAAGTATGTTTTTAAAATGAAGAGTATTTTTAAGTTTGGAATTAAATCAGGCATATGTTTCCATAATTGAAGGTATAAAACGAGGTGCACAATGAAATTCCCCCTCCTACTGTAGTCTTGGCTGAAGGGCCCTTGTGGAAGTAAACATTTACTGTATCTTTGTAACTTTCCAAAAGTTTTATTCATATACAAACAAGCTTGAAAGATTTTATTCATATACAAATAAGCTTTACTATATATTCTTGCTTGCCTTTCTGTACCTAAAATTTAGCATATTTCAAAATTATTCTGCAGATTTTTTTATCACTTCTGATATAGAGGTCTTTCTGTATTGGTAGTATAAAGAACTTCTTCGCTTATTTGATATCTACATAGTATTAAATTGTCTATTGCACCAATATTCACTTATTTGTCTCCATTTGATGCTTTTCTAGCTTTCCCCCAGTCTTTTGCTACTGCAATCAGTGATAGGAATTTATGATGTTTTGCACATATAGATATGTAGGTAATAACCCCAGAATTAGAATGACTGAATATAGAGGCCCAGGTTTTTGTAATTTTGATGAATATTAATATTGCCACATTTGTCTCATTGTTTTATTTTGTATTCTTCACATCAAACTTTAAGAGAAGTTATTTCTGCAATATTTTTCAAATATTTGTATCTGTACCAATATGATACATGAAGGATAATATTTCAGGAAAGTTTTATATTAAAAGTGGGGTTGAGAATCATTTTAAAAGCTACTATTTGGGGGCACCTGGGTGTCTCAGTTGGGTAACCATCCACTCTTGATTTTGGGCATGATCTCAGACCCTGAGATCCTACCCCCTGGCTCCAAGTTCAGCAGGGAGTCTGCTTCTCTCCTCCCTCTTCCTCTATCCCCCCACTCATGTACACACTCACTCTCTCTCTCTTAAATAGATAAATATATAAAAAAATAAAAGCTACTATTTGTATTTCTTTTACTGTAGACTCTCTGTTCATATATTTTCACCATTTTTCTTTAGGGCTGATTTTATCAGTTTCTTGGAGCTCCTTATAAATGAGAGAATTTATATTTTCTGTGCTATAAAGTGCAAATATTTTTCCCAGTCTTTTGAGTCTGATTATGGTCTTAATTTTTAAATTTTGAGTCAAAAATTTAAGTCTTCTTCAAAGTTTTGAAGTGTTACTCCCACGACTTCTGATATCCTATGTTTCTACATTTTACATTTTAGTATATGTTTAAAATTTATCTTTTTTTTCAAATAAAACTGTGGATGTCACTTAATTTTTTTCTAAATTCCACTGAGTTCTTCCAACACTATTTATATAATAATTCTTTCCTTCATGTATATAAGATGTCATCTTCATCCCTTTATCATGGGCTATATTCTTGTTTGTTTTGAGTTTCTATCTAGGGTCCATGGAACTCAGAATATAACTCAGTTTTAATGTGACTGGTTTTCTTTATAGTCTCTTTTTTTATTTTAAAACATAATTTGAGAAAAGACCCATAATGTAACATCTAGAAAAGAATTCAAGATAGGATAGGTATCAAGTAATTTTTCTACAATTTATTTTTAAATTTTATTATACTCTTCAAGTTATTAAGTTATAAGTTTTATTAATGCATTATTAATGAAACCCCAAATTCATGGGTTATTTTAACATTTTAAAAATAGTGGATTTTGACAGACACCTCAAATCACATGTCTAAAATTGAATTTATTATTCTCTCTTAAGACTCATATCTGGGAGTCATTCTTGTCTTCTGCTTCTCACTCACTAATCCTATTGATTCTGACTCCCAGCAGTCCCTTTTCTCTACCTTCTCTCTGACCCCAATCTTCCTCTTTCTATTTTTTTTTTAAAGATTTCATCTATTTATTCATGAGAGAGGCAGAAACATAGGCAGAGGGGGAAGCAGACTCCATGCAGAAGCAGACTCCATGCAGGGAGCCCAATGTGGGACTCAATCCCAGGACTCCAGGATCACACCCTGAGCCAAAGGCAAACGCTCAACCACTGAGCCACCCAGGCGTCCCCCTCTTTCTATCTTTGATGAAATTGCCATCATCACTTACTGTTGGTCAGCAAATCCTGCATGAGGCTCCCTGCATAAGTTCATTCTTCATATGGAAGTTATAAGTCTTCTAAAGAGGCAAAGTCATCTTGTTTCCCCACCACCACTATCCAGTTAAAGCCCTTAAATGGTTTCTCATATTTATTCTTGTGATAGTAGATGCTCTTAGGCTTTTTATCTGTTCAAATCTATCAGTATCCTCCTTAGCTGGTGTGCTTATGTGTGTTTTTTGCAGATCTATTGAGATATTATTGACATATAATATTCTGTAAATTTATGTTTTTCAGAGCAGATAAATTTATTAATTAAATTTATCTTTGTGCTCTGTATTTGTCTACAAATGTTCACTCAATATACTAATATTGCAAAATGATGGCCACTATAGCATTAGCTAACACCTGCATCATGTCACACACACCGTTTTTTGTTGTTGTGAGAATATTTATGATCTAATTTCTTAGCAACTTTCAAGTATGTAATACTGTACTAATGACTAGAATCACTATGTTGTATATTAGATCCCTAAAGCTTATTCATTTTATAACTGGAAGTTTGTAGCCTTTGACCAACATCTTTCCTTTTCCTCCATTTGAGAGCCTCTTGTAACCACCATTCTAGTCTCTGTTTTTGAGTTAACTTTTTTAGATTCCGCATGTAAGTGAAGTCATATAGTATTTGTCTTTCCCTGTCTGATTTATTTCATTTCTCATAATGCCTTCAAGGTCCATCCATATAGTGGCACAATAGCCTGCTCTCATGGCTGAATAGTATTCTATTATCTATACATATAAACATATTCTTTATCCATTCATCCATTAATGGACACTTAGGTTGTTTCCATATCTTAGATATTGTGAATAATATTGCAGTAAACATGGAAGTGCAGATATTTCTTTGATATCCTATTTTCCTCTCCATTCAACATATTTCCTTTCAACCCCAAAGTCATATAGTAATTCTATTTTAAGTGTTTTGAGGGACCTCCATACTATTTTCTTTTATGGCTGCACCCATTTACATTCCTACCAACCATGTACAAGAGTTCCCTTTTCTCTACATCCTCACCAAACCTTATTTCTTGTCTTTGATGATAGCCATTCTAAGAAGTGTGAAGTGATATCTCATTATGGTTTTGATTTACAGTTCCCTGATGATGTGTAATGTTGAATTTTTTCATGTACCTATTGTCCTTTATATGACTTCTCTGGAAAAATGTCTATTCGGTTTCTCTGCTCATTTTTTAATCAGGCTTTTTTTCTTTTTCTTTAAGTGAGTGGAATGAGTTTTTGATATATAAATTTGTCTTCACAACTTGACACTAAATTTGGGTGCATTCCCCCATCTCTTAATTTCTTTAATGTCATCTGTTTGTGGAAAATAAGGAGAATGTGCAGGGATATCCTTTGCTTTATGGGAAGCTGCTTTCTCCTCTCTACTCTTTGTTTATTGTTTCAGGCCAGACATAGCTTAGGCTTCTCTCCCCTGCTTTAATATATACACACTCTGCACCCTGTACCTGGTGGATATGAGAATTAAGTTTCCGTTATGGATTGTGCATCCTCCAGGTTTCAAAAATTGTTTGACCTGCCCAGCACCCACCAACTAAATACTGCAAATGTCTACTCTCCTCTCAAGCTTCTTTGTGCTCTGTATTTATCTACAAAAACTGGTAGGAGTTTCAGTCACTCACTTTCCTGGTGGGATTTTCCTTAGTATATACTCTGGTTAGATATTATTCTTTCTTTCCTTAATTCAGTTATATTTCCATCTTGTTTTATAGAAGTCTGCTCTGTTTTTCAGAGCAGATAAATTTATTAATTAAAAAACATATCCTGAATGGTATTTGGAAAAAAATACTTATATAAACTAGATGTGCCATTTTTTAAATTCGAAGGGGCACATATACCCCAATGTTTATTTATAGAAGCGCTATCCACAATAGTCAATATGGAAGAGCCCAAATGTCCATCAACTGTGCAGGAAAACAGGATCCCAAAGAGATAACTGGACTCCATGTTCACAGCAGCATTACTCACAATATTTAAGTATGGAAACTAGCTAAGTGTCCATTAATGGATGAATGAATAAAGAAGATGTGATATCTATCTATCTACCATCTCTCTATCTATATAATGGAATATTACTCAACCATCAAAAAGAAAGAAATCTTGCCATTTGCAACAACATGAATGGAATTAGAGGGTATTATGCTAAGCAAAATAAGTCAGTCAGAGAAAGACAAATATCATATGATTTCACTCATATGGAATTTGAGAAACAAAAGAGATGAATGTATGGGAAGGGAAGGAAAAATAAAGTAAGATAAAAATGGAGAGGGAGGCAAGCCCCAGGAGACTCTTAGATATGGGGGACAAACTGAGGGTTGCTGAAGGGGAGATGGATGGGAGGATAGGGTAGTTGGGTGATGGGCATTTAGAAGGGCACTTGATGTAATGAGCACTAGGTATTCTATGCAACTGATGAATCACTAAATTCTACCCTTGAAACTAATACTGCACTATATATGCACTAACCCGATTAAATAAAATCTAGAAAAAATAGATATGCCATTTTAAAACAAAACTTTTTAATTGATACTTTTAATTCTCAAAAATATTTTGAGTTTATGTGCTTATTTCAAAACTATGTGAGGAGGGGATCCCTGGGTGTTGCAGCGGTTTAGCGCCTGCTCTTGGCCCAGGGCACGATCCTGGAGACTCGGGATCGAATCCCACGTCAGGCTCCCGGTGCATGGAGCTTGCTTCTCCCTCTGCCTGTGTCTCTGCCTCTCTCTCTCTCTCTCTGTGACTATCATAAATAAATAATTAAAAATAAAACTATGTGAGGAAAATTGAAGGTAACCTATAATTTTGTGGATATGTTCATATAAAAAATAAATGTAGTTAACAAGTTGCATCAAAATCCTTTTACTCTCTCCCCGTCTTGCTATTTAAATAAATGTTCTTTTATTTTCCAAGTCTCTAATTTCCTTTTTCCCAACATATCTTTCTTATAACTTAGAAATATTTCATTAAGCAAAGAATGTGGCTGTTTTTTGAGGATTGGTTCACTTTTATTTACACCCAATGGGACATCAGATGCCTTCCTTTACTATCAACAGCTAGATGCCCCATTTAACTCTGAAATAATAAAAGCCTTTCCTGTATTTCTTCATTGTTTTAGGATTCCTTTCTTGCTATTTGTTTGCTAATACCTAGAGTAAAACCTCTCTTTAGCGAGAAGATCATGTTTTCATGTGATGCGCTTATGAAATTGTTTCATACCCTGATGGCACAGACACAAACCATTTTATAATTTAGATCTCTAAAGATGTACTTGTTTCCTTTCTTCCTTCTCCTTTTATTTCTCAATTCATTTATCTGCCTGATACAAAGTAATATTTTTGATAACATTATATCAGGAAATCAAAAACATATTTCACTGAGATAAAATAAAATCATGATTACTATATATAAAATTGGCATAGCTTAATCTAAAAAAGTCATACTTCTGTTATTGGTGGTTTTTCCTCAGCAAATGGATTCTATTTGCTCAGGTGACTGAGTAATGAACATTGTCAAAAAGATGCCTCCTTTAGAACTCTTGAAATATACCAGCCGATGATATAGCCATGTTAACGATCTAACCATTTTCCTTTTTAATCTTTTAGTTGTCCTATGCTTTTTTCAGTCTGTTTTTGTGTTTCTTTCTAAATACATGCACTTATGCATACTCACCCTCCATTACCTTCAATTTTATATAATTTGGGATAATTTTGAATAGTTGGAAAATTATAAGCATTTCAAATATTTTATCTTACTTCTTACATTTTTGTGAAATATAATGATATGTCCATGGGATAATAGTATTAAGAATGGGATATTCTTTTTTTAAGAAGATTTTATTTATTTATTCATGAGAGAGAGAGAGAGAGAGACAGAGACAGAGACACAGGCAGAGGGAGAAGCAGGGATTCTGATGTGGGACTCAACCCCGGGTCTCCAGGATCAGGCCCTGGGCTGAATGTGGCACTAAACCGCTGAGCCACCTGGGCTGCCCAAGAATGGGATATTCTTAAAAAAGAAATAATATGATTAAAAAATGGGCTGAAATCCTGAATAGACATTTTTCCAAAAAAGATAAATACAGATACATGAAAAGATACTCAACATCACTGATAATCAGGGACATGCAAAGCAACAGCATGATAAGCTGTTATCTCAGGCTTATCAGAATGACTAGTATCAAAAAGAGAAGAAATAACAAGTGTTGGCAAGGATGTAGAGAAAAAATAATGCTCGTGCACTTTGGCATGAATGTAAATTGGTGCAAGCACAATAGATAATAGTACAAAGGCTTCTTAAAAATCAAAAATAGAATTACTGTATGATCCAGTAATTCCATTTATGGGTATTTACCCAAAGAAAACAAAAACACTAATTTAAAAAGACATATGCACTCTATTGCAGTGTTATTTACAATAGACAAGATATGGAAACAACTTAGGTGTCCATCAATAGATGAATGGAAAGGAGATATATATATATATATATATATACACAGATAGATAGATAGATAGGAATGGAAAGAAGATTGAAGATGATAGATAGATAGATAGATAGATAGATAGATAGATAGATAGATAGATGATAGATAATAGATAGATAATGGAATACTACTTAGCCATAAAAGGATGAGATCTCACCATTTGTGACAACATGGATGTACTTAGAGAGCATTCTGCTGAGTGAAATAAGTCAGAGAAAGACAAATACCATATGATTTCACTTATATGTGGAACCTAAAAAACAAAACAAATGAACAAACAGAAGAAGCAGAAATAGGTCCATAAATACAGAGAACAAACTGATGGTTGCCAGACGGGAGGGTGTAGGGATGGATAGGCAAAATCAATGAAGGGAAGTGTAAGGTACAGACTTCTAGTTATAGTGATGAAAGGTACAGTATAAAGAATATTGTTAATGGTATTGTAATAGTATGAGCATGGTGAGCGTACTATAATGTATAGACATAAAATCACTATTATACACCTAAAATTAATGTAATATTGTGTGGTAACTATATCTCAATAAAATGTATTACACATATATTATAAATTCATAATTTAAAATTATATATATTATATAATTATTTTTTTTTCCAAAGAAAGGAATGGGATATTAAAAACTTAAAAATTGCTAATTTTTCCCAAGATATGATATTTGGAAAAATCAGAATGTGAAATAAGGACAAGTAGTTATAAGTGGTAAAATGAAAATAAAAAGCAGATAGATTACATATCTTTCATGAGTATACATTTGAAAATTCAATAAAATCTGCATATTGACTGGTCTAATCTCACTAAATTATTTTCCTCTCAAGCTTAAATGCATTTGAAATGCATTCTTTTGATTTATATGCACAAGCATAATCCTATTATCTCTTTGCAAAAGTTTGTTTTTCTTTCCTAATGTGGAAGAAGTCAGAAGATTAAAGTGCTATTTATGTGTTTTGTGCTTTTATTTCTAAAAAATATATGTTTTCCACTTGAAATGTAAGAAATTTTCCATTGAAAGATGGCATTCCAGTGTAGCGGATTAAATAGTGATCATGTAACTTTATCAATTGTGTCTATAAAATTTTATCAGTTTTTATAAGCATATTAATACTTGAATAAATATAAACATATTAATGACTGATAAAGCAACTATGCAAATGAGCTCCATAGCCAGATTTCTTTTACCTCTCCTAAAGCATTATACTAACAAGTTCTAGAAATTAATGAATAACAAAACTAATTATTATATGTTTAAGTGTAGGATATCTTTTAAATATCACCAAAAATTTGGTTTGAAAAACCCAATACAGTTTTATGATGAAAAGAACAAATTAGAAGCTTTTTATGACAAATATTAAATGTTAATATTTTAATTACTTATATTTCTTTTTTTTTTGAGATTTTATTTTTAAGTACTCTCTACACCCAATATGGGCTCAAATTTACAGCTCTAAAGTTAAGAGTCACACATTCCACTGACTGAACCAGCCAGGTTGCCCAGATTACTTAGATTTCTTGATTTAGCTTTTTTCAGAATACAAACTCTATTTATTTTAAGATTTTATTTATTTATTCATGAGAGACATGGAGACAGAGAGAAAGGCAGAGACACAGGCAGAGGGAGAAGCAGGCTCCATGCAGGGAGCCCGACGTGGACTCAATCCCGGGTCTCCAGGATCACGCCCTGGGCGGAAGGCAGGCGCTAAACCGCTGCGCCACCCAGGGATCCCCTACAAGTTTTATTAAACACTTTCTGCACATTATTATGAGCTAGTGTTGTGGATATTTTTTAAAAATGTAAAATATAAAGTCCTTAAGAGTTTTATGTTCTATTTAAAAATATTAGCTACACAACATGGTTCTGTCATAAAAATAAAAATCATAAATATGATAATAATTTTGGTTCTTTGAGCTATTTGGCTATGTCAGAATTTCTTTTTTAGTCAGTATTTTTTTATTATAGAAAATTCCAAACACCCACAAAAGTAGAATGATGCAATTGATGTGGAAACGTTGGGGGTACAGAGCCAACGGCAAAGAAAGAATTCTTGAGATGTCTTTGGTGCAAAATTTAAGTTTTATTAAAGCAAGGGGACAGAACCTGTTGGTAGAATGAGCTACACTGGGGTTGTGATTTCTATGGGATCCTGGGGGCTTAGGATAATGTTTAGCTAAGATTGCCTTTTGCCCTTAGTAAAGTGTCAACATCAAGTCAGCTATGTTCCTAAAGGAAGGTCTCTGCCTGTGTCAAGGACTTGTCAATGGGCTGTAGGCAGTAAGGAAATTTAATTTTTTCTTTTACATTTGTTTTCCACAGCACATGTATTATTACTCAGCTTCAAAACTATCAGCTTTATGTCATTTAAATTTTTGTCTATTCTCCTCTTCTATCCCCTCTCTCTATTCTTTCCTGAAATCTTTTAAAGTAAATCCTGACATCATATCATTTCACTCATAAATACTTCCTTATATTTATCTGATAGATAAAAATTTTAAACAATGACCATAATAGTATTATTACATGAACAATAATTACTTAAATCATCTGAGATCTAGTCCTCATTCAATTTCCTTCAGTTGTATAGAATTCATTTTAGCTAAACAAACCATGAGTGAACTATTCAAGAAATAAGACTATTAATTTTATCCTTTCATCAAAATAAGAAGAAAATCATGGATCCAGTTTTCTATGCCTTTATCTTCTAAAGCAGAGTAACAACTATCATTCTACAGAGATCACCCCTTAATTATCTACACAATTTCTAAATGGAATGGCTGTGTTTATTCTCATTTCAACTTAGAAGGTCAGCAAGCACATAAACTTCTTGCTTTGTGATGGCAATGTGATGTCATGTAGGTTTTCAGAGAAAAAATGCAATTAGTGTCAGGTGCATCAAATCACTGTAGGTAATTGCAATCATTTTTAAGGATAAACAAGAGGAAAGAGAAGTCTCATAGACTTAAAAAAAAAAAAAGTTAACAGCTATATGGCAGTTTACATAGGTCCTCACTACTCAGCAGCCAAATTACAGTGGAAGGCAAGATGGTAACAAATTAAAATTGCATTACACATCTAAAACTCATATTCTAATTTAAAAAATGTTTGCTTGTCTGAATACTAAAAAATTTATCTAAATCACAAATTATGTTTTATACATTGAATATTGGTCATATTTTAAAAGATTGCTTCAATATATTTGTAAAACTGTAGCACATATTTTAAATTCAGTTATCCTCACAATAAGGAAGGTGGAACATACTAAAAAACACCCAAAATCTTGTAAAATTTTTGATGGTTGTTTTTTTTTCTAAAGATCTAATTTCCCAGGGGGGTATTAGATTAAGGATTTATAAAGATGATCTTTTTCTAATTATAAATATGTAAATACATATTCAATTACTTCAAAGACTAAAAATTGGTTAATGACCAACAAAGGGGAACACTTAGAATTAGTCTTACATTACTTTATGAGTGATAATCAGTATTTTAAATATAAATAAATATAGTATTCTGTGTGGATTCTTATAATTCAGAAAGGTATTTTCTTATATTTATTTCTTTTATTAGGCCATAAATCCTACATACATAAAAATCAACCATAAAAGTTAAGTGAGATTCAAAGGTAAAATTGGAAACTGTTCTGTGTCCTACCCAGTCTGGAGATAGACACATATTGCTTATATATTATAAATTTTGAATTTTGTATACAGTATTCACTCAGGAAACAAAATGTGTGAAATCATATCTTCATGTCTATTCTAATTACCCTTTTATTTGTAATTTTTCTTTTATTATGACACCTCTATAGGAGAAAAGGGATATTGATAGGCTTGTGAGTCCCAGAAAAAGAGTCTAGAATATAATGAAGGATTAGAATATGGAGATCAGAAACAACAGTGGAATGTTTATTATTTGAAAAAAAAAATAAAGCTAGAAACCATGGTTACAAAATTTCTAATTAACTTGTGCTAACAAAAGGAATAATGTATTATGTTTTTCCTTCATAGTGTCAAGGAGGAAGAATTTTCTCTATGCTTCAGAGTCCTTCCAGCTAGACTAAGAATCAAATTGACATGAGATATTAACAGAGAAAATCAAATTTAATAGCCTATGTACAGAGAATCCACACAGACGTGGAAATTCCAAAGACAGTGAGATAACATGATGTTTATTTGAGCTAAGGAACTGGAGTAGGGGTCTGAGAATACAAAGGGAGAAATATCATTAGCAGGAAAGTGAAAGGAAATGTTTGGAAAACAAACATTGCCCCATTATGCAGATAAGTTTCTTAGGTAAAGAGGAGTCTCTTAATAGCTCTCTTCCTGGTACAAACAGGCAGTTGAGGAGATAAAGAGCTTTTTCTGAATCTGCTAGGTTTGGATTGCTTTTAACTCAAAATGATATTCATGCCAAAGCACCCTGCCCTTGGCCCCTGTAATAGGAAAAAAGTCCACATATATTTCAAACAATTCTGTTGTGATAGAATCTGCTTGGATGAGTAATATTAGTGGAGTAAATATCAGCCAACCTCAAAACAATTTTAAAACATGACATGCAAATAAAAATTTAAACAGCATTAAGAAGAAAAAAAAAATAGTAAAAGACTCCCTCTTAAGCCACATTACCAGTTCTGTTAGAGTAAAAGGTTAGGCTTTAACAGGATGCCTGGAGGCCAGCAAAGGGGAAGTTGAGGCCCGTTATCAACCTGTCCTGGCAGCATTCCATAAACAAGGCCACCAAGAAGCCAAAGGAAACCAGACAGGCCCAAGAAAAGGAGACCTGAGACCCTGGCCAAGTAAGGGAGAAAAGGTGTGAAACTGTTTGCAAAGAAACCCCCTCCCCAAATAATAAGTATCCCACCCCTTAGTTTACAGTTGTCAATAAAACAGAGCCAAACCCCAGGTGGAACTCCCCCTTGAGCTTGCTGCCCCCACATCTTGAGAGTGTATTCTCTCTTTAATGAACTCTTCACATGAGCCACTCAACTACCATCTGATCCGTCCCTGCATTTTCCTGTGACCTCTGAGGGATGTCCTGGAGAGGGGCTGAGTGGAGGCCTGAGGGCCCAGAGGTCTCCCCAGTTCACTCAACAACAGTTCCTTTTCTTAAATATAGCTACTTTGGATCATCTCTATTTTTAGTTCTTTTGGTGGTATAAGTTGTGTGTGTGTGTTTCATGATACACCAACTATGAGCAAAATATGCTATTTCTCCAGAATGGAAGGTGAGAATTAATTCTCTTTACTGTTTGAACTTTCTGTCCCTTAAGAGTTATTTTTGTTTGTTTATCAATTGGAGATAACTTTATAGATTAGAGATGAATTTAATTAATAAAAATTAACCTATATTTCTATATCCATCTATTTAAAACAGTTATCTTTGGGATGCCCGGGTGGCTCAGCAGTTAAGTGTCTACCTTCAGCCCGGGCATGACTCTGGGGTCCTGGGATTGAGTCCCGCAACAGGCTCCCTGCATTCTAGAATTTCTCCTTGGTGTATTCCGGTGTTATATACAAAGTTTCTTGAATTTCAGTTTATGCTTGTCAGTTCTTCTCCAGAATTCCTCGTTCATCGTGTTTGTGTTTGAGTACAGCTGTCTTTCAGTAATTAAAAAAAAAAAAAAAAAAGGAAATACATTTTCTAAGTTCCTATACATTTGAAATGTCTTTTTTTTTGCTTTTATAGTTCACTGATAATTTCATTGCCAGAGTTTTTAATATTCAAAATCATTTCTCACAAAATCATTTCCCATTGAAGATATTTTTCCATTGTCTTTCAGAAATCTGAGTTGCTAGTGAAGTATCAAATGCTGACTTTTTCTTGGGAGGATGGAGAGGAAAAGGTTCTATATGTTTTAAGGATCTTCTTTTGACCTTTGTTCTGAAATTTAACCAGATATGTCCAACTATAGGAAGTTTTATTTTGCCCTTTGTGACATCTTTTATCATGAAGACTCAGTTTATTTAGCCAGGACAGTTCATGTGATTTCTTTAGTTATTCCCTTTCCTCTCTTACCTCTGTTCTTTTTGTCTGGGAAACAGGTACGTTTATTGACGTTGACCTTCTTGAATTGATCTTCTATGTCTCTTTCCTCACATGTTGTATCATTTTACTCTTTTCCTTTACATTGGGGGATTTTTTTCATTCTTTTCATATTATATTGATTTTCTTTTATATTCACAGTTATAGTTTTAATTTCTACAAACTTTCTTATTCTGTGATTCCTTCTTTGAAATGACAGATTTCCCCCCCCAATATGTAGTATCTCTTTTTGAATCTCTCTGAAAATGCTGATTATAATTTTTTAAACAGATTTTATTTATTCATGAGAGTCACAGAGATAGAGAGAGGCAGAGACATAGGCAGAGGGAGGAGCAGGCTCCATGCTGGGAGCCTGATGTGGGACTGGATCCCTGGACTCTAGGATCACGCCCTGGGGCAAAGGCAGGCGCTCAGTGACTGAGCCACCCAGGCATCCCAAATGTTTCTTTTTAAAAAAATATTCTGTTTATTCATGAGAGACACACAGAGAGATAGGCAGAGACAGGGAAGCAGGGAGAAGCAGGTTCCCTGTAGGGAGCCCGAAGGGGGGACTCAATTCCAGGACCCCAGGATCATGACCTGAGCCAAAGGCAGACACTCAACCGCTGAGCCACCCAAGTGCCCTGATTATAATGGATCTGAGCATTGAATTATTTGTTTTCTTTCTTACCAGTATGTTATCCTTGTCTTTTTTCTTGCTTTTATTCCCCATTCATTTTCCTTAGTGTTTATTTTTTGCACATATTTATGGATGAAGAACTAAATGGATTACTGTAGGTGACTTGTGGATTTCTCTGCCATTACGATACTGTTCTCTGAGTGATTGTGCTAATAACAGGGCTCATATATGTGGAAATACATGCAGATTGGCAAACCTGCTCCTTCTGCTCTTCTTACCTGTAAATTAGGGAAAGAGAAGGGGAAGGGAAGTTTTGTCCCTAAAAAGGAAACAGCATCCACCTTCATTAAGCCTTGCCTTCTCTTGTGCTGACCTTATCTATGACTCCCTTTGCTTAGGTTAATCAGTTGTGTTATCCCATTCACATTCTCTACACTTGAACAAATGTCTTTTGTCCTTGCTGTTATTTTAGTGATTGAAAGATAGGAGGAGGTAGCAGAGGGCAAAATGTGTGCCCAATCTATCATCATGAACCAGAAATTTAAAACATATTTGAGAATGTTATTAACTTTTTAAATCATAAAAAACCCGTGAGATAACAATAAATAAGGTGAAATAAGTAGAATTACTTATAAATTACTGCAGTGACAATTCGTTCCATAGGTCTTGCAGCACGTGAGATCATTGGAGAAGTAGTTTGTGATGTAACAGCAACCATTGAATTCTAACATTTATTGAACATGTCTTATGCCAAGCAGCATTTTAAGTACTTTACATTTACTAACTATATTCATATAGACAAGACTCTGTGAATTTTATACCATTATTAATGGTATTTTACACAAACTGAACTTAATTAAGAGACCTAGTCAAGGTGAAATACCTGTATGTGACAGAGCCAAGAGTCAATCCTGTAGTCTAGCCCCTGAGCCTATACACTTAATTACATCACTACTGTGATGAAAATATTATAATCACAAAAGTAAACTTATGTATGAAAATTCAAAATTTACTGGTTATTTTATCATCATTAATACAAAATTATTTATTTTTAATAAATTTGTTAATTTTTTTGGAAGAGTTGTTCAAATGTGATCTGTCAGTGTTACTTTCTCTGGCAATATCATTAGACCTAGATCTACCCCAGTACTAGGACCTGCTAGTTCTGCAATTACGTCTATTTATTTACCTTTCTACTCTTCAGTGCTTTTCTCTGTTACATGTTCATTTCATTCCTCATGTAATAGGTATTAAATGCTATTTCCCGAACTCTATTCTAGAAACATGGGAGATAGTGATGAACAGAGAACAAGTTATTTTCTTCAGGGAATTTATAATCTAGATGGAAAAACAGTCCATTAGTCAATACAAACTCAATATAGCCTTCTGCTTTCAGCAATGAAACTAGCTTGGTTCTGAGCAATTCTTCTGTTCAGAAATAGTAACCTGGGAAAAATATAAAATATCAGTTGTTAGAAGACATAGGGCAGTCAAAATCCTGCAGGGAAGGGGACTCTATATAAATAAGGGAACCTGACAGTTGAAGCTGTTTTTCTTTTTGCTGATTTCACTTCTAAAGATAATTGAGAAGTTAAGTAGCTGAACAGGAAGTGGAAGCTAAAAAAACAGGCCAAAGTTCTTAGCAATCAAAAATTGAAAATAGGGGCATGTGGGTGGCTCAGTCCGCTGAGCTCTTGATTTTGGCTGAGGTCATGATCTTAGGGTCCTGGGATTGAGCTCTGCATTGGCTCCTGCTTAGTGAGTAGTCTGCTTGAGGATTGTCTTGCTCTCTACCCATCCCCCTGCTCTAGCGCTTGCAGACTCTCTCTCTCTCTCTCTCTAAGTATTTTTAAGAAAACTGGAAATAATCAGGGCCTACAAACCAGCAAGCTCCCTTGCAAACTCGCTGGCTTTCAGCTGAGACCCTAAAGGATACAGCCTAGGCATAAGAATCAACCAATCATAGCCTAGGCTTCACAAGGACTGAAACCACTTCTGAATCAGCTCTAGGACCTTGAAGATAATCTATTCCTAGTCCAAATGAATGCCAGAGCTAAGGAAAACATATTGATGGTTCTAAGCAAAGATGGAGCTGCTTTGCTAGAATAGAGAGTAGAAGAGGAAAATTATAATCCTGTTGAAGGTTTGTTCAAGTACATAATTATGGAATCTGTATTGAATTGGGGAGTGAAAGCAATAGAGGGTCATGGACTGGGAATATAGGAATGGCTTTAAAACTGAGGTCATGGTGACTGGATGCAGGAGGTTGTGATCACTGTTAGTTTTACCAACTGAACAGTTCAAGGACTGAGTAGTAACAAACTTCAGATATAGCATATTGATTGCTGGGTTGAAGGAGAAGATAACTGAATAAGAAGAAACCATACAGCTAAGTAGTTGGAGGAATTATCCAAGTTAGATTATTTAGTTGCATGGAATACTGGCAGGAATTAAACTGTGAAGTCAAAGCCTCTTGGAATAAGAAATATCAGAAAAGTTATATAATTCATATCTTCTCTAAGGAAGTTTCAACCTTAATATGAGGAACATTCAGAAGGGGGGAAAAAACGAAAAACATCCTCTAGTTACTGCTCATTTTTTTCTTTCCTTCTCTTCAATATTTTTATTCTTTAATCCTTAATTTTTAAAAAATGTGATTTGAGGAAAAAGATATTTCAATTACTTTGAAATTTTAGACAAGTATTGAGAGGAGAAAAACTTAAATTTTATAGCTATTATTTTATTATAGTCATAAGTAAATTGCTATTCTTCATAGTGATTTTTGACAATGGAATAATGACCTAAGCTCACTGCATAACATCTGGTATACCTTCTGTTGACTAAAAATCAATTAGAATTTTTAATGATTTTTATGCAACATCTGCATAACAATCTGATTCAAAGCCAAATTAAATGGTTTTTCTCGTGATGATATAGAAACATACATCATGGTTTAAGGAACTGCCCTCTCCTAGAGTGTACAATATTTGGCTTATCCTCCTGATTTAGTTATCAGATTTAATTTATGTGGTTAATAGTGTACATTGTTCTATCTTAACAGATCATGAGATCCAAGATCAGAATTCATTGTTTAAATTTTTGAACACTTCTTTAAACTCCAGCACCTGATTTTCTTTTTATACTGTTTTCAGATTTTGTGAACAATTTCAAATAGTCCCCATATAATTAATTGCTGATATTGTAATTTTCATCCTTCTGGCTTCTCTTGAGCCATTGCCAGAGTTGTTTAAATCTTCTTATTAGGAGAGTCAGATACAAACAGAAATATAATGAAGTGACCAGAAACTCTAGAGGCAAAGTTGGATGCTCTTTTCTAATCAACACAGATTCTAATCAACTCAGGTGTCATGTTTTAATCTGATTAATTATGTTAATATATAGCAATAATTTTTATTGCTCTGTGATAATTTTTGACATGTCTTTTCTTTATGGGTGCTATTATTTAAATAGAAAATGTAAATAAAACTCTTTCACCAAAATTGTTGTTAATCTGTAGATAATTGGTATGTGATTTGACCTCTATTGCTTATATTCTAAATATGATTGATTTTAGTTAATAGAAGCCATTTCTCAGTGCTAAAAGCTCAGCCATTAATTTTGTTCTCATATACAATTCTCTTGACATATCCCTGCTTGTCTGATTGCTTTGGGAATATCCTTTTCATGTATATTTTGTAAGTAATGTATCTGTGGTCTGTGATTTCCTCTACTTTTTCCAGAATTTTGAATTTTCTTAATTGTGTCATAAATTTCTCTGCATTTTTGTTTTGCTGGTACAAAAAAAATTATAAAAAATATTTTTGATGATTTCCTAAATATTTCTAGAAGCTTTAAATAGTCTTGATAATAACAGGAACATATGTATGAAATATATGAAACCCCAAAGTTAAGGATAATCTAAAATCAGTGTATATCAAGCCTTATTGTGCATACTTGTCACCTGGGGATCTTGTTAAAAAGACAGGTTCAGATTTAATGTGAATGAAGTGAAGTCTGAGATTATGCATTTCTAATAAGCTCTCTGTGATGCCTATGCTGCTGGTCCTCAGGCCATAATTTGAGAAACAAAGATATAAATAACTTTATGTTTTGATATACTTGATTACTTTTTCATCAAGTAAAACTTCAAATTTTAGCAAGTATATTAATTTTCTGTTGTCGTGGATATGTACTATTCTTGTATCTTTTGACTATAAAACTTCCTAGGAAAACAATCTAATCTTGTTTATCCAGTTTTTCATCAACTCTGCTGGGACCACTTACAATCAAATTTATGCTCACATTACTTTCCATGACTGTTCTTTTAATGTTCTGTATCAAGTCACTCATCTCCAAACCAAAGTTATTTATGCTCATTGCTTATAGCAAATTAGGGGTAGAAGGTAAAGCCAAGCTTTCAAGGAGATAAGGAACATTCTACATCAGAGTAATTGTGACAAGAAAATCTGTGATGGTAGAGATCTTGGTATTTAAAGAACTGAACATGATGGGAAGAAATTCCATGTGCCAAATGGATATTATGGGATGAACACCTTCAGTTACACATAAATATGTCCTTATGGTGCTAGATAATGTTAAATCACCCTAGTTGGGTTCATATTAATACTTTACCCTTACTTGGGAGTGTTACCATATACACATCACATATGTATATGTTGAATGTAACATATAGATATCAAGGAATTTTATTTTTTTTGATATCAAGGAATTTTAAGCTGTGTCAGGTCACCCTTATATTCGCCTTAGTCAGTTGTGAACCAGAGGGTAAGTTATGAAGTTATGAGGTGCAGTAAAGGTCCGCATGTAATCAATAGCTCTTTACACACAGGCACCCCCCCCCACACACACACGGTTGTATTTACATAATACACACACACACACACACACATCCATAATAATGGCTCATACCAGTGTCTTCGGTGTGCTTTCCCATTTGATCACTGAGGTCAATGTATGTATTGTTTCCATGGTTATTGCCTTTTATATCTCCTTTTGGTCTCCTTCTTATTAGTCCTGAAATTCCTTTGCATTGAAAAAGGGCTTAGCCACTGCCCTTTTCCGAAACCCACAGATCATCATCCATCGGCACAATGCTACTGGTGTTTCTAAAATCCTTAAGCTATAACTGCTTCTTTGTGAAGTTAGCAAGAAGAGACTGACAAGTAATCCCCATATTACAGACTGTATATGATAGTTTAGATATCAAGATATTACCTCCAAATTTTTATTCCCTCAAATCACACAAAATGATGTTTATAATTCTACAAGTTTTTTAGTGAGGGGTGCATAATTATGTTAATACATTGAAAGTAACCTTAAAAGCATTAAAATGATAGTCTAGTATTTTTATAAACTAATATTTATTACTTTCTTATGTATTTTTCTTTATCCATTAGAGAGCTATCCTCATTTCAATTGATTAATAAATTTTAGTAGGCCTTATATTGGAAATTACCAATTACAATTTCAAAAGAAAGCTTGTTTATAATGGTTTCATGTATGCATCTTTTTCCCTAGTAATTTTCACTGTAAGCCCAGGGTGTTTAATAAAATATTGACATAGAGATACCTGGGTGGCTCAGTGGTTGAATGTCTGCCTTTGGCTCATGATCCATTCTGGGGTCCTGGGATGGAGTCCTGCGTCAGGCTCCCTGTGGGGAGCCTGCTTCTCCCTCTGTCTGTCTCTCCCTCTCTCTGTGTGTCTCTCATGAATAAATAAACAGAATCTTTTAAAAAATAAAATAAAATACTGACATATTATTAATCTTTAAATTTTTATGCTAGTTTGTAATTGCTAAGTTTCAAAATAATTTCGTATTATATTTTTATTCATTCAGTTGTTCATTGAATGATTTGTTCAGAAATACAAATCAACACTATGGTTTATTTCCATCAGTCAATACACTGTGAGAGAATATAGCACCCTGATCTTGTGATGCTCCTCTACATTTTATCAAGCTTAACGTCATTGAGCACCTTGCTCATTTGTCACAAATAGTAGTTGCACATGGTCATTAATCATTAATTAATCTCTGTTTTTCCCTCAAATAGTTCTTGCAATAAATAATGGCATTTCTGATAATGAGATATACCAGAAGCCCATAAAATGATTCAATTGATTGCTGTGTTTTTACATTGTATTTTAATTTCCTTTTACTTTTTATTTGGAAATCTATTTTTTCAAAGTTAAGAAGCACAAGATCTATTTTTCTCCTTCTTGTAAATGCAGTCATGAATGCGTAATAAATACATGCTATAGAGAATACATTTCAATACACAGATCACCATTATATGTTCCTTATGAAAAAGAAAGAGAATTTTAAAATTAAAAAAGAAAATCTTTCCCGTCATGGAAAAATCTTTCCTGCATGGCTAGAAGTACATCCTTGGTCTAAATACTATGCCTGACTTGAGCATCATTATCTACTTCCTGTAACATTGTTCCCTTGAAATTCTATAGTCCAAATTAGACCTTGAGTGGTAGATGCTTTTTTCCCCACATTATAACTTATACTTCCCTTTGGGATCTTTGCACTTTATGCCTGAGACTATTGTTCTTTCTCAGGTAAGATTTTGTGACCATGTGTGTCTTCCCAGCCTCCATTTCTGTTTCTTAATGGCCTTGTCTTCCTATCTCCTCATGCCCCCATCTCACAGCTGTTCTGCTTAGATGATCCATACCTGTTCTCAAGTCTGCTCTGGGGATTTCCAACAGATTCTGGCGGTACCTGTGTGGCTCAGGCAGCTAAGCATCCAACTCTTGATCTTAGCTCAGGCCTCAGTCTCAGGGTTGTGAGTTCAAGCCTTCTTTTGAGCTTTACACTGGATGTGGAGTCTACTTAGAAAAAAAGATGTGGTTCTGAAACTTAGGAGACCTCTGGTAGTGACAATGACTGTATTTTTCCCCATATATTATTCTGATTTTAGTTACAAAAATATTGACCAACCATATTTTAATCATGTTCATTGTATTCAAGGCTCTTTGTTGCAAGAAACAGAAACCCACTCAAAGTAGGTTAAATATTTAAGGGTATAACAGTATTGTGGAAATAAAGTACAATTGGGCATTCTGGAGACAGGTGCTAAGGATGGAGGGCAGGATGATGACTCTCACTTTCTCTGTGGGGCCACCAGCTCTCTGTTTTAACCTTCTGTATGTTCACTCTACTCTCCTCTCAGAAGGAGAGTCCTTGGCCTCTATTAGATTTTTTCTTTTCAATAACTAAAACTCATACATGAGTTTGATTATCCTAACACAACTCTGTATGGTCCAATATACAATCAGCTCCAATCAGCTGTGACAGAAAAAGAGGCAAGACATGATTCAAACAATCAAAGACCAATTCAAACAAAAGAGGCTGCTTGCAGAGAAGATCCCCAAACATGACCACTGTAATCTGCTATTTTGATCTACGTATGTCTTAGCACTATTGTAGTTATTGGCAATTAATGTTTTCTTTAATGAAGAAAGCATAGGGCCAAAAAAATTTTAAGAGCATAGGATCTTAAAAAGGTCTTGTATAATTTCAAAGTTGATTTACATTTTAGACACAAAGCAATTATCTGTAAAAAGCATAGTAAAAGGAAATTATTTAAAGAGTGAGAACTACTTTGTAAATTAACATCAAATCAGAAAAAATAAGGTATTGTCTTAGTTTGGGTACATTTAACAAAATACCATAGATTAGGTAGCTTACAAACATTTATTCCTCACAGCTCTGGAGGCTGGAAGTGTGATATCGGTGCCAGCCATGGTTAAATATTGTGAAATTCTCCTTCTGGGTTGCAGGCCGACTTCTTATTCTATTTTCATATGACAAGACTAGAGACAAAGCATACGGTGTAGTGATTTTTGTAAGCACTCTAACCTCGCTTAAGAGGGCTCAACTCCCATGACCTCATCTAATCCTAATTCTCTCTCAAAGATTCCACCTTCTAATAACATCACATTTTATGTTTCAACATAAAAGTTTTGAGGGGACACATTCAGTCCATAATATGTGCTGAGCTACTTATACTTAACCACTGAAATTATATTGGCTATATAAAAATAGATTGCTTTAATGTCATTTTTATATTTCTTATATTTTCCATTTTATTTATAAAGTTTAAAAAAATTTTTAAATTTTGAACATGATGCAAGCATCTTGTGAAACAATATGTAGAATAAATCTTTATTTCATGGTACTACAAATAAAACCTAGGATTTAAAATACTCTTTTAGTAAAAGCACCACTTTAGTGAAATCAGAGTTACTCAGAGGTAAAGACAATCAAGATTTTATTGGTTTTAATTTATTAATGTGGAGACAGAACAAAAAGACACTTTATCTGCTAATAATTTTTTAAAGATTTTTTAAAAATTTATTCATGAGAGACACACACAGAGAAAGAGAGAGAGAGAGAGAGAGAGAGAGAGAGAGAGAGAGGCAGAGACACAGGCAGAGGGAGAAGCAGGCTCCATGCCGGGAGCCTGACATGGGACTGGATCCCAGGTCTCCAGGATCACACCCTGGGCCAAAGGCAGGCGCTAAACCGCTGAGCCACCCAGGGATCCCAATCTGCTAATATTTTTATAAAGATTTTAGTTTTTGAAAAAAATTAAAGTATTAAAGATCAGCTTTTTTTCCCTTGAAAATCTGTTCTTTTACAAAGATGACCAGAGTTCTATCACATTTCTTTAGTATGTACTATTAATACAGCTCAGGAAAAATTAATAATGGTTGCCCAGGTAACTTACATATTTTATTATGAAAGTCAATTTAAATATTTTTCAGTACAAATACAATTTTAAGGACCTGAATATTTAAAAGATAAATAAAAGGTAAATGCTGTGTTGTGTAAATTTTAGAGTATTATCTTCAAAGTAATTTTACCATATGTCTTGAGTTGACTGTCTTCCATTGGTTTAGTAATATCTGGATCACTTTCATCTGGACACATATTGAGTTTACTTATTGCATATATTTATTTCTTCATTATTTTTGTTTTAGGAAGGATTTCTTTGGTTCCTTATAGAACTAAACTTTAATGAATAGGAACAGGGCCAGTGCAGAGTACAGGGCTCTATCCATGAGTGAGGGAAGCTATTTTGCTGCTTCCTCTACAGAAAACCAGGTGCCCAGGGCTTGTACATGGGTTTGCATCTCTGAGATCTCAGCAGCTTCATAGCAAGATAAGTCTCTGTTCTGTCATATAACAATGGTGATTTTTAATTCATAGTTTGATTTTGGCTTTATTAAATTTTTAAAAAAGAAAAACTATCTAGTAAGTGGTAATTCTCATTAATTTGCATTTAATTAGGAATAAATGCACTCTTCTTGATATTTTAAACCAGAAAAGCAAAATAAGTTATAGGTAAAAATCTATTAAAACAGGATATCTAGACAAAAGAGTAATTTTTATTCGTGTCTTCCTTTATAAGTGATTTTTGTTTACTGTTCTTTTTTTATACTGTATTTCCATATGCATTTAATTGATTTAACTATATTTATTTATTTTTTTAACTTTTTTTTTTAAAGATTTTATTTATTTATTCATGACAGACAGAGAGAGGCAGAGACAGGCAGAGAGAAAAGCAGGCTCCATGAAGGGAGCTCAATGAGGGACCATTAAATATCCTATTAGATAATTCCATGGGAAAGTGTACCTAAGATTTAATTGCAGTTGATGTTGCTAGATTATTTCCCAAAAGATTGTGGTGATTTACAACCCACCAACAGTGGATAGAGTGCTTTTTTTAAATCCTTGTCAGCATTCATTTTCTTGTTCTTTATAACTTTTTCACACTCGGAATGGAAAAATTCATTGTTGTTTTAGCTTGCTTTTCCCTTACTAATAGTGAGATAGATCATCATTTGACAAGTATATCAATGATGTACATTTCCTCTTCTGTGAGAGTCCTACTTATATTCTTGCTTAAATTTTTTTCTGTTGGTTTGTTCTTTTCATATAAATTTATAGGTATTTCTTACCATACGGATATTTATATAGCAAGGGTTTTGCAAATATATCTCCAAACCTAACGTTTTTCTTTTTTTTCCATTTAAACTAATTTCATCTAATTAAGTAAGCCTATCATTTCCTTTGTGGATGTCTTTCTGTTTTGCTTAATAAGATTTCTGCTAATTTGAGTTACCTTTTTTTCTTTTTAGCATTTTGCATTTAAATGTAAGAGTGCCACCTAGTTTTATAAATGAAGACTAATTTTGTTGAGAAACTCTATAGCTTTTTCAATTAGTAATCATATTTGCTATATTTATCATAACTAATATATATTGTATGGCATCTGCTTTTTTGAACATCTGTTATCAGATGTCTGACAACCTTTTTCCTTCCTTCTATTTAAAGACCCTAATTGTTCTTTAGTAAACCACCTTTTTAAGCCATGTACTGTTGATCTCTCTCCCAAGGCTAAATTAATCTTGATTGAAGTAAATCACTTATCTTATCTCATTTCTAGCCCAATCAGAGCCAGATCTCTAAATGTTGGGATGGAAGTGGGGGACTAGCAAGAAAGAAGCCTTCCAGTTTTCTTCTTTTCATGGTGCTCAGATGTAAAACTTGGAACATCTGCAGCCATTTTGCTATGATGATGGAAGCCAGCTGAAAATGGACCTGATACTGTAAGAAGTCTAGCTCAGACATAGATGCTATGATATGTGAGGTGTGAATCAAGCTCCACCTAAAGCTACCTCTATTAATGGAACTTTTAATTAAAAGAACTAAATAATTCCACTAAACAATTTTCAAATACGTTCTTTTCCCTCCTCTCCATCATAAAGAGTCATTAAAGATATTCTTTAGTTATGAAATGTGTATTATGGAATGAAGGGAGTATCTCCTACTTAAATTTCTAACACCATCTGCCTTTTGAGCTTCTTTTAAATTGTATCATTAAATATAATTTATAATATAAAAACTTGCCTTCTCTCTTAAAATACTTTTAAAGAGAACAAATACTATATAGAATTTATAAGTGATACTTGATACTATCCAGAACTTTCTCTAAGTCTTTCAACTTTATAGTTTAGATAATGTGATTCTTCCTCCTATATTGTGTCCCTCAAGTTATTTTTTTAGCATCATACTTACTTTCATGCATAGCTTTACATTTTTAATGGCCAAGTATGGTAGGAAGAAAGAGTTATTTTTAACAATTGGCCCCAAATTCTTCATTATACAGAAGCATTCTCTGATTGAAAGGTGCTTTGCACAACTTTAGGGCCTGAGGTCATGGACTGAAAAAGACAGGGAAACAAAAAGATATTAAGTTATAGCCATTGGAGATTAAGGCAAGAACCAAGAGAAAAGTGAAAAATAGGGGACTTTGAAAATACAAATTTTTAATATTCAGTTTTAAGTTGTTTTCTGTGCTAGATATGTTTTAGAAAGGGCTACTGTGTGCATAGGATGGCTTATTGTTCAATGTATTGTAGTAAAATTCATTTGCAGGAATTAATAGATGATTCCCAATAATCATTGAAAATCAGTTTTTTTATATGTGAAGAAAAGGAACATAGGTTATTCTCTTTGATTCAGTCTGCTTACATTTTGGTTGGAGGAGGCACTGTACTGCAATGAGTGTGATGTTCATTTTTATTGAAAAGTTCTTTGTTTAGGCACCAATGACTAACTATATAAATAGCAAGAACCTCAATTTCTGAGAGCAATACTATAAATAATACTTAAAATTTTAAAAGATAATATGAAACTGTAACTCCAATGAAAACACAAAAGAGGCATATTCATATTTATTAAATGTTATTTCATATTTTATTTAATGGCAGATTAATACCTCTTCACTTTAGCAAATTAGGTCATTGTTTCTATATTTTATTCTGTCATTTCAACTATTAGTATGGTATATGCCCCATAAAATAGAGTATGTTTTAAAAGAAAAATCCAATATACTATATTGATACATAAATTGACTGCTCTATTTCTATATATATATATATATATATATATATATATATATAGCATTGTTCAGCATTGTTCACTGATGTCTTCACTGCAAGGATTTATTGGCAGCTAAGAAATATATTTTAATGGTAAAGTCCAGCTAGCATGTGTTTATATATATATATATATATATATATATATATATATATATATATATTTTGTACTAATAATACTCTTTCCCTGAAACATAATGAAGCAAAACAAAACAAAACAGGCTTCTTTCAGCTGCAGTGAAACACATACCAACTTGTCAGCACATAAATAATATATATCTAGTTTTGAGAATAATTAGTTATACTGATTCAAGACAGAAATATGATATACTATTTAATATTTTCTCAAATGTTTGACACTGGTTGGCTATTTTCTTTAAATATTTATTACAGATACTATTGGAGATAAAGGTTGTGTTGTTGTATTTTTCCAAATTCTTATTAATTATTTTGCCCTTTGCTAGCACTAATAGAAAATAGGAAACCATGTTGCATTTTTTCCTCAAATGCTTGTGTAATGCTTTATGCATTACTAAATCTTTATGGAAGAACAAAAATACAGAGATTTTGTTGAAAACAAAAAGAAGAGTAGATGTAGATGTTGACATTTTTTTCAGGTAACTGAAATAAAAAAAAAATGCCACCATCTTGTCTGAGGATTCGCCTTTTGTAAGCAAGGAGATGGGTTTCCCCTAATGTTTTTTTTCTCTAAATTTGTTCCTCATTAAGAGACTACTTTTTAAAAAGGAACTCAAGTAGACTTTTCCAGAGAAAAGTTTGTTAGAAAATCTGAATTTCTCTGAATTTTTAAAAATGAGATATTTTATAGAAACTATTAGCAAGATGTTAAAAATATTTTTTTTACCATGTTAGTAATTTATGCTTTAATAGAGTTTGTTTTTTATTAACCTTTGAAGTCAACTTCTAGGAAATATGGTTGGGTAACTCATCTTGGAGCCTTTCAACTGCAATGGGAACATACTATGACTAGAATAGAAAATGAGGAAACTATGGTGAGATTAAAAAGGAAACTGAGGTTCAAGTTCGGTTTTCAGGAAATTATTTTTCTACTATATGTAAAACAACAAAAACAAAAATGGAGAGGCCAAAAAGTTTTAGAGAAAAAATAATCACAGAATTTTTTTTGCTCATTAGTTGGTCAAGGTAATATCTTCTATCCAAAGAGAAAGTATCAGAAGGTAGATAGTAAAGAAAAAAAATACAGAAAGGAAGAAAGAAAGAAAAAAAAAAGAAAATTAACTGCACATGGATGTCCGAGGATATGGAAAGGATATTGTATAGCTAGCTAAGTGATATATTCTTGAAAGAAGGAACTTGGCCATTTCAACAACTCATCCATCAGCATTGTTCACTGATGTCTTCACTGCAAGGATTTATTGGCAGCTAAGAAATATATTTTAATGGTAAAGTCCAGCTAGCATGTGTTTTAGTGTATTGGAGAAAACATGGCTAAAGGGAGCTCTTCTTCTTCTTCTTCTTTTTTTTAATTTAACTCATTAATAATAGCCTTTTGTGGACTCTTAAAATAAAATTTCCTGACTTTTATTTGTTAATGTGAAAGATTTTTCCGAAGTGTAAAGACTGTTTGAGGACAACCAAATAATGATCACATGTTTATTGCTATACATGTTATATTAATTTCATTCATGCAACTCATACCATTCACCCTTTCTAAAATATACCAAAGTTTCCATTCTTAATGAGGTAAAAATATAGGCTCTGTTAAATCAGTAAGTATTTGTAAGCATTTTTATTTTTATGATTTTATCCTAACAAATAATTTTTGGAAGTGACAACATTGTCAGAACTAGTTTGAGTTATGACTCGTGTCCATGACAAGGAAATAGTCCGAACAAGATTAAAAGGGACTGCTTTTGAAACATTTAATACCAGCCCCACTTTTTTCTTTTTTTTCTTGCAAATGAAAGCATTTATTGTAATCATCTCATAACATATGATGTCTATAGTGATGAATGTAATGAAATACACCATACATTCAGATTTCTATTTGTAGGGATTACATAGAAATAGTACATACAACACAAATGCTTCTTAGCTATGGTAATCTGTTATTTGAAATCTTAAGATAGTTTTTTAGTGGACAATTGGCTAATATTTGAAATAAAAATGTACACATTAAAAAACCAGCATATTATTAAAACTAAAATTCTCTATTGATATATGTCCTTTAAAAACTTTAAAGGGCTATACAGGGATGAAAAGGTTAGAATGACTGATTGATCAAGAAGATCCTAGTTTACAATAAGATAATCTCATATTATTTCTCTAACTATATTGTAAGATCTATTGAATTTTATTAATAGTTTTTTGCCTAATCTTGAAATGATTTTTTTAATCAAATTGATATGTAAAAATGAAATGTAATATTTAATTTGATTCCTAGATAGCATAAGATTGGTGGTTATTTTAGACATTTTTAAAAGATTTATTTGTTTATTTGAGAGAGAGAGATAGAACACACACACACACACACACACACACACACACAGGAGTCCAGGGGGAGGGGCAGAAGAGGGAGATTTGTCTTCAGCAGATGCAGTGATGAGCAATGAACGTGGAGCCTGACCTGGGGCTCAATATCATGACCCTGAGATCACTATCTGAGCCAAAACCAAGAGTCAGATGAAACTAAAAAATCAGATGCTCAACCAACTGGACTATCCAGGTGCCTCTAGTGACTTTTTTTTTTTTTTAAAGATTCAAAAGTTCTCTCCCACTTCAGGGTATAATATCTGAATACTTTATAGCACAAGAAGATGAGTCTTGCAGGTTAACTGCCCAGCTAGTGAGAATGGCTACAGGCTATATAGTTCACAAAGCATGTTTGAATTGGTAACCTCCATGAGTATAGTCTGTTTATACAAAACTACCACAGGGTGACAAAAAAGTCCAACCATAATGCTGTCAGTTCAAAATATTTCTTCAATTTAAATTATACCTTGGGGGATGGGTGAAATAGATGATGAGGATCAAAAAGAGTATACTTACCATGATGAAAAAAATATAATTATGTATATCTTGATAAATTATTGTGCCCTATGGCTCTAACATATTATAAATCTTAATTGAAATTTATAAAGGGAAAATATTTGTATTTTGTATCTAGAAAATTTCAGAGTTTTAAACAAGGAAAAGATTACTAACATAAATTCTAAAACATAGTAATATAGGTAATCTTTCAGCTATTTGTTCAGTTTGTAGAATTATAACTTTAAAACACAGCTGGTAAATTATTCATATTGTTCTGTTTATTAAAAAAAAATGATACCTGTAACTTAGACCCTTTCCATAGCCTCTGGTTGTTTGAGGCATTTCACCCTCTCACATTCATTCCAGCTGTCTTTCCTTACCTTTACCATGGTGTTGCCACAAAAATCTGTTTTGGAACCCCCAAATGGGGACCTTATGAAATTAAGCTACTAGTACTAATCAGTGAATGACATATAGTTGCATGAATTGAACAAATACCACGGAGATCATTTTAAATGACACATTTAGCATAAGTTGTTTCCAATGATAACTTAATTAATCAGAACACCCTATATCCATTCTTAAACATCTCTTAAAGCAATGAACAAAATAGTCTGTTCTTTTATTTCAGTAATTCAAACTATATTTATCATTTTTTATGTTAGAGTCTTCATAGCTATTCTGTTTATAGTACTACCACCATGTAGAGAATGTCTATCTATAGCTATGAAATAAAGACACACTTAAAAATGAAATGATTATTAATGTTAAGAATAATTTTATATTGCCTAACCTTTAACAAATTCAATAATTTCTTGAAGAAATTTAAACATTTTTAAGATTTTGCTTTTATTAAAATGTACTATGTGCTAAGTTCATGCTAGCTTCTAGGTAGGTATTCAGACATCAAAGTTTTGGTCCTTGAACTTCAAAGTGTATAAGAGAAGTTTCAGAAAGATCTGGAAATGTTGAAAATCATGTTTATAGAGAAAATGAAGAAATCTTAATTGTAAAAGAGCCCTACCAGGCATTAAATATTGTTAGAACAAAATGTAAATGTGAAAGATGAGATTAAAATGGTGGGCAGAGGCCAAAGCACATTGGTGCTATATGCTACTCATAAAAAGGAGTTTGAACCTGGAGTCATTAATGGATTAAAAACAAGGGCATGACATCGTGACATATATTTTAAGAAAGGGGATGGGTTAGAAATGATTAATATTGGATGCAGAAAGACAAGATATAATAGAAATTCCAGTGAAAAGTAGAGATCCTGCTCTAATAAGATAGGTGTTTTGGGGATGCAAGGGCCTAGAAAAAATTTTTTAAAGATTTTATTTATTTATTTGAGAGAGAGCGAGAGAGCGCACATGAGTGGGGGGAGGAGCAGAGAGAGAAGCAGACACTCTGCTGAGTAGGGAGCCTAATATAGGGCTCAATCTCGGCCCCCTGAGACCATGACCTGAGCCAAAGGTAGGCACTTAACCAATTGAGCCACCCAGGCACCTCCAGCCTAGACAAATTTAAAGGGATTTTGAGAGTAGAATCAATTTCAATACTTAGAGTGAAAAAGAGGGAGAAACCTTGGCGTCTAGCTTCTTTCATTGAGTGAATGGTGGTATCAATCCTTAAAATTAGAAGCACAAGAGGAAGATGGGATGGTGGAGGTGGGAAGACAGTTAATGAGTTTAATGCATGAAAAGTGAAGATTACTGTAGAAAATTGATAAATATATATCTGAAGCTCAGGAAAAATGTTCAAGCTTTGAAGATGTAAATTTGAGATTCACCTAGTGTTCTTATGTTTATTCCTGTGTATTTCTATTATTATATAGGAAAAAATATTCTCCTGTGCAGTTTTGAAATTGTCACCTGAGTAATGTGTGAAAGGGATTTTTTTTATTTAAGCAATGTATTAAACATCAAAGGCACATTAATAATTTAAAATTATTTCAGTTAGTTCATTTCCTTCTTTTTATCTTTTTTAATAGAACATTTATATGTTGTCTGTTACTTATCAGTCAAGAAGACAAATCTTAAAAAAAAAAAAAGAAGACAAATCTTCATATGCTTATAGTAACAGGAAATTGAATATAAACCATTACAATAAAGGCCTGTAGTAATTTAATATGATGATGATGACTTAGACTTTTGGAAAACTTAAATTTATTTTTAAGCAAAATACTAGCCACTTCATAGATTTGTGGTTTATTTTGCAAGAAAACCCAAAAATTCAATTTAATGGCATTGCACTAAAGCTTTCTATCCATTTTTAGGTACTACAATTATATGGCAAAGTATCAGAAAGTGCAAACAGTTCTTGTATCAACGTTCTTATATGGTAAAAAATTGCTGATTTAGAAAAATGACCTCAGAACTAAATGATAATCTGATCTATTGTTTCTTGAAAGCCTTGTTGCTAATACTGATTTTCTTAACATTATTAAGTTTTATAGAAAAATAAAAAACACAGTAAACTGTTAGATTCAACAATTCTCTTTCATGGACAAAACAGAAAGAATAATATAGAATACTTGCTTGATAATGTTCATATCAAGTTTCCTCAGTTCTGTTGGGTTTCATGTAGATTGCCCAAGCTTCTTCAAGAAGTAGAAAATTAGATGATAATGTGGTTGAGGAAACAGAATTATCTCTCCATTATGACTTGATGTAACCAGGTGCATAAAGAGACCTTCATATTTGAAATATTTTCTCTATAATTTATTTTTCTAAATATATATATAGGTATTTTATTAATAAACAAAGGAAAGGTGCTAAATTTTCAAGTCAGTTAAAAGATTTCTAAATTTTAATGAACTTCCAATATTGCACCTTGCAAATTGCTCCAGATTTTGTAACACAGATTGGAGAAGATGGGACCATGATTGTACCTCTTACTGTGGCAAACCTAGCTTCTTCAACCATTTCTTGTGCCATGGTAGACGTCACTTCTCATCTTTGCTAAGGAACTCCATATAATTAATTAATATAATTAATAATTTTCCACGAACACTGGAGATGCTGGATACTCTTTTGAGTTTATAGATTTTGTCATCTATACCCCAGGAGTAATAGTGTTCCCTCTCATTTTTTTCAGATCCTGGATAGTTATGAATCTTTTGAAAGTATTAGTGCTCCTGTCCTAATCCTTAACCAACTTGATGGTTGAAAAAGACACATTAACATATAAAAGGTCAGAGCATTTGCTATGAAAAACATGCTAGAAAATGGCTGGTTTCCTAAAAAAAACCTAAAACACCTAATTACAACAGTTTTATATCTGTGTACATTTTTGTTTCATATTCTGGCCATCTTTATCTTCTAGGCTATAGGGAACACCACAATCTACCTCTTAAGCTGTATTACGTTCTGGAGTACAGTTTGAAAACCCATTCATTATACACCTATGTTAAGGAAAGATCATTTCATGCTGACTCTGAAAAGACCCTGTTTTGAACACTTTTAGACATTCTTACTTCTAGGAATATTTCTATACAAATTCCAGTTTTTATGTTCTTTGCCACTATCAATCTATCAATTAGTAAGATTTATGCAACTTTTTAGTGATGTCTTCCAAAAATGACAATCCCTTTAAGATGCAAAGGCAATGAGGCTCACAATTAGGGATTAAATTCCAATATATTATAAAATTTAAGAGTTAATCACTTGTAATAGTTTTATGTCTATCAGACCATATTTTAAAATTACTATATTTTAAATTCCTTGCTCCATTTCTCTCATTTATGTTTGAAGTTTCCCATATGTTAAAGAAAGTTATGCAAAGAAAAAGCTTTCACCACTATAAGGTTAGAACCTAAGCATGTAAAAACAATTAAAGAAAGGATCTCAATTCTAGAAGTTTGATAGTAAAACAGTGTTTTAGTCTGGATACTGAAGTGTAACTATATAAAATCTGTAACTAATCACATGCACCCATAGACAGAAATACAAAATTGTAAAAAATGGGTCTACCTATTTTACTCATGTAAAGTGAATCCTTTTACAAATCCTTTTACAAATAGGTCTACCTATTTTATTCATGTAAAATCCTTTTACAAAGGGTCCTTGATCAAATCAGTCTTGTATTTAGCTTTTTGTTATATTAGTCTGGTATTTTAGCTTTCTGTTAGGAAAAATGAAATAAAGGATTTATACTTTATAGGAACTATATGATAATGTTTGTTTTTAAATATTCACTTAAAATTTAAAACTTCATAAAAGCTGCATGGCCAGTAAGTCAAACTACTGGTTGAAAAATGCAAATATGGTTAACAAATAAAATATATGTGTTCTTGCACTCTCCTCTAATGTTCAATATTCTGTGAAGCGTCTGGCAAATTTAACAATGAAGGTAACAGACTAGATGACTTTTTTGTCCCTTTTAAAAGCTTTAAAGTTCTGTGGAGACCTGAAAGTAGACTCTGTTCACAGGAAGGATCTTTAATAAGAATTGTTATCCACGTCTGTTCTTCAAGAGGAGAGTAACTCCAGCGTTTGAATGGTGCTAATGAAGCCCCCTGCTATGCAATGCCGAGCAAGCAATTTGAGTCTGTTGAGGTGAATGGATCTCTGAATCCACTTTGTCAAGCTGAATGCGCTGTTCTTGTAGCAGGTAGCACTCACAGAGACCCTTTTCCCTTTTTCTTCCACTTGAAGTTCTCTATTCTAACAGACAGGTATAATGTATTGCAAAATATTCTAATGCTACTTAAACCTGTATCACTCTCTAATAAATACCACCACCACCACCACCACCACCACCACCACCATGTTTGTCTGACTTTTCTGTTCTCCTTTCATCAGATTCAGGAAAGCAGCCTTGGTTTGATATTTTTCTACCTGTAGAGGAACACCAAATTTACCCATTTCTCATTCAAAAGTTAGTCAATGTCTTCCTGCAAGCTGCCTCAGAAGTAAGAAAAAAAGACAGGTGTAATGCATTTGAAGCTCTATTTCATGGCAGGCATGCTTCTTGCTCTTGTTGCTTGTGACTGCTAATATAAACACCTCAGATGTTTTCCTATAGGTCATGTCTTTTCCTGACACCTGACCAGATTCTGCATTCTAAGATGCTGTGTCAATGTTAGTCGAATTTATGAAATGATGATCACAGCTTCGAGCACTTGAAAAATGCATTTTTCCTTTTCTCTTTATTTTCCATCAAATCATCTGTGTCTCACTTTTGCTCTTGTGCTCTTCATATGAGTTGGCTCTTAACAGTGCATTTTTAAAGATGTTTTTACTTGCAAAATTTTACTTATTTTACTTTAAAAATTCAAATAATGTGAAGTGTGTATTGTTTATATTTGGGTATTTCCTGAATATTTGCTTCAGTGTTGCAGCCATCTTGTTTTCCAGTTTAATTGGTGTTATTTTCTCAGGAATTCCTTAGGATGATTTCCTTCTAGCATTGTTGATATAGTGGTGAGCATAGCTACCTTCCAGAATGATTTCCTTCTCTTTTCTAGATCAGCTTTTTCTTCTGCATTCTCTAACCAAAGAATCAAAGTAACCTCTTACTTCATCACTCCCCCTATGGGTTTTTAGGCACCATTTCCTGTGCCTTTGATTCATATACATTATTTCCATCTCTACTGGCACTGCTGTGGGTCAGACCCTCATCATGTGTCACACATTATTTCAGGGATCTTCAATCTCTCCACCTTCAGCCTTTCTTCTTTAGTCTAATCTCTGCTTCTTACCCAGTGGTATCTCTCTCAAAGATCCTTCTTTTTAAATACAACTACTTAGAGCATCCCATCACCTCCATATTTAAGTTAAAATTCCTCAGAATCCCATATAATGGTCTCTGACCTGGAGATGGGCTAGCATAAGTAACTCTTCCCTATGCTTTGCGTTTCATTACCAGCCTCATGTTTGGTTATAAGACAACTACCTGGTGTTCTTCTCTATGACCATGTTGTTTGCTTCTGTTTTGCATTTTTTATGCTTTCCTCTGCTTGCATCTCTCTTGCTCCTCTCTTACCTGGCAAGTCCTTGCTTATCCTGTAATCTTAAGTGTTGTTGCTTCCTGAAAATGTTCCCATTTCCCTTTGGGTTAAGTAAATGATTCCTCTCCTGGGCTCCCAGTGAATATTACTGCAATTAATCATTTTACCTTTTTGACAGCTTCAGTCCTTGAAGCAGGAACTTGACATATGGATATCTGGGACCTGATATAGAGCCAAACACATAAGATAAAATTCATAGTTGTTTGTTGAACTGAACCAAACGGAACTTTTCCATTCTATTTAAAACCCTCATCTTAAATATATGTGCTATTTTTAAATATATTTTTGTGTGTCTATATAGCATAAAGATTATAATAATTTTGTAATTCACTTAATGTCATAGTATCCATGTTCATGTCTGTCTGTCTGTCTATCTACCCACCCACCCACCTACCTACCTACCTAAATGCTGTCAAGGTTTTAGAGGACTCTTTGACCTTTGACACTCAATGTTTGACACATATATATGTAATGGCCCTGTTAAGTGTAACAAATGAGTTTCCTGAGAGGGACAGAGGTATACTTAAATTGTAGGTAATAATCTAGAAACATGATAATATTTAACTTTTGAAATGTGCAAATGATAGGTTGCTATTCTATCAAAAATAAGAATAACAAACTCGAATAATTCACATTCTCACCTATGAACTCCTCTTATCTCTAATTACATGCACTTAATTAAAAATCACTGGAATATTGTGGTAAAAATTTAATATCATGTGTTAATTTCATTAATAATATCATTGCTTTTTGTCAAGTTTAGTAATAATTGAATTTATCCAGCTGGAAAATGTTAGACAAAGACAGATAGACAGGTAACTCTTTATTGTCAATTAGTTTAAGAAGAAATGAAGCTTTTCTTTTAACATATATCAAACTTGACACATTTTGCACTTTCTAGGATTACTTTTAAATGTTTCCTGTGGTAACTGTCAGAAGTTTAGATAATTTAAGTTTAAAGTAGTTACAGAACTAATAGTTTTAGAATTTTCTTGTTATACCACACAAAGATCTTTGTACCATCTATAAAGTCATGTAACACTAGAGTAAAAATATGTTATTCTAGACATTAAATTACGTTGTTCCTAACTAACATACAGAACTTTCAATTCCAACGAGGCTAACAAATTTTAGAATTTAAAATGTTCTGAGGCTTGTTTTACTCTATTCCCTCCAAATATTAAGTAATCCTTGTATATAAATAGCAAACATCACTTTTGTGCAGATAGATGACAATTTTTATAAAATTTAAATGTATTTATTCTGTATTATAGCATTTGTTATTCAGTAATATTCTAAAATATACTCTGATCACCACTGTGCACTTCATCAATGTGCTTTTGTGCTTCATTAATTAGTAACTGACTAAAAGTTAATGTTTTATCATCTGTCAGTCTCCTCAAGACAGATCATTTTGCTATTTGATGCCAAATCACAAAATATTATAAATTACCAGCAATGCTCCTTATTTTACTCCTTATCATAGCAAATTTAAAGATCAAACTGGCAATATATCAGATAAATAGAATAATACATTTTAATTTAATAACCAAAAGGCTGAGCATATTTCTCTGTGGGGAATAATAACTTCTTGGCTGACATCAGAAGGAGGTAGAAGCTTTTGGGTAATGGTAAAGAGCCTTCAGATGCTGATTCAAACCCTGAATAATTGTATAGTAACCTTATCTCTCTCTTAAAATATGATTTGTTATAAGATGTTGGCTTCTTTAGACATTTAAGGGTTAACCCTTATTAATCTGGCATTTTAGGTTTCCATTCACATAGAACTTGAGTTGGTTGTAATCTTAGATTCAGATCACACTAGCATCACTTCAGAACATACTTTTGAGTATAAAACCTGAAAGTATGAGATAGAAACACTCTAAATCTAAAGTCTCTCTCACCTAAATCTTGGATGATATTTTTAGGACAGATGTATAAGACTATACCTAAACAAATTTTCGAATAGAAACAACCAGAGTACAATATTTTTAGTAACTTTGGATGTTCATTTACTTATTTTTGACACTGGGGAAATTATGGTAAATTATGATTAAGAAGTCTATAAGGTACCCAATGATCCTAGTGTATTGTTTGGTATTAGAAGCTAAAGAAAAGGAGATTTATGGAAGTTAAAGTCACAGAGTGAGCTGCTCTGTGACTTTTACCACCTCTGTGGTGGAGGTATGCACCACTTATGGAGACACTGCAACTGGCTAGCCTAGGTAATGTTATCAGAACTTTAGAAATAAATACACTTCTATCAATCTGATTCCATAGTTACTAAGCAAACTTCTGTTCCCACTTTTGGGAACATCATCCCACTTTTGTTCCTTGCAGAGAATGTCTGGTCAACTAAACAGTGGCCAGCCAATCACCTCCCTATTTATAAAAGGGCTGGGGAGAAAAAAAAAGGGGGGCTGTAAGTTACAAAAATATTTTGCCAAGACTTGTGAAAATAAAATCGCCAGAATGCAAATACAAGACTTTGCATTTCAAGATACCAAATACTGAATATTTTATACAGACACAAACTGAAATAAAACTGGTATGATAACCTACTTCAGCAGTCAATGATGTTGCCTAGTTTTCCAAACTGAAGATAGTAATTCAGTAGAGCATTAATCACTGTAAAAGGTTTCAGTGCTTAAACTCTGATTTATTTTAAGAGTCATTTATTCCTAATTTATTTAGACCTTTATTCATTTGTTAACACAATTACATGTGTTTTTTTGATCAGGTCACTTTGTTGATCACAGGGGATACAGTGTCATTATCTTATTCCAGATCTCTGTCCTCATGGAGCTTATAGTCTATAACATATGTAACATATAGTTAATATATATTTTTACAACTTCTTCATTCTTAATTTTCCTTAAGTCTTTCTGCTTGGTAACTACAGTTCTAGAAATACAAGAATTTTTAAAGAACTTATTTCACAGTTATCAAAGATATACTGAGGTACTAAAAATAGACACAGAGTAATTTTTAAATTTTAGAAATTTGGTAAAAGTTAGCATTTTAATGAAAAACTTTATTTTCATTTGTCACATTTTTTCTAAAGTTAATTTACTTCAGTATCACTTTTGGCTAATTACATATAGTAATGAGCTTTGTTTCTCTGAGATCTTGACAAAGGCCCTGTTTTATTTAATAACCAGAAAGATATCATTACATATTATACAAATGATTCTTATCAATAGTTTCCAAACATGAGAATTAACAACAATGTTTTTCAAGGTAATTAAATTAGTTTATATTACTAATGTGTCAAGGAATGTGGTATTGGTTACAGAGGCAAGACTGCCCGATGCCAGCTTCAATGGAGTGTAAAATTTAGAATACTCAGCATTAATGACCACTGGAAAGGTTTCCAGATGATTGGAGACTGTGAACCCAATTGACTTTTGAGACTTAAATGCAGTGTTATATGAATGATGTGAACTACTCTCATGAATTGCCTTTTTAATGCTCTATCTTGTAGTTTTTGTTCAAAGAAAACTTGTCAGACTAAAGTCAATTAAGATCTTAACATAAAATTAGAATTGCACATACATTTTTTTGTAGGGGTGGATATTGGAATGTTTTGGTAATGATGCTAAAAATGAAACAACTGAATTTTGGTACAAGTCATGATATTACATAAACTTTCGTGGGAAAAACTGTGTAGACAACCTAGTTAGTTATTGCCTTTGAATATGAAATATTTGACTCGGAAAGTTGACCTTTAGAGAGTATTAGCTTTATGTCATCTAAATTGAGCAAATGTGTTTTAGGAAAGGTTATGTCTCTTCAGTGTCATACTGTTACATTATCAAATACTTATGTTCTGTTTATTTGTTCTTTAAGAAGGAATAGTCACAAGTAAAATACTCTTTTCAGGATTTAAAGACTAAGTAGGCAAATATAATTTTAAAATTCAGTTTACTTGTAATAGTACAAAAATATAAATATCCTGATAATTGCAGAGTGAAGAAAAGGAGGAACCATTATTAAGGAAATATTTCTGCAAGGCTATGTGAAAATCATCTACTACTTGCTGCTTTTTTAAACATTAATTATCGATTACTTACAATTCCAAACTATCCTAAGGCTCACGGAAATAAATGGCTAAAAGGTCACCCTTAAATTTTCTTTCTCTTTACCTTTTTTCTTCTATTTCACTTTGATTTTATATAGAACATTGAGGAAACTGAATAATCCTCATAGTTTCTTAGCCAATCCCTTTTCCCCAACTTTTTATCCCAAGCATGTGTAATAGCATTCTACAGAGAAACAGAAGCCATAGGAGATATATGATTATGTAATAATGTGTGTATATATTAAACATATTTTATTATAAGGAATCAAGATCTGGAGTCAGTAAGCCTGAAACTGAGGAGAGCCAGAGATATAATTCTAGTGTGAGTCTGAAGATCTGAGAAGCAAGAGAGCCTATAGTATAAGTTCCAATGTGAGTCCAAGGCTAAAGTCAGGAAAACCCATGTCCCAAATCAAAGACAACCAGAGAAAGCAAATTCTCCATTACTCAGACTTTTGTTCTATTTGGGCATTCAGTAGACTGGATGGGACCCATCCATTTTGAGGTAGACAATCTGCTTCGTTCTATCTATCAGTTGATACCTGGGTATCTTATGATTCAGTCAAATGGACACATAAACCATCATAACACACAGTGCAGTTTGGATTTTCAGTCTTCTAGTTTATTCTTCTTCATTGAAGATTATAACAGAATCTTGAGGATTTTCCAAGTTTCAGTAATGTACTTTCAATATCTTCTTTTACCTCTTCCTTTTTCCTAAGTGATCCAAAACCATTGAAGTTAGAATTAATTTTGCTTCATTGCCATGAAGACTTTGGACTTCTGGCTAAGCTCTGAAGAGGCATCTCTCATCTATTTGATTAACAGTTATTTATTGAGTTCTTCACTCTCCAGGCACTGGATCTGCTTTATCTGAGTAACTGGAAGTAGGGATAAGTTGTCTTTCAAAGTTGAGTATCTTTCATTAGTCAACTTTATATATCTACTTGTTGCTATAATTTAATTGTCGATCACAGTGTGGTAAATAGGAATGATGATGTACTGTTGGTGGAAGTATAAATTGACTGAAGAACAATTTGGCAGTACTTAGTGAAATTAAGCATGAATATCTCTTGGAATCCACCTGTTGAACTTTCACCCCCAGAGAAATTTGTGTACAAATGCAAGGACACGCAGTCTTTCTCTATGTATGTGTGTGTGTTCACCATAGATGTAGAAGCTAGATACAACTTTATTTTTTTAATTTAAGTTCAGTTTGCCAACATATAGTATAACACCCAGTGCTCATCCCATCAAGTGCCCTCCTTAGTGCCCATCACCCAGTTACCCCATACCCTTTCCCTCCCCTTCTGCAACCCTTTGTTTCCCTGAGTTAGGAGTCTCTCACGGTTTGTCTCCCTCTCTAATTTTTCCCACTCAGTTTCCCTCCTTTCCCTTAAAATCTCTTTCACTATATCTATATTCCACATAGGGTGAAACCATATGATGATTGTCCTTCTCCAATTGACTTACTTCACTCAGCATTATATCCTCGAGTTCCATCCATATCAAAGCAAATGGTGGGTATTCATCTTTCTGATGGCTGAGGAATGTTCCATTGTATATATACCACATCTTTGTTATCTATTCACTTGCCAAAGGACATCATGGCTCCTTCCACAGTTTGGCAATTGTGGACTTTGCTGCTATAAACATTGGGGTGCGGGTGTCCCGGGGTTTCACTACATCAGTATCTTTGGGGTAAATCCCCAGCAGTGCAATTGCTGGGTTGTAGGGTAGCTCTATTTTTAACTCTTTGAAGAACCTCCACACTGTTTTTCAGGGTGGCTGCTCCGGTTTGCATTCCCACCAACAGTGCAAGAGGATTCCCCTTTCTCTGCCTCCTTGCCAACATTTGTTGTTTCCTGTCTTGTTAATTTTAGCCATTCTCACTGGTGTGAGGTGGTATCTCATTATGGTTTTGATTTGTATTTTCCTGATGCCAAGTGATAGGGAACATTTTTTCCTGTGCTTTTTGGCCATGTCTGTGTCTTCTTTAAAGAAATGTCTGTTCATGTCTTCTGCCCATTTCATAACTGGATTGTTTGTTTCTTAGGTGTTGGGTTTGATAAGTTCTTTATAGATCTTGGATACTAGCCCTTTATCTGTCATTTGTAAATATCTTCTCTCATTCTGTAGGTTGTTCTTTAGTTTTGTTAACTGTTTCTTTTGCAGTGCAGAAGCTTTTTATCTTAAGTTCCAATAGTTCATTTTTGCTTTTGTTTCCCTTGCCTTCAGAGTGTATCTTGTAAGAAGTTGCATTGGCCAACTTCAAAACGGTTGTTGCCTGTGTTCTCCTCTAGTATTTTGATGGATTCTGGTCTCACATTTAGATCTTTCATCCATTTTGAGTTTATCTTTGTGTTTGGTGTAAGAGGATGGTCCAGTATCATTCTTCTGCACATGGCTGTCCAGTTTTCCCAACACCATTTATTGAGGAGAAGGTCCTTTTTCCAGTGGATTGTCTTTCCTGCTTTGTCGAAATTTAGTTGACCATAGAGTTGAGGGTCTGTTTCTGGGTTCTCTGTTCTATTCCATTAATCTATATGTCTATTTTTGTGCTGGTACTATACTGCCTTGAAGATCACAGCTTTGTAATACTGCTTGAAATTGGCATTGTGATGCCCCAGCATTGGTTTTCTTTTTCAATACTCCTTTGATTTTGCTGTGTTTTGATGAGTAGTCATGTGTTTTGTAATAAAACTGAATTTATTAATGGTTTCTGTATAAGTTATAATTTTTATCCTTGAAGGAGTTCCTCAACCCAAACACAACAAAAATATTCTCCACTGTTTTCTTACAAGAGGCTTACAAAAACTTTCCTTTTCGTGCTTTAGTAGTCTATCCTTCTAGAACCACTTCTTGTTTAGCCATTTTGTTTTAGTGTTTTTGTGTGTGAAATGAGGAGACATCAAGTTAACTATTTAAAACAAATAAATGGATAATATGAAGTCAATTCTTAAAATGATTCATTGGTATCCCATTGTACTTAGAATAAAATTCAAACTATTTTCTTTGATTCTGCACTCTCTGGGCTACCTCTTTCACTGCATTTCCATTCTTTCTTTTGATCATTCATTTCATTATACTGGCTTTATTTCTCATATGTTAACCTCTTTCCTTTCTCTTTCTATATTGTCCATTTGTCACCTCACAAAGACTGGGGTGTATTTTGGTGTTTATTGATGTATGTTGATATCTCATTCTTTCTATGTCAGCTTAAATGTTATATTTTAGGGAGGCATTTTCTACCCAATCTATTTAAATTGGCCTTTCCATTCATTCTCCATAATAGGTTCCTGTTTTGTTTTGCTTTACAGAACTTATTTACTCTTTCATTTTTTTCTTTTGAAAATTATTGATTTCTCTTCCATGCACTGAAGCTTCATGAGGGAGAGATTTTATCTACTTTATTTGCTATGCTCTTTGGAGTCCCTCATAATTCTTGGCATTTATAGATGTTGAATGAATGAATGATGGAAATAGACGTCCCATTTCTTTTTTTACTTTCATCCAAGAAATTACCATAATATGTAGATACATATCTTCCATATTTTCACATCAGTCCATTTTGTTACAAATTTATTTCTACTGCCATATTATAGATCTATATCATTTATTACTTTGTTCCTTATTTCTTTCTTCTGTCATTTTTTCTTCCAAGAATTATCTATCTACACAGTGGATCTTCTTAAAATTTTAATTATATGGCTTTTCTGATTATAGTTCTTCAACTCCTGTCCATTGGCTTTAAGGAAAAAAAATCCTTAAGTTTATAATATGCACACAGTATTCCTTTAATCTTACATTCTCTTCCATCTACATCTCATTTTCCACTTCTCTTCATTGCAAAACTCCACAAAGAATTTTCTGTACACATTGTATTCACTTTCTCACCTTCAAATCTATTAATCCATCTAGCTAACTATCATGTAGTTATTATTATATAGCTTATTTATTTTTAAAAATTTTATCTATTTGAGAGAGAGTGACTGAGCAAGTCAGGGTAGGAGTGGAGATGGGATGAGCCAACTCTCCAACAAGCAGGGAGCCCAACACAGGGCTTGATCCCAGGACCCCAGGATCATGACCTGAGCTGAAGGCAGATGCTTAACCACCTGAGCCACCCAGGTGTCCCAGAGTTTTTTTTTTTTTTTTTTTTTTTAAATTTTTATTTATTTATGATAGGAACACAGTGAGAGAGAGGCAGAGACATACAGGCAGAGGGAGAAGCAGGCTCCATGCACCGGGAGCCCGACGTGGGATTCGATCCCGGGTCTCCAGGATCGCGCCCTGGGCCAAAGGCAGGCGCCAAACCGCTGCGCCACCCAGGGATCCCTTTTTTTTTTTTTTTTTTTTTTTTTTGGTGTCCCAGAGTTTTTATTTAAAAAAGTTTGTATTTATTGATTGGTGAAATATTTCAAATATAAATGATAATGGAAAGAATAATATACAGAACTTCATGTACCAAGAGTTAGTAAAAAATGGCAGATTTTGCTTCAAGTATGCTCACTCAACTATTCCCACACATTAGATAATTTTGAAGCAAATAGAAGACACATTATTTCATCTATAAATATTTTGGAATATATTTAGAAAAGACAAGGACTCTTTTAAATTAATATATATTTACATATAGTAAAGTACACAGATATTAAGTATGCAGCTTGGTATACACATGTGTACACTCACATAAACACAACTTTCAACAGGAATATAGAACATTGATACTATTCAGAAGTTTTCTTCATATATCCTCCAAGCAGTAAATACTATTATGATTTCAATAAGATAAATTAGTTTTGCCCTTATGAACTTTAAAAGAAGCAATTGAGTAGTGTCCCTGTGGTGCCTGTTCTCTTTCACTTAAACATAGTATTTCTGAGATTTTTCCATGTTGTTGCATGAGTATTTAGTAATTAATTATTTCTTAGTTGTGTGTAGCATTCCATTATATAAATGTATCACAATTCTGTAGAAAGCCATTCATGGTTTTAAAAAAGTTTTTGGTTACTTTGAATAACACTGCCATGAACATTTATGTGTCTTTTGATGAAAATATGCTGGATCATAGGGGAAATATATGTTCAAGTATAGTAGATATTACTAAACTGTTTTCCAATAATCTCAAAATAATGTATTAGAGTTCTAGTTACTTCTCATCTTTGCCAAAAATTGATATCGTCAGTCCTCTTCATTATAGCTATTTTATTGGTGTATGTTGATATCTCATTATGTTTTGACACTTCCCTGGTAAATGATTTGAGTACTTTTTCATCTGCTTTTTGAATATTATTTCCAAATTTTTACTAATTATAGATAATGTGGCCATGGGTATTCTTCTAAGTCTCTTCTTAGTTGGCCTATTACTGAATGTCCACCTGGTTCTGGTTATTAACTTGTAGCTGGACCTCCTACAAGTCATGATCCCTAGTCTGTTTAGAAATAAACACATTCCTAGTCCTTGGAGTCATCCATATCCCCAGTAAGAGACAAAGCTTCATCTGCCTTGTAGCCCTACTGTCTTTATTGGAACAGAGACAATGGTGAATCAATTAATCCAGAGGATATGATGGGAATCAGCAGACAAACATAAAGGCAAGAGAAGGTTTTGGTAAAGAAGGACAGAATATTCTCCGGGAAGAAAAATGGCCATGAGCATATTATTATAGCTTTTTTCTTCTTTTTTAAAAACATATTTGATTATTGAAATTTTAATATAACTACATGTACTATACTAGTTAAATATTTGTTTACTTCGTTTTCTATGAAAATCTTCTATAAAACAACAACAAAAAACCCTTGAGCCATATTTTTCTCAGTGCTTAAGTAATGAATTAGGCATATGAGTTAACTTTCTAGATTAATATTGGTAGATTCTCTGCACCTGCACCTGTGAAATTTGGACAGATTCAGTCCATTCAGCATCTGTGTTAGAACACATCAGAATTTTCTCATGCATGGTCTAATTTAATCATCTACTTTTTATAAAATAGTGCTATTAGATAATATTATTGTCATTTTATACCTGACAAAGTAATTATTCAAATTGACTTAGCTAGTAAGGGCAGAGCTAGAACACACAGCTGAGTCTACTGGTTTGAAGCCCATTCCTCTGTCCACTGTGAGTCATCTGCTCTATTAGTAAATGGTGTACACTCACATGAATTTTAAAGTCCATCTAAGATGCAGTTGGTGTTCTGACCAAGAGGTCTTTGTTTTCTTTTGCTCATGAATTGCAAGGAACACTTACACTTTTCTCGGAAGAAATTTATCAAGTGCAACTTCCTCCAATTTCATGAAGTCATTTAAGTAATTTCCCTTCCATTAAGGCTAATAAGCACCTTTCATCGTTGTTTAATTTTGTACTTTCCAGACCCCAATCCATTTTAATATTTTTTAAAGTACTAAATGTAACTATGGTCCTTTATGATTTTTTCAGTGAGAAGTTATCGCTACTAATTCTTGACACCAGATTCAAATCTATGCCCATCAACTCTTTCTAATTTTGTTTTCTGTGTATGTGTGTGTGTGTGTGTGTGTGTGTTTGTGTTTGTGTGTGATAGGGAAGTAAGGAGATGGGCTTCATAACTAAGATATTGTGCATTTAAAGAGAAAAAATCCGCTAGTAAATAAAAGACAGCTTTTTAAAAGAACAGTTCTTTAAAAGAGTTATGTGTTTTGCCATTTTGCAGAAGTGATAATAAAACTGGTTATTCATTGATCTCAGAGGCTTGGCTACAGCAAAAATCAAGTAAGAGCATGAACATTATTCAGTGAATTCCATTTCAGAATATCCATTCTGAAAATTAAAGCCAGAAAAACCCCAGACCCTTAGAAGCCTCCCAGGAGCCTTTTTGTAGCTATCAGCTTGATTTTCTACATTTGTTCTAAATTACTTGAACAGTAGTTTATATTTACCATCCTAAAACTTTCCCTTGCTTTTGACTAAATTCACTTTAGAGAAATAGTAACCTCTGACTCTATATTCATAAATTTTGTATGTGCCAATTCTTCTGTGCCACTGTTGTCATCTTAGTGTTCAAGGCTTTTGCTTTCTTCCCTGGATGTTTTTAATACATCCTTCTCTATTTACCTATGTGTGACTTTTTAAATTTATTGTGGATACTACATTCTTTAGTTGCTAGCTTAATTTTCTCACACACCAGAGTGATTAGGCAGTCCCTCTCTTGGACTCCTCAGTGGCAATCTCTTGACTTCCATATCTCACCAAACATCTTTCCAAGTCCTCCAGGCAAATTCAGGTTATGTTACCTGTCTATCACTTAGGGCCCTAAGTCCACTTAGGACGTCCTAACGTCCCCTCTAAGGACGTTTTTCCATCGAATCCCACCCCCATCATTTCCTTTTCAGTCCAAACTGAAATAATTAAAAAGTGCAAATCAATCATTTTCTCCCAGACTATCCTAAGAAAATTGAACGTTGCTCTTTAATTTGGCTTTTAATGATAGTGGTAATGGTTGTATTCTGGAGATATGTGGGCATGTGTATTTTTATAGGTTCCAATCCTTTAAAAAAATTTACTTTGCCTATTCAGTCTATTCAATGTAATTACCAAAGTCACAGAGAAAGCAGTCCCCAGTTAATGTTTAGTCAGGTTGGGTCATGGTTGTCTGAGGCTCGTGGCTGGAATTACTGCTAGTTCCTCTGTCATATCTTGGTGTTATAATGATGACCAGTTTTATTTAAATATTCCTACCACTTATATTTCAAAATGTATTATCTGGTTTGTTTGGGCTTCCTTTTTTCCTATTTTAGTCACAACATTCTTAAACATTTTACTATTAAGTGTCTTTTTGGTTGGGATAAAATAGTCAAGGACATTAAGATGAAAATGAATGAGTATTTATTAATAGCATGTTTTTTACTATATGATTTTATATTAAGTAATCTGTTCTAATGCTATACTCCTGGAAAAATAATGTAATGATTATTACATTGAAGAACAAAAAAAGCTTAAATATCTTGATAAGCTATGTTAGATACAGTGTAAAAGATTTCAGTCCATTTTTATGGCTTTGTTTGGCTTAAATGGAGTGTTCAGTTAATAACACTATGAGTTATGTCTTCTATTGTATTTATTTCACAGATAGCTACACCATTAACCACCCCATTTTTCAGGAAATTTGCTATGTAAACTACTAAAAGAATTCCCACGAGAAATCTAATTTCCACTATGAAACACAGTTTTGTAATTTACATATATTCTATTATTACACTAGGTAATGATATGTTGTAACCTATGCAAGTATATAAATGAAACACTAGGTTTTATTTTAAAAATATACAGAGATCTTTTGTTTCATATTCTTACCATTTTACCATTTTACAGCTGAAACCAGGGATTATCTTTTTTTCTTCCTTTTTTTTGCATTTAAAAGGAAGCTTCCCTCCTTTAGTTCACAGAAAGTTACCCATTTTTAATACTGCTTTCTATAATGTTCTCCATAGTCGATATTTTGTATAGGTAGAACACTGAAAACAATGAAATTGTATATTATATATATATATATATATATATATATATATATATATACACACACACACACAAAATTGTATTTGTTTATTGATCTCAAAATTCTTTCCGTGCATGTACATTATACATTCATACATATTAAATACCTACAGCAAAAATACAATGAGGGCTTGAAAATATTGGTAAGTTTTTTCACCTGAACTGTTATGTCTCATTTTTAGTTTAGATATGCTATTTGCCTTTATTTTTCTTAATTAACAAGCATATTAATTAACTGGTAGGTATTTCAATAATTGTTCAGAGGGGAAATATCAAGATTAATATATTTTGTATATAAGGTTTATAAACATCTAAAAAATTTGCTCTATTGGAATTTTTCTTTTTTTCCCCACTTAGAATTATTTCCACTCTTAACATTGATTTCTAGATGATTGTCTTCAGCCAAGATACCTCCTCATGATTCCAACTTCTTACTTTACATCATCACTCAGGTATCTAAAAGGCATTTCAAATTCAATATGGCAGATGGAACTCTCTGTACCTACTTTACTATTTCAGTTAGTTTCCTAACTCTATTCTTCCAGGTACTTGATTCAAAAATCTTAGACTCATTCTTGAATCTTCTCTTCCTTTCATACTGAATATTCTATTAGGGAAACCTATTGGTTTTCCTTCATATTATATCCAGTATCTGACCATTCTTCTCCATCTTCACTTATAGTTCAAGCCTAAATCATGATAATAGATTCCAAACTTGTCTTTCTGTTTATGCCTTTGTTTCTCTTCAACCCCGCCAGGTACGTTCTCAAAACAATAGCTAGAGCGATCCCATTAAAATATAGTCACATCATTACCCTTCTGCTCACAAAACCCCTTGGCTCTTTATTTTACTTAGAACAAAAGTTGAGATCCTTAATAATCAACAAAATCTTACATGCTATGGAGCCTTGTTATTCTCTGACATGATCTCCTGATAATCTCCTCCTTACTTACTCTACCCCAGGCACTGGTCTTGACTTGCTTTGAATAGACCAGGTAATTTCTTCATTAGAGCCTTTGCAAATTGCCATTCTGCTGCCTAGAATAATCTTCCTTCAAATATCTATATGATTTTTTTTCCTTTGCCTGCTTTAGGTCTTATCCATATGACAGCTTCTCAATGACACCTTTCATGTCAAATATTATAAATATCCTCTGGTACTTCTCACCTACTTTTCCTGCTTTTATTTTTTCCTTAGCACATATTTCTCTTTAGGTTTTTATTCTCTGCCTCTCTTCTTGAATACATTTTTTATGAAGGCCAGGATTTTTTTCCTTTTTATTTTCACTAATGTTCCCTAGTGTTTGATACATAATAGATGCTCAATAATATCTGGTGGATGTATGAATAGTTTTTGCTATTCCTTCCCCTAAAGGGGGGGGGGAATTTGAATAGGGTGGGAGAGCATTGCTTAGTATAAGCAAAGAATGCAAGTACTCAGCTCAAGGTTCTAAAAAGCTACTCTGAGTTACAGCGATCCCCACCTTTCAATCTCTTTTTCACAGTGGGTCAAGGAGCAAGAGATCCTTTAGGTTTGAAAACAAGATAGCAACACACTTTAAAATCCCATTCTTGTGTTTTGTTGAAAGAATATTCTGATTGGCAGGTATGGGAAATAGTGTCTCCAAAACAAGTTTACTCATTGAAAGCTTGTTGGCCAAGGGATCTATGAGATGGGGAGAATATGGATACTGGAATTAAAAAAAAAAAAAAAAACTAGGTCTGGTTTGCTAATATAAAATTCTCACTATTCACTAGAATTGTTTAATGCCCCGCAAGGCATTAAGTTCTTGTAACATCTGGATTTTTATAACAAATTTCAGTGCAAGGGATACAAAGATCATAAGATATATGGAGTATCTCTTCCTTTTCCCATTTTACCCTAAACTAGAAGACAATCAATGATGGGAATCAATAGGCTTCATCAATCTGAAACAAACAGAGTGGAAGCAATTGACTTAAAATTCTTCTCAATTCAACCTTTAGTGGGTGGCCTATTGGACATGTCTGGTCCTTTCTGTCATCAATCCTCTGGAGGCATCAGAGAATGAATACTCATCACAACAGCCCTGTTATTTTCCTTGAAAACATTGTGCCTGTATGTTGAAATCACAGTATGCAATCTATTTATTGAGTTGGTCACTAAGGAAGAGTCCTAGATAAGTCATTATATAAATTCGACATTATATTTTGAAAAGATTTACCTTTCTTTCATCTATGAAACTTCATTATTATGCTTTTATAAGACATTATGGGTGCATTAAGATATGAAGATTGCTTAATATTGCGATCTCCATGCATAAGTTATGCTTAGAGCAAAGAGAACTTTTTTGAACACCTATGGCATAGCTCTTCTTGTAAGATAATACAGTTACAATCCTCATGATTTGCTAGGTGAGAAAAAATCCACCAATAAGAATACCAAAATTGTTATTAGGAGTGAGTGGTATACTAGGATTTTTGAGATTTTGCTCATTGAAACTATCTTTAAAATAAACTTTATTTTGCAAGTGTAGACATGATACTCTAGTAACTTAAATACAAGAATGGAATAAGTTTAGCTAAATGATTTATTACTACTTAACATTAGAAAATATTAGTTTGAATTGTGTAAATAGCTGCTTTTACACATTAAAGAGTAAAAGAATTAGAATATAGCTAGAATATAACTAGATAATAGAATATATATTCTTATATGGTTTACAACGTGATTGTTACTTTCTATAATTATTACCATAACTCTGTGAAATTAGTTCCTGTGAAATTAGATTTGCCTTTGAGGAAATCTGAGATCAACCTGGTTAATGCATATTCAAAGCCATACAAGCAGTAAGTGGCAGAGTGAGGATTCAAACTCACATTCTTTAATGCCATTTTTAGCGCTCTTTATAAGACACTGAAGGAATATGTAAACTCACTGATTCTCTGTATGTGGAAAGAAATATCCTCCAGTAAATTGTTCTGTCTAATTTTACTGCATAATTAAGCAGATTATAGGATAAATTAATGTGTTGGCACAGTTAACTATTTCTTATTTACTTTTCTTTCCCTGTGGAGTCTGCTACTCTGCAGGAGGTCTTTTAAATGGAAACATCCATTAACTTTCTTAACACAGAGGTGGGAGACAAACACAGCAACTAACACAGCGATAATAGCTACCCTTAGGCACCTTAACAAGTTGTCACCTCAAATATTAGCAGTAAATCATGGAAGGAAGGTGACAGTAGGGGGAAGCCAGAAGATAGTCTTGCATATTTTTTTCTCAAAATGTGATCTGCTTCAGAATCCTGAGGATGTTTATTAAACACACAGATTCCTGGGCTCCAGCCTAAACTACTGAATCCGAATTTCACAGCTGGGTCCCAAGCCTGTCAGTTCTAAAAGCCCCCTACATGATTTTTTTTTTCATCCAGGTACATTAAATATTAAGACTGATAGCTAGTTCATTATGAGTCAACAGACTTCAGATAGTACCCTTTCTCTGCATGTAGGGTACTCTGGCTAATTTAAACACGAATTTACTAAAAGATTTCAAAAGTTTATTGAAGCAGAAGAAGCAGTACCAGGAGAAAGAAGGAACAGAGTTAATCCTTGGGGTCTAGGAAGAGCAAACACAACATGAACAACCTGTTGAGGGCATTGTAGCCCAAAAGCCTTTCAGGATTACAACAGTGCAGAACTAGCCTCTTATCTAATGGGTATCTGGCCCCCCAGACCACGCTGGATCCAGTGGGGAAAAGACCATTCCAGTAAGAAATCTGGATGCTATTAGAAAGGAGAGTTAATGCTGAGAGCAGTAAACATAACTGCCCTCTGTATAGTACATACAAGTTTAGTTTCATTACTGAAGCCTGATATGCATTCTGCAGGCAGCCCCAGTAAGATCTAGCTGGAAGGGGCCTCCACTTATAGAAACAATAGAAAACAGTTTAATAGAAAACAGTTTAATTGCTAGCTATGAACTCTCAGGCCATCAGGTGGTGACAGTGAGTGCTGGAGCTTTGAAAGGTCTCAGTCCAGCCTTCCTCAGCCCTTTGGTAGTCTTTTATAGCCTCAAAGCTTTCCTTGTGGACACTAATCATTCCCTTACCCTCACTACAAGAGAGCCTGTCAAGTTCTAGGTGATAGCTCCCAAGTTTGATTAATTCAGTAAGACTTTGCCGTGAAAATATAGTAAAAATAAATTACTTTTATGGAATAGTACTCATTTTAGTTACTGATTGAAGCTTAATTATTCATACAACCATAATCCCCATGCCATCAGGGTTCCATTGTGTGCCTGCTGCCTTACCATTCCTTCTACCTAGAATACTCCTCCTCCGGATCATCATATTTTGGGGGCCCTATCAGCATTCATATTTTAGGTCAAGAACCCTTTCCAACCATCAAATCTCCATAAACTGCTCCTACCTTCCACCATGCTTTCCCTGACTCATCATTCACTGGTCCATGCGTTTCTTTCATAGCACACATAATTATTTCAGATCATTTATTAGCAAATTGGTTTTACCTGTCTAGTATGATTAGAACATTAACCACCCCCCTCCTTGCTGCATATATACCCAAATAAACTGGAAAGTATTTGCCTTTGTTTTGGCATGCCTGAGACTGCATCTTTTTTTTTTTTTTTTCCTGAGACTGCATCTTATTTTGAGTAGGATGTCATGAATTTATACTTCTTACTTGAATTCATAGTTCTCATAATGCTACTCTCCTTAGCAAAGGACATGGAAAGCTCTTCTTTTCCATCCTGTCTTTTAACATTTCACGATCAACCCTGTGCCTTAAACACATCACTAGGATTTAGAGTTTGCGGAATATGCCAGCTATTCCATTTTCTACGAAGATTTCTGTGTTCTTTGCCTTCACAAAGAGTTCAGTTTAAAGGGAGAGAGAAAAAGAAAGAGCTGACTGGATTGGGTGGCTAGACAGTTCATGATTTGTCTCTCTTATTTTCGTTTCATGGCTAAATTTTCTCCCTAGACTTCTTTGTCTTTCTCTATCAAGAGTTTAACTGGGCATTACAACTGTAAAGCAAAATGTAAGTCAGTTTCACCATAAGTCATGAATGTTTAAATTTTAGGCAATGATTAGTAGAGATGAGAGAAGTTAGATCTGAAACATATACTATGTTGATTAAAGTAGTGTTTGCACTTTTACTGTCAAATATAATTATGTTTTATATAATGAGATAATATATATAAAATTAAATTATATGAATGTATAAATTATATTTAATTAAATATGTCATATATTTTAGTATACTTAATATGATATTATTTTATTTTATTTTATTTTACTTTTGCTTATGACAGGACTATTAGACCTTACAGATAAATTCCACTGCCTATGAAATTGAGACAACCAGGGTTTTTCCATTCAAATGCATATAGTCCTTCAAGGGACTCTGTAAACCCTTTCTTAACTATTTGGACAATTTAAAAATGTCACTCTCTGTTGATTTACACCAAGTTTGATTTGTCTTTTTTTAAAAAATGAAAACTAATGTTATTATTTACCTCTAATTTTTTAAAATTTTTTTATTTATTCATGAGAGACAGAGAGAGAGAGAGGCAGAGACACAGGCAGAGGGAGAAGCAGGCTCCAGGCAGGGAGCCCGATGTGGGACTTTATCCTGGGTCTCCAGGTTCACACCCTGCGCTGAAGATGGCGCTAACTGCTGAGCCACCCGGGCTGCCCCAATTTACCTCTAATGTTATAGGAAAAGCTAGTAAAGCTTGTTTAGCTAACTTTATTGAAATATAATTTGATGTAAAGGTGCAATTTTTTTGTACTGTACCAATTTTAATCTTTTATTATTTTTTTATAATTATTTTTTACTGGAGTTCATTTTGCCAACATATAGCATAACACCCAGTGCTCATCCTGTCCAGTGCCCCCCTCAGTGCCCATCACCCAGTCACCCCCACCCCCACCTGCCTCCCTTTCCACTACCCCTTGTTTGTTTTCCCAGAGTTAGAAATCTCTCATGTTCTGACTCCCTCACTGATATTTCCCACTCATTTTCTCTCCTTTCCCCTTTATTCCCTTTCCCAATTTTTTATATTCCCCAAATGAATGAGACCATATAATGTTTGTCCTTCTCTGATGGACTTACTTCACTCAGCATAATACCCTCGAGTTCCATCCATGTTGAAGCAAAATGGTGGGTATTTGTCATTTCTAATGGCTGAGGAATATTCCATTGTATACATAGACCACAGCTTCTTTATCCGTTCATCTTTCGATGGACACCGAGGCTCCTTCCACTCTTTGGCTATTGTGGACATTGCTGCTATAAACATTGGGGTAGAGGTTGTCCTGCCATTTTACTGCATCTGTATCTTTGGGGTAAATCCCCAGCAGTGCAATTGCTGGGTCATAGGTCAGGTCTATTTTTAACTCTTTGAGGAACCTCTACACAGTTTTCCAGAGTGGCTGCACCAGTTCACAGTCCCACCAACAGTGCAAGAGGCTTCCCCCTTTCTCCACATCCTCTCCAACATTTGCTGTTTCCTGTCTTGTTAATTTTCCCAGTTCTCATTGGTGTGAGGTGGTATCTGACGTGGTTTTGATTTGTATTTCCCTGATGGCAAGTGATGTGGAGCATTTTCTCATGTGCTTCTTGTTTTTTCTCTTGTGATATGATCTATCACACTGATTGCTTTACGAGCCTTGCATCACGGGAATCAATCCCACTAGGTCATGATGAATAATCTTCTTAATGTATTGTTGGATCCAATTGGCTATTATCTTGTTGAGAATTTTTGCATCTGTGTTCATCAGGGATATTGGTCTATAATTCTCCTTTTTGGTGGGGTCTTTGGTTTTGGAATTAAGCTGATGCTGGCCTCATAGAACGAGTTTGGAAGTATTTCCTCCCTTTCTATCTTTTGGAACAGCTTTAGTAGAATAGGTATTGTTTCTTCTTTAAACATTTCATAGAGTTCCCCTGGGAAGCCATCTGGCCCTGGACTTTTGTGTCTTGGGAGGTTTTTGATGACTGCTTCAGTTTCTTCACTGGTTATTGGCCTGTTCAGGTTTTCTATTTCTTCTTGTTCCAGTTTTGGTAGTTTGTGGTTTTCCAGAAATGCATCCATTTCTTCTAGATTGCCTAATTTATTGGCGTATTGCTGTTCATAATATGTTTTTAAAATCACTTGTTTTTCCTTGGTATTGGTGGTGATCTCTCCTTTTTCATTCATGATTTTATTAATTTGAGTCTTTTCTCTTTTGTTTTTAATAAAGCTGGCTAATGGTTTATCTATCTTATTAATTCTTTCAAAAAACCAATTCCTGGTTTTGCTTATCTGTTCCACAGTTCTTCTGGTCTCTATTTCATTTAGTTCTCCTTGAATCTTTATTACCTCTCTTCTTCTGCTAGGTGTATGTTTTATTTGCTGTTCTTTCTCCAGTTCCTTTAGGTGCAAGGTTCGCTTTTGTATTTGAGTTTTTTCAAGTTTTTTGAGGGATGCTTGTATTGCGATGCATTTCCCTCTCAGGACTGCTTTTGCTGTATCCCAAAGATTTTGAACGGTCGTATCTTCATTCTCATTAGTTTCCATGAATCTTTTTAATTCTTCTCTAATTTCCTGGTTGACCCTTTCATCTTTTAGGAGGATGGTCTTTAATCTCCACATGTTTGAGTTTCTTCCAAATTTCTTTTTGTGATTGAGTTCTAGTTTCAATGCATTATGGTCTGAAAACAAGCGGGAGACAATCCCAATCTTTTCTTATTGGCTGAGACCTGATTTGTAACCCAGTATGTGGTCTATTCTGGTGAAGGTTCTGTGTGCATTTGAGAAGAATGTGTATTCAGTTGCATTTGGATGTAAAGTTCTGTAAATATCTGTGAAATCCATCTGGTCCAGTGTATCATTTAATGCTCTTGTTTCTTTGGAGATGATGTGCTTAGAAAATCTGTCATTTGCAGAAAGCGCCGTGTTAAAGTATCCCAGTATAAGTGTATTATTATCTAAATATGTCTTTACTTTGGTTATTAATTGATTGATATACTTAGCAGCTCCCACATTAGGGGCATAAATATTCATTATTGTTAGGTCCTCTTGTTGGATAGATCCTTTAACTATGATAAAGTGTCCCTCTTCATCTCTCACTACAGTCTTTGAGATAGACTTTATCTGATATAAGGATGGCTACCCCTGCTTTCTTTTGAGGACCATTTGAATGGTTATTGGTTCTCCAACCTTTTTTTTTCAGTCTGTAGGTGTCCTTAGGTCTAAAATGAGTCTCTTATAGACAGCAAATAGATGGGTCTTGCTTTTTTATCCAGCCTGAAACCCTGCGCCTTTTGATGGGATCATTAAGCCCATTCATGTTCAGAGTTACTATTGACAGATATGAGTTTAGTGTCATCATGATATCTATTCAGTCCCTGTATTTGTGGATTGTTTCTTTGGAGTTCATCTTTCTGTTACAGAGCCCCCCTTATATTTCTTGTAGAGCTAGTTTGGTGGTCACAAATTCTTTCAGTTTCTGCCTATCTTGGAAGCTCTTTATCTCTCCTTCTATTCTGAATGAGAGCCTTTCTGGATAGAGTATTCTTGGCTGCATGTTCTTCTCATTTAGGACCCTGAATATATCCTGCCAGCCCTTTCTGGCCTGCCAGGTCTCTGTGGAGAGGTCTGCTATTAATCTAATACTTCTCCCCATATAAGTTAGTAATCTCTTGTCTCTTGCTGCTTTAAAGATCTTCTCTTTATCTTTGGAATTTGCAAGTTTCACTATTAAATGCCAGGGTGTTGAACGGTTTTTATTGATTTTTAGGGGGAAATCTATCCCCTGGATATGCCTGTTTCCCTCCCAAGTTAGGGAAGTTCTTACCTATGGTTCAAATATGCTTTCTGGCCTTCTGGCCCTCTCAGCGCCCTTTGGAGTCCCAATTAAACGTAGATTTTTCCTTCTGAGGCTGTTATTTATTTCTGTTGACTTTTTCTCATGATCTTTTAATTATTTTTCTTTTTTCCTCAGCTTTCTTCCTTGCCATCAACTTGTCTTCTATGTCACTCACTCTTTCTTCTACGTCATTAACCCTCGTCATTAGGATCTCCAGTTTGGATTGCATCTCATTTAATTGATTTTTAATTTTGGCCTGATTAGATCTAAATTCTGCAGTCATGAAGTCTCTTGAATCCTCTATGCTTTTTTCCTAGAGCCACCAGTAGCTTTATAATTGTGCTTCTGAATTGGCTTTCTGACATTGAATTGTAATCCAAATTCTGTAACTCTGTGGCAGAGAGTACTGTTTCTGATTCTTTTGTGGTGAGTTCTTTCTAGTCATTTTGCTCAGTGCAGAGAGGCTAAAAACAAGTTGTACTGGAAAAAGGAAGAAAAAAAATAGAAAAAAAAGAAAAGAAAAAAGAAAAAAAACAAAAAATTAAAAACAAGGAGGAGTAACCTCTGGTTCTATATACTGTAAATCCCTCGACTTCCCCTGGAGCTTTCCAGCACTGCTGGGTCCAGAACTTGCTCTTCCCCTGTCCTTCCAGCTGGTCTCTGGGGGAGGGGCTGCTGTGCTGATTCTCAAGTGTGTTCTCCTGGGGCGCTGCCCCCCCCCACCAGGTGACCAGCTCACTGGGAGCTGTTTATCCTGTGAGGCCCCTGTTCCCTGGTGGCCGCTCCATCCCAGGCACAAGGTGACACCAGGAGGAACAACCCCAGGCGGCGGCCAGCCCTCCAGCCCTGGAGTCAGCCCCGCCCGCAGTAACCGCTGCAGCTCCCAGTCCCAGTCCTCAAGGGCCTGGATGCTGGGGGGGGGGGGGGGCAGGGGCGCTGACCTGCACAGCTGGGGGGCGCCCAGAGGCAGGAGCGTCCTCGCTGTCCTGTGCCCTCCCGGCCTCCGCCTGCCCCGGGGGAGCGCAGCGCAGGATCCTGGGCTCCGGGGCCGCGCAGCCCCTCTGCGAGCCGCTGCCAAGCTGCTCCCGCCCGCCAGGTGCGCTGCAGCCCTGCCCGGAGCTGGGCCCTTGGGGTGTGGCGCGCTCTCCCCCCGGGCACCTCCTCTGTCCGTGACCCCGGGTGCCTGGGGCTCCACCGCCTGTCCTGGGATCCTGCCCGAGTTCCCTGCAGCTCCTTTCCTTCCAGGGCGATTGTTAAAGTTCCCGCTCCCCCAGCCTGGGCTCTCCTGTCCTGGGGGCTCTTGCTGCGCGGCCGCCCGGGTCCCCACGGGCCCCTCCCCCACTGGATACTTTTTTATTTATTTACTTATTTATTTTTGCGTCCTTCCACCTTGTTAGAAGCACAAACTCCTCTCTCTGTAGCGTTCTCTCTTTAAATCTCAGGCCGAATTCGTAGGTTTTCAGGATGATTTGAGAGTTATCTGGGTAAGTTGGTGGGGACAGGTGACTTGGGGACCCTACTCCTCGGCCGCCTTGCCCCGCCCCCCCAAAGTTGCAATTTTGATAGTAAAAAGATTTTAGATTTCATTACTTATTCTAAAAAAATGAATTAATGATCAATATTAAATTGATCTTCATTTGTGAATCAGTGAGTTCTGACCATGAATGATCATAGATTTCCAGTGGAAATATTATAATAATAGTGTTATTTTTAAAAATTTTTACTATAAATATTTTATGATCCTATGCATTTATAAAGTTTGGGAGAGAGATCAATGAATATAGTTGAAGTGGGCTTAATTATCCTTAGATTTCTAGTTGCTGACATAACCAATATTTAAAATTTAATTATCAATTTGGAATGATTATATCATCTAATTTTAATTATTACATTTTTAGCATAAATTCTAATTTTCTCAGTACTATAAAATATGTTATCATTTATCTTCTACACATATTAATGTTCTTGGGAGTGAAAATATTCATATACAAAATACTTCCGTTTATGGGATTAGAACCCAGTAGAGAAAATAGAATACTATGACATTTTCTATCATAAAGAAACGCACATATTAAAATGAAAGTAATTATAATCAGGAGAAATAAGACTGAGGACATTTGGGGATAATTATGAGTTAACTATAGTAATAATAAAATGAGTTAACTTGATCCATTTAAAATATAAATGTTCATGTGTCATATATGTGTGTATTGGTGTATTTGATTCATAAGGTATATTTTTACTACTATCAATATTCTAATATTTCAAGAAGAGCTTTATTTGTATATTTAAGTCATTGAAGTTACAGAAAGACCCTATAGGATCATATAACCTTAGAGTTTACTATCTATTTTGGCAACTACAACACCCTATGAAAAGATAAAAAATGAGGCAAATAATATTCTTCATAAATAAAGCAAAATATTATATATAATGTCAATCTATTTTTAGAAAGAATGCGTTTTGTTATTAGAAAAGGCTACTATATGACTAGTTTGAAAAACTTCATGATAGATGGATGATTTTTAATGGGCATAGAAAATCATTCAGTATCAGCAGGCATGGAAACATATTGATGGATGTGACTTTCAAGAAAGTTGATAGAGATAGAAAATGAAATAAAAATGATCCAGGAGACTGAGGGACTATGAATATGACCAGAGAGGATTCATTGTGTACAGAACAGTGAGGTTTATTTGAAAAGATAATTTAGGATAGATTGTAGGGGATTCTGAAGAGTTAAAGTACTAGAATTGTATATCAATGGTGGGTCTTTTAATAGTTTTTCAGTCTTTGAGAGACTGCTTGGAGAGAAAAATTGGATATATTTGTTTTCAACGTATGTCTACAGATCGACCTCCTGATAAAATTATCTGGGGAGTTGCTAAAAATACATATTCGAAGTCCTAAACCCCAGGCTTCCTATTCATTAAGAGTCAGAGAGATCCAGGACTCTGCATTTTTAGTTAGATCTCCTATATCTTATTTCATGATGAAGTCCCAGAACCACTGGAAGAGCAATCATAGCCAGTGGAGTTCTACTTTGGGGTTACTAGAGACTCACTATCTCATGCCCCTCTCCAGGGCTTGTCTTCAAATGCAAAATGTCTCAAACATTCTAACTCAACGATATACTTGAACAATAGAAGATTTTTCTATACTAAATCTGAAATAATCAGAAATTGTGATTCTCTTCCAACCTGTGTTCAGCGCCAAGGCCCCCAGAGAACATCACCTTTATTAAATTGTCACCATATTAGACTTTCTTGATCACATGAAATAGAATCCACGGAATATGCCAACTCAGCAATTCTATTTCTGTTACTATGGTAGAAGAAAAGTTACTTTTTATGAACAAGTTAGTGTTTTCACTGGGGATTTTGTTTTTAGGGGTTTTTTAATTTGCATTTTTAAAGAAGTATAAGTTTAAAGCAACATTTAAGAAAAGAAATGCAGTTCCATACCTTTAACTGTTGATGCATCCATTGGAATTATTTGTTTAATGCCATGTGTTAGGCATGTGTAGAGTGAATGTGAAGGAAAATGAAGCCTTCAATTTTTTGATCAAGAATCTGTAAATCTTTCTCTTTTTTTCCCCTTTGAAAATTCAAATCAGTGCCTCTTGGTATTTACCAAAAGGAATTGAAAACATATGTCCACATAAAAACCTACACTACACATGGATGTTTATAGCAGCTTTATTCATAACTACCAAAACTTGGAAGCAACTCAGATATCCTTCAGTAGGGTGAATAGATTAGCAGATTAATTATTAATGGATTAATAAAAGTACTATCAAGCCATGAAAAGACCCGGAGGAACCTTAAATGTGTATTGTTAAGTGAAAGAAGCCAATCTGAAAAGGCTGTGTACGATATGATTCCAACTATAAAGACATTATAGACCATGCAGAACTATGGGAAGAGTAAAAAAAAATCAGTGGTTGCCTGAGTTTGGGAAGCAGGATTGGGAAAGAGATGAATACATGGAGCACATAGGATTTTTAGGGCAATATCTAAAGGTGTATACATATATTTGTCCAAAGGCATAGAATGTACAACACCAAGAGTGAACTGTAATGTAAACTATGGACTTAGTTGATGATTGACCATTGATCATGATGTCTCAATGTAGGTTTATCAATTGCAATAAATGTGGCACTCTGGTGGGAGATTGGAGAAGGCTATGTACATTGGAGGACAGGGGGTATAGGAAAATCTCTGCACCTCCTCTTAATTTTGAGTTTAAACTGCTCAAAAAAATCTTTAAAAAATTAAACCATTTTCATGAAAATACAAGATTTTCATATCTTGTGTTTGCTAGATGTTAATATTTTGTATTCAGAGTTTCTGTACCCTGTGACTGATGAATCTAAGTGTGTGGGAGTTGTCATGGAAAGGTAAATGCTGATTTTGTTTCCTCTATGAATTGATTATTCATGTAAAATCAGTTTTATTGCTACTTTATTGATATTTAAGGCATAAATCCATCTTGGCTGTTCTTGCTTAGAACATTTCTGACACCAAACGTGTTTTTTTTTTTTTTTTTTGTCATTGTTTTTCATATCAGTAACCAGTTCTCCAACTCTGGACACTCTGGTTGTCCTAAATTCAACTCTGTTTTGACCCTAAGTGCCCAGAGATAGCGCTGACCCCACAGGATAAGGTCTGAGTCTCACAAGACTGCCCCCACTCAGGTGCCAGTCATAAGTCCCATATTGCCACTTGTAGTTCTGACCAATTGGATGTAAATTCAAGGGGTTCCTAGAATTTCCTCTTCAGATTTGATAATTTGTTAGAACAACTCTCAGAACTCAAGAAAGTGCTTTACTTACTATTGCTATTACTTACTATTATGATATATATTATAAAGGACACAATTCAAGAGTAGCTAAATGGAAGAGATGAATGGGGCACAGTATGTGGGGAAGACCCATGGAGCTTCCACATCCACTTCAGTTGTGCCTCCCTTCCACTGCCTTGATATGTTCATCCATCCAGAAGCTCTCTGAACCCAATCAGTTAGAGGTTTTTAAGGAGTTTTTATTATATAGGCACAATTCATTAATTCATTAGCCATTAGTAATTAACTCAGCCTCTAGCCCCCTTGCCTCTCCCAAGAGATCTAAGTAAGACTAAATGTTCTAATCCCCAATCATGCCTTGGTCTTTCTGGTAACCAGCATTCATCCTAAATCTATCTAGGGGCCCCCAGACACCAGTCATCTCGTTAACATACAAAAGACACACATTACTCTGGAGATTCCAAGAGTTTTAGGGACTGTGTACCAGGAAGCTAGGACAAAAACCAAATAGGTGTTTTTTATTGTGTTAAACCTGCCACTTACATTTTTTTAGAGAAAAAAAAGATGAAGTACCTCCTGGTTTCTCATGTATATGAAATTTTTTCACTATGCTGTCACTAAATTGAAAGTAAAATTTTATGGTTTTGCCTGAACTGTGAGTGTTTATACTTCCCTTGAAACAGATAAAATAAAAATAGACAAGTAACATATTAGATGACTCTGGAAAATATTCATGAAACATTTACCTTTAGGCTTATCTGGTGTAGTCAGGGTTTCTTATTAGTATTCTACTTTTATATGACATGCCCATTTTATATCAGGCTCTTTGTTCCACGGTCTAAATCTAAAGAAATGGTAGCTTTCTACCGAGCAATTAAACTAGTCTTTCTTCTATGGAAATGTGCATTTATTTGATCTACTTTGATAAATAATAATTTAAATGGATGAAGAGGCAGACTGTTCTAGTAATAAATATTAACTACTAGTAGTTTAGACACTTTTCAAAGCTATACTAATGCACAATTTAATAATATTTAAAAACAAAAGTCATAAAAAGATGTAATCATAACAAGACATACTAGAATAAACATCAATAAATCTGCCCCTCTTCCAATCTTAACCTGTCTCTCAATAATCCAGATTCTGTAATAGTAAATATACTCTCAAAGGTGAAACTTAGGCATTTATCAGTCTTCCTACTAGAACATTATACAGTACTATTCCTTTATTGTACATATTTAACAATGTAATAAATTAAATTGAAAGTTAAATTTATTAGATTAATCCTTTATTGTACATATTTAACAATGTAATAAATTAATAAAATTAAAAGGTAGTTTATTAGATTAATTACATGAGGCTGAATTAGTAACTATATAAAACATGGTATAATATTTACACCAATTTAAGAAAAATGCTTTTTCTGTATCTTTGATTTTTTCTTAATATGTCTGAAAACCTTGTAGAATTTACACGAGGAAATATATCTGCTTTCTGGGTTTTGATTATCAGTATTCTAAATTACAAATGTTTGTACTTGAACAAATTATATTATGGTAATTTTTTCCTTTAAAGGGAGAATATCAATAGTTGAAGAATAATTCAGGCTATTTATCATCATTAAAAAAATAAAATAACAAGAAATCCCATTTAGGAGACACATTAATCTCCCGTGTAACTCTAGAAGCAAGCAGAATTTTTAAAAAACATCTTCAAAAATTATATGGAATATACGTCTTCTCTTCTCTAAGAATACATCTCTAAAATTCTTCTAAAAAGTTAAGACACCTAGGCTAAGGCAGTGCTAGATGCTGATGCTTCAGGAAGTGATAAAAAATAAAAATTTTGTTGAAGTTTCCTTTCTAGTGCTTTGAAAGACCGAAAAATATAGGTAGGGGTATAGTTAATTGCAATGATAAAAATTATGTCCTCCTTTGGCACTGTTATGTTAGAACACAAATTGCCAAGTGACAGAGCTGGGATTTGAATCCAGGTTTGTCTGAATCAAGTCCCTGACACATCTGACCACAATACCTTGATATAATAGCCCCCCTCTTATCTGCAACAGATATGTGCCAAGACCCCCATTGGATGCCTGAAGCCACAGATGGTACTGAACCCTGTACATATAATGTATTTTTTCTTATAAAATATGTGCCTTTGATAAAGTTTAATTTATAAATTAGGGATAGTACAAGACTAACAACAGTAACTAATAAAATGGAACAACTGTTACAATATACTGTAATGAAAGTCATGTGAACGTGGTCCTTCTCAAAATACTGTACTCACCTTCTTGTGATGATGTGAGATGCTCAAATGCCTACATGACAGGATGAAGTGAGGTAAAGGATGTAGGTATTGTGACATTGCATTAGGCTACTCCTGACTCGAGGATATGTCAGAAGGAGGATCATCTTCTTCTGGGCTTCAGCTGACAGTGGGTAACTGAAACCCTGGAAGGGCAACCTGTGGAGAAGAGGGAGCCACACTATATGGCTTAAGAAGGTATTTTGTTTGCCAGATGGGTCCAAAGGCCTATCCCATTCTTCCCAGCTGCATGATTATGGACAAGTTAATTAAACCCTGTCTTAGTTTTTTAGCTCTAAATGAAGATAATAGTAATAATAATAGTGCTTACAAGTTTGTTGTGACAATTAAGTGAATTAGTACATTTGAAACACTCACAGTTGTCAATGAATCATAAAAAGTGCTCAAGTAATGTAGCAAGTCCTTGAATATAGTTAGCTAGGAGTATGTTTGCAATCACTCATAGAATGCTTTCTGGGAATTAATATTGTTCGTATTATATACTCCATTTTTTTAAAAAATGCATTTATTGCCACTTGAGTACAATTTCAAGAGGGTTCATTTTTGGTTTTGTTTTTTGCACTCGTTTCTGAACGTTTTGCCATTTGAGAAACTAGTGAGTACAAGTTTCTGATTCACAAGTAAGTTTGGGGGATCCCTGGGCGGCTCAGTAGTTTAGCGCCTGCCTTCTGCCCAGGATATGATTGGAGTCCCGGGATCGAGTCCTGCATCAGGCTCCTTGCAGGGAGCCTACTTCTCCCTCTGCCTGTGTCTCTGCCTCTCTCTCTCTCTCTTTCTCTCTCTCTCTCTCTGTGTCTCTCATGAATAAATAAAATCTTAAAAAAAAAAAAAAACATAAGTAAGTTTGGCTCTTTTGTTCCCAGAACAGTGCAGATTGTTCCAATTTGAACCTTGGCACTTGTTGTTGCTTTGCTGGTAGTGTTCACTCTGGATTTTCATAAAGTCATCTCTCTCTCTCATCATTCAGTTTTCTGCTTCATGTCCCCTCTTTAGCATCCAATCTGACATTCTACTATCACTATAGCAACCTCACTTGTCATACTCTATTCCATTGCTGTGTTTTAGTTTCCTCTATTGTTTACTCTAAATACCATTCTTATTTATTTGTTTCTTTATTACCTCTTTATCACCTCATTTCCCTGCTTGAATGTAGGCTCCTTGAGGGCAGGGATCGTGTCCTAGGTAGTCCATTCATTACCTACGTCCCAGGTCAGCTGGCTCTTGAGGAGTAAGGCAGTGCCGGGGAGAAACATACTCTGCTCTTTAGTGCTCGTTTAAAACTTTATTGTATAGGAAAACATATTTTGAAGGTTTCTGAATAGTTTGTAGTTTTATCCATTTTTCTAGATATTCTTTATTTTATTGTCACTTTTTAACAAGTGTTAAAGCTAGGTGTCTGAGATCATTTTGCTACTGGTAAAACTATAGAATTACTTTTATTGAATGGTGTTTTCATATTTTGTCCTAGCCCACATGGAGGCATGCTATAAGAAACAGACTCATAAAATTTACCATTATTATTTCAGAAATGGTGTAATTGAGGATTTGACTTTGTTCTCAATATCAGTTAGTCCTTGAAAACAGAAACAAAGTACTTAAAACATAGAGGAGAGAATTTCATGTAAGGCAGTGATTTTATGGGTGATGGAAACACTGAGAAAGTAAATGAGACAATGAGGCAAATGAAAAAACAGTGACAGACTAGCTGCCGGGCTGGACGAACAAAGTGAGCGAGTGACATTCCTGAGTCCAGAAGGTCCTACAAACCTGAGAGAAGGAAGCTGTACCTGAGGTTTGGCACTAAAGCCATGCCAGAGACACAACACCTGCTAGAGACTTCACGGTAGAGAAGTTGGGAAAGAAATATCCTGCTCATTCCCTGTCACCCTCCCATTTCCAATTAGCAAGGACTTTCCCTTGACTGAAGCCAGGCGAGAGTCAGCTGATAGGGGACCCTGGGAAGAGTAGCTTTCATATCAGGCCCCTGAAACCTTGTGCAAAATAGAGGGGTAAGGAATGAGTCTGAAAGCAGACTGTCACCAGACTGGCATACTGCTCTATTACGAGGCGTAGTAAGTGCAAATCGTTCTCAGTCCGCGATTGACTACAGGCACTAAATTGTGCCACCAATCATCATTGTCTCCTTGTGTTGGTTTCCAAAGAACATAGTCAATTGTTATACCTCTTTTTTTGGCATCCTGCATAGGAATCTTCTGGAATGTATTTTGAGTTCCCCTTATGCTCCCAGGTTTATTCCCTAAATATTGTTAGTTACTTGGCTAGATACTGTAGCACACCTGTGAGTTAGTAACGTTGATAATCCTTGGTAGCAGTGGCTCTGAGAAAGTGACTCCTGTGATTTGTGGTGCTACCATCTGACCAGTCATTCCATTGCCCTTGTAGATAAGGCTATTGAAAGGACAAGGTCTGCGGTTGTGACTTACTGAGTTTGTCTTAAAAGTTTCTGACACCAAAACCTATGCTCTTTCAACTGTGCTAACATTTAATACTCCTTTCTAATTTCCCTCCAATCCTTTAGCTTATGTGTTACTTCCTCTGATAAAGTTATTGCCTTACATCTGTCGTAGCACTTAGAACACTATAATATAGGTACATTTGCCTCACTCTTTCTCTTTCTCTTAGGTGCACTGTTTGTTATATCTTTATTTTCAGCACCTAATATAGTGTATGACACATATGACACGTTCAGTAGACACACTTTGAATAAATGAGTGAATAAAGAAATAAATGAGTAAATAAAACAAGTACCTTGGTTGGGTCAATCCAGTTTCCTTATTGTAGAGGTAAGCAACAGATTTAATACATCTATAGGAAGAATTTGTTTAAAAATCCATACTAGCAACACTCAAAGTGACTCAAACCGTTTGAAAAAATGTAATCTCACACACACAAAAATGAATTAAGACTAGTTATGATACGTAAACTTTGCAAGCAATCATGTCAAGAAGTAGAAGATAAAGATTATAAGTAAAACACAGATTGTGCTGTTCTATAAATCATAATGATATGCAAAATGGATGAATTGCTGCGCAATGTGCTATGATCAGGCATTAGGCACTTATATCTCCTTAACCAGTTTTCTAAATCTGGTACATACCTTTTCTTTTGTGAAATTGTACACTGCTTTGAATAATGACTATATAGATGGGCATTGTGACTCTTCATAGAGTTCATTAGGATAGTAAAGAGACTGAACTGCTTCTGTGCATAAAAATTGCAAAGGACCAGCTGTATTAAAAGGTACAGAGAGGAGTCACAAAGAGGTAGAATTTGCTTTGTGCTTTACTAGACTCCAGGGAGGAATCAGGACCCCCATTTAGTACAGGCACTAAATTGTGTCATGATGCTTTTGTAAAACTGGAAATATTTGTATCCTGGAGGACATCCAGGATTTTCCTGACCTCACACAAAAAAGCTGGAAACCTAGTTGCAGAGAAAGCTTGATCTTACAATTAAACCATAAGTCAATATTCACAAATTTATGTAAAGTTGGCTGTGATAACACTGAGAGGTGTAATTTCAGACTGTTGTTAAAAGAGCACAGTCTTGTTCATTGGTCTATTAAGCAATTCAGTGCATGGCAATTTGGAGGCAGTGCTAAGGCCTATATTCTTTCTCTTTGACTAGAACTTGTGTAGACAAAGTAGTGAACTTCTTAAAATGCTGTTAAGTTTTAATGGTGACATTTCTGGACTATAAGATAAGAGAAATGGACTTTGGTGATTGAAGGACTGGAGGAAAGAATTGTGTCAGTGATGCTGAGAAGCTTTCATATTGTTTTGTAGTATGATAGCTTGACTTCAGCCTACAGACAAAGGTATGTGACTTTTGAGGTTTAAAGTATTCATACTATGGGCAGATTTATTATACAGACTGTTTCATTGACATGCTGTTTCTGCCTGTGTGTCTATTTGAGATCTCAGGACTGTTTCATTATTTAGTTCATTTGTCAATGTATTCATTCCTTCTTATTCTTTCAACTGTCAATTACTTATTTCCTTTCCTTTTTAGTCACTAAAAATAAAGCAACGTGATGCTCTAAGAGTTCATGGTAACATAAAGGAGGAAGACGACTAAAATGATACACTGAAATTACTTAAACAATAGGCAAAACTTTGAGGAAAGAGGAAATGATTAATTTTCTATATGGGATTTGATAAGTCAAAAAGAAAGACTTCACTAGAGATGATTCCATTCGATGAGTAGCATTCATCTAGATATTGAAAGAAGAAAGGCCTGGTAGGCAAGAGGAAGTTCTTACTTGATTGTAAACCAACTCTGTGACCACTGAATCATGTAGGCTAATTTTAATTTATTGCTCCTCTTGCTCCATTACAACCATCTCCACAACCATGTGAAGAACCTCTACCAAGCAGGACCGTATGTCACTTGCAATCCCTTAACTACTGTGGATTTCTCTGATATTCTATCTTGTGTCATAATTAGTACTGAACTAGTGTTGTACTAAATTATAAGTTCTGTGTCATCTTTTCCTCCCACAGACCGCACCTGCGTACATGGTGGTCTACTGAGTAAGATAGCCTGGGTATAACTTCATAGGAAGTTCAGAGGATAGGAGGTGGAATACAGAGCTCAATATAACAGTTGTGTGTCCTCACGTGTGGCACTTTGATCTAAAAGGGAAAAATATGAGCCCCAAAATAATACTAACTTAGTATATTAATGGAATCATACTTGTCAAAGCATATAGATGAACATAACAATGATTTTATAGCAGGATTATCTAAATTTAAATTTGTGAACATTTTTTAATTCAACTATTAACTAAAGAAGCTAACTACTTCCTTAGAAAATATGGAGCTTATATTGGCATTCCAGGATCTATATAGTTTTTAATGCCTGTTTACTTATATTTTTGCTTACAAGATTCAGAAATTAGTTCACTGATCTCAATTATGACATTGAATTATTTTGTAGTAAATAAATTAATCTGCATGACCTTTGCAGCATTGTATTAGGAAAGGAGGGAAATACAGAGGTATGTATTTTAGTTTCTAGATTATAGTTAGAATACAGAATAGCTATTTCTTTGAGTATATATATCTTCTGTGGAAAAATCTTACAAATTCTTCTGTTCAAGTAGTTTATGGGAATATCTTAGGTTTTCTATGTATAAATCATATCAATATAAAAACATTTTATATTGATTATTTAATTCTCTTATTGCACTGCTCAAAATTCTAATGTTAAATAATAGTGATGATAATTATCATTATAAACTCCCAGATTTTAATGGAAATGATTTTAGGATTTTTATTGCTTATAGTACTTTCTTTTGTTTATGGTAAACAATTTTTTTTTTATCATATTTAAGTTATTTTTGCCTATTTCTATTTTTATAAAGTTTATTTGAAGAATGCATCTAATTCACATGAGTGTTAGTATTTTCATGGGTGGTTATTTGTTTTGATCGTCTTTTCCCCCTATTTTATTCTGCTAGAAACTTTTTTTTTTTTTTTTTTTTTTTTAGTTTTTGGTAACACTTGGAGTTCAGGAATTTGGCAAGAATATATCTAATATTATAATTTTTCTCATTATACCTCCATTGCTGATCATTTCAATCTAGAGACTCCATTCTTTTTAAGCAAGTGGAATTTTCTTTGTTGTTTAATTATTGCCTTTCCTGCAACTTTTCTTTTTTGTTTTGTTTTGTTTCTGGAAATCCAGTAATTAACAGTTTAAGTTTTCAGGGTTTAACCTTGAGTCTTGCGTTTTTTCCCTTATGATATCCATCTCCAGTATCTTTGGTTTATGCCTTCAGATATTTCTTCCATTTACTATAGCAGATAATTAATATGATTCTCAGTTGTGACCATCACTCTTTTCTTCTGCTCAAACTTCTAATTTTTATTTTAGTTTCTGAAACACTTCTCTTTTGTGTGAGACTTCTATTTCTTTAATAGAAAGTCAGTATATGGTTTTCCACATGAACAGGCAACAAGAAAAAAGATATATTTGACTTCTGCTCACTCCATATATGAAAACCAACTCTAGATAGTCCTAGGAATGAAATGTCAATAATAAAAATGTTAAAATTTTAGTTAAATTTTATTTTATTTTTTAAATTTTAGTTGAATTTTAAAGACAATTTATCTTTTAAAACTTGATGAGGGGGGATCCCTGGGTGGCGCAGCGGTTTGGCGCCTGCCTTTGGCCCAGGGCGCGATCCTGGAGACCCGGGATCGAATCCCACGTCGGGCTCCCGGTGCATGGAGCCTGCTTCTCCCTCTGCCTGTGTCTCTGCCTCTCTCTCTCTCTCTCTGTGACTATCATAAATAAATAAAAATTAAAAAAAAAAAAACTTGATGAGGAGGGGCACTTTGGTGGCTCAGTCAGTTTAAGTGTCTGACTCTTGATTTTAGCTCAGGTCATGATCTCGGGGTGATGAAATCCAGCCCTGAGTTGGGCTCTGTGCTGGGTGTGGAGCCTGCTTAAGATTGTCTCTCTCCTTCTCCCTCTCCCCAACCTGTCTCTCTTAAAATACAAAATAAAACACAGACAAAACTTGGGAGGGAGGTAAAAATGTATTAAACAGAGCATAAAGAGAACTGACTATAAAATAGAAAATAGAAGATTGGTAAATTTGATTTTGTTGGAATTAGTAACTTTGATATGTAAAAACACCTTAAAGAAATAAAAAAATAAATTATAGATTGAAAGAATGCATTTTATTACATACAAGCAAGTATTAAATATCAAGTATATAAAAATAAATCCTGTGAATAAAAAAAAGCACAAATAATTCAACAGAATTCAACAGAAAAATGGGCATAAATCATGACTACCTCTTTACTGAAGAGGTAATATATCTTAGCAATAAACATATGAAAAAATTTTTAGGCTTAGTGGTGATCAGAAATTGCATATTGTACTATTTCATATCCATTTTATTGGGAAAAAAAGAATAAAAAGCTCAATTATACCAAGTGATTAAAAGAACGTGAGTCCTCAGGATCTCTTCTACATTGTTTCTTTAAACATAAATTGGTTCAGATGTTTTGGAAAACAGTTTTCTATTATTGTGTTCAGTGTTCCTTGCCTTATGGTGAAGTAATTCTGACTAGATATCCAAGGGAAAATCTTTTCTGTGTACACTGGAGACATGTAAAAGGATGTTCAGAGCAGGTGTCTTCAAAATAGCAAATATGTGGAAGCAAATCAAATGTTTCCATAGCAGGAGGGAGGCGAATATAGGTGGAATAGACTGTTGTAAAGCAATAAAATTAATAAACTCTGATAGTTCAATTGTTAAAAATATGTGTCAGTTTGACTGAGCCTAAGAATGCCCAGATAGCTGGTAAAACATTATTTCTGGATTTTTCTGTGAGTATGTTTCCAAAATAGATTGGCATTCGAATTGATAGATGAGGTAAAGAAGATTGTCTTTATCTCTGAAGGTGGGCATCATCCAGTCCACTGAGGGCCTGAATAGGACAGAAAGGTGGAGGAAGGAGGACAAATTCAATCTCTCCACTTGAGCTGAGATACGGATATTTTCCTGCCCTCATACATTAATGCTTCCGGTTCTTGGGCCTTCAGAATTAGACAGGGATTAACATCATCATCCCCCTTTTCCCACCATTATCAGGCCTTTGGACTTGGATTGGGACTTACACCACTGGCTCTCCTGATTCTCATGCTTTCCTACACAGACTGAATTATACCACTGGGTTTCCAGATTCCCAGTTTTCAGACAATAGATTGTGGAATTCCATAGCCTCTGTAATCACATGAGCTAATTCCTATAATAAACATCCTCTTATGTATATCTATGTATGTCCTATTGGTTCTGGAGAATCCAGAGTAATAAAAATGGTATACAACAGTATGCATTATTCCTAGCTGTAACAACCTGATCAATTTAAACATAATACAATTTAAATCAATTTTTTTATTAAGAAATATAGATGATATAAAACTAAATGAAAAAGAAAGAAAGGGAATGACAAACACAAGCTTTAAAGGAGTTATTCTCTTGGAAAAAGGAAGAGAGAGAATGGGGTGAAGGAAGATCAGATAAATAGATATAATAATTGGTGAGACCCTACTTTTTGTATTGTGTATGGTGGTCTCTCAGGTGCTTATTACACTACTCAAAAGAGATGCATGAATGAATAAACACAGAGGGCCATGCATGGATCAGTTATGAAAGTGTATTTCATCAAGGCATATGATTCATCAAATTTTCTATACCATGGTGTGGAACAAAAAGTTGCTATTTCTTTATTCCAGAGTGTTATTTTTCTAGAGACCGTTCTTTCTGCTTTGTTCTGGGCCCTTGTCTGGAGTATGCTGTTACTTTTGTCCATTATTTTAGGACTCAGGTCCAGCTGCTGGTGTTCTTTATGTGGTGATGATTCCTAGAGGGATAAGTGGTGCATTGACTATGCTCCTTTGAATCTTTGATTTAGTAGTAGGCAAATTGAGAGTTCCTCACTGAAGTCCCAGAAGAAAAGCTTCTCTTCTCACCAGTCTCCTTGTAGTCTTCTAGCCTCTGTTGGGTATCAAACCTTACAGCCCCTCTTTATGCTCTGAAGACAAGACATATTAATGAGACATAATGGCACCCCTCCCAACTGAGGATTTCTATAGACAAAGCACTTGCCAGGACCTGTCTCAGTCTAATCTAAACCATGGATTTCTCTATCACCAGGTTCCAGACTCTGTCAGCCCTGAAAGGTACAAGTCATGCTCCAAGTATCTGTATCAAAACCAAAAGAGATCTGAAGGCTCAGTTGCTTCCTCTAATTTATCCCTCCCTTTGGCCACAGCAGCTTCTTGGCTCACAGGAAGATGTGTTATACTTAAGAGAGAAGAGGAGCTAGGAAATTACAGTTGCTATTTTCCCAGAAAGGTACTCTCTGAAAAGATTCCTTTAGTTTGGCTACAGTTTTCATTTTCATAGGATTAACAGGTCAAAATTATAGAAATTTTCTATTTTATGTATTTATCTATCCATTCACTCATTCATTAATCATTTTTATTCTCCTCTATTTGCTGGACTTGAACATTTTTCCATTTATATTTTGCAAAATAAAGGAAAGAAAAAGCTCCAGGAATAGCAATCAGTTTTAACATTTACAGCTGGCAGAGCAGGTTTGAGAATAATCTAACTTTGTGAATGACTACAAAGGGTGTTAATTAAGTAGCAGGTGTTTTATCACCTATGTCTATTTGAAAAAAAATGCAGCACAGATGTAGAAAGCTTAAGTGCATCTATAGTTTGTATAACAAAACTCTATATTCACTGGGTTCCATCTGTCACACTAACCTCAAACTACACTTAGTGCCAGCCAATTAACACCTTGATTAAGCTATAGACCACCTGCAGCTTTAGCAATGTAATGAATTTACTAACTTTTATATAAACTCACTGTAATACTCAGATTAAAACAGCATAGAGAAGGGGAGGAAAAATTCACACTTCAGCTTTGGCATGTTCACAAATGCACACACACATTCACTAAGTCATGCACATTAGTTGTTTCATCTCTGCTTCTCTTCATTTCTTCATTCTATCAGACATGGGATATTTGGTTGAAGGCCTTTCTGGCTCACATAAACCCACAAACTGCAGGCAGAAACGACAAGTATTCCCAATTTGCTTAGCTCAGGTTGTAGGTTGTTCTGAATGGCATTGGGTACCCTGGTTGACCCAGTGTAGATTAGTTGCCTAATCTCATAACTACAATAACAGAAGCCCACCATAACCATGTAGCAGGAGCAGGTGACCAAGTATTTTTGGGTTCAAATAAATAACATAAATGCACAATATGTGATAATTGAAGTGTGCATGTTAGATGTACAAAGTAAATTCTCAGTCTTCACTTTTCTTCATAAAATCTGCATTATCACTTGGAAACTGTGAAGTAGATTTTCTTTTCATACTCAGAAAAAAAAGTGATTGCCCATTAGAGAAAACTAAGATATCAGTTAAAATATTTTTAAGCAGAAAAGTGATATTCTGAATAGTGAGTTTCATTATACCTTGCCTAATAGCAGCTTGCAGAATTGATTGGAGGGAGAAAAGCTGGAAAAATAAGATCATTTGGGTATAATGTTATAAAAGGAGAAGAGTTAGAGTCCAAGGATAGGTTTGTGATTCTAGAGAGAGGTTCACAACCAGTGGGGAGGTAGATGATGACTAGTCTATTCATTCTGCCTCAATGGTTGCAATAGTTATGGATGAGTTTTTCTCAATTCAGCATGAAAAATCATGCTGCTTTATGATAAAAAAAATATGAAGGAGAAAGCTGGAAAATGGAAAATAGAAGAACAGCAAAATAAACTAGAGTAAAAATATATTTGATTTTGCATAGCACATATTATTAAGAAGCTCACTGCAGAATTAGTTATTCAGGACAAGATGAGAGAGAGTCATTCAGTTATTCAGGACTCGCCATCAGAGTGCATTCTTATTAACAGGGCCCAGAGACTGCCATGACTCTAAGTATTATTATTCCTTACTCATCCTTCTATAAAGAAGAAGAAAAGGAAATTCCTGAATTTTATTATATTCTACTTTCTGGGGGAGAGAATCAGTTTTTAGTTTAATGCATTTCATGTCTAGTAAAAGTTAATTTAAAAATATTTTATTTACCTTGAAATCATGTTTGGATAAATGTAAAAGAACAATAAATAGTCCCTGAAATATAATGGAATAAAGGATTTGTAACAGGGATTTGACCAGATGCAATTTGTGGAGTTAATTAAATAATCTCCATAAGTCTGTTGTTTTAGCGTCCGATGTTGGAACTTGGAGTTTTCAGGGCAGGCAGTTGAGAAGGAAAGATGGATGTAAATCAAGGGAGAACAAAGACAAGATGGAACACGTATGGCAGGAGATGGAACCAATGGGATGGACAGAATAGGCGTCAGTTTTCATTGCCCTCATCCTTAATGATGTGGGTGTCCTGCAAGAGAATCTGGCACTCTTTATCTCAGAGCTAACCATACATGGCTCAGAAATTGAAGAAGAATCCAAGGGAAGTTGGAGCACTTGTGTGATTGGCTGCTATCCATGCCAAATTGATGAATAGGCAGATTGGTGACAATGTGTAAGACCTACAAAGGACCCTGGTGACCCTGTCCTTAAATTCAGAGGTAAGAATTGATATGACTGGAGGTTTACTTTTGTCCTCAAAATCTTAGAGGAAAAAAATGCCTCTTGTGGTCCACCCTAATGGGAAGTATCTAGAGAACTCTGGAAAACAGTTCAACTTGCCCTAGTTGGCACATTATAAAACCTTTAGAGTTTATTGGTTTTCAGCAAAAAGTTCCACACATTTTTTGGCCATAATTAATCTACAAATAAACAAAGTCATGCTTTTGCCTACTATGAATATGTGACAAAAGTCTTCTGCTTTACAACTCAACATAGGCTGATTCTTTCCCCTGACTAGTATACAAATCCCTTATTTTATTGATTCATACTCCTTCTTTGATATCCTATAACTTAAATAAGTAAGATATATTTTGTTAACAATGTATCTTAGATGATAGTTGAATGGGAAGAATTAATATTTGTTTCATTTATGTAGGTACATACACATGCATACACAGCATTCATTCATATTAAAATAATGAAATACTCAACAATTACAGATTTACAATTATAATATCTAAGTTGGTCATGTGGTTGTAGAAGATATTTCCATTTTCTATCTATTGCACTTTCTCAGCTGTCCCTTGCAAGGCAACTACCTCAGGTCAGGCCATTACAAGTTCTTCAAGCAAGGCAAGATTAGCTTTCCCAGGCTGGAGTAGAAGGGATGCCTCTGATGGCAAAGCAGGCTAGACAAAATTTGAATTTAGTGTTCCCATTTCATCCAAGTTTGCCATATGTCTTCATCTTAATTTTCACGGTCCTATTCCTCTCCATTGAATTCTCTATGTTTAACAAAAAATGATCCTGTGAGTTTGAAATTTCAGTCTGCAATGTAATTAGTCATGGTGATTAGACTTTGGATTTGGTTTCAAATCTATCAAACTTGAGGTTACAGGAGATAGGTATTTCTTTCAGGGCAAGTTTAGAAGTTCAGGTCCCTTATGTGAACTTTAGCTAGAAATTTAAAGCTCTGAAACCATTTTCCTTTGATAGTTACCAAATACTGTTTCAGTTAGTAGCAGAATCACTGGAGGGTTATGTGCATCGGCACGCGTGCGCGCGCACACACACACACACACACACACACACACACATACATAATTTGTTGCAAGAATTTGACCCATATGCAATTATGGAAGCTGGCTCCTACAGTCTCTGTAAACCTATTCATTTTGCATCTGATGCTGGACTTGAAGGTTTGTAGGATAGGCAGTCAGGAAGGAAAAAGAAGAAGGATGTAAAGTGAGAGAAAACAAAGACAGAGTAAAATCCACAAGTGTGAATTGGATTTCACCAGTGTCAGGTTCTCACTCCCTCAGCCTTAATGATATGGGTGTCCTACAGGGGAAACTGGTGCTTCCCTCTTGAAGATGAGCACATACTTGTCCCCAGGGTATGAGAAACTGAAGAAATATCCAGGAGAAGGTGGAGAGGTCATAGGTTCAACTGCTACTCCATGTCAATCTGTTGAGCCAGCAGATGAGTGATGTATCAACTACAAAAGTACTCCTTGACTCTGTCTCAAATTTTTTCCAAGCATAAGAAACTATTTGGATGCTGCTTCCCTCTTCTCACTAAATCAAATTCCAAAATATCTCTTATGGCCCACACTGATATGAAACATACAGGGAAGGGAATTTTAAGAATGTAGTTTTGTCTAGGCAAGTCCACATATTACTAAACGGTTTATAGTATTTGTGTACTGTGTGTATACAATTAATATTCCTTTTGAAAAAAGATTTTATTTATTTATTCGAGAGAGAGAGAGAGAGAGAGAGGCAGTCAGAGACATAGGCAGAGGGAGAAGCAGGCTCCATGAAAAGAGCACAATGTGGGACTTGATCCTGGATGCTGGCATCACACCCTGAGAAAAAGGCAGACACTCAACAGCTGAGCCACCCAGGTGTCCCTAATATTATTTCTAAGTTTGGTTTTAAGAATTAACCTAATTTTGATCACTTTTCTGTAAGGTCAAACATGTAGAAATACCAGTAAGTTTGAAGACAAATGCTCTTCATTGGCCCTTTGAAATATCAAATACTATGACTTTAGTCATTTTTCCTCCTTGCTCTTAAATTTTGAACTCATGTTGAGTTCTCCACTTCCTCCCTCTCTTACTGCCTCCTATGTACATAGATAGTAGCTATCTTTGAAGATATAATTCTGTTTAGATAATTTATGGCAGTATTTAAATATGTTATTCTAATTTACTCAGCTTGATACCTTTTCTGATTTTAAGCCATAAACAAAACCTTGGTGTTACATGAGTTGCTATTTATTGAGTAAAACCTACCTTCGAGAAAATAATGAATATAGTGGCAAATTCTAGGAAGATTTATCCATCTCTCAAAATTGTACAAAAAAAGTACAGTAGGTTTGTACTTCAAAACAGAGCCAATTCTTCAATTCTTCATTGGCTACCAATGAGTTATTTTTTTCTTTCTTTGGAACTCTAAACAATCACTGCTTCTGATTAATTCTGTCATATGAATCACATTCCTTGCTTTGTATTAATTTCCTTGATATATTCTATGAATAAAACATAAGTTTGAATGTAGTTACTATTTCCTTTCCACACAACAACTGAAGGTATATTTAAACTATCAAAAAAAATATGGTTAAGTGTGACTTAAGAGAACCTTACATTTTTATGATATTCATTTTAATAGTTACTTGATAATTTGAAATAATTTGAGAAAAATAAAATTTATAATTCTGTGAATATAAAAATCAATTGATGTACTCCAATTTGATAATTGTAGATTTGTAGTTTAAATTAGAAAGTCTGCAGCATTTTCCATTTGTAACTGTGATAATCAATATTAAATTATATTACTCAATAGCTTGAGTAATATAAACTTGAGTAATATAAACTTTTAAAATTGCTTTAATCCATATATTCATTTATTCAAATATCACTAGCCTGAATCTTTTTTTTTAAAGATTTTATTTATTTATTCATGAGAGACACAGAGAGACAGGCAGAGACAGAGGCAGAGGGAGAAGCAGGCTCCATTCAGGGAGCCTGACGTGGGATTCGATCCTGGGACTCCAGGATCATGCCCTGGGCCAAAGGCAGACACCCAGCTGCTGAACCACCCAGGCATCCCACTAGCCTGAATCTTAAATTATTGAGAACACAACCAAAATCCAGCATGTCATATAAAAGACTCTGAATATCTAGATAACATATTTCAAAACCCACAGAATAATTCTCAAGAGAATCACTCAGGTAACCTGCAAATGTAATGGACACTTAAGCATCTGTTTTTCTAATGTTTGCAAATTAGAAGTCACAATATAAAGATAGAGGAGGCTTTAAAAACAGAAATCCTCTTACAACTAACTATAAGTGGCACCACTATATTTATTATATTTGATGATGGGGAAAAGAGAATAATGCAAATATCATTGAAAATAATTTAAGAACTTTAGCAGTTATGGAGAATTTAGTTTAAGGGGAAAATAAATATTTAATCGTCTTAGTGGTGACCTTGAGTCATTACAAAGTACACAGTAAACATTACATTCTAATTTAAAAAGCCCCGATAATTTAGGATATGGTTTAGTAGGTTTGTTTTTGTTTTTAATCTCAGCTGATCAAAATAAGGACAAAGGACATTTAAAAAGATATACACAGTATTTAAAATGTTATTTCCCTGAAAAGTTATCTTGACATTGCTACATAGATAGTTAAGTAGAACTAAATTTTGTTAAATCATAAAAGAATTATAATAAAATTTAATAGATAATCTTTATAATCCTTATCCCATATAGTTGACATTAAAATATTACTATAAATCACATATAAATCACTAGTATTGAAGGTATAATAAAGCAAACCAGGCAGCCACAATATGAAATGTAGGATCTCAGAGAGGAAGGAAGTACATTCAGGGGAACTTTATATGCATGGCATCTCTTCCTCTAGGACCATTGAAAACCAAATATTAAGCTTTAGACTAAACCTGGTAGTCTCCCTAGATAAGAGTATAGCACTACGAAGAGAACCAAAAGATGGGTCCAAGAGCCCTTAGTAAGGGATTCATAGAGTAGCAAGCTTAACATTGAAGCTTGTAATTTTTCCCCAAGGATTTTGTTAACTCTTCAACTGCACTTATGTTAGAGACTGAGTAAAAATGAGAGAGAAGCTGTTGAGACCACGACTTTGCCTTAAAAAGTAAACAGAACTTTTTTCACAGCATTGAGGAAACATATAAACATATAAATGCTTGAGAAGTAAGAGGGCCTTTTAAAAATGCCCTGGGATTTTAGTTTACAAGGGCCATAGCCTCAAAAATAGGGCAAAGGGACAGGTGTCAGTATTATGAATATCGAGATGACTGACTCATGCTCTACTTGCCTCCCGGAAGAAAATCAAATACAAAGCATCCAGTAAAAATAATGATCAGGTATGATAGGTAAAAGGATCGAAGGACTCCAAACCAAGAAAAAAATTAAACATTAGAAACAGATTTGAATGATGGACATAGTGAATTGATAATTTTTAATATGTTAAATGTGAGGAAAGGTGCATAATCCTACCACAGCACTAGAGCTTTTAAAAATCAAATGGAAATCCTATAACTGAAAAAAACACAAAACTGAAATTAAAAATTCAATAGATGGGCTTGATAGCAAATTAGACAACGTAAAATGAAGGCGCGGTGAACTGGAACATAGGCCAATAAAAAAATATTCAGATTAAAGCACAGATTAAAAATGATGGAAAATATCCTTCAACACAATATGAGTATAAAAAAATCTATGGGATACGTTGAAGATCTAACATATTTGATATTGGATTCCCAAGAAGAGAAGAAAACAAATGTAGCAAAAGCAAGAGTTAAAGATGATCCACTACTCAAATAGTCCAAAACTGACACAACATGCTTAACATAACAATATATAATAAATTCAATAATGAACTATAACATCAGCTATAAAGGTTATATAGAGCATACAATATGAATATATGTATATTACATGCATACATATATACATATATGTGTACACATGTATATATCATGTATATTACATGTATGTGTATATATAGTTGTCACCATAATAAAACATATTTTCCCGATGTCATCTATAAAATGGATAGTTGTTGAGAGGATGAGATTCAGATCTAAGTTCATAATCTGATTCCCCTACTTCCTGAATATATTCTCTTAGTTTATTTACACACTCAGAACATTTACACTTAGTTTATTTACACACCCAGAAGGGGCATTTGTATATAACATACTATATACTATATAAAGTATATCATATAATACATATTGTATTATCTCAGAAATTGGTTGGCACACAGAAAACAAAATGATGACAGAGCTAATAAATATTATTTAAAGTCATTTGGGCTGGATATCAAAGGCAAGAAAAAATGAAATGATTTATCCTGAAGCCTTGGTCCCTAACTCTAGATTATGTATTTTCTAAAAACAAACAAACAAAAAACCCATTTTAACTTCTCAGACTGTGGTGTCTGTGTTCAAAGTACTCCACAATTCTAGCTAGTAACATTGGGTGGGAATTTTCTCCATTGCATGGATATAAATGACATATTGGGGGTGGTATGATATGCTGTTGGAGGCTAGGACAGTGAAACTCCTTTCAGGTATAAAGGGGCATCAGTCTCAATGGCAATATTCTGTTTTCAATCCTTCAGCTGGTTACATAGGTGTATTCAAATTTGGAGTGAGCCTTACCTCAAAATCTGTATTTGATTCAATTTCTTGTTGGCTCTCCTTGGTTGATCAAATCCCATCAGCTGCTTCATAAAAATATCATTTAATTATGAAAAGTTAAATGCATCTTATCTTTAATCATATTTAAGAAAAGTAAATAGGACTTAATTGAATCTGAGCCAAGTTCCAATTTTATAAGTTGATGTTATGAAATGATGTTTCATTAGTTGATGTTAGCTTCATATTAAAAAATACACAAATAATTATTTAGAGGCTCCTTTAGAATTTCCTCAGCATTTATATGAACCAGTTGTGGTAATTCCTAAAATTAAATGTGGTTAGAAGGCAGTTTCTTTTTAAAGATTTTATTTATTTATTCATGAGAGACACAGAGATAGAGAGAGAGAGAGAGGCAGAGACATAGGCAGAGGGAGAAGCAGGGTTCATGCAGGAAGCCCAATGTAGGACTCGATCCCAGGACCCCAGGGATCACGCCCTGAGCCAAAAGCAAATGCTCAACCGCTGAGCAACCCAGGCCTCCCAGAAGGCAGTGTTTTGACGGTGCCATTCTTTCTTTCTAATAGGTAGGAGTTTTCATTCAAGATATAATATCTTTGATATTGTAAACTTTCTTCCCAGTTCCAATATGCTATCAACTAAAGTGGATATATTTAAGAAAATATACTTCGTTCAAAAGCACATCCTACTATTATTATATTCAAGTATTGAGCCTATGGGTATATGCCTTTTTTATTATCACTCAGATGACTTGTTAGACAGATTTGCACAGCATTTTGCCTTTACGTACATCAAAGGAGCCAGACTTCGTGATGTGTTTGTATTCACACGTGTTTGTTAATGTCATTTCCATTTGGTTTGCCCAGCAGACAAGTAACAAAACTAGGCCTTCAGATCTGTGGCTTCACTCACTCACTGGAGAGCCTACATGAATTATATAGAAACTGGTTTGATTACAATTCATTTACAACTTAGCATATTCTATTTGTAACAAAAATATTCTGTTATTTGAAGAATCTCAACATCTTATATGCTTCAAAATTGACAGTTTAATTTCAGGAGCTTGTATTTTAAACGTGCATGTAAAAAAAGAACTTTGAATAGTTTGTGGAGAGTCTCTGAAGTCTCAGAAGGTATCTGTTCCATATCAAATAAAACAAGTGACAGTAGTATGTGAAATTAGATTTAAATAAGACTTTTTTTTTGTACCTGTCTGGACTTTTTGTTTCTTTAGATCTTGACATCAATGGAATATTCATATTCTTCAACTCCTTCTTTATCATTATACTGAAATTCCCAAGTACTTGGCACAATGAAATTCTTTAAAGTCTTTAATGTATTTTAGAGACCTACGCATTTTCTTTTCATTTTTACCAAGGCTATAAAATAGAATTTGTTAAGTTCATGTTTTCTGTTTCTATATCATGTTTTCTTCATATTAATGCATTAGTTGATTCTATAAAATGATAAGTACAAGTGTACTACTGAATATATTACGTAACTGAATTTGTAAACATGCACAAATACACATATTTTAAAACAACATTGTGAAATCTTAACAACATTGAGGTTTTTTTCTTTTTAAAGTTGTAAACTCTGTAGTCATACTTCAGAGATTCAAATATCAGTTTAACCACTTATGACTGGTGGCCTTGATCAAGTTACTTAATTTCTCTCTCCTTCAGTTCCCTTGCCTGTAAAATGGGGATGTAATAATACCCACTTTACAGGAGAGTAAATGAGGTAACATATTTAAAAATCTCAGCATGGTGCTTGACAGGTAAGTGTTCACTGAGCTGTATTGTTATTTTAAAGTGATATTGAATATTTGACTAGGTATCTGATGGCTTTTAAAAATATTTTTTAATAAGTGGAAGATTACAGGAATTTGGAGTGAGGTACAAAAGTTGCTCTTTTCTACTGAGTGTGTGAAGTGAGTGGGAGTTATGGGGAAGCGGAGAAAGAGAAAGGATCTCAAGCAGATTCCCCATTGAGCTGAGAGCCCAGTTCTGGGGGGCTCCATCTCATGACCCTGAGATCATGACATAGCTGAAACCCAGAGTCTGATGCTTAACCTACTGAGCCATCCGGGTGCCCCAAAGGTTTCTCTTTAATTTTTTGTCATTGTACAAGTTTTGGGTACTTTTAATAACTTTCCAAGTCATTTTAGTAGCATGTTCCTACAGAGTTATTAGTTTCAGGGTCTTGAAATCTTTTCCTTGGGAAAATCTTTTTAAAAAATTTTTTTTTATTATTTATTTATGATAGTCATACAGAGAGAGAGAGAGAGAGGCAGAGACATAGGCAGAGGGAGAAGCAGGCTCCATGCACCGGGAGCCCGACGTGGGATTCGATCCCGGGTCTCCAGGATCGCGCCCTGGGCCAAAGGCAGGTGCCAAACCGCTGCGCCACCCAGGGATACCTCTTTTTTTAAAATAAATTAATTTTTTTATTGGTGAACACCAATAAAAAATTTACCAACATACAGAATAACACCCAGTGCTCATCCCGTCAAGTGCCCCCCTCAGTGCCCGTCATCCATTCACCCCCCCCCCCCTGCCCTCCTCCCCTTCCACCACCCCTAGTTCGTTTCCCAGAGTTAGGAGTCTTTATGTTCTGTCTCCCTTTCTGATATTTCCCACACATTTCTTCTCCCTTCCCTTATATTCCCTTTCACTATTATTTATATTTCCTTGGGAAAATCTTTACAGAAAGGAGGACAATGATCATAGAAATTTGTGATCCTAAATCTCTGAAAACCTAAGTTCCCGTTTTTAATGATTTACTGTCGCACTCTAATCTTCGTAAAGAGGGAAAAGATAGGGACCTGTATTCATCCTAGTTAGTCTGTAAATATTTCGCAAGGGAAGAAATGGAGGAAGAGTTAGTAGAGGTTTCAGTGTTGATAAAAATCAAGAATGAATCTTCCCACCTAGGATTTCTTCTATGATTTTTTTTTAGAAAAGAAAAATGTGTTGTACCATGTGAATTACCTACTCAAAATGCATTCACATTTCCTTTCTCCTTTGTCTTTCCTGACTTTACAGAGTGGAAAGCTGAAATTATTGATTTTCCAGGGTTCCTTACATCTAGTGTTACTCACTCAACACAATTCTGGTCATGAAAAGAGGTTTCTTTGCTGTTTGAAAAGGCCACAGTTCACCAGGAGAGAAAAAAAAAAAAATTCTTTGCCCTTTCTCCTTTCCCTGAATCAGACTCTTACCAGACCACTTCTTCAATCTAATCTTGAGCCCTTTTCTCCTCTCTCTAGCCCACAGGTTTTACTACTTTCACTTGCTGGAGACACAACATGTGCCCAGAATACCCTCTTCAGTAATCCCCACCCTCTGCTATCAGTTTTCCTAGTTTCTGCTTCATGATGCAACCTTCCTTCCCCAAATCCTCAGACTAGATCAGCTCCTTCTCCATGAATTCCTGTGTAGCCCTTGTCACACTTTCATGTATGTGACAAAATATTTGGCTGCAAGCCACCAGCAGCAGGAATTTCTGTGCCATAAAGAGCCAGCATTTAATGAGCCAGGCATCATAGGGTTGGCACTGTTGCAGCCACTGAGTATGTACTAACTTATGCTGTGTTCATAGCAGTAAACTATTTTTTTTTTAAGCAGTAAACTATTCTAAGGTGAAGCAACTGAGGAAGGGAAAGTTAAGGAGTGAGTAGGTGGCAAAGCTGGATGAAATGCAAAAAGCTTGCTCTGGAGCCTCTGTGCTTAACCACTGTTATCTATTACTGCTCTAGAAATGTGAAGAGTGAGAGGGAGTTGGGGCATTTTTAATGAAAACAGCACTAAGTGCCACTGTTGTATACTTAGAGCATGTTTTAAATGATGTTTAAAATTTTTTCTGTACTATTTTTATGCATTCTTTTATATAATATCTCTAAATATTTATTGATTTTACAAATTTATTTTGCTACATCTCTTATGTTTGGAAACAGCTATTCTCAAGTATTAAAGTATGTGAGAAATACCACATAACCCATTAGAAAATATATAACCTCCCCTCTCCTTCCCAGATACTGTAATTCTTGAATATTAAGATTGGAACCCAGCAATCCTGATTAAAAACAAACAAAAACAAAAAAATCTGACAAACTGATTGATAAACACTTAGTTAAGAAATACTGCATTAGTGAATAGGATAAAGGTAAAACATTTTGTGTTAATAAAAAAAAAAAAACTTGTGTTTATAAAGCTAGGATATTCTTACTTTCAGTTTTAAAGTATAGAACCATCTTTAAAATATACCAGAAGTCAGCTATATTTATTTTTAGATTCCCTCTGGATGATACAACTAAAAATGGTACTATGAGTACTGAAAACCAAAGTGAACTAATCAAGGCTCCTAGGAAGTAATTTTTTGATTCACTAAGCAACCCACTGAACTTTTAAAAAATAGTTAAGCACAGTAAACATACCATTTCAAAATGGGATTTTTTTTTCTATTCCAATAACAATAAAGTTAGCTTTCTGGCCATTGTCTATTGCACTTATTTTATTGATGTATTGTTGATAATATTTATTCTATGAATACGAGAAACTGAACAAAAATAATTGTTCTTTGCGATTTATGTATTTATATATACATTTATGCATGTACACATGTATGCGGGTCTGTATGTATATGTTTACCAATGTGTGTATGTATTTAAGTCATCTTGGTTCATGGTGGTGCTAGGTACCCAGGCAGTGTTTCACCACTGTGTTTGTGTAATATTACACACAACTTTCTATTTTAAATGAATGTTTGGTGTATATATACAGATTACCTAATAATTAAAATAAAAGTTGGAAAATCTTTGTGAAATATGCTTAAATAGACTAAATGCAAGTCTTTATAGATGTCATAAACATTTCCTTTGGTTCTCAAAGACACTGTAGATTGCTTTCTCACTTGATAGAATGTTTTCCAGATTGGATAAAAAAAAACTGAAAAGGAGTATATATGCTAATAATTAATGTAGTGTGGATATATTAATTAAAATCCACATTTAATTTGATAGGTTGTATCCAAATATTTGTCTTTCTCTAGCATAAACATAACTCTAGAAATAAACTCATTGGATTTCTCTATCATACTTGAATTTATTTTCAATTCTAAATAAATTGATCAATATCTAATACACTCCGGTGTGTGAAAAAAGATATGTTGATTTGTTTCTTTTGATTTACAAACAATGATTTTGAAGACCTAATGTCAAATATATGCTTAAGGTTCTAATGCCACTTTAATCCCAAAATATCCTTCATCATTCAATTTGCCTTTTGTCTGAAGCATCATTTTAAAAGCAATGACATTTTATTTTTGTGTATGGTGTGAGGAAATGGTCCAGTTTCATACTTCTGCATGTAGCTGTTCAATTTTCTGAAAACTATTTGTTGAAGAGACTCCCTTTTTTTCCATTGGATTTTCTTTCTTGCTTTGTTGAAGATTAGTTGGCCATAGAGTTGGGGTTCCATTGGTCTATGTGTCTCTACTCTGTTCCATTGGTTCTCTACTCTGTTCCATTGGTCTATGTGTCTGTTTTTGTGCCAATAACATACTGTCTTGATGATTACAGCTTTGTAGTAGAGCTTGAAGTCCGGAATTGTGATGCCACCAGTTTTTCTTTTTCAACATTCCTTTGACTATTCAAGATCCTTTCTGGTGAACAGAGTTGGTGGTATTTTGATAGAGATTGCATGGAATGTATAAATTGCTCTAGGTAGCATAGACATTTTAACCATATTTGTTTTTCCAATTCATGAGCATAGACATTTTCCCATTTCTTTGTGTCTGCCTCATTTCTTTCATGAGTGTTCTGTAGTTTTCTGAGTACAGAAAACTTTTTTGGTTAGGTTTATTCCTAGGTATCTTATGGTTTTGGGTGCAAGTGTAAATGGGATTGACTCCTTAATTTCTCCTCCTTCTGTCTTATTGTTAGGGTAGAGAAATGCAAATGGCTTCTGTCATTAATTTTCTACCCTGCCACTTTGCTGAATTTATATGAGTTTTAGCAATTTTGGGGTGGAGTCTTTTGGGTTTTCCATGTATAGTGTCATGTCATCTGCAAAGAGTGAGAGTTTGGCTTCTTCTTTGCTGATTCAGATGCCTTTTATTTTTTTCTGTTGTCTGATTGATCAGGCTAGGACTTCCAGGACTATATTGAAGAGCAGTGGTGAGAGTGGACATCCCAGCTGTTGTCCTGACCTTAGGGGGGAAAGTTCTTGATTTTTCCCCGTTGAGAATTATATTTGTTATGGGCTTTTTGTATATGGCTTTTATGATATTGAGATATGTACCCTCTATCCCTATGCTGTGAAGAGTTTTAATCAAGAAAGGATGCTGTACTTTGTCAGATGCTTTTTCTGCATCTATTGAGAGGACCGTATGGTTCTTGTCCTTTATTAATGTGGTGTATCACATTGGTTGATTTATGGATGTTGAACCACCCTTGCAGCTCAGGAATAAATCCTGCTTGTTTGTGATGAATAACCCTTTTAATGTACTGTTAGATCCTATTAGCAGTATTTTGGTGAGAATTTTTGCATTCATGTTCATCAGGGGTATTAGACTGAAATTGTCCTTTTTGGTAGGGTCTTTGGTTTTGGGATCAAGGTAATGCTGGCCTCAACAAAGAAATTTGGAAGTTTTCCTTCCATTTATATTTTTTGAAGCAGCTTCAGAAGAACAGGTGTTAATTCTTCTCTAAATGTTTGGTAGAAGTCATCCAGCCCTGGACTCTTGTTTGTTGGGAGACGCTAAGTGAAATAAGTCCATCAGAGAACGACAATTATATGATCTCACTCATATGTAGAATTAAAGAAACAAAATAGGATCATAGGAGAAGGGAGGGAGGGAGAAAACAAGACAAAATCAGAGAGGGACAAACCATAAGAGACTCTTAATCATAGGAAACATACTGAGTGTCACTCACTGGAGGGACATAACTAGGTGATGGACATTAAGTAGGGCAAAGGATATAATGAGCACTGAGTATTACATAAATGAATACTGACCTCCACTTCTGAAACCAATAATACATTATATGTTAATTAATTGAATTTAAATAAAATTTTTAAAAACTTGAAATAATAAATACCTTGGAAGAAAAAAAATAAAAGCAATGACATTTTAATGACAATGTAATTATTTTCCCTGAAGGATAATGCTAATTAAAATCTTTAAAATATTCTAGTTTGTGGGAAATAATGTGTTATTTATGTTCAGTTGTCAGTGAGTAAAATACAAAAATATAATTTCTGAATTAACCTACATTATAATTACCCAGGAGTACTTGATTACCATAATAGAATATGTATCCTCCTTCCTCCTCCTTCTTAAAGATAGTGCAATTCTATAATCATTATAATTATGGTTATTAGGTATTACTGTTAATTATAATTCATACATACTATATTATAATTATAGTATACTATTTATAATAATATATATATTATAATAATATGTATTATATATCTGTGCTAGATTCCATGGTGCCCAAATCAGATCCTCTCTTAATTCATCAACCTTACAGAATTTGTGGGGGATGGATTTGAAGATAAACACCAATCATTATAAGATTAAATATAGAATTGAGGGACACCTTGGTGACTCAGAGGTTGAGCATCTGCTTTTGGCTCAGGGCATGATCCCAGGGTCTGGGAATGAGTCCTGCATCGAGCTCCTCGCGAGGAGCCTGCTTCTCCCTCTGCCTATGTCTTTGGCTCTCTCTGTGTCTCTCATGAATAAATAAAATTATGTATTATGCATATATGTTATATATATATATGTATATTACATACTGAGATCTGAAGTATGAGTAGCACTTAATAATTTGTAGAAGGCTGGAGGGGGGAGCTTAAAATCTCCCCAGACAAAAGGTTAGTTCATGAAAGACTAGAATGACCACAGAATATTCCAGGAATTGAAAGAAAGCCAGTATGGAAAAGAGCCAAAAGACCAAAGGAAAGGGCTAAAACGTAAAGCTAGGTTTCTGACAGACCATACCATGTAGTTTCAAATACACTGGATTAGGGATTTTGGCTGCTGTTTCAATAGTAAAAGAAAGCCAGCAATTGTTGGTTAACAGTACAATTAAGTACAGTTAACAATACAATTAAAATCTTTGTGATATCAAACAGGAATATAATGATTAAAGATATTCTTACCCATGTATCAAACACTAAGTAAGGAGACATCATTTGAAGTTTGAAGGCAATACTTAGTGCAAATTAATTAACAATTTATATGTTCTTTTAATATAATTCAGTAAAAATTCTTTTTCATAAGGATCTCTTGGTTTAGTTTGGTAAACTGTACAAATAATAAGTGAACAAATACAAGAAATATTATAAATTAGCATCAAATAAATGTAACAGATTATGAGCTGCTGAGTGCTGTAGATGGTTTGGAAATGAAGAATAAAATAACAATTGAATATTCCAACAGATTGTACAACCTGTAGTAGAGATGAGTTCAAGAATGAATGAGAGGATAATTCTAGGAGGACGGTGGAATAGGAAGCACCACGAGTCTGTCTCTCCATGTTAAAATAATTTCACTGGCAGAAACTGTCTAATGTAACCATTTTGACAGTCTGAAGTCTATTGAAGGATGGTGACTTCCAGGGAAAGTAAATTTCACTTAATTTTGATCAATTTCAACTTTTAGAATAGTAACAGTGGGACTCCTGCCAGCTCAGTGGTTGAGTGGCTGCCTTCGGCCCAGGGCGTGATCCCGGGGTCCTGGAATTGAGTCTTGCATCCAGCTCCTGCAGGGAGCCTGCTTCTCCCTCTGCCTGTGTCTCTTCTCTCTCTATATGTCTATCATCAATCAATAAATAAAATCTTAAAAAAAATAGTAGCAGCTACCCATCCTGCACTTTCCAGCCCCATGGCAGGCAGTTAGGCATAAATGTTTTTATAATAAAAAAAGGAAATTTTATAGTGAGTTCCTAATTCTTCCTGTATACCATGACTATAGCTCCTGTAATTTTTATCAGCTATGGTCTTAAGTTTTTATAGATTCAATTGAGATATATAAGAATATATTAAAATTGTGTTAATATGATAGTATTCAAAAATCTGTGCTTTTCAAGTAAGTTAAATAATAAGTGATGTTTAAAGATTGCAACCAAAGTAAATTGAACTGATGCGTTTCATATATAAAATTAGGTCATATGTTTTTTAAATAAGATCAGGGCCTTTTATTATTTTAAACCTAGTGAAATTAGTGCTGTCAAACACTCTTACATTGAGATTACCAAACTTTAATGGGAAGCAATTTGATAATATAAGTACAAAAAATTATAAAAACATTCATCTTGTTTGAACCATCAATTGCATTCTGATAACCTTACACAAGAAACATTAGAACATTCTGATATGGATTTATTAATAAAAATGTATTGTTGAATTTTTATTTTTTAAGTAAAATCTAACAACCAATATGTCTAAAAATACAGAGCTGATTAAAAGAATAATGGTTCATACATTTGATGAGCTACTATTTAAGCCGTAAAATAGTGTGTACAAAAATTTTAATGGCATAAGAGAAGGTTCATGATGTTATGGTGATGGGAGAAAATAGGAAATTAAATTCTATTTATGGCATGCATATTGTATCAGTTTTCTATTGCCGTCACAACAAATTACTTCAATCTTAGTAGCTTAGAACAATACAAATTCATGATCTTACATTTCTGAAAGTAAGAAGTCTAAAATCAATCTCAATAGGCTAATAAATCAAGTTGTTGGCAGGGCCGATTCTTTCTGGAGACTCTAGAGGAGAATCTGTTTCCTTGACTTACAGTTTTTAGAGGCTCTCCTCATTCCTTGTGTCATAGCCCCTCATCATATTGATTTTTCTCTCCCTCTGCTTCTGTTGTCACATCCTCCATCACTGACCCTTCAACTTTCTTTTTATAGGACTCTTCTGATTATACAGAGCTCACTTAGGTACACCAGGAGTCTCTCCTTATCACAAGATTCTTAACTTAATTACATCTGTAAGCTGCTTTTGCCATGTAAGGTAACATATTTACCACTTCTGAGAATTTGGATGTGGACATCTTTGGGAGAATATAATTCCGCCCACCGCACATAGGATGATCATATTTACCATTTAAATCAGGATACTTGAGACTGAAAAGGACACTATTAATTATTTTAGAACAACAGAGGTAAGCAGGAATTGTTCTCGAAAAACTTAGGTGACCTTCCACCTAAGTTTGTTCTTGGAAAACCTACATGAGTGGTCACCTAAGTATACAACTAGAATAATAAGAAATTACAAGCTGTCTGAAATCAGTTAGATTTCTATTTTTGAAGAGGACCCATTTTTGTTATTTCAGAACTATTTCCTCATAGTTCTGAAATGTTACCATTAGTATCTAGATGTAGATTCATTATACTCAAGGATTTTTGAATTCTAATCTCAGAATAAACACTTGTCTTACATACAGAAACTTTTCTATTATTACTCTTTTACTTCTATTTACTTCTTTTTACTTCTATTCTTCTCTTTACTCTGTGAAATACATATATGTATATATTTATTTATATCTAGTTGATTAATATATGCGTGTAGTTGTATTTTATATATATGACACTTTTGGGTAGGTTCTCCATGTCCCGTAAATTCTTTTATCTTTTCAATGTCTTTAAAATTCTGAGATTTATTTCGTTTTATTTTCCTATTAATATATATTTTCTATAAGTATATATTCCTATTTCCTAATTTATATATGTCTTGGCTGCCATCTGGGTCTGTGGGCTCTGATTTTGAAGCGTATCACATGTTTTACACAATATATCCTGTGCTATGGCTTCTCTTTCCACATTTCAATATTTTCCTTTCCATATTTCAGCTTCTAAAAACTTACAAAAATTCCTGACTCTCTAATGATGCGGTTTTCTAAACTTAGTCCTGATATTAATTTTTTTGAATCTTTCTACTGTGATTTAAGTGGCATATGTTGTGTTTCCTTTATTGTTCTAATTTGAAGCTAAATTATGGTGACATATTGTTTCACTGGTTAATTTACTCATGCATTTATTATAAGTTCTACTTCTTAGCTGTTATGAACTATTTCATGATATATATAATAGTTATATATATATAGTTATATATACATAGTTATATATATAAAACTATTCCATTATATATATATATATTTGCATTTTAAATTTTTATTAACTTGCTAAGAGAATGCCTGTACAGTTAATGCTCCATATCCATCATAGTTATGTTCTATAAAGTTTCTGTGAATACTGAATTAGTTAATACTGAACTGTTGTTCCTAGGGGAAATACCGGGTTATGTTCCTGAGAGCCTCTGGTCACAACATTTTCATCAAGTGATCAGTACATAACTTTGTTTATGTGTGCTTCTATTTAAAGAAATCATCTTATTTAATATAGAGGGTTGATTTGTTAACATTGAACTCACTGTCAGCAACACTATAACTCTTGCCTGGTTGAAGCTTGCCTAACATATTTTCTCCCTAAGGCGCAGCATAGCCTTCTGGCACATAGGAACACTAGCCAGCACTTCACCACTATGCCTGGAACCATTTAAAACTGGAATATCACCAACAAAATGCAAAGCAGTATAGTAAGTGTGGCATTATAAAGTTGATGAAAAGAACATTTGTTTTCAGTATTAGAATTGAATAAGGAAACAAAGTGTTACCTTGTTGAATGTCAGCTGGGAGCATGTGGGTTGGGTGGTTTAAATTTTTTGCTGCTCTGAGCAGGTCCATGAATAATCAGGAAAGCACAAAGAGTATTGATTTGAAGGTCACAAAAAATTGTTAGTGAGTAGGCAAATTTGCAATGAAAATTCCTTTCTACATATTCTATAAGACAAATTAACTTGACAAATTTAAAATGAATCCCAAATACCTATTTTTTTCCAGGAAGTAGACTACTTTGTTTATTTCAGAGAGGTCTCAAGTTTCTTATTGCTATATTCACCTGTAATTAAATTTCTCTTTCTTGGTCAATCATAAAAAAATATGAAGTGAATAGAATACTATCTTTTCTCCATTTATAATAAAATTACTATGTAATAATTTCTTCCTCAAAAGTATAATTAGTTATATACAAACTTTTCTGCCTCTTTTTTAATAATAAAAATTGTTACTATTTGATGAGTGCTTTCTATGTATATGAGGAGAAAATTAATTCCATTTTATAGATGTAGAAGCTGAGGAAGACATACACTAAATAACTCATCCAAGTTCACCCAGTTGGTAAATAGTGAAGCAGAAGTCTTTTCCAGGTAGTTTGATTACATAGTGCACCCCTCTTGAAGTATCAATGTTCTTTCTTCCTAGTGGATCCAACTGAATTTTTTAAAAAATGTTTTCATTTTTATTTATTTATTCATGAGAGAAACACACACACACACACACACAGGAAGAGGGAGAAGCAGGCTCCATGCAGGGAGCCTGACGTGGGACTCGATCCCAGGGCTCCAGGATCCCACCCTGGGCTGAAGGCAGCGCTAAAATGCTGAGCCACCTGGGCTGCCAGAATCCAACTGAATTTTTACTTTTCAAAATGTCTTTTTATTTTCTGCCTTTTCAGAGGAAAGCTTTCTTTTCAAGATGACCAGATTTCTTTGTTTTCTTGCTGAGCACATATGAGAAAAACTCAATACTGTCTCAGATTCCCATTAGGTCATATATTTGGTTTTTCTGTTCACTGGATTAAGGAAGAAGAGGGAGTATGAGAGTATTATTTATTAAAATTTTATTTTGTGATGGATAACTAGGGTAATGGCTTCATGAAGTTCTTTTGTTTAATCCTTATGATAAATCTGTGAGATTGATATTGTGATTCTCCATTTATGAAATAGGAAACCGGGGTTTTGGGAAACAAAATACCTAACTTCGCTCAGGTTCCCATTTGCATGCAGCGCCCTCTGCTTGAAGAACCCATGCGTCCACACTGAGCATTACTTGGCAGTGCCTATGGAGATTCTGCATTATACAGTAAAAAGGAAATATTCAGAAAGGGTGATTGGTTTAGTAACTGTTTGAAAGCCAAATTATTTTTGAGCTGGAAGGGATTTTAGACATCAGCAGGTTCATTTCCTTTATTTTATAGGTGAATAAATAGAACCAGAGAGGTTAAGTGTTTTATCCAAATTCACACAATGTAGGTGTTAATGGTGGCAGGATTGGAGTTCAGGCTTCCTCACCATTTCATTTTTCTTTCTACAACTTTACTGTCATATATAAAAATTGGAGTAATTTAATTATTAAAATCTAAGGATCCACCTAATATAGGAGAATAATTAGTGAAAAAAAGTTATACAGAATGCCTATTACTCAGATTTTCTTCTTGTTTTACTTTTGAAATTTTGGATTTCTCTCTCCTCCCTCCCCACCCCACACTTTCTAAATTTTACCAGGGGGCAACTGGGAAATTAAAGGCAATTATGTTAATTGATAAACAATGATAGGGAATGAAGTGATGGGGAAAGAAGACTTTCTCAACGTAGAGAATAGAAGAAAAACAGAGTTGCATGGTAAGTTTATGGAGTTGGAAATCATTCAGTTAGACTGAAATGAAGATCAGAACAAAGATGACATTCCTGAGAATTAAGATTTTTATTTCTAGGCTGCAAAGCAACACTCACCATCCTCAAAATACCAAGGTTTCTTTCTGTATTCCCATACAGTTTACCTCTAGTGTAATATAAAATTAAAATATTCATATCATATATAAAAAAGAAAAATTCATAAGACTAGAAAAATATAAGAAGTTATCAGTAAAATTATATTCATCTGGATATGTGTAAATGTTACTTTTTGTAACCAAATAAAAATAGTTGGCAATAGCAGTAGGCTATAACTAATTCCACTAAGCACTGTTGTGTTTTTTCAATATTAGAAACTTCTAAGGGGTTTACTCAAATGGGCACCAAACTAGAGAATGATTGTTTTCATAAAATAAAAGAGATACAAACATCATTGCTGAAGATTTTTATTAATGGTGCAGAAAGTGATATTGGTTGCTGAAAGTGGGAGGGGTATTAGGTGGGGCCTGGGGCTCTGAGGGTGAGCAGGTTAAGTGGCTAATAACTCCTCCAGAGTAGGTAAGTAGCTGGTGTCAGCACTGCACTTGAACCAAGCCTCCAATCCTCTTGTGTGTATTTTCATCCTCTCAGGCTTCACTTGCAAAATACAAATTCAAAGATAACATTATAAAGAATTTCAAGATGGCAACCATAGACCATTAAACCCAAGTACAGGGCTCTCCTGAGTATGGGACTCTGTGAGTGTACTAGTTGGATACTTTTAAGGCCACCTGGGTAAGTGATAGTATTTTTAAAGTTCCTAACTGCAGGAAATCTTTCATGATTAAAGACATATGCTCTATTTAATGCACAATGTTTCTTTCAACTCCCATTTCTTAAAATCATCTACCACAGGGCTGGTAAACTACCTGTTTTCTAGTTTTCACCAATAATCTTATGGGACAGAGTGTTACTTTTGATTGGAGAAAATGAGGAAGCTAGCAATGGGTCCTTATGGCCTCAGACTGAGTGTATTTCCATCACCCTTCCAGTTGCTTCTCCAAGATTGAGTTTGGCGAATATTCTCCAACAAGACTTACCAGTCAACGAAAAAGATATATATTGATATTTCAGAGGTAGATGTGCTAATGTTTGTTAAAGAGTTTATTCCTTCATTCTTCAAATATTTTTAAGTATTGTAGTGAGCATTCGGGAAGCAATTATAGAAAAAAAGTTGTATTTTATAATATAGTGATGTTGAAACATTAATGAATCAAATTTCTAAAAAATGTATACTGTAGTTACATATTGAAAGGAAAGAAAAAAAAGTATTGCATTCAATGATAAAAGGAGGATAATGACTGGAATTTGGTCCGTTCTAGGACTCTGAGAAAATATTGTTTTAGTATTAAGAGAAAGGAGGCTCTAGTCAGGGAAGGTTAGGGAAAAAAAAAAAAAAGTATTCCCAATGCAAAAAAAAATCAAGTGTTAAAAGTCCTGAGATGAGGGGGGAACTCAAGCTTGTTCAAGAAATTGAAAGAAAACAAGCCAGGTTTACTTGGAGCATCATGATCAGTGGGGAACATGGTGAGAAATCATGCTGGAATGCAGAGAAGGATCAGGACAGCTAGTTCATGTTATGGAAATTTGATTCAAAGTCAAATAGAAAGGCATCACACTGCTTGATTTTCATTTTATGATATTACTTTCCCTGCTGTGTGGAGTGGATAAGAAGGGGCAAAGGGAAGCAGGTGGACCAGTTATAAACAAGGGTAGAGTCCAAACTTGACTAAGAGTAAGGAGAGGTGGATGGATGGACTTGTTTTAGAAAGTAGAATTAATAGGATTTAGTGATGAATTTTTGAAAGGTTTTTCTAACCTTGTCAACTTGATAGATGCCATTTATTGAAATCATGATGACTCTCCAAAAAGCATTTTGAGGGAAGGATGTGAGACAATCAAGGGTTTAGACTGGGGCAAGTGCATTTTGAAATTATTATTGCCTTACAGTTGACTATGAGCTCCACTCTTCTAGTTTTTTGACATCCTTTGTATCCTATAAAACCCAGTGATAGTGTTGGAATCACCTTGGTGCTTTCCTGATGTCCTCACCCCGCTCAGTGCATAGTGTACTTTTCCTTTCCCTGAGCACTCATGTACATTCTATTATCCCAGTTAAACAATTACTCCATTATGCCTTGTACGATTGGGAGTTGCTTACATGACTTAGTTTAGCGCACACAGAGCTTTGAAAATAGGAATATATCGTTTTATCTCCCAGTGACTTGCACTGGCTTTGCAGGTGAAAATCAGTGTTGCTTTCAAATTGAATGAATTTTACAGTTCAAAAATACATTTCTACATGAAATGTAGCATACTTGTTTCAGCAACAGGTCTATGCGTTTTTGTTTCTTGTTTATTTTTATGTTTTTGGTGATCTCTCCGGCATAAGCGTATGTGTAAACATATCACATTTAATAACAACGGTGTCTGCTATCCACATCGCTTAGGTACTAGGCTATTGGACATCTTCCTATTTGGGGATCAGATCTGAAAATTGAAAACCCACACTTGGAAATTTAGTTTGCCATAACAACTAAATTTATTTCAAAACTGCATTTTATGTAATAGTTTTTATTTTGTTATGATAGAATTTCTCTTTTCCTACTTGTTTTATTTGAGCAGTTGAACAATTTCACTATAAAGCCATCTATATGTTAAAAACAACATTTATAATGGAGGAATGTCTTCATTCTCTCAAGTCTGTTTGAAGAAAGTATAGCCTGACACTATAATCTTATTTCTGAACCTGTTACTGTTTATTTGTATTTAATCATTTGACTATCTTTCTGTTACCAACTTCAGTTTGGATGAGGCTATTTAGTCTAGTTTTTCCTAACTGAAAAAAACATCTCTAGTATTAGTAGCAGTTATGCCACCTACATGCTCAGTCTTATAAAATCTGAGAAATCTTAGAAATGCTGGTTCAAGTTTATAAAGATACTTCAAACTTTGCCTAACACCAGTATCACAATAAAGAGTCTACTTTCACTTTATATTATTTTGATCCTTACCAAGTCCAGTGCCCTCATCCACTTTGAACTATTCTTCATCTACTTAGTCCAGGGGGCATAAAACAAGGTCCACTGATACTAATTTCATGGAAATTCAAGTTTCTTTTATTTATAAATATAACAGAGGGTTTGGTGTGGTTAGCAGAAGGAGGAGGAGGAGGAGGAACTAAGAGTCACATTGAGGCATGGCTACATGGTTCATGATTTGGTAGCTCAGGAAATGGAAGTCAGCTGAAAGGAAAGCATGGGGAGCTGGATGTGAAGAGATACATGCATCTTCTAGGAGAGTGGCAGTTATGGTGGAATGGAAACATGGCTATAAGGAAGCACCTTAGTCTGGTTGCTTAATGAACTTCTGTATAAATTGCAGAATGTGTTGATGTATCCCCAGATCCCTTGCCTTTTGAGATAAGATAATGAATGAGGAAGGCAATGGAGAAAAGGCTAATTGTTCTCTCATGGTCATATTCTTTTCATTCTTGAGCATCTAGCTTCAGATTTCTCATAAAATGATTCGAAGGAATAAAATATAGACACAAATTTGGATAGAGAATAATATTTTTGTGTCAGTCACTGAACTGAACTATGGAAATTCAGAATGTGGGCCAGACTTTGGGGGTAAAATAAAATAAATAAATATAATATAATTATATTATATATAAATATATATATAATATATATAAAATATATATAAAAATATATATATTATATATATAAATGTTATAAATAATATAATAAATAAAATAAAATAAAATAAAATAAAATAAAATAAAATAAAATAGTACTGAGGGAATCCAGGAGAAGTTTTGAAACAGAGCTGTAAAGAATAAACTGCCCTGGGAGTTAGGAGGTCTCAGAGACCCTAAACCAGGTTCTCACAGCTGCTCTAGGAAATTGGGCAAGTCTAGTTCTTGACACTTCTGGTTCTTCATTTGTAAAGTGAATTGGTTAAACCAAGTGATTTTAAAGACAGTTCTCTCATCTAATATTCAGCAAGTTATAGTATTAATAGAAGGGTAGGAAAGTTGTATTCTAGGTGCCTGTCTTAGATACAATAAGGAATAAAGCAGTAGAACTACAAAATACTAAAAATATAGGAGTTCTTGATCGCTTTGTCATCTTACTAAAACTGTTACAGGAAATACATGCCTCACATAGGAAGGGATGAGAAGAAATGTGGTTCCTGGATGTTGTTGTTTTCAATTTTTTCAAAACTCTTTTTTTTTTTTTTTTTTTTTTTTTTTTTTTTTTAATTAACTTTTATTGGTGTTTAATTTACCAACATACAGAAAAACACCCAGTGCTCATCCCGTCAAGTGTCCACCTCAGTGCCCGTCACCCATTCCCCTCCAACACCCGCCCTCCTCCCCTTCCACCACCCCTAGTTCGTTTCCCCGAGTTAGGAGTCTTTATGTTCTGTCTCCCTTCCTGATATTTCCCAACATTTCTTTTCCCTTCCTTTATATTCCCTTTCACTATTATTCATATTCCCCAAATGAATGAGAACATACACTGTTTGTCCTTCTCCAATTGACTTATTTCACTCAGCATAATACCCTCCAGTTCCATCCACGTTGAAGCAAATGGTGGGTATTTGTCGTTTCTAATTGCTGAGTAATATTCCATTGTATACATAAACCACATCTTCTTTATCCATTCATCTTTCGATGGACACCGAGGCTCCTTCCACAGTTTGGCTATTGTGGCCATTGCTGATAGAAACATCGGGGTGCAGGTGTCCCGACGTTTCATTGCATCTGAATCTTTGGGGTAAATCCCCAACAGTGCAATTGCTGGGTCGTAGGGCAGGTCTATTTTTAACTCTTTGAGGAACCTCCACACAGTTTTCCAGAGTGGCTGCACCAGTTCACATTCCCACCAACAGTGTAAGAGGGTTCCCTTTTCTCCGCATCCTCTCCAACATTTGTTGTTTCCTGCCTTGTTAATTTTCCCCATTCTCACTGGTGTGAGGTGGTATCTCATTGTGGTTTTGATTTGTATTTCCCTGATGGCAAGTGATGCAGAGCATTTTCTCATGTGCATGTTGGCCATGTCCATGTCTTCCTCTGTGAGAGTTCTCTTCATGTCTTTTGCCCATTTCATGATTGGATTGTTTGTTTCTTTGGTGTTGAGTTTAATAAGTTCTTTATAGATTTTGGAAACTAGCCCTTTATCTGATATGTCATTTGCAAATATCTTCTCCCATTCTGTAGGTTGTCTTTTAGTTTTGTTGACTGTATCCTTTGCTGTGCAAAAGCTTCTTATCTTGATGAAGTCCCAATAGTTCATTTTTGCTTTTGTTTCTTTTGCCTTCGTGGATGTATCTTGCAAGAAGTTACTGTGGCCAAGTTCAAAAAGGGTGTTGCCTGTGTTCTCCTCTAGGATTTTGATGGAATCTTGTCTCACATTTAGATCTCTCATCCATTTTGAGTTTATCTTTGTGTATGGTGAAAGAGAGTGGTCCAGTTTCATTCTTCTGCATGTGGATGTCCAATTTTCCCAGCACCATTTATTGAAGAGACTGTCTTTCTTCCAATGGATAGTCTTTCCTCCTTTATCGAATATTAGATGACCGTACATTTCAGGGTCCACTTCTGGGTTCTCTATTCTGTTCCATTGATCTATGTGTCTGTTTTTGTGCCAGTACCACACTGTCTTGATGACCACAGCTTTGTAATACAACCTGAAATCTGGCATTGTGATGCCCCCAGCTAAGGTTTTCTTTTTTAATATTCCCCTGGCTATTCGGGGTCTTTTCTGATTCCACACAAATCTTAAAATAATTTGTTCTAACTCTCTGAAGAAAGTCCATGGTATTTTGATAGGGATTGCATTAAACGTATAAATTGCCCTGGGTAACATTGACATTTTTACAATATTAATTCTGCCAATCCATGAGCATGGAATATTTTTCCATCTCTTTGTGTCTTCCTCAATTTCTTTCAGAAGTGTTCTATAGTTTTTAGGGTATAGATCTTTTACCTCTTTGGTTAGGTTTATTCCTAGGTATCTTATGCTTTTGGGTGCAATTGTAAATGGGATTGACTCCTTAATTTCTCTTTCTTCAGTCTCATTGTTAGTGTATAGAAATGCCATTGATTTCTGGGCATTGATTTTGTATCCTGCCACGCTACCAAATTGCTGTATGAGTTCTAGCAATCTGGGGGTGGAGGCTTTTGGGTTTTCTATGTAGAGTATCATGTCATCGGCGAAGAGGGAGAGTTTGACTTCTTCTTTGCCAATTTGAATGCCTTTAATGTCTTTTTGTTGTCTGATTGCTGAGGCGAGGACTTCCAGAACTATGTTGAACAGCAGTGGTGAGAGTGGACATCCCTGTCTTGTTCCTGATCTTAGGGGAAAGGCTCCCAGTGCTTCCCCATTGAGAATGATATTTGCTGTGGGCTTTTCGTAGATGGCTTTTAAGATGTCGAGGAAAGTTCCCTCTATCCCAACACTCTGAAGGGTTTTGATCAGGAATGGATGCTGTATTTTGTCAAATGCTTTCTCTGCATCTAATGAGAGTATCATATGGTTCTTGGTTTTTCTCTTGCTGATATGATGAATCACATTGATGGTTTTACGAGTGTTGAACCAGCCTTGTGTCCCAGGGATAAATCCTACTTGGTCATGGTGAATAATTTTCTTAATGTGTTGTTGGATCCTATTGGCTAGTATCTTGTTGAGAATTTTTGCATCCATGTTCATCAGGGATATTGGTCTGTAATTCTCCTTTTTGGTGGGGTCTTTGTCTGGTTTCGGAATTAAGGTGATGCTGGCCTCATAGAACGAATTTGGAAGTACTCCATCTCTTTCTATCTTTCCAAACAGCTTTAGTAGAATAGGTATGATTTCTTCTTTAAACGTTTGATAGAATTCCCCTGGGAAGCCATCTGGCCCTGGACTCTTGTGTCTTGGGAGGTTTTTGATGACTGCTTCGATTTCCTCCCTGGTTATTGGCCTGTTCAGGTTTTCTATTTCTTCCTGCTCCAGTTTTGGTAGTTTGTGGCTTTCCAGGAATGCGTCCATTTCTTCTAGATTTCCTAATTTATTGGCGTACAGCTGTTCATAATATGTTTTTAAAATCGTTTGTATTTCCTTGGTGTTGGTAGTGATGTCCCCTTTCTCATTCATGATTTTATTAATTTGAGTCTTCTCTCTCTTCTTTTTAATAAGGTTGGCTAATGGTTTATCTATCTTATTAATTCTTTCAAAGAACCAACTCCTGGTTCTGTTGATCTGTTCCACAGTTCTTTTGGTCTCGATATCATTGAGTTCTGCTCGAATTTTAATTAACTCTCTTCTTCTGCTGGGGGTGGGGTCTATTTGTTGCTTTTTCTCTAGTTCCTTTATGTGTAAGGTGAGCTTTTGAATTTGAGATCTTTCCAGTTTTTGAATGTATGCTTGTATTGCGATGTATTTCCCCCTCAGGACTGCTTTTGCTGCATCCCAAAGATTTTGAACGGTTGTAACTTCATTTTCATTAGTTTCCATGAATCTTTTTAATTCTTCCTTAATTTCCTGGTTGACCTTTTCATCTTTTAGCAGGATGGTCCTTAACCTCCACGTGTTTGTGGTCCTTCCATATTTCTTGTTGTGATTAAGTTCTAATTTCAAGGCATTATGGTCTGAGAATATACAGGGGACTATCCCGATCTTTTGGTATCGGTTCAGACCCGATTTGTGACCCAGTATGTGGTCTATTCTGGAGAAAGTTCCATGTGCACTTGAGAAGAATGTGTATTCAGTTGAGTTTGGATGTAAAGTTCTGTAGATATCTGTGAAATCCATCTGGTCCAGTGTATCATTTAAAGCTCTCGTTTCTTTGGAGATGTTGTGCTTAGAAGACCTATCCAGGGTAGAAAGAGCTAGATTGAAGTCACCAAGTATAAGTGTATTATTATCAAGATATTTCTTGAGTTTGGTTATTAATTGGTTTAAATATTTGGCAGCTCCCACATTCGGGGCATATATATTGAGGATTGTTAAGTCCTCTTGTTGGATAGATCCTTTGAGTATGAGATAGTGTCCCTCTTCATCTCTCACTATAGTCTTCGGGGTAAATTTTAATTTATCTGATATAAGGATGGCAACCCCTGCTTTCTTTTGAGGACCATTTGAATGGTAAATGGTTCTCCAACCTTTTATTTTCAGGTTGTAGGTGTCCTTCTGTCTAAAATGAGTCTCTTGTAGACAGCAAATAGATGGGTCCTGCTTTTTTATCCAGTCTGAAACCCTGCGCCTTTTGATGGGGTCATTAAGCCCGTTCACATTCAGAGTTACTATTGATAGATATGAGTTTAGTGTCATCATATCTATTCAGTCCTTGTTTTTGTGAATTGTTCCACTGAACTTCTTCTTAAAGGGGAATTTTAAGAGTCCCCCTTAAAATTTCTTGCAGAGCTGGTTTGGAGGTTACATATTCTTTCAGTTCCTGCCTGTCTTGGAAGCTCTTTATCTCTCCTTCCATTTTGAATGAAAGCCTTGCGGGGTAAAGTATTCTTGGTTGCATGTTCTTTTCATTTAGGACCCTGAATATATCCTGCCAGCCCTTTCTGGCCTGCCAGGTCTCTGTGGAGAGGTCTGCTGTTACCCTAATATTCCTCCCCATAAAAGTCAGGGACTTTTTTTCTCTTGCTGCTTTAAGGATCTTCTCCTTATCTTTGGAATTTGCAAGCTTCACTATTAAATGTCGAGGTGTTGAACGGTTTTTGTTGATTTTAGGGGGGGATCTCTCTATTTCCTGGATCTGAATGCCTGTTTCCCTTCCCAGATTCGGAAAGTTTTCAGCTAGGATTTGTTCAAATACATATTCTGGCCCTCTGTCCCTTTCCACGCCCTCAGGAACCCCAATTAAACGTAGGTTTTTCTTCCTCAGGCTATCATTTATTTCCCTTAATCTATCCTCATGGTCTTTTAATTGCCTGTCTCTTTTTTCCTCAGTTTCCCTCTTTGCCATCAACTTGTCTTCTATGTCACTCACTCGTTCTTCCACCTCGTCAAGCCTCGTCGTTAGGACTTCTAGCTTGGATTGCATCTCATTTAATTGATTTTTAATTTCTGCCTGATTAGATCTAAATTCTGCAGTCATGAAGTCTCTTGAGTCCTTTATGGTTTTTTCTAGAGCCACCAGTAGCTGTAAAATAGTGCTTCTGAATTGGCTTTCTGACATTGAATTGTAATCCATATTTTGTAACTCTGTGGGAGAGTGGGCTGTTTCTGATTCTTTTTTTTGAGGGGTTTTCCTTCTAGTCATTTTGCTTAGTGCAGAGTGGCCAAAAACAAGTTGTATTGGGAAAAGGAGAAAAAGAGAGAGAAGGAAAGAAAAGAGAAAAAGAAAAAAGAGAAAGAAGAAAAAAATAGGGGAAAAAGAGAAGAAAAAGAATGAAAAAGAAAGAAAGGAGAAAAAAGAAAAAAGGGGGGGTGGGGGAAGCAATCAGAAATCAAGAAGAAAGAGAGAAAAAAAAAAGCACAAAACAAAACAAAACAAAACAAAACAAAACAAAAACAAAAACAAAAAAACAAAAAACAAAAAAAACCACGGGGGAGTATCTTCCGATTCTGTGTAGTTTAAGTCCCTTGATTTCCCTTGGAACTGGTCCCTGTCGCTGGTCTTCTGGGGGAGGGGCCTGCTGTGCTGATTCTCAGGTGTTAGCACTTGGGGGAGCTGCTCTGCCCCTGCCTGGTGCAGGGCTCGGTGGGGGTTGTTCACCCCGTGAGGCCCCGGGAGGAAGCCACAGTGGCGGGGGCAGCTCTGGGACCCTCGAGTCAGCTCCCGCAGTAGCTCCGGGGCTCTCCGTCTGCAGGGCCTGGGGGCTCCGGGGCGGGGCCGCTGATCTGCTCAGTTCCAGGCAGGAGCGTCCTTGCTGTCCTGGGCCCTCCCGGCCTCTGCCTGTCCCGGGGGAGGCCGGATCCTGGGCTGTGTCCCGGCGCCCTGTGCTCCGGGGCCTGCGCTGTTGGATTCGCGCTCCCGCCCCGCAGCCCCCTCCGCGGAGCCGCCGCCCGAGCCTCTCCGAGCTGTTCCCGGAGCCGCGCAGCCCCCTCCGCGCGGAGCTTCTTCCTCCGCCCGAGCCGCCGCCGCTGAGCTGTTCCCGGAGCCGCGCAGCCCCCTCCGCGGAGCCGCCCCCGAGCCCCTCCGAGCTGCTCCGGGTCCCGCCGAGCGCTGCAGCCCTTAGGGAGCTCGGGGCATTCTCCGGGGCGCAGTTCCTCTGTTACTGTCCCAGGGAGCCCGAGGGCGTCCCCGCCTTTCTGGGGATCCTGCTCCAATTCCCGGGGAGCCCCTTTCCGCGGGGAAGGTCGGTGCAGCTCCTGCTCCTCCGGGACGGGGCTCTCCTGTCCTGGGGACACTCGCCCCGGCCTCAGCCCGGCTCCTCGCGGGGCCCCTCCCCCTTGGAGGCCTTTTGTGTCTTTATTTCTTTTTCCCCGTCTTCCTACCTTGATAGAAGCGCGAACTCTTCTCACTGTAGCGTTCCAGCTGGTCTCTCTTTAAATCTCAGGCCGAATTCGTAGGTTTTCAGGATGATTGGATGGTTTTCTAGGTAATTTGCTGAGGACAGGTGACCTGGAGACCCTACTCCTCCGCCATCTTGCCCCTCCCCTTTTCAAAACTCTTTAATTGTTTTTTCCCCCAGAGTGGTGAGGTACATAGATAGGGTACTGTGTATGAAAGTACATCTTATCTATATTTAATTTCCTATGTTTTGGTATTGATATGGGGGCTTCTTTTTTTTTTTTAATTCACACGCTATTGGCCTTAGAAACATAAGGACACATGCTAAATTCTATTAAAATAATTCAGGAACTCACCCATGCATGCAATAATTATGATCGTGAGCATCTAAAGAAAATTAGTGTGTAATGTCTTAATTAAAGCTAGGCAACACAATTTTATTGACAGATTGGATTCTACTTAATCTTTAGAGTGGTATATTTTCATTTTACTCTTGTGTAATTAATATTTAGAATAGCTCTTTGGGTAGCACATTGCATTATTAATGCACATTTTGTGAGAAATGTATGTTTAAAAAAGTCTCTGGAAGATAGCCCATAAATTTTGTTATTATATTAAAATGCAAATTTTACAACTTGCTTAACGGTTTAAAATACTTAGGAGTTGCATATTTTCTTGTTTAGAGGCATTAGCTGAGAAAAAAAATTGTTAAAATCCATTTGATTTTGTTTGGATGGAGATTTGCTTTCACATTTTTAAACCAGAGTTGGGAATCTTTCCCAGTGGCATTCTTAACTCATAGATATGATGTGAATACTGTATTTTCCTTAATCTGATCTTGTTTTCTTTAAGAAAACTGTGATTCATATTAGTAACATATTACCAAAGCTACATGGCTATTAAAGTTTGAGCCTTGGGATAGAAGAATAAAAATTTCAAATTCTTATTACCGCTCTTGTCACAAGACGTTGTTGTTTTGGCTGTGGTATTCCCTCTAAGGCAGCCTCTAAGAAAAACATCATTTATCTTAGTTTAGCTATGAGAAGCCTACAGAAATCCTTTCTTCATTTTTAAAAATGAGTTTTCAGAAATACCCACAAATAGAAAACTAATAGTTAAGCACAAAACTCTATAATAGTTGGTAACACCAAATAAATGTTCTGTTGAGCCTTTTTTTATGAACAAAAATAAATGAAGAAGAAAAAGGACATTAAGACTCCCCAAACTTTATATTCCTCAATACTAAAATAGGACAACGCGAAACCTCCACTAGGAGTAGTGGTTTTCAGATTAGGAGTGAAAAGCCCCCGAGTCTAATGAGAAGTATTCTGTTGGAATGAAAAGAAACTGGATTTCTTAACTCCAGGCAGTAGCTTATTAGCATAGTCTGCTTCTCCTTGCAAACACCAGTGCCCCATGAATCTCTCACTTGCTTTCCATCTTTTATGCCCACCTCTTGCAATAGAAATTGTGCATTATTAGAACCTTAGTGATTCTTAAGTTCCTGGGTGCAACCTGAGGAAGCCAGCCTTTACTTAGCAACATTTGATTTTGTTCTGTTTCCTCCTGGGTGATTAAATTTGGAAATCTGTGAAAATTAGATTTTTTTTATAAAGATTTTACTTATTTATTCATGATAGACACACACACACACACAGAGAGGAGAGAGAGATAGAAAGAGGGAGAAGCAGGCTTCTTGTGGGGAGCCCAATGTGGGCCTCGGTTCCGGGACTCCAGGATCACGCCCTGGGCCGAAGGCAGGCACTAAACTGCTGAGCCACCCAGGGATCCCCTAGATATTTTACTTTTCATTTAACAAATGTGCTTTCTCTAATTCTTAAAATTTATCTGAGATTGTTGAACAAGTAATCATGTGTTGCATAGAGTGACTTTATTATTAAGTAATTTTTAAAATTAATACTAATAATTTGCTTCGTGTCACAGAAGTAAAAATATTTCTCACAAATTGTCATATCAGTCATACTCTAGAATTTGAAGAGAGGGTTATTTTTTCATTTTAAATCACTGTGATATTTTTCTAAAATGATAATTTTCCAATGATATTTAGCTCATTGAAAATCAAAGTTTTTCTTCTTGAGTTTAAATATTTAGTATGCTTTGTGTGTCCTAGGAAAAATAGGAGAGACTTTTCACATACTGATAATACATACATTAATATTCCAAAGCTAACTCTAACTACTGCAGATTGATCATCAGAGCACTAATTTGTTCACCCTATGCATGCAAATATAAAACTTCTCTCTGTTTGTGTTACATTTAGTTTTTAATGTGTTTGCAATATTTTAAAATGTTAGGGTTCATTTTGGGATGTCTCAAAATGAAAGCTATTAAAATTAAATCAAAATTGGAATTTTAAGACAGAAATATAGGTAATTTTCACATGATAAACCAAAGGATGTCAGAATTGTTTCTCCAGTTATTTCCAGAAGGTGGCTCTACAAGTGAGGAACCACCACATGGTTACTACAAAGTGTCTTTTAATTATGATAACCTTGAAAATTATTCACTGCTATCATCCATGAACAATTCCTAGATTATTTTCAAATTGAAAGAGGCCCAAAATTACATAAATAATTTTAAGGGGTAGGGAATATGGAATAGTCTTTGTTTGGATAATTGTGTCTTTATTTTAACATACTAAAAAATTATGACTAATTTTTAAAAGAAGTTTTGACCAACATTGTTTAAGATAATGCTAAATAATATAAATGCAAAAGTAAGTTATTTAAAAAAAAACATTAAGGAAAATATAGAACAGTTGGGGTTTGGCTATGATAGCCATTCTAAAGATGGTAGGTATATGGTTCTTGGAGGTTCAGGAAACGGTGGCCCAATTTCATCTCCAGAGATGTTAGTTGATTGTAAGGAGCCAAGATTTCCAAGGACTCTTGGAGTAAGAAGTGATGTTCTAGAGAAGAAGCACAGTATTGGGATGCAGATTGGAATAGTAATCAAGACTTTTTTAAAATTTTTATTTATTTATGATAGTCACAGAGAGAGAGAGAGAGAGAGAGAGAGAGAAAGAGAGAGAGAGGCAGAGACACAGGCAGAGGGAGAAGCAGGCTCCATGCACCGGGAGCCCAATGTGGGACTCGATCCCGGGTCTCCAGGATCGCGCCCTGGGCCAAAGGCAGGCGCCAAACCGCTGAGCCACCCAGGAATCCCGTAATCAAGACTTTTTGAAGCTGCTGGTCTTACCACCTCTTTCCTGGAAACCTAGTCTCTCTCTCAGGTGCTTCTGCTGCCTTCCACTCCCTGTCATCTCTCCTACAAGCCTTCTTTCTCTATCCATCCTTTCATATACACACGAAGGATTGACTCATGATTATGGAGGTCTGTTTGCAAGCTGGAGATCCAGAAAAATCAGTAGTGTATAGCTCAGGCTAAGTCTGAAGGTCTGAGAACCAGGTAAGCTGATGGCAAGAGAAGAGTAATTTCTTAGCTAAGAGACTCAGGCAGAAGAAGAAAATTATTTTCTCCTCTGTCTTTTGTTGTGATCAGATCCTCAATGGATTCATCCACATTGGGGAGTACAATCTGTTTTACTGAGTTTATGGACTCCAGTGTTAAATCTTGTCTGGAAACACCATCACAGACACACCCAGAAATAATGTTTAGCCAAATATCTGGGCACCTCAGGATCCAGTCAAATTGACATGTAAAATTAACCATCACACCCTGTAAATTTTGGTGAACTTGAATTAGTCACCCCGCTCATGTACTAAGTCAAGGCTGGGGTGCTTGCAAGGATGCTAGATCTATATAGAGCCGTGAGCAAGGCATATTCACTTAGACAGTCTGTGAGCCGAAGATAACTGGTGTAGTCTCTAGGACAAGATGTCACTGATGCAGAATAAGGGTCCTTCACTTAAGATAATCATACAGCAAATGAGTACAGATCCAAGACTTGAGTCCATTTTTGATTAAGCTCATTGTGGATCAAATATTATCATCATTTATCGAAAAATGTTTATTATAGATGAGCAGCACATAAGATGTTATTAAGCGACTGAAAACAATTTAGATGCGTATGGGCTTTTCCCTTTAAGAAACTAATGTATGAAATGGACCTCAGTAATGTGGAGGGGCAATTAAAGGATTATAGGAAGGAATGGCTTATTAGAATGTTGTGAAGTATTCAACATAAATTTCTTAATCTGTTGAGTCATTCTATTTTTTCATTTCCCTTTATGGTTTTCCTTTTGCTTTCGGGAGCCTATTACTATCCTGCTGTGCCCTGGTCTAGAATTCCCTTCTTTTTCTTACCCAATCCTTTTTATAATTTAAATATATTTGCTCCCTGTAGAATAAATACTTCTTTCATCTCTCTCTCTCTTTCTGTCTTTCTGTCTTTCTGTCTTTTAACCATTTGACAATTAACTCATCTTAGATTAAGATTTTCTTCCTTGGAATCTCTAGCACTCCATTTGTTTTTCTTGTATTACTCTTCTGCTCCTATGTTTTGGATACCCTGTGTCATCTTTTTTTTTTTTTTTTAATTTATTTATGATAGTCACAGAGAGAGAGAGAGGCAGAGACACAGGCAGAGGGAGAAGCAGGCTCCATGCACCGGGAGCCCGACGTGGGATTCGATCCCGGGTCTGCAGGATCGCGCCCTGGGCCAAAGGCAGGCGCCAAACCGCTGCACCACCCAGGGATCCCTACCCTGTGTCATCTTATTGACGGCCTGCAACTATTCTACTAGAGCTCTATATTTGTGCCTCTCTTCTTTTCTATCCTATTAAGTCTATTCTCATAGATGCATTTCTGTATCTCCTCACCCTGTAATAGCTAATCCTAATCATATTTCATATTCATTTGAAAATATTTATGTTAATGTCTTGCCTCACCTCAATATATTTAAAAATTATGGCATTGTCTGCCCATCCCACAAGGAAGCTCTTCCAAATGACTGATTCTCATCAAGGATTAGATTATAACTTGCTCCTTTGTTTCCTTTTTGTCAAATTTCAGAGTTTTGCCACTTATTGCCTTTACTGATAATGATCATATAGATATTTGTTTTGTGAAATATTCAATGTCTTATCTTTTACATTTAAACTCTCCCCATTGTGCAAGGATACAAATATCACCACACTCATGAAATTATCTGACTGGTACAGTCTTTAATGATCTTCATCTGTAACTGTATTTTCCTAACACCATAGAAACTAGCAATCATTAAAGGGATACTTTTTAAATAGGAGTTATATTTCTAGAAGTAGAAAAAAAGTTTTACAAAAAGTTACTCTTCAGGGGATCCATGGGTAGCTCAGCAGTTTAGCACCTGCCTTCAGCCCAGGGCATGATCCTGGAGTCCTGGGATCGAGTCCCGCTTTGGGCTCCCTGCGGGGAGCTTGCTTCTCCCTCTGCCTGTGTCTCTGCCTCTCTCTCTCTCTCTCTGTGTCTCTCATGAGTAAATAAATAAAATCTTTAAAAAAATGTTACTACTCAGATTAATTAAACGTATGATCATTATAATGTTATTGTAGACGAAGAGGCTTATACTGCTAATATATATTCATTATCAGGTTCACTTTAACATTGGGTCTAGATATTAGAATGGATGATGTCCATTAATAAGAGATTCGAAAAAATAAATTATGATACTTCAATGTAGAGAAACATCACACAGTTGAGAAAAAGAAGGATGTATCCATACTGGCATATGTCGTACAATATTGTTCATTGTGGGGAAAAGAAGCATATTGCAGAGGAGGGTACAGTTTAACATCATGTGCATACAAACTGTGCTCATACACAGATAAGCACACTTTTTATTTTAGATATATACAGAAACGGTCTTGAAAATTATACACCAAATTGTCAACAGTGGTTGACAATCCTACCTGAGATTGAAATGATTACTTTATGCATTTCATTAAATTTTGAAATTTAGCTATAGGCCTGAATTAATATTATAAGACTAAGTTGTTATAAAACAACAAATTAAGGAAAGAAAAAAGGAGTTGAGAAATACATAGAACTTAAAAGGAAATAGTCATTCTACCCAAGGTTGCTGAATTATTGTAAAAGTGAAAAAATGTTAAAGTGCAGTCTATATAAAATGCCCACAGCTTTCATACTTAACAGTTGTAGGTATCATTTACAAATAGAGGTATTTAAAACATTATTTCATTAAGTTGGCCCTGTTTCTAAAGGTTTCTAAAATTATTCATATTAATTAATTGAAAAGTATGTAGTATTTGTCTTTACCTGGGAAGTGTTACAGACTTTAAACAAATGTAATTTACTATATGTATTTCAGAATAGAGAGACTAAATCAAATAAAATATCAACTGTGTATCAGTCCAAATACTGATATACAGTTACTGTTATAACTTTGTAGTTAACAATATTTTATAGTTTGAAATTTTGTCCAGTTCTCTATGACAACATCCTTGATTCTTTTGTAATTAGATTTTGGAGCAAATAAGATATGACAATGATTCTCATAAGTCATTATAATCTAAAACTGTTAGTTATTATAGTCCAAAATTTCCCAGACCTTACAAAATCTGTGTCAGTTGAGGTCAGTGCCCAGTCACTGCCCCCAGAACCATCCAGGGAGAACACTGTTTTCTGCCTACGGTGCCGTCTTCTGGCTCCCAAAGGTGCAAAACAGAAAGATCGTCACTGGCAATATTGCCTTTTTGGTTTTACCTCACCAGAGCCTTGCTGTGTGTAACACAGAAATGGGCAGGGACACACTACTCTTCAACTCTTCAACTCTGATCCAGTCATGATGATGCACACAAGGCAATTCCTTTCCCTACAACCACGCTCTAGCAGGGCTTGGGCAACATTTAGGCAGAGGCTGAGCTGGGGAATGTGCACCTTTTCTTTCTGTTGCTATTTTGCTATTTCCTTTTCTTACTTCCTGGTTCCCTGCTTGCAGGCAAGCATCAAATATCCCCCTTATTCCTCCTTAATGAAGGGCACTTTTCCTGGATGCAAATAAGCTTTTAAAAATGGATACCTGGGGGGGGGGGTGGAAATGGATGGGGGCTCAATTTTTAATGTAGATTTAAATATCAATTTAAGCTTAGTCTGAAGTTCTGTGACATGAAACAGATTTATGAGTTTTCTTAATACTACCTATGCTCTATAATCATAAAAATTGCTTTTTCTGGAAACTTTGCAAGAAGTATTCTTTACTTACAATGTTGTTTGTTTGCCTTTCTCGAAGAATTTGAATTGCTTTTTTAGAGTCAGATAATAATTGAAAATTTATATTCTTTTGTAGTCTTGCTACTTCCTTGCAAATCTAGTACTCCAGAAAGTAGAACCAGCCAAATAAATTGTACAATTTGATTTAAAACTGCACTGCTAGTCCTGATACTAAGGACAATTGTAATTTTGCCTTAATTTTCTTTTTCACTCCTACCAGATGGCATTGAAACTATAAGTATGTTTAAAAAGCACCTGTGAAGAAATTTTTTCACTTTCTAAATCTTTTGTCCTAACTATGTTTCACAAGTCATTATTGTTCAGTGATTTATGTGTTTGCCATTTTAACTATGGTGAAAATGTAAAGTTACCTTGGGTAGACAGACTATCTATTAATTTTGTGGCTATATGTTACTTAGAACTAACATTTCTAAATGAATGTAATAATGATATTAGAGAAATATAGAGTACTTAAAAATTGTTTGTTTGTGTTTTAACAAGTTGTTAAATGGGAGGACCCTTACTCACCAAGCCTATAGAGTTCAGATACATACACTAAAGGTTTTCATCCTTAGTGAGAAAAAGATGCTCACTTGGATTATGAGGGTAGCCAAAGACTTGACACCCACCTGAGATCCATAGCAAATTAGCACATAAACTCCTAGCCTAGGAAGGAAGGCACAGGATACCACTTTAGGCCACTTGGGGGTTATAATCTGGAGCAGTGTGAACCAGGGGCTGTGGAAGGCAGGTTGTATAATGTCAGGAGGGTAGGATGACCCCTGATTCCCAAGGGAGGATATTATTGGCTTCTTTGAATAGCTAGCAAGGAACCAAAACCCATGACTCAGGGATAAACAGAAACTGTACTTAGCCCTTTGATAAGACTTGTTTGGTTAAAAGACATTATTCAGGGGAGCAGAGTTATGAGGGGTGCTTGCAAGTAGGCCTTCCCAGTTTCACCAGATGTCATGGCAGCACATAGTATCAGGCCTTAGTTTTAGGCTTTATGATACAAAGAGAAACCATGTCATCTTCTGTTTATGAGGAACAAATACCTCTCTGGTAGTTTTAAAAATGGTGTTTTATTATAAAGACAAAACACAGGGACTCAGGAAATCCAAGTCCCAGAATTATAGCAAGATACTAGGAACCCAATTTTTATTGTGTGTTCTTGAAAAATGGTCTCTCCTTCCCTATCTGTGCAACTATGTATTTTGGAGGTTTGCTCTTTGTGGACTCTTCCTCTTCCTAATAATAATTTTGGATGCTCATTAGAAGTACTTGACTTTCTAGTTCTTATGCCTACTAACAACAGGCAACCTCTTTCTGTGCTTCTAGTATCAAATTCTTAAGAGGGTGTCTATCTTAAACTTTTGCATTCTTGCAGAGGCATTAACACCAGGCTAAGTCATATGCTTATGGCAGGTTTATGAATAATATAAAACAGGCATACACTCTGATTATGTGTAGCTTTAGCTGCGGTACATGTGGAGACATATGATAAAACATGGCTAAACAATTGAGCAGATACTGGGAGCAAAGATTTTCTCAGTGAGGAAAGGTATGGGAAGCAGGACCTCCCACAATGTGCGTAGCAAAATACCTCAAAGCATTAAATCAGGTGCCCTCTGCAGTTTTCTCTTTCAGAAAATAAAAGTGTAATCTCTCATTCATTAAGTCAAATGAGTGAATCGCCCTGTCTTTTTGCTCTTTCTCCTGCTTTCTGCCTCCTCTTCTCTAAATATGTTGTCTTTTTTCTTAATATTTCTCTCTCCTTTTGAAATATACAGCCATTACCCTCGTCCAGGCAGCTTTCCTTTCAGTGTGGGTCTGTTAAAGCTGTCCTCAGACTCCTCCAGACTGTCTTTGTGCCTCCGATGCCCAGCCCAAATGATCCTAACGAAACACCAGTTTCAACAAACCACCTTATATACTGGCTATCCCTTCTGAATTTTCTTCAAAGCCATACCTTCAATTCATGTCTGCTACGTATCTGTCCTACCGCTTGACAAAAGGGGAAATAGCTCTCTAGAAAGTTCTGCATCTACACAAAAGACTGAAATCACAGGGTAGGAAATCAAGATTTTAAAAGATAATAATAACCTTTAGTGTTCATATATGTTTTGTTGCATTTGTCTGTTTTCCAAACCAGATTATAACCTCTTGGAGGATAGGAATTAAGTCTCATGGCTCTTTTTAATCCCCTGTAACCCATTCAATCACATATACTTTTGATTATGGTGATATTGTTGATTTCTTTACAGTTAGTTATTTGATTCAGTTGCTTACAAGAAATTGAATATAGCTATTATGTTTTACCTAATGGAATTACAGAGTAGAAAAACAGACAAACAGACTGGCTTACGTATGACATATCAATATCTTAAAGCCACAAACTGAATGGGGAGTGCCAACAATGGATTAATAATCTTTTTAGTAATATTACAAATAACTCACTTGTTGATTTAAGGATAGGCAAGACTTTTTATTAGTGGAAACACAGGTTTTGATTTAAAAAAAAAACATAGGAAGCTCATAGAGTTAAAATAATAAAGTTGTTCCTGGGGAGAAAAATCACCTAATAAGGAGACATGTTATAAAATACAAGTTTGAAATTTTTTTTTATTATTATTATTTATTTATGATAGTCACAGAGAGAGAGAGAGAGAGGCAGAGACACAGGCAGAGGGAGAAGCAGGCTCCATGCACCGGGAGCCCGATGTGGGATTCGATCCGGGGTCTCCAGGATTACGCCCTGGGCCAAAGGCAGGCACCAAACCGCTGCGCCACCCAGGGATCCCATAAAATACAAGTTTGAATTAAATACTACTTCTCATGCAAAATGTGTATTGAAATACTACTTCTCATGCAAAATGTGTATATTTCAATAATTCATTGAAAACAATGAATCATTTTCTATATATTTATATTTATTTTATTCTTTTTTTTGAAATGTATTTTATTCTTGTATCACCTTACCTTCAAGGTGAAGATCATATATTTGCAAATCATATCTCAGGTATAGAATTTAGGATCTTTTAGTTTTGTTATGTCTTATTACTGATCCTATATGCATGTATATATGATTAGGTAGATATTTAGCAATGTTACATTTGGAGAAACTAGGGCAATGTACTATGAAAAGTTTTCATTTGATTTTTTCCTTTGAATTTGAAAAAATCCTTAAATACTCCTGTGTAACAATTAATATTTAGTTTATAGAAAATTTCAGAATATTCTAATTTCAAACTTAGGAAAGGATTCTGTGTTGTTCTAACCACCACTTCTTTCTTCAATTTGTGGTTTTCTAAGTGCACAAAATAAATTCATCCTGACTCCAGACTGACAACACTGAATTGACAGCTGATAAAAGTTGTCAGCATTGCCTGTCATATTGAAACTTACCAGAGTACAAAAAAGCTTGTAAAAGCTTCAACTTATCCTGTCAATACTGGCATTTCATTAAAGATTAATTAAGCCAAATTTGCTTGTTAATAAAGCTCAGAATATCAATCAGTTATAGCACTAAAATATGGTCCTAACTTGTATGTTATGTGGTGTGTATATGCATATTCATAGTTAGGAAATGAGATATTATAAGTCTTTTTTTAAAGTTTATACTAAAGGCAAACAGTGTGCAAAGAAATGTAGAAGATTTTTAATTAAAACTAGATCTGAGCATACACACAGCCAAGACTAATTTCAATATGTGCCACAACCAGAAAAATAGGGGACAAATGAAAACCATTCCAGAATTGATTTTATACTTAACTTTCATATTGATTCATATATTAGAACAAAATTAATTTCATTTGAAAAATGAAATAGACCACTTTGTATGTCCAACTTATTGCAATATAAACTAGTGAAAAACTTGTTAAGGTTCTACCTAAATTATATATTTAATGAATTAATCAATTGATTAATTAATGAAATTGCCAGGCCCTCATGATTCTTTTGTTCTCTCATAGCAATAATAAAAATGTCTTTTAAGGCTTCTGTGTTACTTGAAATCTTTAACTAGCAACGTATTTAATTAAAAATAAGTTTATTCATTATATAACAAATATTTACTGATAATGTACTATGTTCTCTGTATTCTGCAAAGTGATAGAAATAAAATGGTAAACAAACAGACACATTGCTTATATTCATGGGTTTACCAGTTTACTGGTAAATAATGTGCATAATGTGTACATATTTCAGTAGTCTTATCATGCAAATTTGTAGCTCTAACAAGTGTTATGAGGGAGAGATTTCCAAGACTATATGAGTCTTTGATTGGGGGGATTTGACGTAGTAGGGAAGTCAAGGAAGGCTTGAAGAGGTGACCCTTGAGTTTAGATCTGAAGTATTGATAGGAATTATTGGTATAAAGAATATGAAAAGGATCTGCCTAGGCAGAAGAGCTGCATGAAGGCCCAAAGACAAAATAAGAGTTCAATAAAGGTTATATTGTTTTACCCCAAAAAGATATGCTAAAGTCCACATCCCTAGTATCTAAGAATGTGACATTATTTGGAAATAGGGTCTTTGCAGATTTAACAAAGTTGAAATGAGGTTATTATAGTTGGCCCTAATCCAGTCCCCTTATAAAAAGGGGATATTTGGATACAGATGTGCAGAGAGAAGACTATGTGAAAAGACACGAGGAGAAGATAATTTTTAAGTCAGGGAATGCCTGAGGCTACCAAAAGCTAGGAGAGAATCCTGGAGCACAACTTTCTCACACGCTTAAGGGGGAACATGGCCCTGCTAGCACCTTTATTTTGGACTTCTGGACTCCAGAACTGTGAAACAGTAAATTTCTGTTGTAAGCCATCCAGTTGTGGTACTTTGTTACAGAAGCCTTAGGAAGCTAATATAAGGCCTGAAGGCAGGTTGGTATAGATGAAAGATGACAATAAGAGTAAGTCAGTCTGAAGAGAAGATGGAGCAATAGGTAAGGACCATGGAGAGTCCTAACGGCCATTTTTAGGAGTTTTGTTTTTAGTCTCAAAGCAAAGGATTTAAACAGTATAAAAAAAAAGAGATAATAGTAGCTTGGACAAGAGTAGTGATAATGGCTAAGAAGAGTGTCAGTGGGAACAAGGTGGTGGATTTAATAATCATAAATAAATTACTAAAAAGCAAACTTGCTCAAGGACATCACTCCAGAAATTCTCTCCTCTCTTTTACATTAAGTTTTCAATCTATATTGGATCATTTTCCTTAGCATCAAATATACTACTTCTTCCATCTATTTATTTTTTGGTTGCTGGCAACAGAATGATTGAGATATAGTTGACATATAATGTACATATTAAAAATATAATGTTCAATAGTTTTGATTGATATACCATGAAGCTATTACCATGAATCAAGATAATGAACATATCCAAGTCCAGAAGTTTTCTGGTGCCCCTGTATAATGACATCCTTATCTCTGGTAGTATTTAGTACTCTGAAATCTATTTTATCTAATATGAATATAACCCCTCCAGTTTTCTTTTGCTTATTATTAATATGCATATCATTGTCCATTGTTTTATTTTTCACTTATTTCTATCTTTGCATTAAAGCGGGTTCCTTGCAGAGGAAGCAAATAATTGCATCTTGCTTTCTTATCCAGTCAGATAATCTTTGCCTTTTAATTGGGAATATTGACTTTATATACATTTAACGTGATTATTGGCATAGTTAAGTATTAGTCAACTATTTGCTATTTGCTTTATGTTTGTCTTATTTGTTCTTTGTGTTTTTCTCTCTCTACCTTCTTTTGAACTGAACATTTTTACTATTCCACTTTATGTGCATTGGTGGCTTATTAGCTATGATTATTTTAGTGGTTGTTTCTACCTTTAAGTAATATTAAGTGATGTACCGCTTCACAGACAGTGTTAAGTAGCTTATAAGAATGTGTCACTCTTACATTTCTCCTAACCTTTCTGTTATTATTGTTATTCTTATTATTTTATATATGTCAAAAAACATCAATTATCTTTGAAATATATTTAAATACTAAGTTCTGGATTGTTATTGGTTGATATATTTTTCTCTTCATTATGGTTCAGATTCTCATACTTCTTTGCATATTTGGTAATTTTTTACTGTATGCTAGGCATTATGATTTTACCTTTGGGTGCTGGATATTTTTGTTATCCTATAAATATTCTTTAGCTTTATTCTTGGAAATAGTTAAGTTACTTAGACACAAGTTGATTCTTTTGGGTTCTGTTTTTAAACTTACATAGAAACAGAATATTATTTAGTTTTGAGCTTTTGTTGTCCCACAGGCAGGATCATTCTGAGCATTCTTCTCAACTGCCCCATGAATTATGTGTTTCCTTGTCTGAAAAACACTTACTATTCCCAGACCTGTATGAGCTCTGAACATTATTTCCTCTAATCCTTCCAAGTAGTTATTCTCATAGCCTTGGGTTGTTTCTTCAGAAACATGTGGTGATCAGTACCCAGCCAAATACTCAAGGGGAAATGGTGTGCAGATTTCTAGAGTTTTCTCCCTGCTGTTCTCTTTTCACTATGCTGTCCTACAGAGATTAGTTACCTTGGCCTCTTCAGACTCCTGGGTCTGTCTTCTCCTGGAAAGATTGTTTATACTTTCAATTACCTCATTCATTTTCTCCTTTATACCCCTTCCAATCTGGCTTCACTCCCTCTGAACTTCTTTTCAAGTCACCAATGACCATCATTGTGTTATAATCTAGTGGTTGATTTTCCCTCTGGCCAATCTGGCCTGCATGATGTTTGACCTCATCTTTTACTCCCTTCACCCACTCCACTACAGCTCTTTTTAACTCCTCAAATCTGGTATGCATGATTTTGCCTTAAAGCATTTACACTAGTTTTTCCTTCTACTTAAAGGGATCTTTCTTCAGATGTCTGCCTGCCTCACTCCCCTTTTTAAACACTTAAATTTTCAATAAGCCTGATCATCTTACTTAAAACCGTAATAACTTATGATAACTAGTCTCTAAAGATGACCCTCAATGAACTTTATATAACCTCTCCACCTTGAAGCTGGGCTGGCTTGTGACTTGTTTACAACTAATAGAATGTATCTAATATGACAATCTAGAACTACTGAGGCTAAGTCAGAGGAAGCTTTGTACCTTCCAGCTTTGCTTCTTGAAATACTAGCTCTCAGTATGGTTCCCTGACAGCTCTCTCTCTCAGAACCCAGCCTCCATGCTATGATGCCAGATTCACATGGAGAGGTCACATATAGGCTCTTTTAGTCAGTAACTTCAGCTTACTTAGGGTGCTGGACATGTGATGGAGTCATCTTGACCCCGTACCCCAGACAAGAGTCTTGGCTAGTATCTTTCTTTTTTTTTAAATTTTTTAAATATTTTATTTATTTATTCAGGAGAGACACAGAGAAAGAGGCAGAGACATAGGCAGAGAGAGAAGCAGGCTCCATTCAGGAAGCCTGATGTGGGACTCGATCCTGGGACCCCAGGATCACGCCTTGGGCTGAAGGCGGCGCTAAACTGCTGAGCCACCCAGGCATCCTGGCTAGTATCTTTCTGCAAGCACATGAGGAACTCAAGCAAGAACCAACTAACTGAGTCCCATTAAAACACAGTATTATAGGAGGTAATAATAAGTTTTTATAAGCCACTAAGTTTTGGAGTAGTTTATAGTGAAGAATAACTGAAAATCCCTTTTGTCCTGTTTAATTTCATATCCCCTGCTCTATTTTTCCTTTTTATTCTGAGTAATTATTATTCTTTACAGATTGTATGATTTACCAATTTATTATGTTTCATACTCATTTTTGTCTGGCAGTCTCCACGAGATTAAAACTCTAAGAAGATGCCAATTTGTGTTCTTCCATAATATATGTCAATTACCTAGAACAGTATGCCTGCTGCACAATTGGGATTCAATAAATACATGTATAAAGCATGAATGAACAAAGCATTCTATTATAAAAAGTTAAACAAGAATAATTTTAGAGATAATCACAAATTCACTTTAAATGTGGCCATTCCAGAAAACAAAATGCTAAAACAAGATATCACAGAGCGTCTTCTAATTTAGGGGCTTATAAATAGCAAACTGGAAGGTAACTGTTAGGAAAAATAGAAACTACTTGAAATTATTTCTGAATATTAGAAAATTGTAAGGCTCTTGGTAGTGATTTTATATTAATATAAAATTTTATGAAGTCATCTTGAACAAAAGACCTAAATATTTTTATTCAAAAGTAACAAAATAGGGATGCCTGCATAGCTCAGTGGTTGGGCAATGGCCTTCAGCTCAGGTTGTGATCCTGCAGACCCAGGATTGAGTCCCACATCAGGCTCCCTACATGGAGCCTGCTTCTCCCTGTGCCTATGTCCCTGTACCACCACCCCCCCCCGCCTCTGTGTCTCTCATGAATAAATAAATAAAAGCTTAAAAAAATAAAAAATAAATAAAACTTTCTAAGGTTTTTAAAAAATAAAAGTAACAAAATAGAATTTAAAATGAAAAGGATGTAGCCATGATTTTTTAATAGAAGGCTTTGTTACAATACCCTTTTTGGGTGATTAAAAAGTTAACATAATTGGAGCTATACATTTATTAACACCAGTTTGGTGTTATTTAATGGAATATCTGCTGGAGATTGACCTGAATTTGTGTTTAAAATATTTTTTTTTTTAAAAAAGAGAAAGAGATAGACATTGACTTATGTTTGGTGTCCAAATGCAGCTCAAATTGCTTTCTGTGAAAGAGTGATGTCTTACTATTTCTTTAAAGACATTTTATCTTGAAAACTATATTTCAATTCTTAGTTAAGTAAGTGATATGAAGAATGGCCATGAGTTTTTAAGGAAAAAAAGTACTTTTTAAGAATGTTCACTGAAAACCTTTTAAAACCACAGGGTCTGAATTTTAAAAACATTTAGGTAGATTTATTTTTGATATATAACCAGAATCTTGATGTCATTGTAAAAGAATCATCAATATTTGTCTTTTATTTCACATGTCAACATGCATTCCTAAACAAACCATAACAAAGAAAAATGCTGAACATGCTTCTGTAAGCTTAGAATGTATGTAAATTTTATATTAATCCTCTTTGATTCCTTCTCAATTTGAACATTTTACAAGTGTGATTGGACAGTTTATCAATTCTCATGCTCAATGAATGTAATCATTGAGCACATGCAGCTTAAAGCAATGAGGCATAACTATTGGGGGTACATAGAAACATCCGTCTGGGGAGAGAGAGCACAGAATCAGCATACAGACTGACATGTCATAATGTGAGCAAAGGGCAAAGGCTAAAATTTAGCCTATATTTGCAACAAAGCTGAAGCTAAGACCAAGCAGCACGCTGCAGCACACCGAAAAATCATGTTTTACACGTTTGCTTTATAGACGAGACTATTTCTGTTTTATTTACCTTCGCACCATGCAACCTGCGCATCTTAAAAAAAAACAAAAACCCACAAAACAATGGCATTGAACAAGAATACATGATGTCATTTGCTAAATAATTTACAGTGCTACTAACAGATTCTAACCTAACATTACCCCTATTCTACTTTATTTTCCTTACAGAATGGAGTCTTATGGCAACTGAGTGTTAAGTAGAGTCAAAAAAGTACCAAGTTTCCCCTGTGGAAATGAAGCTTTATATACAGAGTGACTTGAGATTATAGAGTTTTTGGGGTAGAACATTTATTTAGTGTCATGCTAAGTTGGTTGCTTTTCTAAGTGCGCAGGGCCTGAGACAGGGTGAAATGAGTGAAGTGGACATGGTGGGCACTTGTAGACCCTATCTAAATGGGGCAGCTGCTACTCACCTCAACTAGATAGTTGCCATGCTAGAACATGGGCCCAGGGCTGTCAGGGTTTGATTCACGAAAGAAAAGCTAGAAATATGTGTTTATCATTTCAAATCTCTTAACTAATAAATATTAAAATTTATTTCTTTCTTTCATGCTCTGTGTAAGGCAAAAGAACAAAAAACCTAAAACACACACACACGCACACACACACACACACACATTTGTAGATTAAATTTGGTCCAGTTTACTAGTTGGAGGTTATGCCTCTACTCTTTTTCCAAACAATGACCATCAGAAGAACCTCTCTAAAATTTCCTTACTTTCCTCATCTACCAAATTATCTACACTAATAAGGTAGCAAAGAAAAAAATGCTGTATTTCTGTTTTAGGCTAATTCCTTCAACTGTGCTCAGTATACCAGCTCCCAAAGCCTCCATTTTTCATTCTTTCATTTTATATCTGTTTATTGTCTACTTTGTACCTGGTACTGGTTTAGCTTCTTAGATATCAGGAATGAATAAGGCATCTTAGTACCCTATTCTCAGAAAGGGTGGGGAGATGATCAGCTGATAGGAAAATATGATTAATTTCATTTAGTAATAAGTGCTTTGAAGAATATTAAGATATTAAGGCAAGTTCATCTATTAGATAATGAGTACCTGCGTGGGTCCTTTTATTCTTTTATGTTTTTATTTGAATTGCAGTTAACATACAGTATAATATTAGTTTCAGGTGTACAACACAGTGATTCAACACTTCTTCCACACAATACTCAGTGCTCATCACAAGTGCGCTCTTTAATCCCTATCACCCACTTAACCCATCCCCCCATCCATCTCCCTTCTGGCAACCATTTGTTTGTCCTCTACAGTCAAGAGTCAGTTTCTTGGTTTGCCTTTCTCTTGCTTTTTTTCTCTCTTTGCTCATTTGTTCTGTTTCTTAGATTCCATACTTTAGTGAAACTATATGGTATTTGTCTTTCTCTGACTGACTTATTTTGCTTAGCATAATACTCTCTAGCTTCATCCACATCATTGCAAACAGCAAGATTTCATTCATTTTTTAAAGATACAATCATAGTTAAGTTTTGGCCATGTTAAGTCTGAGATGCTTATTATACATACAAGTGAGGTGTCTAATTGGCAGGTGGAAATATGAGTTTAGAGTTCAGAAGAGAGGTCAGCAGTGGCCATTAATATTTGAGACCCAATAGCATATGGGTTGTAAAGCCATGGGACCAGGTGAAATAATTTAAGGAGCCATTATACAGAGAAAAAGGGGGGGGGGATCCAAGGCATAGCTCTGGGACACTCCAATATTTAGATGAAAGAGGATTTTAGATAATAGAAGAATCAAAGAAAGGAAATAAGAAATACCTAGTGAGGCAGGGGAAGAGCCAAAAAGAGTGGTGATGCCACAGAAGCCAAGAAAAAATAGTTCAAGAAGGAGGGCCTAAATGGTTCAATCTGTTGAGCATCTGCCTTCAGCTCAGGTCATGATCCTGGGGCTTAGGGGATCCTGGGATTGAGCCCTGCATTGAATCCCTCATTGAGCTCTGCATTGGGCTTCCTGCTTGGTGGGAAGCCTGCTTCTCCCCTTCCCTCTGCAGTTCCCCCCAACTTGTGCTCACTCATGCTCTCTCTCTCTCTCTCAAATAAATAAATAAAATATTTCCAAAAAAATCATTCAAGAAGAAGCAGATAACCAACTATTTAGCTGGAGATCCAGCAAAATTAAAAGAGTAAAAAGCTATTGAAATTAGCATTGGAGCATGGGGGTCACTTGTTCTAAGAGCTATTTCAGTTGAGTGATGGAGTTATATGAAAAAAACTGACTCTGCAACTTTATCTTAAACTTATTCCTCTTTTATACTCATCAATTTGGTAAATGATAGCACAAAATTATTCAAGTGAAAAAAAAAAACCCAAACTAGGAGTTATTCTTGTTCCTTTCTTTTACTTACCTGCTGCATCAAATAGATCAACAAGTGTTTTTGATGCTGTCCTCTAAATACATTCTTAATCTGTCAATCATTTTTCTCTTTCTCTGTGAAGGAGAAAAGACAGACAATAGACAGTGTCTTCCAATAAGTGTATTGTGAAAGGGAACCAAGAAGAGGAATTATAGCTGCAGGGAAGTGTGCTTAGAAAAGCTCGTTTTCTAAAGTAAGAAGATTTTAGAATATGTATACTGCTAGGATTTGATTCAGTAAAGATGATGCAAGAGAGCAGACAATTGCAGGAGCCAAGTTCATGAGGAGTGAGCAGCAGTGGGAGCTAGAGCACAAATAGAGAGATTTGATATGAATAGAGACATTTCATTTAATGCAAAAAAAAAAAAAAAACAGAGGGGGAATGGATATAAGCCTAGTTACAGGTAGGCAGGTACATTCTGTAATGAAAATGGGAAAGCTTTACACTGAATCTATTTTATCAGGATCATCATTTGAGAGGAGAGAATAAGTGGAAAGGAGCTAAGGCTGGATGGAGGTAGGGCAATCACTGGAAAAAGGAGGAGGTTTGAAATACTAATTTTGGATAGTGTCAGACTAAGTATACAGTATAGTGGGATCGTGGAGCATTAACAAATGCCATTTGTCATTTATGGTCATATATTTAGAGTGAAATAAGACAACATTATTATATATTATAAGACTTGTACCATTTAGTAGGCTGAATAATGGTTCTTCTCAAATATCAGGTTATAATCCCTGAAACCTATAAATATTACCTACTATGACAAGAGGGACTTCGTAAATATGATTAAACTAAGGATCCTGAGATAGATTATTTGTTTTCTCTGAATCTGTCCTAAATGTAATCACATTAAGATTACAATGTAATCTTACAAGAGGGAGGCAGAAGGAAGTTTTGTCAAAGAATAAGAGAAGGTGATATGATGAGAATAAATCCAGCTTATTTTAAGCCACTAGGTTTGTGGTCATTTGTTATAGCAGCAATAATAAACTAATACATTGCCATGCCATAAAGGCAGAGAAGATGATATAAGACTCAAATGGAAAGAAAAGCCTAAGGAGGTCTCTGGCTTTCTCTTTTATTTGGTCTCATGACTCTATTTCAAAGATGTGAAAAATGAGCTTAAGGAGGATGCCATACAGGAAGAAGCCTGACCACAGCCAGCCCTGCTGAGCGGAGAACGATAGGATGCTAGGCAGACTCCAAGCTGTCTGACCACCCCCAAAGATGAAAGACACAGAAGAAAAGGTGGGATTGAAGTACACCACAGCAGAATACCAAACTGCTAATATTTTACTTGAAGAGGGAACATAAAGTTGAAATTGAAAACCTACAGGCTCGGCTTGAACTTTAGGCATTTCATATCCAACGTGAGCATGCATTGTTTACTCATGAAAATCTCAAACACAATCTAGAACACTGGTGGTGAGGAGAATGTGAAGAGATGAGAGATATGTGTATCTCCACTGAAAATAACAGTTCTCCAAAGACACACAGAAATGTGTGCATCCAGACAAAGAGACTTTCCTCAAAACCTGTGAAAGTGAGGGGAAGATAACCAGAAGTAACCAGATAATACCCGAAAAGCTGAATATCTCCTCTTTAAGCCAACTGTCTGCCCCAAATGACAACAAAGCCATCCAGGTACCACTTCAGTCTGTGGAAGGCATCTCACTGAGTCAGCAAAAGTCATCACCTTCCCTTCCCACAAAACCCCTACCAGCAGCCATCCCTCCCCCCCGCCCTTCTCTCCTACTTGGACTTGGACCTTTGCCATCAGAACTTCCACCACCACCTCCACCACCTCCTCTGCCACCAAGTGCTGGGCCTCCAACTCCTCTGCTACCACTTCCCAACTCCCATACTCTGCCCAAGAGTGGGGGCCTCCTCCTGCTCCAACACCCCCAGGACATGCACTCCCACCTCCTCCTGGACTCTTTTTCCAGAGTTGGCCTTTCTTCCATCCAATGTCCTTGGAGGCCACACATTGAGCCAAGTTGTCCCATGAAGCCTTTTTACTTGACTAGAATACAAATAAGTGATTTTTAAAAAGCCAAAATGATACACCAACTTTCTGTGATTCCTTAGAAGGAAGTTCCTATTCAGGATACTAGTGAATTTGAGTATTTATTCTCCAAAGATGCAAATCAGCAGAAGAAAAAAAACCTCTGTCAGTGACCGAAAGGAAAAAAAAAGGTTGAAAAGATCCTCAAGTTATTGGATGGAAAACAATCTCAAACTGTGGGAATCTTGATACCTAGTTTGCATTTAGAAACTAAGGATTACAACAGGTCATTTTCAATGTGGATGACTCTGGTTGATCTGGAGACCCTGGCTGCCTTATATGAAAATAGAGCCTACAAGGATGAATTGGTTAAAATAAGGAAGTGTTACAAGGCATCCAAAGAGGAAGGATTGAAGTTGCTGGATACACTGAGCAGTAAGTATGCTTGAACATCTTTTTTGAGCCAAAATGAGCAGTATAATTTCTGCCTCCCAGCTCTGAATAATTTCACCAATCGCACCAAAATTGTGCTGGGACTTATGTCATAGCACCATTATCCTCATGACCTATTGTATGAAGCGGAATGACCTGACTCTTGGAGAAAGCAGCCAGGTGATTTATGCTGCTGGATATATGTCTCAACCTTTTCCTCATCCCTCATGATTCTCCTTTCTTGTTCTAGCAGCTTGTTAATTCTTCCTAGACTAAACATTCTGGCCAAAAGGGTAGCTGAGGAAGGAAGAAGTCATTGCTGTGTTTGAGGTTCTGTTGATGGAGTTAAAAAGATGTTAGAATTAAAATTGATTTTTCTAAATGTTGTATCCAGTAAATATAGCCTGAATGTGCCAGATTTTCCCCAAATCCTTCCACCTTCTCTGTCCAATTGGCATGTGACCTTTTTATCCTCTTTGCATGTGCTTGTTTCTCTCTCTATTCCCTTTCTAGAGTTGTTTGCTGAATGGTTTGGATTGTCATGCCATAACCTTTGAAAACCTAGAGCTCTAATGAGGAACTGAGTGACTCTTGCCTTGACTGGACTCTTGGGTCTGCAAACCAGAGATAAGCATATGGGGTTCTGCAGCCCCTGGGCCTCACTCAGCTTTTCATGGCCCAGGACTGAGAATATGGGTCCAGAATGGATAGAGGGATCCTTTGCCTGTTGCCACCTTGAGTGTTTCATGTTCAACTCAGGCCACTCTTCTCAGAGCGGAGATGAAGCAAGGGATAGAAACAAAGAAGAAACTAAACAATCAGGTTTAGGATAGCACATGAGCACTAGAGGCATCTAACTTTCTATGGCTTGGATTGAAACTTTCATGCCTTGACTCTGCACTGAACATGGAGCTCAACACGGGGCTTGATCCCATGACTGGGAGATCACAACCTGAGCTGAAACCAAGAGTCAGAGGCCAAACCAACTAAGCCATCCAGGTGCCCCTAGTCTCTAACTATTAAAGAACTATTAAAGAAATTATTTCCATAGATATATATGAATTTCTTCACTAAAATACATATGAATGGAATTTATACATAATGTTAGCTAATTTTCAAAGCATCCTATCTTCTTTTGAAAAATCTGGCTTGAACTCTTTAGGTATTATTTATGAGATATCGAAAAATAACACACCATATTTGTGTTTTTTTAAAGTTTTGGCTGTTATAATGAATATTACATATTTCTCAAGTGAGTTATTTCTGAGACAAATGTATATTCCATCATATTGTAATTAGGACCACAACATTTCCTAGAATGTTGCTTACATCTTAATGAAAGGATAATCATGCCCATGAAGCTTTATGTTTTAGACATTACATTTATTTCTCTGTGGTTCTTTCACTTTGAGGAAACAATTTTCATTCTTTTTCATTTTTAATGCATCGTGTACCAAGTGGAAAAAAAAAGATTGTCTTAAATGAAACTGAGTGTTGTCTGTTGATAACAATTCCAATATCTGTATGAAGCCCCTTTTCTCTCCTTGTGCAGATTGTTTAAATTCTCCATTTCCTTTTATTGAGGAATTCTTAGATGTTTCTAAAATTGCTTTTATTTCTGCATCTTTTTAAAGATGATCTATATGTAGAGAGGATTACAGTCTGCAGTGACATGGGAACCTGTCTTAAATGAAACTGAGTGTTGTCTGTTGATAACAATTCCAATATCTGTATGAAGCCCCTTTTCTCTCCTTGTGCAGATTGTTTAAATTCTCCATTTCCTTTTATTGAGGAATTCTTAGATGTTTCTAAAATTGCTTTTATTTCTGCATCTTTTTAAAGATGATCTATATGTAGAGAGCATTACAGTCTGCAGTGACATGGGAACCTAAGAAGCCAACTGGGACCAAAAGAAAGGGGAGGCAATACCAATTATAATATAAGAACAATAAGAGTACACCTTTGTAGAGTCTTTTTACATTTTCAAAATTTTTTCATCATATAATGATACGTCATAATATATCATAATCTGCAGCACACAGAAGCTGAGATCTGAGCATGTTACAATTTATTGAATTACAAGAGAGCAATTTTACAAAATTAAAATTTCAAAGTGGATTTTCTTTTGACTGTTCTTTGGAAAGACCTGTTTCTTTAGTTGAAATAAGTCAAGAAGATTTAAGATTGGCCCTAAATAAAATAACTTCCTCATGGAAGAAGAAGCCTGACAGTAAGTAGTGTTGGCACCCATATTCACCGAGGTGGGCTCCTCCTGGGGTTTTATCATGGACTGTGTTATTGTTCACCTGTACATTCGACCCTTCTCTGTGGAAAGATTATACCTGGCCATAAAAATTGAACTCATGTATACCCATATGGTGTGTTTTGGTCAATTAAATGTGAACAAAAGTATAAGATATTGGTTTGTGATAGAAGCTTTAAGAGTTGGTACATGCTTAGCCATTCTCTTTTTCCCTCTCCTATGATAAGGGGACATACTGTGTCCTAAAAGAAGATGCTAATGACAAAGCTGCAGGCAACCAACAATGGGTATGTATGATAAGTGAGAAAGAAATCTTTGTGTTACAATTTCACAGATATGTTGGAGTCATTTGTTACTGAAGCACAATCTAGACTGGCCTTGCTGATACAAGTTTGTTCATAGTATTAGGGACTTCAATATCCTATTCTCTAGTGCTGCTACTTATTTTCTTTGTAATATTCTGATCTAATGTGGTCAAATGGCACTTTTGATCTTCCATTGCTAAGAGGACACCAATATTTATAGAATTTACTAAAACTAGGTGTTAGAAAACTGTGAAACCCAGAATCTAGTGTGATTCCTCATATTTTTACTGATGTCCCAGTTCCATATGGAACTCCAGGATAAAAACATCTTGATAGAAGTCTCTCCTTCTCTTGGCTAGCAGTTGAGTGGCTCTTACCATCGGTGGCAGATGCTTCAGAGATACACAGATCAGCTCCCTTTTCAAGAAAGGACTCATTGCCCAGCTGTGAGAAGCATCCATTAAACTCAGGTTCACCTCAGCTTGAGTTGGGGCCATCTTCTCCTACGAGGAGCCTCAGTAAGTGACTAAGCCAAAATCTAGTATAAGCACCTTGCCATTTCCTTTCAATGGGGCACTTCTCTTAGGGGTGATCTCTGCTCTGAGGCTCCCAACTGAGTGCCAGAGACTTTGTCAGATCTCCTTGCTATCTGGCAGTTTCCCCTGCCCAGTCCTTTCTCCTGCTTCGTCACAGATACTACTTTCCAAAGTAATTTTGTACTTCTCACTTTGGCTTGGCATCTGCTTCTCAGGGGAACAAACTTGCACAATATTCACCTACTTTATGAGAATGCCTTCCTAGATATAAAATCAGGACTACACAGACAACCCAGAAAGAATGCCCCCACCCCCATCCTCTTCTTCCTATGGCTATCCTTCTCAGCGCCTGTCTCCTGTCTGTGTTTATTCACGGGGCAGCTTTACCATCAGATATGAAAAGTTCTCCTTGATAATTTTCTCAAGTGTAAAGTGAAGATAATAAAAGTAACTTCACCATAGAGTTGCACCAAGAATTAATAGCCACTGTTACTAAGTACTCCTGTTTTTGGCAGGTTTTACATGTGCTAATTTGTTTCATTCCCTTAGCAGGTGAGGCAGGGCAAAGAGAGGATTAGTAACACACAGCTAGTGATAGGTTGAGCTGGGACTGGAGCCTAGACAATGACATCATAGCCCATTACTTAACCACATAGGTCAGCTCTCTCTCCGGAAACTTTGTGAAGAACCTAGCAACATGCCTGTCTTGGATTTAAGTTTACCATTTGTTGGACTAAACATTTGATAAATGTTAGATACAATGATTATTTATTCATTTTCAAAGTTGAAGGAAAAATAATTTGAATATAATTTGAAGGAAATAGAGGACATTTAAAAGAAAAAGCCGGGATCCCTGGGTGGCGCAGCGGTTTGGCGCCTGCCTTTGGCCCAGGGCGCGACCCTGGAGACCCGGGATCGAATCCCACGTGGGGCTCCCGGTGCATGGAGCCTGCTTCTCCCTCTGCCTGTGTCTCTGCCTCTCTCTCTCTCTCTCTGTGTGACTATCATAAATAAAAAATAAATAAATAAATAAAAAAAGCCAATTCAGTGAATTTGAACTTTATCTTGAGGGCATTGAGGAGTTATTGAGAAGTATTAAGATGGGCCTGACATTCAGATTTATATGTTAGAAGACGGATTCTACTTGTAGTGTGGTCAGTGAACTGAACTTGGCCATAAATGTAGTCAAGGAAATGGTGGAATTTATTCACACTAAAGATTAGGGCAAGCTGAAGTATGGAAGTAGCAACAGGAATTAGAAAAAAAAATTGAAACAAAATTTAAGAAACTCATATTTAGACTAGCCTTGACATTAAATTGAGTCATGTTAATCTGGACATTTAATCCATCTGTACTTCAGTTTATTCCTTTATAGAAAAGAGTCTTTTGGATGTGGATGAGGTAAATGCTAAAGTTTTTAAAAAATTGTTTGGTATCTACTTAGAAAGAATGAGGGGGAAGTTATGGGGAGGGGAGGGAGGGAACAGAGTAGATGTAATTGTAGGCATGAATACAGTGGAAGAGATTTGGAATAACTTTGTTTTAGAAGCTTTGTGCATTAATGGCATTCTTAAGAAAGCATTTTTTTAGGCAAAAATCTAAGTAGAGGGCATTTAATACCCCAGTTTATATTCTTTTAGCATTCCAATGTACTTTTAAACTCCCTTAACATAATAAATTTATTTTTTAGTCTTAAGAAGACTTACAGCATCTTAGAACTGTCACATAAACATGGGGAAAAAGGTCAGTCATAGTAGGGATATTTGGTACTTTAGTGAAAAATATTAAACAAGCTCCTAATGAAACCAGCTTTCCTTTTAAAAAAAGATCCAGGACTTATGCAAATCAAAAAATACTGGCAATCAGAGAAAATAATTTGCTATAGAGAATAGTGAGTTGAATCGATATCTCAAATAATACAGATAATTACAGGGAAAGTAAAGAAATAAGCTCCAGTTTACTCTCTTGTGCTTTGGCAAATTGTGTTGCATCTGCTACAGACCTGGCAAAGTAAAGTGTATCATTTTGGAAATTGCTGCTGAGTGTGGTTATTGCACACTACCACAGTGGAGATTTCCACAGTCATTGCAGAACTGAGGTGACAGGGTCAGTAAGTGTTAGCACTTTTGGGGCTCTTTGTCAGTCTACTGAATAGCTGACATCAACTTCAGGAGGCAGAAAAGCATCAGGGTATATTTTCGTTTGGCAAAGCTTCAACAAATAATGGTTGAGTGAATAAAATTTTTACTCACTTGTTTATACTTTTATGATGTTTCTTGAGTGTTTACTTAAATGAGAAGTCTAGATGATAATTGACTTTAAATTTTCATCTGTTATCATTCTAAAAATTGTCCAGAAAGAATCCATATTTTATTTTTAAAATATCAGTAAATGCAATGTAACAGTGAAGACAAATGCAATAATATTAAATATTTATTCTAGTTTAGGGTACCATCACTTCTTGTCTGAAATACTAAGATAGTCTATTTACCTCGTATTTTGTCTTTCTGTAGCCTTTCTACACAATGTAGCCAAAGAGATTTTTCTGAAATGAAAATCTGATCATGGCATTCCATGCTTAAGTATCTCATTGTTTTACCTATTTAAAAAACACAGACAAAAACTTTAGTAGGGTAATTCATTAACTAATGCTATGTAAGAAATCACATCAAAACTTTGTTGCTTAAAACAACAAAAAATCACTTCCTTTCTTCACCATTTCTGTGGGCCTACAATTCAGGAGTGGTTTCGTTCAAAAGAATGTGAATAATAGGAATCAAAGATCACTAGCTACTATTTTGGAGGTTGGCTATCATAGTTGCTTTTCATTTGTTTAGTTTGAGGTAAAGTCCAAACTCTAAGACATTGCTTACAAAACCTTTCATGATATGACCATTTCTTATATCTTCATTCTGCTATTTCTTGGATCATGCTCAAGCCATTTAAAAAAAATCCCTATTCAAAAAAAAAAAATCCCTATTCAATTCTTCTAATGTACCATTCTATTCCCACTCTCATTTTAGATCTCATATTCCCATTCTGTTAATTGACTCACTCGTACTGATTCTTAATGTTAAATTATTAGATATTTAAAAAATTATTAGATATTAATTACTCTTTTATGAAAGTTTCTCCTTGACTTCCCATTAATTAATGGGTGACTTGGTTCTGTACCTCTGTAATATCTTGTCTTTCTTAAATTATAATATCTACCATATTTTTTAATGATTACTTTTCCCCCCTGTGTATATACTAGTAGCCTTTGAGATCTATAAGGAAAGGGACTTTGCATGTTTTGTTCATCATTTTGCCTCATTGCCCATCCCAAGCCTGAAATGTAGAAATATTTGTTGAATAAATGAACAATTATACAAATGAATGTAAGGATATCTTGACTCTCAGTAAATGACATTCTTCTAGTTTTATAAGAAAATGGACACAATCTAATGGGTAAGCTCACTTATAATTATTTTCATTTATCTCTGTTTATAAACATTGAAGGCAGACAAGAAAAATCTAATGTAGTACATCAAAACTAGGTTTTAGTTCTTTGAAAACACTGGTAATTTGTTGATTCCAGAGATACATGTCCTATATTTTTCTTCCAATGGTCAATGAAAACCAATATAAATGATTTTACCTATCTAAATTATAGGTCAGCTGAGAATCAATGAAAGCCAATTAAGATTTTCTACCAAATTAAAATATTTTTTCTTTCAAAGTTGTCAAATCACAATATTGTGGTTAAGTAGACTGAGTAAAAATTTTCATATCTGTAAATTTAGTACCACCTATATATTACTTTTATATTCTAGTTTTGAGGATGAACAAAAACATCATTTAGCAAAATATAGTGTTATTAATTAACTTTACAAAACAAAGATCACTTAAAGATATCTCTATGAATTTGAAATGTTTTCATTAAACATGTCACTAAATGTAACCAAATCACTATTCACAGTAAAATATTCTGCTCAGCATAGCACTTATAAAAATAGTAGCTTTTAAGAAAAGTACTTAAGTGGTAAAGTTTCCATGAATGTTTTTAATATTCTAACAGTGTTAGGATATCTATTTCTCCTGAAATATTAAATGACAGCTATATGAGGGGAAACAGAAGGGGATAGTTCATGTCCCATATTACTAATTGGGGTCTCTGAGTAAGTTCTTCATGTAGATTGATGTAACATCTGTAATACCAGCTGAATGAGCAGAACCTGGCTGGTTACTTGCCTTGCTTATACTCATATTTCTAGTAATAATGCCTCTGGGGGTCACATGTATCCTTTGCCATATAGATGGACTTATGTGACAGACACTTTTTATAAAATTCCCCAAACTAGAACAATTACCTTGAATTTTACCAGTATAGCTTTTACATAGAGCAAAAGCTAGTACCATGGTATTTGATAACCAGTTCATACATTTTGTGACCTTGTCATATATTGGCATCACTTATCTATCACAAAACCTGAAATTTTAAAAATTATTCTTTAATAATTTGTGGTTTGAGACATAGATATTGCAGATAAAACTGAATAGGAATGTGTGAGGCTCCTTTCTATGATACTTATGTAAGGTCTGTTTACAGGAGGGACAGACCATTTGCTTCCAGATTTGGGGTATTTGAACATATTCTTGCAAATTCAAAAACAAGTTATTAAATTTTAAAAAAGGGAAAAATCCAGTATTTTGAGTTATGCCTCAGCTTATCAAAGTTTGAGACTATGTCATGTACTCATGATAAAAGTTTCAGTTGATTAAATAGAGTTTCATTTTACTTGTGCCAACTTAATGAATATTACAAAGAAATCAAGGTGCTAGGAGGAAAAGTAATACTACTGAAAACTAATATAATGCACCTAACTCTCTGGCTTTTGAAGTTAAAAAGATAGAATTTTATTAACCAATAAAGAAAAGTTATAAACAAGTATGAATATAGTCAGATGCTCCTTAAAAAGTTGTTAGAGTATATTTGCTTTTATCATTTGTAAGTGCATTTCTTGGAATATACTAGTTTGTTTAGCCATAGCCTAAATGCAAATTTTTAACTCCAAGAATGAGTTATGTTGAAAATAAAATTAATTTTATTTTGAAAATAAAATTTACTGTATTTTGCGTATATTATTTTGTTATTGAAACTACCAGTGTGCAAGTTACTGTGCAAAAATTATAAAAAAAGTTATAAGCGATGACATGAATATTAAGGAAAATTACAGAATTATGTTTAATTCACAAGCAGTTATTTAATAATTTTAGCCTCACTTATTATATCTAAACATAAGGTCTCTTACGTCTCTAGCACCAGATTGTGAATCTGTATCTATGTATTGAGTAATAATGTAACATTTGTCATAAGCATTATAACTCAACATCCAAAAATGTACTTTGGGATGTGAATCACACTGTATGGATGTGTTGTGCTCCTGTGTTATTGTCAGGACAATGACAAATTGCTATTGCCACTAGTTGTAAATAAATGTGACATAATTCTCTTCGTAGACGTTAGTGAAATGGGTGTTCTCCTAAGGTCTAAGATTCAATAGTTTTTCTCTGAGGTCCTCTAAGTTTCATGGCAAAACTTCAGTGATCAATAAGCTCATTACTCAAGTAATCTATACCATTTGTGTTAAGAGTTCATATTAAGTGCTGAGACTAGTATCGAAGTAACTCAAGATGTTGACAATGTGGTTAATTTTCTTTCCTCTCATCCTTATAGGATGTGATTGAAATTTACCATTTAGTAAGTTTTTAAATCATCATCTAATGACCATACTGTTTCCTCATTATATGCTAGATAAACAGTAGGTAAATAAATAGCTTATTTTCAGCAACAATCCATTCTGGTGATATTTTAAATTACAATGATACAAGAATTAAAAACAAAAGCAAAAACAAAACAACCCTCAAAACTGTGGAAGTGACTAGAAATGTTTTAGTGTGTTGGTAATATGCTAATTATTCTAGATATTCCTTATAACAGACTGCATAAATCTTCAGCTTCAATTTCAGCCAATAATTTGTTATTGATGTTTCCTTGGTGGCACAGGATCATAAACAACTAAATTAGCATGGCCCAGTCTTCCAGCTTATTGCCTGTCACCCAATTTTCAAGTTGATGGATTTTTCTCTCAGGTGTTAGAAGGTGATTTTTAGATAAATTGTTTTGGCTAAAATTGTCTTTAAATATTGGGTAGTAAATATGTGTTGGCTTGATCTGAAAACTTAAAATATCAGCATCTTAGATCATTTAGAATAGTGTTTATTTTTCATTATAAAATTCATGCATGCATATATAAGGAAATATTTAGAAGTAAACAGAACAATAAAAACTCATTTCTAGTTACCAAAACAAAATAATTATTAACATTTAAATACAATTTATTCTAATTGTTTCTATATATATTTTTTCATATACTTGTAATTACTTGTTTGTTTTACATATCTCTGTAGACTTCTAACGCCATCTATATCATCTAATACTACTCCTACTATAGTAGGACATCAACATCAACATAGTAGATGTTTAACAAATATGATCCCCTCTCTGTAGACTTCTAACGCCATCTATATCATCTAATACTACTCCTACTATATAGTAGATGTTTAACAAATATGATAAACTAAATACATGAAATATATCCAGATGCCAAAAGAATGCATATTTATGATACAGGTAGAAAGTCCAAGGGTTTTTACAATTTTGGAACATACTATTTCTATTATCTATGTAAATAGCATTCTCAAGACTGTAACTCAATTTATATAGACCACAATATGAATGATGTCCCCTAGAATAGTGTGACACTAACTATGTATGCATATTTATGTGTGATGCATATACATACATACATAATACATAAATCACGTACATACATACAGTAACCATAAGTATGTGTCAATATATTTATCAGCCTATGGATAATAGCCTCAAGATTGAATCCATTTTAATTTATTATTTATTTAATAAATATTTTTGTGCACTGATACTGAGCTAAGGGCTAGGAGAGCAAGGTACTAGCATGATAGGTACTATTCCAACACTCTTGACAATATCTTAAGTAATAATGTATGAGTGTTAAAGGGAGACTTCCACTGATATTGCAGTCTAAAATGTTTAGCAGTTCTATGACATGGGCAGTAGTCAGTATACTTATACTCACATTCCACACTGAGATGCTGAATCATCTATGCCAGAATTGTAAAAAGTGTTGAGAAATGATTCTGGTAATATCACCCACCCTTCACACTTAATTTTTAAAAAAGGACTGAGAATTCATTCAAATTTGAGATTTGGAAAAGAAGATATTTTTCACACAAGTCAGAGTCCTGTGACATTTGCCCTCCTTTCTCTCTAGGTTAGGAGAAAGGGCTCTTTCCCTTCCTGCTATACAACAGGTGGATGTCTCCAAGAAAATCATTCTGAGAATTTGATTGAGTCCTCTAGGTGTGGAGGAATATGAAAGCTAGTTCGTGATTTACTACAAAAATAAAAATAAAAGTGTCTTGAGGCAAGAGAATAGCTAGCTGCCATGCTTACCTGACACACTAGGCATTAAGGGACTCTTCTTGTGATGGCAAGGGAGGGGCCATATTTCTTGTGATTGGCTGTGGATGCCACACAAGAAAGATAACATGAAAAGTCTTGAAAAGAGCTTTGTCCAAGATGACCTTCTGAAGGCACATAGTGACCACAGCAAAAAGAAGCTGGAAGCAGAATACTAAAAGACACTGTAACTTGCCTACATGGAGAGGAATCACAGTCTAAAAATAACAAATGGAGGTCACCAGTGGGGACTCTGAAGAAATTGCAAGTATCCTAATGAAAAGAAAAATAAAGAACCCAGATTTTTGGACCAATCACTACAAGGTGTCAATGATCTGACAACTGGGCCAAAACTTCTGCCTTGTTCATTTCAAGCCAAACTAAAAAAGGGAAAATTTAAAGTGGATAACATATCATGGTTATTATATTAGACTAGACTCAACAATACATGGTATTTTTAATATTTTAAAATCAAGAAGTAACTTGAAAAGCAATGACATTTGATTAAAATTTCATCTGTCATGGGGAAACTGTGAACAAAGTTTAGAGTTGTGTTTTCTTGCACTTTCTCTAGCCTAGTTCATTCTAGTAATAGTCACAAAAACATGACAACAAAATATCACAGTTCTATTATATTAGAAATGTAGATGTTATAGGAGGATAGAAAGCTTTGCTTCTAGCTACCTGAGCTATTTGATAAATAACAACTATTCCATGATGGTGGATGTGAAGAGGAAGTGATCTTGGGTCCATAGTAAATCCTGCCTAAGATAGTAACTATAGAGGTAAAGTGTCTCCAAGAACTAGGTGGAAAGAAAACCAGATGTTGATTTGGGGGAAAAAAAACAGAAGGAAATCTATATCTTATGCCTCAGAATGTGCAGTGGAATATTCTCAGTGTATTCAACTTTCTCCCTGGTGTCTACCAACAACTCACAAAAGCATCCATAAGGGGGAAGAAAACTTTAAAAAACTTGTCAGGCTAAAAAATTGCTAAGCCAGCTTACAATAATTCTAGTCAGGTAATAACTTTCATGCTCTTCTCATCTTTACTTTCTTCCTTCACTTTGATCCTAGAGGGGAGATAGAAACAGCAGCTAATAGGTGATAGGGCCGGGGGATAAAAGATCTTACAGTTGAACAAACTTGGAACCCTAGATTAATTGTATGGTGCAGGGAATTTGTAATTACTAAATCAAACAATGTCTTTGATTTTTAAGTTACCCTAATTTTCCCATTCCCTGTAGTAGGAACTAACACAAGGGGCCCCTATTATATGCCAATATGGTTCTTTTTTTTTTTTTTTTTTGCCAATATGGTTCTAAGAGCTTTTACCTCTACTAACTCTTTTAATCCTCACCACATCCCTGTGATGTAAGTATAGGTAATATTCTGCATCTTATAGAGGATAAAACAGAGGCATAGTTAAATAATTTGTAAGTGACACTCAAGGATTGGAAGTTAAAACCAGGCAGTCTAGTTCCAGAGTACTGTACATGATCCTAACCATTATTTTATATGCTGGAGGTAAAGATAAATGTCAGGGATCTGTTCTAATTTTCATCAAGTACCTGACATAGGGAACTCCGCTTCTCCCCTAAGCAGGTTTGAATAAATAGAGAGAAATAATAGAGTGGTTTCTACAACTTTAATTCCCTGTTCAATGTACAGATTGCTTACCTGTCCTTTAGCTGATAGAAGCTATTGGAAGAATTCCAAAATAATTTTTCCTATGATGGAATCTCCATTTTGGTGTGATCACCCTGACTACTGTGTATTTTGGTTTAGTGGGGTACAAGAGTGGAAGAAAATGGGTAGATTAGAAAGACTATTATGCACTGATAAGTGTCTGAACTAGGTAATGGCGATGGATACAAGAGGAGAGATTCAAGATGTAAGTATGAGAAGAATAGATAAAACCTAAGTATTGATTGGAGGTAGGGTTAAGAAGGACTTATATGTGTCATTGATATTTTGTGTGTGAAACTAAGAGTATCATAAAATTAGAGTAAGGATTACATTAGAAAATTCATGGCAGATACTTAGCATTATGTACTATAAATGGCTAAGAAACTTTGCTGAGGTGGGAATAGCTTGGGTTCTATCACCTTGTGCTTATCCTAGAGAAAGTAATATAAACCCTCTGGACCTTCTCTGACTCTTCTATGAAGCACTAGTACCTTCCTCATGGTTTGTAGAGAGATTACATGAAAGGACTCCTATTACAGAGATTAGCACAATTCCTGGCACACAAAAGCCCTCAGTTAATACTAACCCATCTTCTACTAGACCCTTTTCTTTCCATCTACCTAACATTACCAGTATGGCCCTTTGAAGTAATTTCTACACACCACTAAACCACATGGCTGTTCTAAAAGAGAAAGCTGTTTCTCATCAAGATAGTTCATTGCTGTTTCGTAAATAGGAAAGATCCTTTAGATTTTGTTGTCTACTGACAAAACTATTGTTTTGGCATGATACAAGTGCAGAGGATACTAGGATGTCATGCATTCCACGTGCATGATGGATGAAAACAACTAAGTAGGAAAATAATTGACAGCTAACTACAATGTGCAATATTATTTCAAGTAGGAAGTGAAAAAACATACCAAGGGTTAAAATTTCCCCCATCTATCTATTTAAGGCTTCCATCAAAGGTGTCACATTCTGGGACATTTTTGATATTTTATTTTCTGTATTCCATACATGTTCTCTAATTTGGTTCTCCTTCCTTCTTATTTAAACTGTACAGTAAGTCTGCTGAAGTCAAGTTAAAACTTTTTTAGTTTTACTTCATTTTTATCTCAAACGTATGACATTTGGAGACAAACTTATTGTTAAAATTTTGATTTTTCCAATTATGTAAAGAGTTAATAGGCAATAAAATATTCAATGTATTGCAGAAACACTGTTCCACGTATCAAAATGGTTACAGAGATAAATGATTTATAGATTGATACACAACTCTATTGTATCATGGCTTGAACCATTAAGAGACTGGTATATAAGGTAATTTGGAGGTATCAGAAGTGCAGGTTATAAACAAATCCTATAATTATAAGTTGAAAAGTGCTTGAATCTAGAAGCGAACTCCAAATTTGGATTCAAGGAAAAACTGTGGGGGAGAAAGAGATGAACAAAGGTGTTTTCCTTAACCAAGATGGAGAACAAGAATCTTCCCAGCCAGGAAGTTAATGTCTTAAATTGCTATTGTTTTGGCATCATTTATAATCATTTACCAGCTGCCTTTTGAGGGTTGATCAGCTTATCTTTTGGTAGTATTTCTTGTGAGGGCAATTTAACTTCTTTTCTTTAATCTATCATTCCTAATTACCTTCAAGATTAACTCTATACAACTTAAATCACATTTTGCTGCACTTTATAGATCCTGGGATTGTCTTGTCACTATATTGTCATCCACATAGTTCTAAAAATTCTATTTGCAATCTGTAGGACCTGGAATGGTAAACACAGCCAGAATTAAAATGTATTGACATGTGAATATATAAGTTCTTTGATATCAGTGAGAAAAACAGAAATGCAGTCATACCCCAACCTTCAGTGTTTTCATATTCTAAGCCTTTGAAGTGTTGCTTTCCTTTGCTGTACATCTTTTGGTTCATAGTTTGTGCTTTATTTTTTTTTTCTTGTAGAGTTTATAGAGTTGGAAAGACAGAGGAATTGTTTACTAAAGATAGGTTAATAAAGATAATTGTTTCTATAAGGCCAAATGCAACTCTCCACATCCTCCTACCTTATAAAGCAGCATTTTTTGAACTTCAATGTGCTTAGCAACCACCTGGACAATCTTCATAACATGAAAATTCTGACTCAGGACTTAGGAATTCTTGAATCCTGTTTCTCTATGTCTCCAGGTAGTGCTCTGGGGATCATACCTTGAGCTGTTAAGATGAATAGGACAAAAGGAAGGCCAGAAGTATCCTAAATATTTTGCTTTAATGCTTTCACTGTATCAGACATCTTAACATCCATTATCTGCTAATATCCTCCATAGTAGCTCTCGGAAGTAAGTGATGTTATTCCTAAAATTTGAGAAAATATGCAGATACAGCAATTCAGAGTAACAAACTGATCTCTTTGTTCAATAAGCAAGATGTGCATTGTGGAATTACCTAACTTCTGAAGTTTTTAGTTTCTGTTTTTTAAAAAAGAGAATAAAATATTTACCTCACAAAGATGTTGGAAGGACCTAAGATATATGTAAAGCATCTAGCCCAGTGCATGACCCAAGTAACTCCTTAATAAGTTGTCTATTGTTATTGCTATAACTCCTATTTTAACAGTATATTTTGCCAATCAACCAAGAAGAAAACGTGTTATATTTCATATTTAGTGTTGGCCATTATGAGGTGATATAATTTGAATTATAGGTATAATTGACAAATTTGTACTTCCATTGACCTGATTGGTTAAGGTACTTAATTATATAATATCATTCTCCTTCTTTAAATAATGAATCTTTGTAATAACCATTCACTGCAAATTATGAATGTCCTGACTTATTCATAGTTTTCATTAGTCAGCATTGAGGCTTACTAACTGTGTATTTTTTTTTTCCTATCATGGAAAAGTACAAGTCAAGTAGTGAACCCTAGTATGCCAATCACTTAGTAATTTCAAGATTGCTAATTAGCTTCATGTTGAAGTGGTAAGATTATCAGGGTATAATGTATTCATTTATGTTAATGATTCCTTATTTTATCTTATACAAGAATCACAAATTTCCTTGGAAGCAGAAAGAATGAAAGAACCACTAGAAGCTTTTAATAAAGTGTTTATGCATTAAATATGTGATTGACTTACAATCACATTGCAATCCTTTATTTTGAAGGAAATGATATAATAAAATGTAAAACACGTTACTTAAACAAAGTAATTTTTTTTCTTTCTAAATGTAACTGGTATTTCAGTAACTAAGATGGAAATTACCATAGTATAGGAAATGTCCTCTACCCTCAAGGAGAGAAAAAACAATCACACAAAAGTGATTAGTGACTAATTATAGTTTAAACTCTGTGAAAATAACTACATACAAAATAAGAATTTTTAAAAATGGGAGAAAGGGGGAGTAATTATAGATTACTGAGTGATGAGTGAGACTTGAGCTCAGATTTGAGGGATAAGGTACAGGTAGATGGAGGACAGAAGTGAACAACAACAACTTAGAAAATTGCATCCCTTCTTTTTTTGGAAGGCCGTAGGACTAAGGATCAGAAAAGCTGAATTCAAAGTCGGTGCCAGTTTGAGCAACTGAGTGTACATTTATTGGACCACACCACCTCATGTGTGAAATGAGAGATTTATAAAAGATGTCTTCCTAACTACTCCAGAGTTCTTCACTTCTAAAATTTTAGGCCCAACATTTTAGCTATCTGGGGCCAGAAATGGAAAGGTGTACACAGACTGCAAACATTAGAAGCCAAGAGGAAATAGGACGGTGGACAGAGAGCGGGCCAAAAAACTTTGGCAGCCTTTAGCACCTAGTACGTGAAACAGAATTACTACTACCTGCTTTTGACAAAAGCATGGCAGTAAGAAAGGTCTGCTTAAAAGGTCAAAATTAGGATGTGGCTGGACAAGGAGGCCAGTGGACATGACAACATTGCAATCACTCTATGAGTAACATGCAGTATGACTGACATTGTCAAGTCAGTATCATGTGTCATCCACGCAGAAGAACTGGGCTCTGTGTAGAAGTTTCAGCTATAAAGGAGAAATTAGGTGTCCAGACTTCAGACCAGGAAACTCTCTATAGCAAGGGTGGTTACCAAAAGAAAAGGATCATAAGCTAAAGACTCAAGCAAAAGCCCAGAGTTGAGAAATGTTGAAATACCCAGGCATGGAACCAGTGACAAAGGGACTGATCCAGTATTCCTGTACTAAAAAACTGGTAACAGAGAATCAGCAACAAAACTAACTTCAATTTGAAATTAAATTACTCTGAACTAGTCTGCCTTATGTAAGCTTTTTCTCAGGTCTTGAATGGAGAGCGGGGAGCGTTTACATCAATCTCAAGGTGGGAGAGCTGGCAGGCCCACAGGTGGCAGCTGCCCTGAGCTATAGGGGCCTTTTCCTTTCTTGTGGGTGAGGGGGGAAGTCTTGCATCATGGACAGAGTGGTCTCTAATGGACAGCCTTCAGTCTTTTGGTGGACTCCTCTCACCAAATAAGAGGAGGGGGAGTTTTTCACCCTACATGGTTTGTATCGCAACTGTCACAGCAGCCTTTCAACAAGGGTGTGGGGCTATAATCGTTATGCAAATATGTTATACATTAGAAGCCCAGGGGCACAAAATCTTGACTTTGTGGCTTCCAAGACCTGGGGCTAACAGAACAAGAGCCACAGGTGCAAGGCATGTGCTCTCCTCTACCTCTGCCCCTGGGTAACCCGAGATTTATTATAATATATTTGCATATATTATATTGTCAGAGGCAAATGCATATTATATTATTTATCATAATGATTGATATCATAATCCTTGCCTCTGGTTCATGTCTAACTACCTACTTTATCGATACCTTATTCTAAATTTTATCTTTCTAGAATGTCTGTTCTTCCTCATCCCTCCCCAAGAGATTATGTCCAGCGATATCTCTTTTGAACACTTCTAACCCCTGTAGCATATGTGGTCGGTGCTCTGCCCTTTTCCCCATCAATGCATGCCAATCTGATTTCCAACTGCCAACATGATGGGCAAATAAATCCTTAGGGACTTCCTTTCCCTGCTAAAGTCTACTTTGCCCACCCCTGTGGCAGTCAAGAAGTGAGGGGCATTAAACCTACTAGGAGCAGCCCTCAATCAGTGAGTGGCAGTAGTCAGTGTATAAATATTTCACTTCCCCCATCCCTAAAATTAGATATCTCTGAAACGGATGTGTCCTATACTGCAGATTCTCCAGCAGGGTTCCCCACGATGATAGCTGGCTTGTTAAGTACCTTTCACTAGCCGCCTTTGCTTTCTGGCCTTAGATTTACTGTAGGCAAGGATAACTGAACACAACCTTTCCTACCCAAAACATAATTTACTGAATGTGTGTAGCTATGGGAATACTTTGATTAGTAGCTAATCTTTGCTTTGAAACAAACAAAAACAAACAAAAAAACCCAGAATTTTAGCTGCTGAAAGTCATTGCAATCAATTATTGGACAATATGAAAATTAGTTGGGATCTTGGCAGTTTCTATCAGAAATGTGACCCTGCAGGCATCACACTACACTGGTCACTAATTGGCATTTGGCATTCACTTTGAAAGTTTCAGGAGCTATAACAGCAGAAGCAGCCATGTCAAGGATGTCAAGCAGTCATGACATCACACTACTCATGTCAAGATGAGTGGTAAAACTATTTGATTTCACTAGTGTGATCACACTCAGGTTGTTTTAAGGTGTCCAGTGCCGCTGGAGGAACTGATGAATCTGACAGAGGGAAAGCTCTTTATAGGGAAATTAGGAGTCTGAATGTCAGAGGCAAATGTCAGATTGTTTTGTTCTAATTCGCTCCTTTCATTTTTTTTTTTTTTAATTTATTTATGATAGTCACAGAGAGAGAGAGAGAGAGAGGCAGAGACACAGGCGGAGGGAGAAGCAGGCTCCATGCACCGGGAGCCTGATGTGGGATTCGATCCCGGGTCTCCAGGATCGCGCCCTGGGCCAAAGGCAGGCGCCAAACCGCTGCGCCACCCAGGGATCCCTAATTCGCTCCTTTCAATTTAAGGATTCTAGGAAGATATTTAATGATATATACATACAGTAGACATCCTGCTCTGCAAGTTTAATGTTGAACATATAATTGAGGTAGAATTTTATCTTTCGAAAAGTTTATGGACATTTTTATGCATTTAATCTTGGTATCAGTCATAGTCTTTATGGTTGTTTTGACATGAATGTAATATTATCAAATCACTATCCTAAACTTCTCAGGACATAATGAACATACACTGAAATTTAAAATAAATTTGCTTGCCAGGCACTCCTAAAGGAAATAAGTCATTAGATTTCATATTACGTAGACATGTCAGTTTTCTAGCGAATTTCACTTATTCATTCGATCAGTTGTTTATGGGACACACAGTAGAAATGTAGCAGTGACTGAAATATACAGTATAAAAACACCTGCCTTCATGGAGATTAATTCTGTAGGAGAAACCAACAGTTAAATAGATGACAGGGCACCTGGGTGGCTCAGTGGTTGAACGTCTGCCTTTGACTCAGGTTGGGATCCTGGGATCCTGGGATTGAGTTCCACATCAGTCTCCCCACAGGGAGCCTACTTCTCCCTCTGCCTGTGTCTCTGCCTCTCGCCCTGTGTCTCTCACGAACAAATAAATAAAACCTTTTTTGAAAGTGGTGACAAGTGCTGTGGAGAAAAAATATACAATGGAGTGTAACATGACACGGTAAGGTAGCTTTGGGGGCTTGAATAGTGATTTTAAATAAGATGGTCAGGGTGAAACACCAAAAAGATTATTAAGCAAAAACAGAAATGAGATGAGAGAGTGAGCCATGCCAGTATCTGCTGTAAATGCACAGCAAGCAGAGGGAAAGTGATGCAAAGACTCTCATGCAGCAATATTTCTACAGAGCAGTTAGGCCAGTGCCACATGGAGAGAAATTAATGGGGAAAGGAGTAGTAGGATATATGGTCAAAAAGGCTGCAATGAGCCTAATCATCCCTTTCTAAGGTCATTGGTTCTTAATGTGAGCTATGTGGGAAGCCGGTGGAGGATGCTGAGCAAAGGTATGACATGAATTGACTTACATTTTAGAATCATCAATCTGGCTGAATGTTAAGAATAGAAATGGAGTGAGTTAGTCAGATTAGGCAAATGGCTGTAAAAATAACCTTCAAGTCACAGTGGCTTAACATAATAGCAGTTGGTTGGTTTCATTTTGTTTTGTTTTATTTTTTCTCATTCAAAGAACTAAATAAATGTGAGTGTTCGGGCAAAGAAGCACTCAATTTAGGCAATGAGGGACTCAGGTTGGTGTATCTTGTGGCTCACTCAGTCCCAGCCCCACAATGTGTGCCATCCGTGGCTGTACTTAACAACAAAGTAGGCTGGGAAGTGCTGTCCAAATCTGTGTTCAGCAGGAAAAGGAAAGTGGGTTTGGAGAACAAATTATAGTCTTTGCCACAGGCAACAAGAGGAGACAAAGGGACTGTAGTCAGGAGCTTGTTGCATTTGTTCAAGAGAAAGAGAGATGATGGCAGCCCAGAACCACAGTGGTGGCAGTGGGTATAGTGAGACCGATTCATGAAAGAATTTCCAAAGCTCTTCTTTCTTTCTCTTTTTGGTAGTGAGCAGGAGATATTAGTAGATGCCATGTGAAAAATTGTTTCAGAGATCAAATATGATTGAGAAATGATGGATTTTTCTATAGAAGAATTCTTACAACTTTTATTAAGCTTGCTTAAGAGTTTGTTCTATTAAAGATAAATGTAATAGGCAATTGTTTGAAAGAATTTTTCAGTAATTTTTAATAGACAATGTCACATAGGTAATATTCTATAGGATATAGAATATTTTTGGGGAAGAGGAATTATTGTTTAGAAGACAAGTTTGGTCTTTGATATGTATGGTCTTCCTGTGTGACTTTAAGTGACTCTTACCCTATTTAAAATTTACTTTTTTTTTTGTTAGTACTATTTTTAAATTTCCTTTTCTTTCATTTTTAACATTTTATTTGTTATCGTGATGAGTGTACTCTTTAATCCTCATCTCTTATTTCCCCCGTATCCCCACTCAGTGCCCCTCTGGTGACTATCTGTTTGTTCTCTCTCTTAACTAAAGAGTCTGTTTCTTGGTTTCTGTCTCTTTCTATCTTTGCTTGTTTGTTTTGTTTCTTAAATTCCACATATGAATGAGATCATATGATGTTTCTTTTTCTCTGATTTATCATGCTTAGCACATTATATTTTCTAGTTCTATCCATGTTGTTGCAAATGGCAAGATTTCATTCTTTTTATGGCTAGATAATATTCCATTGCATATGCTTTATCCATTTTAATGCTGCAATAAAAATAGGGGTGTATGTATCCTTTTGAATTAGTGTTTTTGTATTTTTGGGGTAAGTAGTAGTGCAGTTACTGGATTGCGGGGCAAAATTTACTCTTCTTGATCCTGAACTGGATATATTAACACTTAGATCGCTCTCCCTACAGAGTATTTAATAAAACATTGTACAATCAAGCATGGTAAACATAAATGAGTGTTATTATAACTCTTGGTATCACTAAGAAAGAGCAGAATACATGGGGATGCAGAGTTTTTACCTTGAGCAGGCTGGATGCCTGACCATTAAGGAGTCTTACAAGATAGCATCATGTTGATAATAGCCAGGTGGTCCTTACCCTTTTATACCCAGAATTGATTAAACAAAATTTGCAAAGCCAAACTCTACTTGTCAATTCATAAAATAAAGCTATATATAAACAGGACTCAAAATTTATTAATTTAAAATAGTCTGGCTATGCTTATGTTTACCATTCATGACACCATTTTTCCATTATAGGGGTATTTAAGAATGCCAAGTAAAGAGTCAGACATTTGTCTAATGAACACGATGGATCAGAGAGAAACAGAGTAAGTGTGTTGTGGGGAATATTCTCTTTAGGGCTTGGTGAGAACTGACCCAGATAGCCTTCAGCTCTGCAGTAAGCATACCTCCTACATGGTATTTCTAGATCAGTTCTCCATTGTTGGTCTGAGAGGATACCCCTTTTCTAAGCCACACAAACTGAGCAAGTTTTGCAGCTTAGACTGTCTTGCTATAAATTGGACAGAGAATGAATGATTTGATTTTCATTTGATAAATCATGGTCTCTCTCTACTTGTGATTCTTGCCATCATATTGAGTCACCTGGGAATGTTCAGTAGCCTGATCACTCATTCACAGTTGATTAATCTTGTCCATTATACCAGGTTTAAACAGTTAACTTTCAGAGATGTCTTGTTTCTGAAACAAAAGACCTGGGATGAAACATCAATGAGAGAAGGAGACACCCAAGGAGGAAATGTTAGTGGTCATGGTTGATGCTAAAGCTAATGAAATATATTATAGGAATTTTAGAGTGTGTATAAGGGAAGTTAGGAATCAAAATGCAAATATAGAGTAATGATTAGCTTACTTTGACTATAAGAGCACCTGTTTGCCCACTGTTCAGTGTCATGTCAGACAATTGGAATGGCTCAGCTGCATTCTTTCCATCACTTGCACTTTATTAGTTTTCCCTTTACTTTTGAAAATAATTTTACTGAAATGGAAACACTAATTGGTGGCTTTTTCTTTCAACATTTTCAGTATTTCACTCCACTTTCTTCTTGCTTGCATGGTTTATGATAAGAAGTCTACTATAATTCTTATCATTGTTCCTCTATAGGTAAAGCATTTTTCCATCTGGCTTCATCCAAGACCTCTTTGTCTTTGGTCTTCTACAGTTTAAATGTGAAATATTTATCCTATGTGATGTTATCTGAGTCTCCTGGATATTTGGTTAGGTGTCTTTTATTTGTTTTGAGAATTTCTAAGTCACTATTACTTTAAATGTTTACTTGCTCTGTTCTCTTTCTTCTCATCCTGGTATTCCAATTATGTAAGTGCTATACGTTTTGGTTATCCTGTAGTTCTTAAATATTCTATTCCGGGTTTGTTTTATTTTGTTTTCCTTTTTCCTTCTTTTTACATTTCAGGCTGAGAAGTTTCTGTTGACCTATCTTCAAGCTCACTGACTCTTTTGTTGCCATACTGAATGTACTGATGACCCTAACAACTAAAGCAAATAGGTATTTAGTGTGAGGATTTATATTATTCTGGCTAGATGTTGGACTTTGTTTAATGTTTGATGTAACTGAGACACCAGAGTACCAGAGGCTTCAAATTCCCTAAGGAATTCTTTTTTGACTTTGGACTTCACTAAATACTTTTCTTTATAGTAAGTCTGTGTTTACAACTTTTTAAGCTATAATCCATTATCACTATCCTGAAACCTTGTTGGTGTGATTATAATATATGCAGGAGGGAGCATCTTTTGTAATCTTTGCATTAAATCTCAGTTTTTATATAGTTTTGTGTTTTGGGGTGTGACCTTCACAAAGAAGGTCACCAGTGTGACCAGTGTGTCACCAGTGATGTACGTTTTTTTTCCTCAGCCCCTTACTCTCCTCTGGCCTCAATATTCCAATATGTTCCCTTGAATCCCTCATTCCACACGACTATGTCCCCAGTCTTTGGTGGGACCAGAAGAATGGAAGAGGTTGGAATGGGAGGACTTTTCTTTCTCCACTTAGTATTAAAATAGGTAGATGATAGATAGATAGATAGATAGATAGATAGATAGATAGATAGATATAGATAGATTTAAGAAAGTGTTTTTCCCTAGAGAATAGCCCTGAGTGTACTTGACAATGATTATACCTTCACTTCAGGCCAGAGTCATGAAGAGATTTTCCTTAGATCTTCACTGTGAGAACATGGTGTGATGATCCTGGAAGTAAAGCCAAAGAAATTGTGAATGTATCTCTAGGACTATGGCTCCCAGGAGTTTTTTTTTACTCTAAAGTTAGTCCATACTTAGCCTCCAGCAATCTACCAACATTACCATTTAAGTGTTTAAAAATCAATTTATGGCCTGAGTGGCTTCTGTTCCAGGTGAGGTTGCGGCTGTTTTCTTCTGGATGAGTCTGTGTCTCTAGATTTAAGGATGGTAGTTTGTTCTGTAACTTCAGTTCTCTGATAGACCCAACAAAAATGATTAGCTTTCAGTTTGTCCAATTTTTTCATGTTGTAAGAAGGAGTGATGACTTATTACCTCTTTATACAACAGAGATAAAACCAGAAGTCTTTTATTCATTTTGTAGCCACTATTGTCTTCCTTGTTTTAGAAATGGGTCTCTGGAGTAAGAAAGGAGTTCCTAACTAATCCTGAGATATACTGGGGATAGAAGTTAATATCAGACTAGACTTGCTCCGATTCTTTGTAGATATAATTTCTATCACTTCACCATCTTAATCCCAAGGACAGTCCAGTGTAGGCCTGCATTTTTGACTTAGACATTCAACACCTGGTTGTCTAACAGATTATCTAATAGTTTTTATTCTTGGTTGAGCAATGGGAAGGAGGATTATGAGTATAATAAAATGAAATTTTCATAAACGAGGCCCAGCAAGCTAGATGAAAACCTCCATTTACCTTCAGCATGTTAAATTCAGTTCTTAGCTGTTGGATATCTATTCCTAGAAGTGAGAAATTACATTTGTTCCCCTTCTCAAACCAAGGTCCTGGAGACACTTCTTTTATGTGAACTGCTAAAATAAACATAAGTAAACTAGAGATAAATTATAAAAAGATTTAACATCTTTCCTTCTACAAAAATAATGTAACTAATATAAAATAGTATAAAATATGCTACTAAATGTGGACATACTCTTTTAAAAAGACTAGAAATCATATGCTTATAGTATAAATCTTTAACTTTGCAGATTTAATAGAATCTTAAATTTTCAGAGTTATAAGGGATCTTAAAGGTCTGTTTCTTTTATAAATTTAAATCATTAGTTTTATCCAAGTTGTAATAAATGCAAAATAAATCAATATGTTACCTATTCTTCTTTCTCCTCCTTTCTCATTCTTTTATATGGATTTGGTCATGCCTTTTTGGTGTGAACATGCATTTCTTTAGTTTCAGTATCATTATGAGCCAGGCAGTGTGCTATTGATTGTTCAAGTGATTTTTAAATCTCTGGAAAAGTAGCACTTAAATCAGATAAGTGAAATGATTGATTTGTGTTATATATGATGTGAAAATTGTAACTCTTCATCCTCTTTTTCAGTTTGTCTCAGCCTTTTTTTTTTCATTATTCCCCCATGATACCTCAAGATATTTTTTCCTGATCACTCCATCTCCCATGAAATTTTATTAGTACTACAGATATACCATATATCTGTGTAGTACTATAGATCTTGAGAGGCTCAGAAACTATTGTAATATCTAAGAGTTTTGCCTCCATTCTGTGAACCAAGTTTCATGCCCTTGGACATGCCTTTGTCCTGAGAGTACATGATTAATAACAAAAATTTATTCATCAAGCATCTAACAAATCTTAAGTGCAGGTTCTGCAGTCAGGCTATTTAGTATTCTAACTCAACTAATTAACCAGTGTGTGAGCATGAGCGACTTATTAACTCAATATTCCTCAGTTTTTCCAATTAAAGAAAATAATGACACCCAAATTTGTTAAAATAACACAGACTGCCAAAACAAAACCTCTAAATGTATGCTGTTTCAAATATGATAGAAGTGTATTTCTCACTATTGTGAATTCCAAAAAGAGTTTTTCCTGAGTGTCATGTTAGCTCTGTGCCAGATGCTGACTTCTGCCATCATGGGCTCCACTGGTTTTAAGCCTAGACACAGCTTCCAAGACTGCCTTGGGAATTGATATACAGCCATTAAGCAAAACAAGATAATTGAAAATTGCCCATGGGAAGTCTTACAGGCCAGTGTGGAAGTGGTACATGTTGCTTCTCTCTATATTCTGTTGCCCAGAACTGAGTATTATAATCAGAGCTATAACTGCAAGGTAGGCTGGGAAATATGTTTCATTTCTATGTGCAAGGAAAAGAGATGAATTTGGTTAACAGCTAGTCAGTCTTTATGATGGCAGCTATTTTATAACATTGTGGGTATTATTGAGCTATTTGAAATATATAGAGTGTTTAGAAGAGTCTAGTGTTGTAACTAGGTTCTTTAAAGTGATATTTTGAGAATTATGGATGGAGAATAGAAAATATGTTTAAGTATCATCTTATACAGATGGAGTTGATATTTATAAAAATTAGGTAATTTATTCAGTGTTATTAAGGTAGAATTTGAACCCTAGCAATCAAAATTTAAAACCTGTGTTGTTGTTTATTTTTTCTCACTACATTGTGCTTACTCCACTCAATAATTTAATTACTTTTGTTTGTTAAACGGCACTCATATTTTTACTAATAAATCAGGGACTCTTTAATAATGTGACATAAATAATTAGACCATTTTATAAAGTGTCTTTGAATTATCATAATAAAGATAATGCTGATGGCATTAATTCTTGAGTTTCTAATTGTTTTATTTTAATAAGATAACAGTTGTGGAGAGTGTGTTTCAGAGAGATAATATATAAAAACTGACATTTTGAAAAATGAAAATCTGTGTATCAAATTGAGAAATAGGGCAGCCCGGGTGGCTCAGTGGCTTCGGCCGCCTTCGGCCCAGGGCGTGATCCTGGAGTTCTGGGATCAAGTCCCACATCAGGCTCCCTGCACGAAGCCTGCTTCTCCCTCTGCCTGTGTCTCTGCCTCTCTGTGTGTCTCTCATGAATAGATAAATAAAACCTTAAAAAATTGAGAAATAAAGTCCTCTGAGGATATAAAAATTAATCTGAGGTAAGTATATCTTTAAAAATTCTGTTGATCTTCCTAACAGTCTCAATATAAGGAACCACATAAGATTAGCTAACATTTTGTCAGTTTCCAATTTGCTCACTATGTCATCAAGATAATGTTTTGTTGCAGATTTTATTTTACTCATTTTTCTATAAAGATTCTGTTAATTGTGACAATTTTATAGCTGCTAACTTTTTAGAAAAGTGATGAGCAAAACTGTTAAGGAATACCTGAAAATAGGGGGGAAAAAACTACATCTTATCACTGACGTATATATGTTTGCTCTTCTACTGATTTTCTTCATGCATACATGTTTCACATGTATGCATTTTTAACATATTTACATTTTTGTATTCATTGTTTCTAGTATACAATTGACCCTTGAATAATGAATGCAGGAATTATGGGTGCCAACCCCTATGCAGTTGAAAATCCATGCATAACTTTTGACTCTTCCCCAAAATAACTACTAATAGCCCACTATTGACTGGAAGCCCTACCAATAACATAAACAGTTGATTAAAACATATTTTGTATGTTAAAGGTATTATGTACTGTATTCTTCTAATAAAGTAAGCTAAAGAAAAGAAAATATTATTAGGAAACCCATTAAAAAGAAAAAAATACATTTATAGTACTGTAAAAAAAAACTCCACGTGTAAAGAAGACCCAGGGAACTTAAAGTTATGTTTTTCAAGGGTCAACTATAATTTTGTATTTCTCCAAGGGTCTTTAAGATGGCCATTTTTAATGGCTTTAAAACATTCCCTTGTGTTATTGTATAATTGGCACATTTAACAATTTAACCAATATCAACTTTTCTATTTCTCCTTACTTATTCTCAAGTGTAGACTTTCTTCTTAGTGTTGAGAAGTTATTTTCAATTGTGTCAGCATGACATTTTAGCTTAATTTCATCTTTATTCTTCCTAGGTATTTCTGCCTACCTTTTTTTTTTTTAAATAAATTTTTGCTGCTTCTTTTCTTAACTATAATTAGTTGTTCATGGAGTTTCTTGCATGATCCTCCCCATTGCAATTTTCACTTTGTTTACTACCTAAATACTCTCCATGAACTTTAGCTTTCAAGCCATATCCTATTTTTTGCCTTAGTGCAGTATCATCTGGGTTTCACTAGTCATGATTTTGTTCCTGTAAATTGATTACATTCCAGAATCTCACTATTTATCATTTTGTAGAGCCATTAGAATTAAGCATAACATATTGAATTGCTGACAAAAATTATCCAGAAGATAAAACATGTAAGGATGACAATTGATTTACCTATAAAAGATTTTTTACCTTCTTTAAATCTTTAACTATTATATATATATATATATATATATATATATATATATATATATAAAGATATCACATTAATTTATTTTTAGGGGGTAATTTCATAACTGTTAAATTAATATTTTTGACATGAAAAATGTAATGCTGGGAATTGTCACTATAGAGTTTTAAAAATTAGAAGACATGGGATATATATCAGATCCTTAATATTTAACATAGAGATATTATAAAATGTTGATCTTAAGAGCTTTAATTTTTATCATCAATTTTTTTGTATTAGTTTGCTATTTACTATTATTAACTTGACACATTGACATCTACCCAATGAAAAATATGGTGGTTATAATACTGCTCATCTATTATTTCCAACTCTGCATTTTCTGGGCACATGATAGGATTATACTTTTTGGTTCCTTTATTATGGGGTAGAGCTATAAAACAGGTTTTGGCCAGTGAATTTGAATAGAAGTAGTATGTGCCACTTCTGGTCAGATTTCATTGACAATGTGAGTTTCTATTTTTCCTTCTGACAGCATAACTAGCCTTGTTACCAAGAATGGCTGCTCTGTCATCATTGGTCTGAAGGCATTTATAGGACAAGCAAGAAATAAACCTTAGCTGATTTAAACCATGTGACTGGGGATTTTCTGTTACTGCAACATTAACTAATGACTTTCTGCTTCTTACAGAAAAGTCAGTTGTTGGTTGTATTAAAAAAAAAAAAAATATATATATATATACACACATATATATAGCATTTTGCTTATTTAATTATTCCTAGTAGCAATTTATGCCAAATGATTAATGAAGAGTTCTGATTTCAAATTATTGATTTCTTTCCTCTGTAGGAAAGATGGTTTCATTAATTTGCCTTCCTATAACTCATTCTCCAAGTCAACTTTATAACTACTTATTTTATAATGTAGTTTGCATTGTTTTTATAAACTTTGGAATCAAAATGTGTCTTCTGCATAGCAATATTTAATTTGCAGAATAAATGTAATAAATTAATGAATGTACACCAATTGCTTTCTTTTTACGTTTAAATTCAACTTAGTTAACATATAATGTAGTATTGGTTTCAGGAGTAAATATAGTGACTCATCACTTGCATTTAACACCCAGTGCTCATCACAAGTACCCTCCTTAAGGCCCATCACCCATTTAGTCCATACCCCCTCCACCTGCAGCAATCTTCAGTTTGTTCTCTATATTTAAGAATCTTTTTATGATTTGCTTCATTCTCTGTTTTTATCTTATTTTTCCTTCTCTTCCCCTATGTTCATCTGTTTTGTTTCTTAAATTCCACATATGAATGAAATCATATGGTATTTGTCTTTCTGTGATGGACTTATTTTACTTGCCATAATACTCTAGTTCCATCCAGGTCATTACAATGGTCATTACAATGGCAAGAATCCATTCTTTTTTATGGCTTAGTAATATTCCACATCCCATTGTGTGTGTATGTATATGCCACTTCTTTATCCACTCATATGCCAATGGACATCTGGGCTCTTTCCATATTTTGGCTGTTGTGTACGTTGGTGCTATAAACAGTGGGGCATGTGCCCTTTTGAATCACCATTTCAGTATTCCTTAGATAAATATCTAGTAGTACAATTACTGGGTTGTAGGGTAGTTCTATTTTTAACCTTTCAAGGAAACTCCCCGTACTGTTTTCCAGAGTGGCTGCACCAGTTTGCATTCCCATCAACAGTGGAAAAGTGTTTCTCTTTCTCCACATCCTCACCAACATCTGTTGTATTCTGAGTTGTTAATTTTAACCATTTTGACCAGTGTGAGGTGGTATCTCATTGTGGTTTTGATTTGCAGTTCCCTGATGATGAGTGATACTGAGCGTTTTTTCATGTGCCTGTTAGCCATTGGTATGTCTTCTCTGGAGAAATGACTGTTCATGTCTTCTGTCCACTTCTAAAATGGATTATTTATTTTTGGTATTGATGAGTTCTTTATAGATTCTGGATCCTAGCCCTGTATCCAATGTATCATTTGCAAATATTTTCTCCCATTCCATACATTGCCTTTTAGTTGATTGTTTCCTTTGATGTGGAGAAGCTTTTTATCTTGATGAGGTCCCAGTAGTTCATTTTTGCATTTGTTTTCTTTACCTCTGATGATGTGTCTAGTAATAAATTGCTGTGGCCAAAGTCAAAGAGGTTGCTGCCTGTTATCTCTTCTAGGATTTTGAGTGTTTCCTGTCTTACATTTAGGCCTTTCATCCATTTTCAACTTATTTTTGTGTATGGTGTAAGAAAGTGGTCTAATTTCATTCTTCTGCATGTCACTGTCCAATTTCCCAATACCATTTGTTGAAGAGACTGTCTTTTTCCCACTGGATATTCTTTCCTACTTTGTCGAAGATTAATTGGCCATACAGTTGTGGGTCCATTTCTGTATTCTGCTCCATTGATATATATGTTTTTGTGCCATTTACCATACTGTTTTGATCACTACAGCTTTGTAATACAGCTTGCAGTCTGTAATTGTATGCCTCCTGCTTTTTTTTTTTTTTAACATTACTTTGGCCATTTGGGGTCTTCTCTGGTTCCATACAGATTTTAGAATTGCTTTTTCTAGCTCTGTTAAAAATTCTGGTGTTATTTTGATCAGGACTGCACTGAATGTATAGATTGCTTTGGGTAGCATAGCCATTTTAACAGTATTTGTTCTTCTAATCCATGAATGTGAAATGCTTTTCCATTTCTTTGTCTTCTGCAAATTCTTTCATATGTGTTCTATAGTTTTCAGCATATAGATCTTTTACCTCTTTGGTTAGGTTCATTCCTAGGTATCTTAGGGTTTTTGGTGCAATTGCAAATGGGATTGATTATTTCTTTTTCTGATGCTTTGACATTGGGGCATAGAAGTGAAACAGATTTATGCACATTGATTTTATATTCTGTGACTTTTCTGAATTCATACACCAGTTATTCTAGCAATTTTTTGGTTGAGTCTTTTGGGTTTTCTACATAGAGTATCATGCCATCTGCAAATAGTGAATTTTTGACATCTTCCTTGGTAATTTGGATGTCTTTTATTTCTTTTTTGTTGTCTGGTTGCTGAGGCTAGGATTTATAGTACTATGTGTTGTACAATAGTGCTGAGATTAGACATCCCTGTCCTGTTCCTGACCTGCAGATGGTATTCACTGTGAGTCTTTCATATATGGCCTTTATGATGTTGGGGTATGCTCCCTCTGTCCATACTTTCTTGATTTTTTTTTTAAAATGTATTTATTTTTTATTTATAAGAGACAAACAGAGAAGCGGAGACATAGGCAAAGGGAAGAGCAGGCTCCCTCTGTGGATCCTGATGCGGGACTCATCCTGGGACCCTAGGATCATGCTCTGAGCCAAAAGCAGATGCTCAAACACTGAGCTACCCAGCCATCCAAAGGATTTTTATCTAGAAACAATGCTGTATTTTATCAAAGGCTTTTTCTGCATCAATTGAGAGGATCATATGGTTCTTATTCTTTCTTTTAGAAATGTGGTATAGTATGTTGATTGATTTGTGAATATTGAACCATCCCTGTAGCCCAGGAATAAATACCACTTGATCATGGTGAAAAATCCTTTTAATGTACTATTGGATTCAGTAAGCTAGAATCTTGAGAATTTCTGTGTCCCATGTTCATCAGGGATATCATACTATAATTCTCCACTTTAGTGGGGTCTCTTTTCTGGTTTTGAAATCCAGGTAATCCTGGTATCACAGAATGAGTTTCAAAGTTTTCCCTCCATGTTTATTTTTTAGAACAGTTTCAGAATAATAGGTATTAATTCTTTAAATTTTTTTTTTTAGAATTCTTCTGGAAAGCCATCTGGCCCTTCACTCTTGTTTGTTGGGAGATTTTTCATTAGACTGATTCAATTTCTGGGCTGGTTATGGGTCTGTTCAAATTTTCTAATTTTCCTAATTCAGATTTGGTAGTTTATATATTTCTAGGAGTTTATCTATTCCTTCCAGATTGCCCAGTTTGTTGGCATATAATTTTTCATAATACTCTTATGACTGTATTTCTGTGGTGTTGAAAGTGCTCTCTCCTCTTTCATTTGTGGTTTAATTTATTTCTCTTTTATTTTTGATAAATCTCACTAGGAAATTTATCAGTTTTGTTAATTTTTTCATAATACTGTTGTACACACCTGTATTGTGTCAATCTGTTTTACTGGTTTCTTGATTTCTATATCATTTATTTCTGCTCTAATCTTTATTATTTCCCTTCTTCTGCTGACTTTAGGCTTAATTTGCTGTTCTTCTTCCATCTTCTATAGGTATAGTGTTTATTTGAGATTATTTATTTTTCTAGCTTCTTGAGGAGGGCCGGTATTACTTTATCCTTTCTTCTTATGACCACCTTTGCTTCATCTCAAAGGTTTTGGGCTGTCATGTTTTTGTTTTCATTTGCTTCCATTTTTTTTTTTGTATTTGTTCTTTAATTTCCTGGTTAGATCATTAATTCTGTAATAGGGTGCTCTTTAACCTCCATGTATTTGTGCTCTTTCCAGTTTTTTTCTTATAATTGACTTCAATTTTCATAGTATTATGATTGGAAAATATGCATGGTGTGATCTGGATATTTTAGTACCAGTTGAGGCTTGATTTGTGATTAAATATGTGATCTCTCCTGAGAATGTTCCATGTGCACTCAAAAAGAATGTGTATTCTGCTGCTTTAGGTTGAAATGTTCTGAATATATCTGTTAAGTCCTTCTGTCCAGTGTGTCATTCAAAGCTACTTTGTTTCCTTCTGCCTAGATCTTCTGCCTAGACGATCTGTCCATTGTTGTGAGTGGGGTGTTAAAGTCCCATGCTGTTATTATATTATTATCAATGAGTTTCTTTATGTTTGTTATTAATTGATTTATGTATTTGGTTGCTCCCAAGTTGGAGGCATAAATAGTCAAAATTGTTAGAGCTCCTTGTTGACCAGACTTTATTATGATGTTATGCCCTTCTTCATTTCTTATTACAGTCTTTGGTTTAAAATCTAGTTTGTCTGATATAAGTATGGCCATTCCAGCTTTCTTTTGGAGTCCATTAGCATGATAGATGAATTTCCACCCTCTCACTTTCAATCTGGAGATGTCTTTGAGTCTAAAATGAGTCTCTTGTAAGCAGCATATCAATGGATCTTGTTTTTTTTTTCTTAAGATTTTATTTATTTATTCATGAGAGACACACACAGAGAGAAAGAGAGAGAGAGAGACAGAGAGAAACAGAGAGAGGCAGAGACACAGGCAGAGGGAGAAGCAGGCTCCATGCAGGGAGCCTGACGTGGGACTCGATCCTGAGTCTCTAGGATCAGGCCCTGGGCTGAATGTGACACTAAACCACTGAGTCACCTGGGCTGCCCTGGATCTTGTTTTTTATCCATTCTGATACCCTGTGTATTTTGATTGGAGCATTGAGTCCACTTACATTCAGAGTAATTACTAAAAGATGTGAATTTAATGCCATTGTTACCTGTAAAGTCACTGTTCCTATAGATTGTCTCTGTTCCTTTCTTTTTTTAAAATTTTTTTAAAGATTTTATTTATTCATAGAGACAGAGAGAGGGAGAGGCAGAGACACAGGCAGAGGAAGAAGCAGGCATCATACAGAGAGCCTGACGTGGGACTCGATTCAGGGTCTCCAGGATCATGCCCTGGGCTGCAGGCAGCGCTAAACCGCTGTGCCACGGGGGCTGCCTGTCTCTGTTCCTTTCTAGTCTTTGTTGCTTTTGGTCTTTCTCATTCAAAGTGTCCTCTTTAGCATTTCTTGCAGAGCTAGTTTAAAATTCTTTAATTTTAGTTTTTGCTAGTCTTGAAAACTCTTTATCTCTCCTATTCTGAATGACAACTTGCTGGATAAAATATTCTTGGCTGCATATTTTCCCAGTTAGCACATTGAATATATGATGCCACTGTCTTCTAGCCTGTGAAGTTTCTGTGGACAGCTCTGCTGGTAACCTTATGTGTCTAACCTTGTGACTTTAAGATCTTTTGTATCTAGCTGATTTTAAAATTGTCTTTTTATTTTTGTATTTTGCAAGTTTCACTACATTATGTCTAGCTGTTGAACTGTTTTTGTGGATTTTGAGGGGAGTTCTCTGTGCCTCTTGGACTTGAATGCCTGTTGCCTTCCTAAGATTAGGGAAGTTCTAAACTATAATCTGTTTAAATAAACCTTCTGCCCCCTTTCCCCACTCTTTTTCTTCTAGGATTCCTATGATACGGGTATCATTGACCTTTATGGAATTACTGACTTTGCTAAGCCTACCTTCATGATCTACTGGTTTTATTTCCCTCTTTTTTTCAGTTTCATTATTTTCCTTAATTTTATCTTCTATATCACCCATTCATTCCTCTGCTTTGTCCATCATTGTTAGGATTTCATGCAGTCAGTTTTGCAGCTCAGTTATAGCATTTTTTATTTCAGTCTGACTAGTTTTTAGGTCTTTTGTCTATGCAATCATGGTTTCTCTGGTGTCTTCTATGTTTCTTTCAAGCCTGGCTGGTATTATGACTGGTTTAAGTTCTTGTTCAGGTGTATTGCTTTTATCTGTTTTGAGAAAACCCCTGGCTATGATTTCTTCTTGATCTTTCTTTTGGAGTGAATTCTTACATCTTGTCATTTTCTATATTTCCTGTTCCTGAAGAAGGGCCATCCACTGTCAACAGACTAGTGCTTCAGGAAGTATTTCTGCTATATGTTGTTTGCCCTCTGCTGTTGGGTTTTTGCCTGCTCTTTCCCACAGGTCAGTCCTATGCAGTGTTTCTCCTTGCTTGCAGTGCAGTGTTTAGACATTTAACTAAGCACGTTTTGATTTATTTGTTAAAATAAGCCTGGTAAAGAAAACAAAAACCAAAAAATCCTAATCCAAAGAAAAAAAGAAAAAGAACCAAAAATTCCAAACATGCAGACAAACAGAAAAAACTATAAAGCCTGATTCCAAACAGAAAAGTCAGAAAAGAAAAGAGGAAAGAAAAGAAAGAAAAGGAAAGGGAAGGAAAGGAAAGGAAAGGGGAACAAAAGAAAGCCTGGTCCTAGTTCCACCAGAACTGAAGCTGAGAGTTTGGAGTACTCTATGATCAGTAGACTTGGTGCATGCAGGGTGCCTCTGTTGGTCTTCTGGGGAAGAGGCCTGCTGCTGTGGCTTATAGTCAGACCTGCCCTAGTAACCATGCACTTACAGGACGCAAGGGACTGGAGTTTGGTGTAAGTGGCTTCCACCTCCTTGGGGACTCTGTTTCTCACTGAAGTCCAACTGTGTTGGTGGCATGGGGGAAAATGGTACCATGCCCTTCTCTCCTCCCCGGACAAGGGATCTCATACCTGCTGCTATGTAGGATCTGCTCCCCTTGTCTGGGGGAGAGGCTTGCTGCACTGTTTCTGGTGCTGTTTCATCCCCAAAAGACAGTGACATGCCTGTGTGGGTGCCTGGAGTCTATGGTGAAGCACAGCAAAGAGCAGCGACTGAGGTTATCTGCCAGTTTTGCGTGCCCCTATCTCCTGCTGATGAATCCCTGCTCACTGGCACCTGCAGGGTCTTTTGTCTTTGAAGAGGACCTCTTCCAAATGTACTCCAGGAAGGGGAGCATTCTCTTCTGGTGTGACCCAGGCGACTCCTACATAATGCTTTCTACACCCTGGCCTGTGTCCTCCTTATTCCCTGGAGCACATGCCATGGCTTTTCTCTGGCAAGAGTCAGGCACTTCCAAAACTTCAGAATATGAGCTCCACATGCTGCTTGCTATACTCAGTTCCTCTTGACTCTGAGGAGATAGGAAAGGTTCCCTCTCCACCATGCACCACAGCTGTTCTGTCCCAAAATTCATGTTTACATGCCTCATATTTGTCACTTTCTCTCCCCTTGACAGTGCAAGTTGCTCTCCCAGTTCTCTGAGTGATTTCTTAGGTGTTCCAAATGATTTGACTTTAATTTAGCTGTGTTCAGGGGACAGAGCAATCCTAGGGTTCCCCTTCCACTCCACCATCTTAACTCCTCTCTGCTTTATTTTTAATTTTTTCTTCTCAAAGTTCCATTTATTTTTAGTTTAATTTTATAGATATCCACAAGAATTCTTTATAAACCAATCTTTTATCAATTCATCTATGAGAATATTCCAGGCATGTATTATTCAAGGGAACATATTATTCATGGGAAGGTTTGTTTTGACACCATGTTACAGTGTATACTCATTTGATATATCTGCATATTCCTTAAAACATTAAATATAATTGGAATTTATATTAATATATTTGAATTTCAAATGTACTTAGGAGATCTTGCTTTTTAAGGTAACATTACTATAAATTCTTTTAGAGAGCCAAGATTTATTTTATCTTTGTTAAGATTTTATAAAATGACTTTTCTTAGAGTGAAAAATCAGCATCATATTTACCCCAGAATTAAATGAAGATCAGAATTAAATTTAATATCTTGTTAAAGTTAAAGCTGTAAGATAATTTACGATTAGAAATTATTTCTTATAATTTCTCCTGAATAAGAACTAAGAGTATTAATCAATATAATCTTTATTTTGAAGTTTAAACATTTTTTCCAGGAATATAAAATCTAAAGTAGAGGCTATATTAGTTGAGTGAAAGTTTTGTAACAAAGAAGCTATCAATGAAAATTGATATCTTATGAAATTTGAAGGTTCTATTAAGAGTATAAACCTAAGAGGTATAATATCTCATTACCAAAAAACAGGTGAGTCAAGGCTGTGACTGTGAATAAAGCCAAGTTTCTTTTCAAGGAGTCATTTTAGGTCTTTTGGAAATGATGGTGATATAAGGACAGACCATCACTATTTTCCTCTCTCTCATTTCTCTGAGTGAAATAATAGAATGAAAATGAATAAACATGGAGGAAAACCCATACCACTATATAGTAATATGCTATAGATTCTGTTGTATATAGGACATAGACTATTAAAATGAAAATAGTGAGGGTAACTTACTAACATCTTTAATGAAAAAGCTATGGAAAAGTCAATAGGCAAAAATAAGAATACTTGTTGTCTGAATACTTAAAAATGTGGAGTATGGGGACGACTGGGTGGCTTAGTAGTTGGGCACCTGTCTTCGGCTCAGGTCCTGATCCCGGGATGTGGGATTGAGTCCTGCATCGGGCTCCCTGTGAGGAGCCTGTTTCTCCCTCTGCTTATGTCACTGCCTCTCTCTCTCAGTCTGTGTCTCTCATGAATAAATAAATAAATCTTAAAAAAAAAAAAAAGAATGTAGAGTAAGATATAAGACTTGTAGATAAGGATGGACTATGGATGAAACAAGAGCCAATCACTTGGAGTACATTCGCCATTATGTATTTACAACACTCTAATCATACTCATCAGTGATTGCTGAGGCAATGGATAATATTTTCTGAAAAAAATTGAGAGAGAAAATAACTATTCTTTTAATATTCTATGAAGTTTCTCAAAATTATTCCAGACCATAATATGAACTTTATATATTTGGAGAAGTTTAGGTGTAAAAGAACAGGTACTAAGTGTTAAACCATTTAAACATTGATTTAATACCCTGTACTTTTGATTAATATAGCAACTAAATTAATGAAAATATAATAAATGTTTATTAAGGATAATACTTATTACTTATTTATTTATTTATTCATGAGAGAGAGGCAGAAACACAGGCAGAGGGAGAAGCAGGCTCCATGTAGGGAGCCTGACATGGGACTCGATCCCGGGACTCCAGGACCTTGCCCTGGGCTGAAGGCAGGCGCTAAACTGCTGAACCACCCAGGGATCCCCAGAAACCCACTTTAAATATAGAGACACATATAAATTAAAAATAAATGGATTGATAAAAAATATGCTAGCACTTTCAAAAGGAGTAGCTATATTAATTTCAGACAAAGAAAACTTCAAAATAAGGAAAATTTTATGGGATAAAGAACATTACATAATGATAGAAGAGTCAATTCTCCAAGAAAATATAACAATTCTTAACATGTATGCACCTGATAACAAAGCATCAAACTACCTGAGGCAAAGACTAATAGAATTGCAAGGGAAATTAGACAAACCCAGTATGATAGTTGGAGACATCAACACCCACATATCAAAAATGGACAGATCCAGCAGGCAGAAAATCAGGAAGGACATAGTTGAACTCAACAACACCTTCTATCAACTGAATATAATTGGCATCTATAGACTTTAGTTCATCCAACAACAGCAGAATTCACCATTGAATTTTCAATCCCACATGAAACATTCATCAAGACATCACCGTATAGGTCATAAGGTGTGCTTTAAAATTTAAAAGAATAGAAATCATACAGTGTCTGCTCTTAGACCATAATGAATTTAAGCTAGAAATTACTAACAGAAATACAGTTTAACAATCCACAAATATGTAGCTATTGAGCTATACATTTCTAAATAATACATTGGTCAAAGAGAAAATTTCAAGGTATGTTAAAAAAATAGTTGCAACCAAATGAAAATGATAACACAACTTATCAAAATTTCTGAGATGCAGCAATAGCAGTACCTACAGGGAAATATATGTATTGAATGCATATATTAGAAAGCAAGAAAGATCTAAAATCATTACATTTTCACTTTGGGAAATTAAGGAGGGGGAAGCATATTTTTCAATAAATTTATTTTTTATTGGTGTTCAATTTGCCAACATATAGAATAACTCCCAGTGCTCATCCCATCAAGTGCCCTCCGCAGTACCCATCACCCAGTCACCCCCAACCCCCGCCCACCTCCCTTTCTACCACCCCTAGTTTGTTTCCCAGAGTTAGGAGTCTCTCATGTTCTGTCTCCCTTTCTGATGTTTCCCACTCATTTTTTCTCCTTTCCCCTTTATTCCCTTTCACTATTTTTTTTATATTCCCCAAATGAATGAGACCATATAATGTTTGTCCTTCTCTGACTGACTTTTTATTTCACTCAGCATAATACCCTCCAGTTCCATGCACGTTGAAGCAAATGGTGGGTATTTGTCATTTCTAATGGCTGAGTAATATTCCATTGTATACATAGACCACATCTTTATCCATCATCTTTCGATGGACACCGAGGCTCCTTCCACAGTTTGGCTATTGTGGACATTGCTGCTATAAACATCGGGGTGCAGGTGTCCCGGTGTTTCACTGCATCTGTATCTTTGAGGTAAATAGGGGGAAGCATACTAAATCCAAAGTGAGCAGAAGAAAATAGCAATTATAACAAAAATCAGTGAAATTGAAAAAAGGAGATCAGTAGAGAAAATCAATAAAACAAAAAGCTAATGCTTTGAAAAATAAAATCAGTAAGCTAAGAAAAAATGAAAGATGACACAAATTACTAAGGTTAGAAATAAAAGGGACAATCACTAGTAAATGAAAGAGGGGTTATATAGACATTAAAAAGATAATAGAATACTTTGAACCACTGTATGACCACAAATTTGATAACCTAGATGAAGTTGGCCAATTCCTTGAAAGATATGATCTGCAAAAAGATCAGAGAAAGTTAATTAATAATTACTACCTCAAAATATAAAAGCAACAGGCCCAGATGGATTCAGTGGTGAAATCCACCAAACACTTAAGGGAGGAGAATTTCGCCAATTCTTTGTGATGTGTTTCAGAGGATAGAAGCAAAGGTAATACTTCCTAACTTATTCTATGAAACCAGCATTACCCTAATACCAAGAGCAAAGAAAGATATTACAAGAAAGAAAACTGTGTGATTTTCATAAGCCTAGATGCAAAAATTCTTGAAAAATATTTGCAAATTGAATCCAAAAAAGTATACCAAGAATTATGTGACCTATAGTATTTATTCTAGGTATAAGTTCAACATTCAAAAATCAACATAATCATCACATCAACAGACTAACATGGAAAAAAATACATGATTAAATCAATGGAGAAAATGTAATTGACAAAATGCAACGCCCATTTATGATAAAAACTCTAACTTGGAATAGAGGGGAACTTCCTCAACTTGATAGAGTCTACAAAAAAAATCTATAGGCAACATCAGACTTACTAGTCAAAAACTAAAAAAAAAAAAAAAAAGTTTTTGCACAAGAGTAAACCATTAGAAGTTCTTACTAATTAAACAAGGCGAGAAAACATATATATATAGGGAAGGAAGACATAAAATTCTCATTGCTCAAAGATAACATGATCATTTATGTAGAAAATTTGAATGAATTGACAAAAAAACCCACAATCCCTTCTGAAGCTAATAAACAATTATAGCAACATTGAAGAATACAAAATTAATATACAAAAGCCAATTGCTCTACTATATACAATGAATAAGTGGAATTGAAATTAAAGCAATATAATTTACATTAGACCAAAATAAATGAAATAGGAATAAACCTAACAAAATATGTGCATGATCTATGTGATGAAAACTACAAAATGAATGAATAAAATAAAAAAAGGAACTAAAGAAATGGAAAGATATTTCATGTTCATGGATTGGATTACTAAATCCTAATTTAGTAATCTAAATTAAGTTAATATAACTAATGTAGTAATCCAAATATAAATTAAACTAATCCTAAATTGTCAAGATGTTGGTGCTTACCAGCTTGATATACAGATTCGATGCAATCCAAGTCAGAGTCCCAGAAGGTGATTTTATGGCTATTAACAAACTGATTCTAAAGTAAATATCGAGAGACAAGTTGACCCAGAATAGCCAACACATTATTGACGAAGAGCAAAGTTGGAGGACAGATTCTACCTGACATCAAAACTAACTATGAAGCTACAATAATCAAGAGAATATGGTATTAGTGAAAGAATAGATAAATAGATCAATGGGTCAGAATAGAGAGGATAAAAATAGACCCCCATAAATACAGTCATCTAATCTTTGCGGAAGGAGCCAAGGCAATACAATGGAGTAAGAATAGTCCCTTCAACAAATGGTCCTGGAACAACAACATCCACAGGCAAAAGGAAGAAAAGAGAAAGAGAGAGAGAAAGAAGAAGAAAGAAGAAAGAAAGAAAGAAAGAAAGAAAGAAAGAAAGAAAGAAAGAAAGAAAGAAAGAAAGAAAAGAAAGAAAAGAAAAGAAAAGAAGAAAAATAAAGAAAGAAAGGATGGATCTTGACAAATTAAACTTATGACCTTCACAAATACTAACTCAAAATGGGTCGTGTAGAATGCGAAATGATAAAAGTCACAGAAGATAACATAGGACAAAACCTAGGTAATCTTGGATATGGTGATGTCTTTTTAGATACAACACCAAAGACAGTTTATGAAAGAAATAATTGATAAGCTGGACTTTGTTAAAATTGCTCCACATCATATCAAGGAAGTACAAATTAAAACAAAATAAAACTACTATACACCCATTAGGATGTCCAAAATCCAGAGCACTGACAACACAAAATGTTAGTGAGGATATGGAAGAGGAACTCGCATACATTGGTGGTGGGAATACAATTTTGTATAGCACTTTGGGAAACAGTTTGGCGGTTTACACAATGAAAATACTCTATGATATTGTAATGTAATAATTTAGTATGCAATAATAATATAATGTAGGGACGCCTGGGTGGCTCAGCAGTTGAGCGTCTGCCTTTGGCTCTGGTCCTGATCCTGGGATCCAGGATCAAGTCTCTCATCAGGCTCCCTGCGTGGAGCCTGCTTCTCCCTCTACCTAGTCTCTGCCTCTTTCTCTGTGTATCTCTCATGAATAAATAAATAACATCTTTAAAAAATAATGTAATGTAATAATAACAAATATACTTTTATCCAAACTCATAGGAAAAAAATCAACGAGTTTAGATAAAGTGATAAATTGATAAATTTGAGGGATATGCCCACTACTATATGTTAGTTCTTGGACTTAACCCACTGTTTTGTTTTCTTTTTTCCTTCAGAAGTCAGAGTACACTCTACTGCCTTTATTTTTTATTTATTTATTTATTTTTATTTATGATAGTCACAGAGAGAGGCAGAGACACAGGCGGAGGGAGAAGCAGGCTCCATGCACCAGGAGCCTGATGTGGGATTCGATCCCGGGTCTCCAGGATCGCGCCCTGGGCCAAAGGCAGGCGCCAAACCGCTGCGCCACCCAGGGATCCCTCTACTGCCTTTAAAAATAGAAGCAAGTTCAAGCATATCTATGAAGACCTGAATTCTAAATGAGTTAACCTTACTTATTGAAAGATTCAAGAAAAAGTAAACTGTTGACTAAAGCAAAATGATGCTGAGAGATTATAAATTAAAAATTAGGCAAAAGTATTAATCAAATGGGAATAAAAGAAATCAGAGATTATAGTATTCATCTCAGATTTAAAAACTAAAAGCAAAATTGAATATTTCCAATAGGGTCCTTTTTATTGCAGTATAAAATCTCTAAATATGCAATTCTAGGAATTAGAGGAATGTGCCAAATAGTTCAATAGATATTTTATAATTCTGTTTTATATATTTAGGTTATGTTATTAATTTCATTCATATTTGTAATTGTATGTATTTGGTGAATTAGCCTTTATCATTTTGAAGTTATTCTCTTTAGCATTTCTTTTTCTTAAAATCTTTTTTGTCTGATATAAACATGGTTATATTAGCTTTCTTTGGCTTTGTATTCACATAGTATATTTTTATTTTATTCTTTTTTATAGACCTTCTATATTATTGTATCTTAGAAGTCTTTTGTAGATACCTTAGAATTTTGGTTTTTGAATCTAGTCCTCGACATTTTTTAAATTAGAACATTAAATTAATTTACATTTCATATAATACTAATGTGTTTGGTTATAATCTGCTTTCTGGTTTTGTACCTGCTGTGTGTTTTACATGATCAGCGTTTCTTTTACTCTCCTTTCTTGGCTTCCTTTTTATTATAAAAAATATTTTCAATTACATTTTTCCCTAAGAAGTTTGAGACTTGTATAAATTGTTTACTACCTTTGGGGGAATTATTTTAGAGATTATGTGTTTCACATTTAAAGACTTAAAATCTAATATTAATAAATAATTTATCCTCCTCAAAACTACAAAGAAGTTAAAATAATTTAGTTATATTCACACTTCTAACTTATGTGTTACCATTGTTGTATATTTTAATTTTATCCTATTATTATGATAACCTGATGAGACATTATTATTGCTTTATTCAATTAATAGTGTTTAGAGTTACTCATGTATTTACCACATCCACCAGTCACCTCATATAAAATAGCAAATATGTCTACATATACACTCTTGTTCCTTTTATTTTGGTATTTCTTAATTCTATAATAGTTGCCAGTATCTAACATGCCACATGATTGTCTTTTTTAGAAAAGTATTATTTGTTGTATCTCTTCTCCCAACTAAAATGTAAATTCTGAATGCAGTGTCTTTTGTCATTTATGTTCATCACTTGTGTTCACGGATTTACCCTAAGCATCTGGAACAGTTCTTGCTCCATATACTCAAGACTAATAATACATTTATTGAGTAAAATAATTAATTTATTCTAACATCTCTTAAGATCCATCCTAACATCTATATTCTTCTGTCCAAAGTATGTCTTTTAGACGTTCCCTTTGTAGGGGCACCTGGGTGGCTCAGTCGGTCAAGCATCTGCCTTCAGCTCAGGTCATGATGGCAGGGTCCTGGGATCCAGCCCCACATTGGGCTCTCTGCTCAGTGGGAAGCCTTCTTCTCCCTCTCCCTCTGCTGCTCCCCGTGCTTGTGCTTTCTTTCACACTCTCAAATAAATAAATAAAATCTTTTAAAAATATAGTTAGAAGTTCCTTTTGTCAAGGTTTGTTGGTTTGCTCTCTGATTTTTCTTACTTTTATTTTTTTTATTTTCTTTTTTTCTTACTTTTGTTTTTAAGAGATGTTTAGCAGCATATAGAATTCAATGTTTTTGTTATTTTATATTAAAACTTTGAAGATATCAGTTTTCTGACATCTGGCTTCCATTTTTGCTGTTGAGAAGTCAGCTCTCAGCCTAACTGTTCCTCCTTTGTGATAATCTGTATCTTTGGCTACTTTAAGAATTTCTTTTCATATTTGAGACTGACTTTTCACAGTGTTGTGTTTGGTATGAATTTCTATCATCTATGTATCATCTATCTATCTATCTATCTATCTATCTATCTATCATCTATCTATCATCTATCTATCATTTATTTATTTTTCAGCTTATTAGTTTATTAGAGTTCTTGAATCCATGGATTGTCTTTCATCAATTCTGAACAATGCTTTGTTGTAGTATCTTCAAATACTGTCTCTATCCCCCCCCCCTTTTTTTAAACTATGCTTCTTTTGAACTTTCACTAGACATGTGTTAGACCCCACTCAGGCCTTCATGTATTTTTCCTACTGCTGCTAACTCATTCTTGTTGGCTTTCCTTGATAATGCCTTGCTTCCTGAATTTTTTTTTTTTAACTCTGAGCTGTCGTTTTCCTTGGAGAATTATTTGTGGGAATTCTTGAGGCTGGAATGTATGTGTAATCCTTCAGATAGGATTTGCTTTTGCTATCTAAAGGGCATCACCTGTCTGAGGAAAGTTTATGCTAAATTGGTGGCTAGAGGTCTTTTCTTTTACTCTGCTTAGTTGATGTGAAATTGGATTACATATCTATAGTAGTGATAGTTCAAGGATCTCTTTCCCATCTGCTTTACACTGTGTCAAGGCATCTTTTCTCAGCCCCTTTGGGATTGCAGTGAAATGGGGTACGTTCTTTTCTGGGTGACTTGTGCTCTCTGCGCTACAACTCTATTATTGAGAATACAACCATATTATTGGGAATTTGATTTTCCACTTTGTTTAGATGCTGAGTGTTGCTTTCTTTCCTTCTTCCCACACCAAGCTCACTCACTGCCCTTATGCCTAAATAGCCTGTTGTAATGTAAGCATGAGTTTCCCAAGTTTGGGAAGTATTGCTAACAAAATAAACTTCAGTGTTTGCTAACGTTTCTGCATTTCTTTCTTTACATTTTTGTTAGGTCTTTGGTGAGATATTTATATGCTCAAGAACAAAATAGTACATGATCAACCTCATGTTGAATAGTTTTCAACTAAGGAGTCCATCTGACAACCTTATCCACAATAGCACTGTTCACTGTTTCTAGAAATAATTTCAAATCAATAAGAATATTAGAGATTGTTTAATGAATAACATCTTGGAGAAGTAATTAGCTGAGGTATGCAGGAGGACTTTGGGAAACAAGAACTGACACCTATGTGGTTTGACTGTTATTACTCTTCACACTGCAGCTAGATACAGTTTTTCCAACACTTAATATTTGTGTGTGTGTGTGTGACTAGCAATAACTTCCAGGATAAAATTCTAACATTCATAGGCTTTTGAGCACAAGTTCATGCTTACTTTTGAGGCCATTTTGCCCATTTAAAAAAATGTTATAATCCTTTCTCAATTTGGGGGATTGTGTATTGATATAGTTAGATTTTTTCCTACTTAAAGATCAAACACAAGTTCACCTATACTTATTTTTTTAACTATTATATTTCCACTTTCCTAATCTTTGTTTTTTAATTAATCATGAGATTGCTTTTTATGTATTAACATTTTTTTATTCCAAGAAGTTAACCAGTTGTACAGTGCAATTTATTAAATACAAATATTATGTCACTATTTTAGAAATTTACCTATAGCATAAATTAATTTTGCCTATTTGTGACTATCCATCTTTCTATTATGTAATTATTTCCTACCTATTATTAAATGTTAATTTAACTTTTCACATTTAAATTATAGACATATTAATATTTAAGGTAAATCTTATCTTTTCTCCATAATTATTATATTTACAAAATGTTTTTAATTCCACTTATTTTTTATGTAATTATGGATATTCCTTTAGTCAATGGTATTTATTTAAATGCTGGAGACATAAGAATATCCTATAATAATTACCCTTCAAGAGAGACAGTCATTTGGTCAAGGAGAAAATTTCTTTTACTAAAATATCAAAGTAGGATAAAAGAAGTTGTACCTTAAATTTGAAAGTGATGTTTTATCATACATATTCTCTGGTTTATATGTTCACTTAGGTGTAGCCAATTGGTTTGATTTGTTTTTTTTTTGTCTTTATTTCTCAAACAATTGATTCATGCTCTGATCCTAACATCAGGGTTATAGATATTGCCTGGTTGAAATAAATGAATCAACATTTAATTGACTCAGTTGCTCATAATATATGCAGTTTGACCTGTGAACATTGAACCTGGAGAAATGCATATTCTGAAATCCTTGGTAATTTCCCTCAAACACATATAGTCATTACTTGAAATACTATGCGTATTCCTATTACACTTTAGCAGTTCAGGTATGAAATATTCTAGAACATTACATCTTTATGTAAATACCAAATGTATACATATATCTGAAATTGAGGAGTTCTGAAATTATTTAGAATAATACTATCTGAAAGTATTTTATTGATTTGGCATGAAAGATCCTTTATCTCTAACATTTGACTCAGATTATCTGATCCTAAATTCTTACCACAATAAAACACATGTTCTCATTCAGATGTATGCTAACCTTGAGCTGGCTGAACTTTGAACTTTGCTGTATATATAAAAACATAACTATATATATAGCAACCAGCTTATTCAAATTGATAGATTATTGTTAGCAATTACCCATTTTCATTGTTTCCATCATTTAATGTTATTTTAAAATTCATCAAATCATTTCTTATTTTTTTCCTTCTTCTAGTACTTATCATAAAGTTATAGGATTGTTTGTATATGTAGGTTACAGAATGTGCATATGGGAGTCTAAAAGTTTTATTCAAGAATATTTCATAAAGATGCTTAAAAACCCATATCCCTAAATGAAAAAAATACTTTCTGGTTCATGCTTCAGAAGCACTTTTATTCAAGTTGGCTTAACGAATAGAACTTGAGTGAACATCTGTTGAGACTCAGAGATAAAACAGAAATGGATTTGACTTTCCTTGGGAACGTATATATGCTTTGGTAAAAAAAAAAAAAATCTAAATAAAATTGCATTGTTATGAGGTTTTTTTTCTTCTAAATTATATTTATTTTCTTTCATCAAAAATTTAGAAATATGAAACATTCACTAATAGAGTTAGTGGCTATTTTATTTGTCTTTTTAAAATACAACCAGAATAAAATAAAATAATAAAATAAAATAAATAAAATAAAATAAATAAAATAAAATAAAATAAAATAAAATAAAATAAAATAAAATAAAATAAAATAAATAAAATAAAATAAAACCAGAAAGGGCGCCTGGGTGGCTCAGTGGTTGAGCATCTGCCTTTGGCTCAGGTTGTGATCCTGGGGTCTGAGATTGAGTCCCACATCAGGCTTCCCGCAGGGAGTTTGCTTCTCCCTCTGCCTATGTCTCTGCCTCTCTCTGTGTGTCTCGCATGAACAAATAAATAAAATCTTTAAAAAAAAAATACAATGAAAATATCTAAAAATGTCTCATGCCACTGTAAGTTTTTAATGGATATGTTTATTGTGTTTTTTTACCTGTATCATCTATTAACACATAACATAAATTAGGAATATAATTTGAAAGTAATTATAAATCTTATACACAGTTGTGTGTCATTTTTCACATTCAAATATCTATACATATGCTAAAATTACTGACACATAGTCACTTTAATTCCTTGTTAGGTATACAGCAAAGATAGAGATAGATAAATAGATAAAGCAAATTTATTACTCAGGGCTTAAGTGTAAACAATGGTATTCTAGTTATCTTCTTTTGTGTGTAAAAATACATTCATCTGACTTACATTTTTGTTTTTAATTTTAAAATAAAAAAAGACTTTAATTATTCATGAGAGACACAGAGAGAGGCAGAGACATAGGCAGAAGGAGAAGCAGACTCCCCACAGGGAGCCCATGTGGGACTCCATCCTGGGACTTTGGGATCATGTCCTGAGCTGAAGGCAGACATTCAGCCACTGAGCCACCCAGGTATCCTAGACTTATCCTTCAAAAAAAAAAAACCATAAAAATTTTAATTGCTGCACTAACTTTCTACTTTGTTCCTCTCCACCTTCCACCCCCCTTCTACTATATCCACTGGTCATTTGATATTTTGTACATTTTCCCAGTTAATATACTCTGGCAGCATAAATGGAATTTGATGGTCTTAAACTTGATTGTCAGTTATCCAAGCAAGTGTTCATATCTCTTCTGTATGAGTCTGTGCTTGGTATGGGCGATGTTCCAGGATCCGTGTTAGGGTTTTCAGGGGAGGGGGGACAGGTAGCACTCTGGTAAAAACAGCACTTAAGAGTTCTGAACATTTTCTGAACTATTATCTAAAATCAGTTTATGATTCATCTTTTCTTAAAATGAGAAAGAAAATAATTGTGTTTCATATCATCCATTTAAATATACAGATATATTAGATACAAACTGAGCTGAACATCTTAGCTATTAGCTACCACTCTTGATGAAAATATCCTGGTTTATTAATTCTTAAATTGATATTATTTTTTAATTTTTATTTTATTTTGTTCCTCTGTTTTCCTTTTTTATAGTTTCTTGAACTCTAAGAATTATTTTCAAGCCTGAGTTTTCTCTTGGCCAGTTCTCCTCCTGATTAATTTTACCTGTTTTAGTACACATTGTATATGAAAATCTGTGTAGATATTCAATTAGTGTGTTTTATTCTGTAGCAAAATACACAACTTCTTATCAGCAAAACCTTGGCTGAGATATTTTTAGTCCTATTTTCTACTCATCAACTCTTCTTGCCCCCTTAGATTGCATCCTGAGACCTGTCATTACTCTATATTTTGTGTTACGCTGTGCCGACTGGAATACTCTATTGTGCCTAGAAACAATAGCTATGTTGACTGGTAGGGATGAAAAAATAATAATTAATTTTTGCTCTAATGTGTACTGGCAGGACAAGTATTTCAACAAACCTGAGTTGTTAATGTGGTAAACACAGAAGACTTTATACAAAGACTTTGTAAAGGTTAACATTGCTACAGTTATGCAAGCACATATTTCCCCTAACAAGATTAGTAATGCCAGCTGCCTGCATTCAAAGAGATAATTTAACTTCAATTTCAATATTATATGAAACACTGAATAAAAAAACCAATAATAGTTAAATTCAATTGAAATATGTACCATAATTACAAATGAAGAAATTAAAGCATACCTTTATGTTACCTGCTGTGACTATTATAAATGAACAAAATGGAATATTTGAATTTCTATTATGGAGAGCTATTTGCAAAAAATTAAAATAATATTTTATTATAATGTGAAGTTTTTACAAATGTCTTTACACTGATTTTAATCCTCTTTTACGGTATGTTCTCTTGTTTGTAAATTGTAAGAGACTAAAATTTCATGTTCCTTTATCTAAGCAGTGGCTGTAGTGAATTGACACTCGTTCACCTTCGTCTATCCAAACCTTCTGACCTGTAGAGACTGGGAAGCTAAAGAGCTACATTTCCCAGAACCATGTGAAACTTGAGTTCTCTGCGTTGTTTGGGTTTTGTCAATTCGATGTGCTTGAGAGAAACACGGAAAGCAAAAAATAAAAAAATAAAAAAAGAAGGAGTCTGAGCTATGCATATGGGGTTTTTCTGTTGTTAAGCACCTACTGGAATTAGCTAATAGGTTAGGGTACCTTTCCAGGATCATGGTTTCCTTTATCAGGACTGTATCCTCTTAACTTTCTTACCATGACCAGCTTCTTGATGGTCTAGTTTCGTGGCAAAGCCACTCAGGATTATTCTGTTAAATGCAGCTTAGTGTCTGTCTTTGTGTGTGTGTGTGTGTGTGTGTGTGTGTGTGTGTGTGTCTTTTCAGACTTCACTATAATACTGAAAGTCACTTAGGATTCCATATTTTGTCTTTCTCTTCATAGTAGCAGAGTATATCCTGTGCATTTGAGTTGACTGATGTAATTAATAATATATTTTAAATTTTATTTACTTATTTCAACTGTTTTTTTTTAACCAGAGAAACATATTCATTTTTTTGGTAAACCAAAAAAAAAAAGTAGAGATGATCCCATAATAAAAAGTAGAAACTCCTTGGCCCACCACTCCTACTTTTAATCCTAGAGCCAATAATCACTTTTAAATATTTCAGGGTTTGGTTCTTCTTTGCTTATTTCATATCTCTGAGTAATCACAACAGTCTTTTTTTTTTTTAAGATTTTATTTATTTATTCTTAGACACAGAGAGAGAGAGGCAGACACAGGCAAAGGGAGAAGCAGGCTCCATGCAGGGAGCCTGATGTGGGACTCGATCCCGGGTCTCCAGGATCACACCCCAGGCTGCAGGCGGCGCCAAACCGCTGCACCACCCAGGCTGCGCTAATCACAACAGTCTTATTGGTCATGTTAGACATTTTCTGTTGACCTTCTGCTAGATGATACTTACACTCCTTCCCACCTCTTCTCTCTGCAACCACCCAATATAGTTATATCACCATTTTTATTCCTTTATTGTGCCTATAACTTTAAATAATATATCTATACTTTTATCCCCTTTCCATCAATTCTAGAAATAGTATTTTGACTTCCCTTTTTGTAAGATGGAGATATATCATCTCTCTACTCCCTGACCTCTCTCTTCTCCCATTTCTACCTTCATCCTTTCTTCCTTCTATAGTTTTAAGTATAACTAGAGTAAACAGCACATTTTCTTTCTCTTAAAAATTTCTGTTGAACCTCAAAGGTTTTTAAGCTTTCTATAAACATATTGAGATTTGGCAATGAAGATTTTGTTTCTCCTGTCGAGTTGTTCATAATTTTATTACATTTTCTCTTGGTCAGTTAATACCTCAACTTTCAAATCAGAAATTCCACTCTAGCATATCCTTTTGCTGAAATTCCTGTATTGCCTTGGTTTTTCATTTGCTGCTTTCTTTATCTTTTCCTCTGCTTTGCATTTTGTGAAACACCAGGAGCTACATAGTACAATAAACATAACTAATTACACTTGGCCAAAAAGAATAGGCTAATGATTTGTTCTGTGATTCTCAAACTTTGATAACGTTATTTAGTTTGCAGCAGAATAACTTCAGGGAACAATGTACACAGATTCCTTGCTCCCTTTCCTGGCCAGTAGTTGAAAATTTACAAACCATTCCAGGTTCATTCCAGGTTCACATCCATAAGCCTACCAGATACTGGGCATAGGACAGGAAGACAAATACTAGGTATTTTATTTCGCTTGGTCACTCCCTTTCACCTAAGTAGTATGGCCAGTGTTCTAACCCATTATCAGCCTTGTCACTGTGGGCCAAGGAGTGCAAAGGCTGCTTTAGTTTGAAAATACTTGTACTTGCCTTGGATGGGAACTAGCAAAGAACAGGATTAAGAAAGGATTATTCATCTTTACTGTGTTTTTTATACTAAATGAATATGGCAATAGCATGTGAAATATCATTTTGGCTTTATCATATTCCATTATGCTTTCCATGGAAAGTACTTGAAGATTATGTCTAATGGGTATAGCTTCATAATCAATGTAAAACAATGTATGAACATATTAAACATACTGCAGTTTATGAAATTGAACTTCTGTTTGTAATATTTATGGATACAAAAAAACCTTTTTCTTTAATAAACATGAGAGTTATATTAGTCTTAAATCAGCCAAAAATAAGTCCTAAATATAATGTTGAAGTAAAATGAAAGTAAAGTTTCACAGCTCAATGACTAGTTTCTTTTCATTCCCCTGATGAATACAAAAAACCTGTTAGTTAGAGTCAAATCATCTGAAGTGTGCTCAGCTGCATTAAACTCCAGAGGCTTTAGGAGATGTTAAATGTGATTTTGATTTCACCTGCTGACTTTCTGAAGGCAACTTATTATAAGAAACAGTTGATAGTGATATCATGCTGTTGGCACTTGAGCTTTCTGCTGGAGGTTGTAATCCAGTCTTTGCAAGCCTATAATTACTATTTCCTAATAATTCTAGGTTTTCATTGTTGAATCTGGATATGTCTAAAAGGTATTGAGAAGTAATACATAAACAGACACAGTGATGAAATGATAAAAATAATTTTTGCATCAATAATATTAAGATTTGTTTATTTCTGATGAAATGATGGCATGCCATCAGCAGGTTAAGTTTTGAGGATATTATTGTTATTATTGCTTTTATAGTTACTAAATTTATTAGTCTTTCAACTAGAAAAAAATGTTTTATTCCAACGTTATGAATCTATATATCTCAGTTTTGAGAAAGTAAAAGATAGTGAAATTTTAAATTTAAATATTTGTCCCTAGTTATTCAAGGTAAATATTTTAAAATAGTTTCCTATTAATGGTACTTTGTATGGAAAATATGGAAGCTGTAATATCTATGTAATAGAATGGGAAAAAATATTTTAATGTAATCTAAAAAAATCCTGGTAGAATCATCATTTCTCCTATGAAACATATAGACAATATAAATAATCCACTAAACATGTATATACTCCAAATACAAAGTTGAATTCTGCACATGAAAATATATCATGCAGAGTACCTTTTTTTGTGAAAGAGAATGAAAATTTTAAAAAAAAATCATTTCATTTTAATGTGTTCCAGGCACTGTCCTAGGCACAAGGAATAGAGTTGTGATGAAGACAAAGGGTTTGTTCTTGTAGACCATAAATTCTGATGGGGGAGACAGAAATGAATAAGTGAACAGTTTCATGCTAATAAGATAATGACTCAGATGATGGTTGTCACAGAAGTCATGATGGATGGTAGGCTTTAACAGATGTTTTAAAGATATATTCAATTATAAAGCATGTAGTATACAACTAACAGAAAAAGCTCTACTAACTACTAGATTTTGAGCCCAAGACGCTGAACTTCTGTGGCCAAATCATTCAGGTACTTAAGATAAACTAACATAATCTAAGAACAGAAAAGGACCTTCATGGTCCACTTGGCTCACTCTATCTATCTATCTATCTATCTATCTATCTATCTATCTATCTATCTATCTATCTATCTATCATCTATCTATTGAGTATCTCTGTCTTTCTATATATATAACTAATGAAATAGCTTAAAAATTAGTCCCAGATTGTATGACTAACTAGCTCCCCAAGTTAGAACTACATACTAGATGTGGGAACCATTAATGTCAATCTTATTAGGTATTAGTAAGCATGAATATGCCAAACCAAAAGGCTGGGGACCTTCCAGGGAGTAGTTAAAATATTCAAACACAAGTAATTTCAGCAACATGATGGATGTACAAAGTCTAATTTATACCTGAGAAAATTTTTGGACTTCATTAAGCAAGACCTTCAGGGTATTGTCAGTTTGGATTTGCACCTGCAGACTAACTTTTGCAACTGTATTGGCACCCCACTACATAATTGGAGAAGAGACTTTTCCAAAGGTATCAATAGATAATAGGATCTCTCAGAGTGGGAGGCTCACATAGTTAATTTATATCAAATTGATTAAAATTTGGTAGGCTGTGTGTGTATATGCATGTATATTCATAAAAAGGCATTGCAATATTTTTTAAAGAGACAGAGTAAATTCTTGACACTCATGGGCTGTAATGATTTTTATTTTAAGCCCACATCTCAATGATGACCTCAAGTAGATTGGATTAAGAAGCATTCTTAAATGCTTGGACATAAGCAAACTCCATGTGGTTACCTTTACAGAGGAAAGAGAGGATAAAGAAATGAACTGGAAACTTGGAATAGAATTCCAGCTGTGATGAAATATGATGTTGTGGAAAGAGCACAGTACTTACAATGCAAAGATCTGGATTTAAGACTTGCTTTGTTCCTTAGGAGTTATTTTACCTAGGACAAACTACTTAAGCTCATGGACAGTTTTAGAACTATTGTGAGAATCAGAAGAAATAAACTTTACAGCAGGGGTCCTTAATCTGAGAAGCATTGACCTCCGAGACGTATACAATTGGGCAGCAGCAATTCTATGAACCAACTAAAAACAAATCCAAATGTTAAGGGTATGGATTCATTTCTCTCTTCATAGCCTCAGATCCCTACAAAAGCAGAATTATTGCTCCTAAGTGCAATATACTCTTCCCTTTTACCTAACTTTTCCACTTCTTTGCTCATTAGGGGTATTTTTTCTTTTATAATTTTTGAAACAGAACATAAGAGATTGCTTAGAATTGTTTATTTTTTCACTTTGTTTTGTTGCCCCACTTTGTCGTGCTTATATTGATATATGTGACACCTGGCACATTTAGGAGTGTGAAAAAACCAAACTAAACTCAAGTTGTCAGTTACTGGATTTGAGAATAATCTGAAAAAGACAATAAATTGACAATGAACTAGAATGTAACTTTAGATTTACATCTTGCAACCTAGTAGATGATATAGTGTATTCCAAATATTGTTTTTAAAATCTGTGAAAAATAGAGAACCTAGGGATGAAATAACTCCTATGAACTTCTTTTATTTATATAGCTAAATTGTTTCATTTTCAGGGTGGGCCTTTCTCTGAATGCAGTTCTGGTGTTATTACTTTGAATGAAAGCAATGTATTTGAAACTGCTGAGAGGAAATTGGATTATTCCACCCAAATATAACATCTACCAAAAGAATATAGAGAAGTTGAAAAAACACTGAATATAGATTATAAATGATATTTACTACTAATAAATATTATATAACATTTAATATTTAAATAGTTTAATACATATTTTATGATAAATATATTTAATAACTATAAAAATATAATAAATATAAGCAGATTCCCATTTAGGGAATCCCTTTATTTATACCCTTCTGAGATTATATATGTATTATTCTTTACCTGACTCTAGTATTTCAAAAACCTCCATTGTAGACTCATCCTCCTCACCTCCACCAAACATCTTCTTTTAAAAATACCTCGAGCTTCAGATGTTAACAGAGTTGTGGTAACTTCCAGAAGAATTTCTTTCTTCCTAATATTGAAGTGCTAGGGGAGTTCTGTTTTTGGTGGTGATAGAGGTCTGTGTTAGAAGTTCATGCTTTTGTAGTTGGGGCTGTTACAGAAATAGAGCAAACCTGAAATAGAGAGCTATAGATAGGTTTAGGACAGTGGGGTCAGGGAAAGAGAGATGCCAAGCAATGGGGAAGTATTATTCAGTAAATGGGAACAAGCCAAAGTCACCTGTGAGTGATTGTAACGTTTGCCTGGAACTAACTTTGGACTGGAGATCATAAGGTAACTTCTGCTTCTTGCTTCAGGTGCTAAGAACTCACTCGGTCTAGTGGCCTTATCACTACATTTCAGCTGCCTTAGGGGCATGTGTGTAATTCTGTATTCAGGGCTGTGAAAACCAAATTGACTTCCACACGGACTTTCACAGAAAGCCGCTCATTGTATGATTTCATTTACACAAATGTCCATAATAGGCAAGTCCACAGAGACACAGTGGAGTTTAGTAGGTGGTAGTGGTGGAGTGGGGTGAGGAGCAGGAATGGTGTGGGAGACTGAGGGTGCTTGCCAACACTATGGGTTTCTTTTTTAGGGGATGGAAATGTTTTAGGGTTAGATAGTAGTGATATTCACAACCTTGTGAATATATCAAAAACCACTGCATTGTCCATGTTTAAATGGAGAATATATATAAAATATATCTCAATATAAAGAAATCTAGTCCTAGGTTGGGAACTCTGCAGTGATCCCTGTCAAAATCTCAGCTAAGCTGGGGAGAGTTGAGCTGTCAGGTTCAGGCAATTAAAGCAATAAGCCAAAATGAAAGTTAAGCCTTTAATCACTTACACTGCCGTGGAATAAGCAAGAGGATAAAACCAGAGAAAACGCTGACTCCCCCTCTTCCATCTTTCCCCTGTTGAGAGTCAGGTGGATCAGTACAGACTTGGGGGTCACCTATCAAGGGAGCCCCAAACAAAAGGCTTCAGCAATTTTATGGACCTCTGCTTGGGGTGGGGGAGTAAGAGAGGGAAGGGCTAGGAGTTGAGAAGTAAAGTACAGGGTACTGAAGTGTGGGGAAGAGTTTTTGTGGCCCCACGTGGCCCCACCCCTCCCAACCCAATCAGGAGTTTAGCACAGCTGCTTCTACAAGACCTCAGCCTAAGGACTCAGATAAAGAGGAAAGAAGATATGTGGCTACAAATGCAAATATGCAAAGAGCATAGCCAGCCTGCTGAGGGATCCTTGACTACTGCTCTGTTCAGAGGCTGCAATGCACTGTGTACCGAGTCTGGTGTGGAGATTGCAGCTTTCTCCTGTGAGGCCCACAGATAAAGCCTTAGTAATTGCCTGTGGTCAGCCCTAAAAAATCGCATGTAAGTTTTTAACTGGGAGGGGAGTCAGACTCCTTAACCTCTGAGTCACCAGTTGTTTTGTGAAAACAGCCAGGCGTATTTTTATCATTTCTTATATTTGCATTAGGTTGCAAGTAGGTTATCATCTCTTTTCAGAGGAAAATAACAACTTTATTATCTTCTAGGTGGTAAATTAATTTATACATTGTGGGCTTTTTACCTTCAACAATTTAAGTTGTTTGAATATGCCTTATATGCTGTATTATCAAAGTATTTTTTATCATATAACTGTCAATTGATATTCAATATATACCCATGCAGTGCATGATGGTATTTTGTAATGACTGCTCTTTTTAGAGTAAGGAATGAAAGTTGGTGAAGTAGATAGGCATATCAAAGAGAAAATTAAGGCAACATTGCACAAAAATTTGATAGAAGATAAAGATTTCTGAATCTTTTAGGTAACTGGAGGCAGAACTCTTAAGGCATTACAGATAGTTGCTTACTTTCTCCATTGGAATAAGTAAAATTAATGTAAATGAAATTAATGCATTATTTTTAGCAATTTACCATGAGTGTGACAGTAACATGGCTGTTAACTGATAAAATGGCAAAGAAGTAACCCCAGTTTCCACCTTCTTTGGGCTTATAAACTAGCAGGGGGTGTATACAAACAGGCAGTTACAATGCTCTGAGAAGGGAAATGAAGTTTGCTAAAGGGATGCACTAAAATAGCAGTTAACTAAGTTTGCAAGGGTGAGAGAGTTGGGCTGCCTTATAAGGGATAGCTACCTGGATAAAGTAAGATCTTATACCCAACTTAAATAATGAACGTAGAAAAGTAAGTAATAAAAAGGAAAGGGCAGCAAATGAAAAGGAAAGAACATGTGCCAGCACCCACAAAGTAGGGTGTTATCTGGGATTTGAACAGAGTGTAATATGGCTTGAACATGGGATATTAGATAAGAGATTGGTGAAAGCAGGAGTTGGAAAAAGAGGTGAAGACTGAATAAAAAGGACTTTCCAATAGATTAGAGAATGATTGAATGTCATTAAACAGGGTGATGACATAATCAGATTTACATTTCACAAAGAGACTTTGTGATGTCAATGCCAAGAATAGATTGGAAATGAGCGAAAACAAAGATAGAAAAGTTAGTTTGAAAGTGCTGGCATTAATTCAGGCAATAGGCTGGTGTTCCAATTTAGGACAGTGGCCATCTCAATAGAAATTGGTATATGGATACAAAAATTAGGTTTTATAATGCATGGGGACAAGTGATTAGATGTGGAAGTCTAGGAAAAGGGTCTAAATTTCTAGTTTGAACAAATAGGTGGACAGTGGTGTAATTTACTCAGGGAACAAAGAAAGAGGGAAAGGCCTAGGAAAATAATAAATTTTAGATATGTTGAATTTATAACATCTTAATATCTATGAGAAATCTGAGTGGAAATATCCAGTAGTCAATTATATGTGTGTGGTGGGGAAGAGGGGAGAAACTTGGGAGAGATCTGAGCTGTAGCTGTAACACAGCCACTAATGATTTTGGAAATCATTAGACTATTCATGGTAAGAAATGTATGGCAATAGACTTGGTTATGCAGGACAAATATACATCAGAGAGGAATACTTAGAACAGCAACCAGATGAATAGAAACAGAAGAAAGTGAAGAGGAGACCATAAGATAGAGAATAAGTTAGAAAGCATCAGGGGTAAGAAGGAAGCCAGAAAAGTTGTCATGAAATCCAAAGATGACTACAAGAAGCAAGTAGTCAATGGTATTAGATACAGGCCAGAGGTCAGGTAGGAAAAGGATTGGAAAGAACCAATTTGCTCAGCATCAAGGTCATTGGTAGCCTTGGCAAGAGAACTTTCAGTAAAATCCTGGGACTAAATTCAAATGTCAATGAATTGGACAAGGAGTTAGAGTGAGTAAAGTCAACTCCAAAGAAGTTAAACAGTGAAAGGTTTAGGGATGTATTTGTCAATTTGGGCAAATTCTCATCTTGAGGAGCTCATTCTCCTTTACATCGCAGGAGGCTGTACAAGTCTCCTTCCATTAGAGTGAAGGCTTCCGTAGAAGCTGAAAGTGCCATATCCTAATTTCATTTGCAATAGAATGTAGACAGGAGATGCTCAAATAGACTGATTTAAAGGCTGTCGATAAAAAATATCTTTTTTGGCAGTGGCTCTGGTGACAGCAGATGGGGGGTGTATCAGGGTGAGAACTGAAAGCTGTGGAACCCATTCTCAGTAGCAGTAGCAGAGACAATGGCCGTGGAGTCTTCATCTGTGAGTTATCTGGTATGATTTTGAATATAGTTCTGACTTCATCAGCTCCCTTGGTTTCTGATGGTTTTCCCAGCCTGGTTCTCCAAGGCTTCTCAGAAATCGCTAAATACTCCATATCTTTTAAGTATGTCTTTATCTGTTTAATTAAGTCAGTTTCTCTTGGCTTCCACTTAAGAATTCCAGTTGGTATACAATTTTGAGGGGCAATTATTTACACAAAGTGAAATGCACAGAAGTTAGGTGTACAGTGTGATTGGCTTTGACGGATTTATACAAACAAGTAAACTCTATGAAAGCAGAACAATTCTACCAAACCACAAAGTACACCCTATTGACCAACCCCCCCCAACCTTGCCCAATGCAACTAGGATCTGATTTTTATTAGCATAGATTTGCCAATTCTAAAACTTCATATAAATAGAAGCATACCACATTTATTCTGTGTCTGGCTTCTTTGACTCAGCATAAAGTTTTGAAAATTAATCCTCATTATTGCTTTTATCAGAGCTCTGTGTCTTTTTTATGAAGTTTCATTTCAATATATGAATATAGCACAGTTTATTAATTCATATACCTATTGACAGACAACTGCACTGTTTCCAGTTTGACGTTATTATGAATAAAACTCCTGTGAACATTCTCATACATTTTAAAAATTATTTGAGGTTTTCGTTTTTATAGACATGTTGTCATTTCCTTTGGATATTTATGGAATTGCTGAAGGGCACCTGGGTGGCTCAGTTGGTGAAGTATCTGACTTGATTTCGGTTCAGGTCATAAAATCAAGCCCGGCCTCAAGCTTGGGGCTTGAGTTCCACGCTGGTGTGTGGAGCCTGCTTAAGATTCTCTCTAACCTTCTCCCTTTGCTCCTCCCGAAACCCCACTCCCCCTAAAAGAAAAAGAAAAATGAAGTGAAATTGCTGAGCATCAGGGTAGATCTTTGTTTAACTTTTAAAGAAACTTAGAAGCAGTTTTTTAAACTTGTAAGATTTTTTTATTCCCATAAGTATGGTTGAAATATCCAGTTGCCCCACATCCTTGAAAACATTTGCAATGGTCAGTTTCGTTAATTTTAGCTTTTGTTGTGGGTATGAATTGGAAACTCATTGTAGTTCCAATTTGCATTTAAGTGACGGTTAATAATGACACTTGTTCATGTGCTTATTTGGTATTCATTCATCTATTTTTTAAATAAATTTTTTTATTGGTGTTCAATTTACCAACATACAGAATAACACCCAAGGCTCATCCCATCAATTGCCCCCCTCAGTGCCCATCACCCATTCACCCCCACCCCCCGCCCTCCTCCCCTTCCACCACCCCTAGTTCGTTTCCCAGAGTTAGGAGTCTTTAGGTTCTGTCTCCCTTTCTGATATTTCCCACACATTTCTTCTCCCTTCCCTTATATTCCCTTTCACTATTATTTATATTCCCCAAATGAATGAGAACATACAATGTTTGTCCTTCTCCGATTGACTTACTTCACTCAGCATAATACCCTCCAGTTCCATCCACGTTGAAGCAAATGGTGGGTATTTGTCGTTTCTAATTGCTGAGGAATATTCCACTGTATACATAAACCACATCTTCTTTATCCATTCATCTTTTGATGGACACCGAGTCTCCTTCCACAGTTTGGCTATTGTGGACATTGCTGCTAGAAACATCGGGGTGCAGGTGTCCCAGCATTTCATTGCATCTGAATCTTTGGGGTAAATCCCCAACAGTGCAATTGCTGGGTCGTAGGTCAGGTCTATTTTTAACTCTTTGAGGAACCTCCACACAGTTTTCCAGAGTGGCTGCACCAGTTCACATTCCCACCAACAGTGCAAGAGGGTTCCCCTTTCTCCACATCCTCTCCAATATTTGTGGTTTCCTGCCTTGTTAATTTTCCCTATTTCCCCATTTCCCCAGTGTGAGGTGGTATCTCATTGTGGTTTTGATTTGCATTTCCCTGATGGCAAGTGATACGGAGCATTTTCTCATGTGCATGTTGGCCATGTCCATGTCTTCCTCTGTGAGATTTCTCTTCATGTCTTTTGCCCATTTCATGATTGGATTGTTTGTTTCTTTGGTGTTGAGTTTAATAAGTTCTTTATAGATCTTGGAAACTAGCCCTTTATCTGATATGTCATTTGCAAAAATCTTCTCCCATTCTGTAGGTTGTCTTTTAGTTTTGTTGACTGTATCCTTTGCTGTGCAAAAGCTTCTTATCTTGATGAAGTCCCAATAGTTCATTTTTGCTTTTGTTTCTTTTGCCTTTGTGGATGTATCTTGCAAGAAGTTACTGTGGCCAAGTTCAAAAAGGGTGTTGCCTGTGTTCTCCTCTAGGATTTTGATGGAATCTTGTCTCACATTTAGATCTCTCATCCATTTTGAGTTTATCTTTGTGTATGGTGAAAGAGAGTGGTCCAGTTTCATTCTTCTGCATGTGGATGTCCAATTTTCCCAGCACCATTTATTGAAGAGACTGTCTTTCTTCCAATGGAGAGTCTTTCCTCCTTTATCGAATATTAGTTGACCATAAAGTTCAGGGTCCACTTCTGGGTTCTCTATTCTGTTCCATTGATCTATGTGTCTGTTTTTGTGCCAGTACCACACTGTCTTGATGACCACAGCTTTGTAGTACAACCTGAAATCTGGCATTGTGATGCCCCCAGATATGGTTTTCTTTTTTAAAATTCCCCTGGCTATTCGGGGTCTTTTCTGATTCCACACAAGTCTTAAAATAATTTGTTCTAACTCTCTGAAGAAAGTCCATGGTATTTTGATAGGGATTGCATTAAACGTATAAATTGCCCTGGGTAACATTGACATTTTCACAATATTAATTCTGCCAATCCATGAGCATGGAATATTTTTCCATCTCTTTGTGTCTTCCTCAATTTCCTTCAGAAGTGTTCTATAGTTTTTAGGGTATAGATCCTTTACCTCTTTGGTTAGGTTTATTCCTAGGTATCTTATGCTTTTGGGTGCAATTGTAAATGGGATTGACTCCTTAATTTCTCTTTCTTCAGTCTCATTGTTAGTGTATAGAAATGCCATTGATTTCTGGGCACTGATTTTGTATCCTGCCACGCTACCAAATTGCTGTATGAGTTCTAGCAATCTTGGGGTGGAGGCTTTTGGGTTTTCTATGTAGAGTATCATGTCATCGGCGAAGAGGGACAGTTTGACTTCTTCTTTGCCAATTTGAATGCCTTTAATGTCTTTTTGTTGTCTGATTGCTGAGGCGAGGACTTCCAGAACTATGTTGAACAGCAGTGGTGAGAGTGGACATCCCTGTCTTGTTCCTGATCTTAGGGGAAAGGCTCCCAGTGCTTCCCCATTGAGAATGATATTTGCTGTGAGCTTTTCGTAGATGGCTTTTAAGATGTCGAGGAATGTTCCCTCTATCCCTACACTGAAGAGTTTTGATCAGGAATGGATGCTGCATTTTGTCAAATGCTTTCTCTACATCTAATGAGAGGATCATATGCTTCTTGGTTTTTCTCTTGTTGATATGATGAATCACATTGATTGTTTTACGAGTGTTGAACCAGCCTTGTGTCCCAGGAATAAATCCTGCTTGGTCATGGTGAATAATTTTCTTAATGTACTATTGGATCCAATTGGCTAGTATCTTGTTGAGAATTTTTGCATCCATGTTCATCAGGGATATTGGTGGGGTCTTTTCTGGTTTCGGAATTAAGGTGATGCTGGCCTCATAGAACGAATTTGGAAGTACTCCATCTCTTTCTATCTTTCCAAACAGCTTTAGTAGAATAGGTACGATTTCTTCTTTAAACGTTTGATAGAATTCCCCTGGGAAGCCATCTGGCCCTGGAGTTTTGTGTCTTGGGAGGTTTTTGATGACTGCTTCAATTTCCTCCCTGGTTATTGGCCTGTTCGGGCTTTCTATTTCTTCCTGTTCCAGTTTTGGTAGTTTGTGGCTTTCCAGTTATGCGTCCATTTCTTCTAGATTGCCTAATTTATTGGCATATAGCTGTTCATAATATGTTTTTAAAATCGTTTGTATTTCCTTGGTGTTGGTAGTGATCTCTCCTTTCTCATTCATGATTTTATTAACTTGAGTCTTCTCTCTCTTCTTTTTAATAAGTTTGGCTAATGGTTTATCTATCTTATTAATTCTTCAAAGAACCAACTCCTGGTTTTGTTGATCTGTTCCACAGTTCTTCTGGTCTCGATTTCATTGAGTTCTGCTCGAATCTTAATTAACTTTCTTCTGCTGCTGGGTGTAGGGTCTAATTGCTGTTTTTTCTCTAGCTCCTTTATGTGTAAGGTTAGCTTTTGTATGTGACTTCTTTCCAGTTTTTGAATGGATGGTTGTATTGCATATTTCCCCCTTAGGACTGCTTTTGCTGCATCCCAAGGATTTTGAATGGTTGTATCTTCATTCTCATTAATTTCCATGAATCTTTTTAATTCTTCCTTAATTTCCTGGTTGATCCTTTCATCTTTTAGCAGGACGGTCCTTAACCTCCATGTGTTTGAGGTCTTTCCAAACTTCTTGTTGTGATTTAGTTCTAATTTCAAGGCATTATGGTCTGAGAATATGCAGGGGATGATCCCAATCTTTTGGTATCGGTTCAGATCCGATTTGTGACCCAGTATGTGGTCTATTCTGGAGAAAGTTCCATGTGCGCTTGAGAAGAATGTGTATTCAGTTGAGTTTGGATGTAAAGTTCTGTAGATATCTGTGAAATCCATCTGGTCCAGTGTATCATTTAAAGCTCTCGTTTCTTTGGAGATGTTGTGCTTAGAAGACCTATCCAGGGTAGAAAGAGCTAGATTGAAGTCACCAAGTATAAGTGTATTATTATCAAGGTATTTCTTCAGTTTGGTTATTAATTGGTTTAAATATTTGGCAGCTCCCACATTTGGGGCATATATATTGAGGATTGTTAAGTCATCTTGTTGGATAGATCCTTTAAGTATGATATAGTGTCCCTCTTCATCTCTCACTACAATCTTTGGGGTAAATTTTAGTTTATCTGATATAAGGATGGATACCCCTGCTTTCTTTTGAGGACCATTTGAATGGTAAATGGTTCTCCAACCTTTTATTTTCAGGCTGTAGGTGTCCTTCTGTCTAAAATGAGTCTCTTGTAGACAGCAAATAGATGGGTCCTGCTTTTTTATCCAGTCTGAAACCCTGCACCTTTTGATGGGGCCATTAAGCCTGTTCACGTTCAGAGTTACTATTGACAGATAGGAGTTTAGTGTCATCATGATATCTATTCAGTCCTTGTTTTTGTGGATTGTTCCACTGAAGTTATTCTTAAAGGGGAATTTTAAGAGTCCCCCTTAAAATTTCTTGCAGAGCTGGTTTGGAGGTCACACATTCTTTCAGTTCCTGCCTGTCTTGGAAGCTCTTTATCTCTCCTTCCACTCTGAATGAGAGCCTTGCTGGATAAAGTATTCTTGGTTGCATGTTCTTCTCATTTAGGACCCTGAATATATCCTGCCAGCCCTTTATAGCCTGCCAGGTCTCTGTGGAGAGGTCTGCTGTTACCCTAATACTCCTCCCCATAAAAGCCAGGGATTTCTTGTCTCTTGCTGCTTTAAGGATCTTCTCTTTATCCTTGGAATTTGCAAGTTTCAGTATTAGATGTCCAGGTGTTGAACGGTTTTTATTGATTTTAGGGGGGGATCTCTCTATTTCCTGGATCTGAATGCCTGTTTCCCTTCCCCGATTAGCAACGTTTTCAGCAAGGATTTGTTCAAATACATATTCTCTGTCTTTTTTGGTGCCCTCGGGAACCCCAATTAAACGTAGGTTTTTCTTCCTCAGGCTTGTGGTTTATTTCCCTTAATCTGTCTTCATGGTCTTTTAATTGTCTCTTTTTCCTCAGTTTCCCTCTTTGCCATCAACTTGTCTTCTATGTCACTCACTCGTTCCCTCCACCACGTTAACCCTCGTCGTTAGGACTTCTAGTTTGGATTGCATCGCATTCAATTGATTTTTAATTTCTGCCTGATTGGATCTAAATTCTGCAGTCATGAAGTCTCTTGAGTCCTTTATGCTTTTTTCTAGAGCCACCAGTAGCTGTATAATAGTGCTTCTGAATTGGCTTTCTGACATTGAATTGTAATCCAGATTTTGTAACTCTTTGGGAGAGAGGACTGTCTCTGATTCTTTCTTTTGAGGTGAGGTTTTCCTTCTAGTCATTTTGCTCAGTGCAGAGTGGTCAAAAATAAGTTGTATTGGGAAAAGGAGAAAGAGAGAAGGAAAGAAAGGAGAAAAAGGAAAAAGAAAAAAGGAAGAAAAAAAGGAAAAAAGAAGAAAAAGAGAAAGGAAAAGAAATGAAAAAAGGGTGGGGGAAGCAATCAGAAATCAAAAAGAAAAAAAAAAACACGGGGGAGTATCTTCCGATTCTGTCTGTATACTCTTTAAGTCCCTTGACTTCCCCTGGAACTGGTCCATCCAGCTGGTTTTCTCGGGGAGGGGCCTGTTGTGCTGATTCTCATGTGTTAGCACTTGGGGGAGCTGCTCTGCCCCTGCCTGGTGCAGGGCTCAGTGTGGGTGTTTACCCCGTGAGGCCCCAGGAGGAACAACCGCAGTGGCGGGGCCAGCTCTGCAGCCCTGGAGTCAGCTCCCGCAGTAGCTCCGGGGCTCTCCATCTGCAGGGCCTGGAGGCTCCCGGGCGGGGCCGCTGATCTGCTCAGTTCCAGGCAGGAGCGTCCTCGCTGTCCTGGGCCCTCCCGGCCTCTGTCTGTCCCGGGGGGAGGCCAGATCCTGGGCTGTGTCCCGGTGCCCTGTGCTCCGGGGCCTGCGCTGTTGGATTCACTCCCGCCCTGCAGCCCCCTCCGCGGAGCCGCCGCCTGAGCCCCTCCGAGCTGCTCCGGGTCCCGCCGTGCGCGCTGCAGCCCTTAGGGAGCTCGGCGTATATCCCGGGGCGCAGGTGCCTGTTAGTGTCCCCAGGAGCTCAGGGGCATCCCCGCCCTCCTGGGTCCTGCTCCACCTCCCTGCGGGCCCCTTTCCCCCGGGAAGGTTGGTGCAGCTCCTGCTCCTCCGGGACGGGGCTCTCCTGTCCTGGGGACACTCGCCCCGGCCTCAGCCCGGCTCCTCGCGGGGCCCCTCCCCCTCGGAGGCCTTTTGTTCCTTTATTTCTTTTCCCCCATCTTCCTACCTTGATAGAAGCAGGAACTCTTCTCACTGTAGCATTCCAGCTGGTCTCTCTCTAAATCTCAGGCCGAATTCGTAGATTTTCAGGATGATTTGAAGGTTATGTAGGTAATTTCTTGGGGACAGGTGACCTGGGGACCCTACTCTTCCACCATCTTGCCCCTCCTCCCATTCATCTATTTTTAATAAAAGATCTGTTAATAACTTTGCTTTTTTTTTTTTTTTACAAAAATGTGGTAGTTTATCCTTTTATTTTTGAGTTGCAAGAAGTTTTTAACATATTCTAGATACAAATGATTTGTCAGAAATATGCATTTAAATATTTTCTTTCAGTTTTTGGGATGTCTTTTAATATTGCTAACATTGCCATTTGAGGAGCAAATGTTTTTATTTTTGATGAAATCCAATTTATCATTTTTACCTCCACAGTTACTACATTTTATATCTTACATAGCAGATAGTTCCCCAACCTGAGATCACAAAGATTTTCTCCTGTGTTTTTGCGTAGAAGTTTTATATTTTTTAGCTTTAATGTTTAGGTTTGTGTTTCATTTCAAATTCATTTTGTGTTTCAAGTAAGAAGTGAGACTCATATTTTTTCCATATGGAAAACAAAAGTTCAGTTGTTCTAGCACTGGGAAAGACTTTCCCTCATTGGACTGTTTGAATAGTTTTGTTGGAAACCATTTGACTATATGCACAGAACTATTTCTGGTCCATTTGATATGTTAGTTTGTCCTTTTAACCAAGACCCCCATTTCTAATTTGTGTAGCTTTTATAGTAAGTGTTGATGTTTCCTAGATTAAATCCTCCATTTTTTCCTTCTTTTCAAAATTGTTTTGACTATTCTAGGACTTTTCAGTTTCTATTAAGTAAAAAAAAAAAAAAAACTACTGGCACTTTGATTAGGATTGAGATTGAGATGAGGAAAGTTGACATCTTAGAAATATGTCTTATAATTCATGAACATGATGTGTATTAACATTTATTTTTTGAGGTCTTTTTGAATTCTTCTCAGTAGTTTCCATAGTTTCATTGTGTTGGTTTTGCATATCTATCATTAAATTTATGCTTATTAATTTTTTGATGCTCTTTTTTGGATTAAATTTTTCATTTTACTTTTTCAGTTGTTGGCAGTATGTAGAAATACGCTGATCTTAGTTGTTGACTTTGTTTAAAGTTGTGATAAACTTTTCATTAATTTCAAATCTGGAGGATAATTTCTCAGAATGTCCTATGTATATGTTGTCCTCTACAAATGTAGGCAGCTTTATCTTTTTCTTTCAAATATTTATGACTTTGTTTCTTTTTTCTTGACTTTCTGTTTTGGCTAAAAACTCCAGGACTATCTTTAAAATAAGAATTATATTGAATATGTCATATGCTTCCTCTTCAACTTCTGCAGTGATCATATAAAATCACCTTGTTGTTTTAGTTAAATGAATTGCAATGATTTTCATGTGAAAAACTAAGCTTTCATTAGTAGATAACTTCACATACTCATGATGTATATATTATACTTTTTATATTGCTGGATTTAATTTACTAATATTCTGCTAAGATTTTTGTCTTGCAGTTCCAGAACCTAGAGGGCTGAAATCAGTGTTATCAGGGCCATACCCTTTGAAACCTGGCAAGGAATCCTCCCTTGCCTTCTGTAGCATTTTATGGTTTGCCAAAATTTTTGAAGTTCCTTAACTTATTGATGTGATATGTCATTCCAGTCCTCTGTCTTCATATGTCATTTTCCCTGTTTCTGTCTTTGTGTGGCCATCTTCTTAAACAGAGTCATGTTGGGCTAGGAGTTTATGCTACTAGGTATGATTTCATATTAATTATGACAGTTGCATTTTCTGGCTTATTCTCCTGTGCTATCATTTAAAAATGAAATACCAGATATTTTGTGTAAAAGAACAGTAGGTAGTTAAATAAATAACACTTACCTCCAGAAAAGGTTATGGCTCACCTTACTTGAGGTCACTACGGTGATAGGCTGAGTCAGTTTAGTCTGTATTTGATCTGGAGCTGGCTTCGTTGAGACTTTCATTGGATTCGCTACTCCTCTGACTCTGATTTTTGTTCATGAGATTCACATCAGCAGAATTGCAAGTTTTTATTTGGTGTGTGCATGAGATATAAATTGCTAGATGGTTTTTCTCATGTCTTCTGACCATCCCCCAGTGTTAGTAGGGCTCAATACAACTATACCTTGGAATAGGGGATCCCTGGGTGGCTGCCTTTGGCCCAGGGCGCAATCTTGGAGTCTCGGGATCGAGTCCCACGTCGGGCTCCCGGCATGGAGCCTGCTTCTCCCTCCTCCTGTGTCTCTGCCTCTCTCTCCCTCTCTCTCTCTCTCTCTCTCTCTGTCTATCATAAATAAATAGATCTTTAAAAAAAAACTGTACCTTGGAATAGATCTCTCTCCGAAATCCTGCCTTTTCCCCAAATTTTCTTATGAAAGCCTATAGAAAAGAATCTGTGAGTGTATTTGGATTCTCCTTGTTCAACTGTTTTATTCTTGTCCACATTTTAAACTTTCTCCTCTTTGTACTACTCTGCTAAGGATAAAAGTACACAAGTCTCTTCACTTCTAGATTGGACTCCTTACATTTTGGACTCTAGCATATTAATTTTCTTTGCATCCTAGGTTCTCTGATGGGCTTTATAAATCATAATTTTTGTATGTCATATTTTCATATTATTGGTATTGGGTTGAAGTATTCTTACAACTTCCTATGTCTTTGGATGTAGAAGTAATTTTTTAAAGACCTTTTGAAAAATTCACCTTTGCCTTAATTTATTAAGAGGAAACTGCATTTTTTTTGGTTCAGACCTGGGCATATCATCACAGCTAATAAACACCAACGACAAACCATCAGTCAAATTTTCATAGTTGAGGACTATTAGTAAACTTCCAATAAATTAGTCCAAAATAGTTATGTTAGCTGCTTTCTTCCCATTGCCAAATTAGTGTAAATGTAAACTAGATAAACAAGGCATTATAACTTATTTTGGGTGTAGGTATGTATAATGCAAGTACCATCATCCAAGATAATCAGTTTATTTACATCAAAGATGTCTACATCCCAATCCCTGGAGCCTAGGAGTATGTTATCTTACATAGCAAAAGATTTTTTGCAGATGAGATTCAGTTTAAGAGCCTTCATTTAGGGAGATTATTTTGTATGATCTGATGGGTCCGATCTATTTATATGATTCCTTGAAAGTAGAGAAATTTTTCCTGCTGCTGATAAAGGAAAATGATACTAAATAAGAATGGTCAGAAAAATGCAACATTGCTGGGTTTAAAAGTGGAGATCACCAGGCAACCAATAGATGCTGGAAGAAGCAAGGAAGTAGATTCTTCCCTAGGGCCTCCAGAAAGAAATGTAGCTCCGTGACCCCTCGATTTTTGTTCATGAGATTCACATCAGACTTCTAACCTACATAAGATAATTAGCTTGTGTAGTTTTAAGGCACTACATTTGTGGCAATTTGCTATAGCAGCAATAGAAAATGAATATAAGGCTAGAACAAAATATTTGCGTATCTATTTTTGAAAATTGTAGAGGTAAAATGATACAAAGTCTTTTGTTGTTATTCTATCTTTCATTGCCAAGAGATTAAGACAAGAAAGAAATGAGAACACTGGAAGAAGTGTTAACATTTTTGTATTAAGTTTAAAGGCTACAGTAGAGAAACACATATATTTTAAATCTGAAGACTCCTAAAGAAAGGAGATATTCTAACATATCCCTTCTTTTTCCAACATTCAGTGGCCCTCCAAATCACATTATTCATATGTGACTTATAAATGTTCCAAATAATATCCATACCATAGTCTTAATGAAACATCAGTTTTTCAAAATGATTTATTTTTAAAGGACTTATATAGTAATGGAGAAGAAGTGAATTTGGGATTGTGTAAGATGCAGAAAAGAAGCAAAACAAAAGCAACTGGTTTAATTTTAGAAAGGTATCAAACTTGTTAATAAAACCTCATTGGAAAAAAAAAAAACCTCATTGGTTTGTTGCTTCATAATTGAGAATACTATACCATGTTTTATTTTTGCATTTTTACTATTTGAAAAATATTTCCAAAGGACAGTTCTATTTTTCCTGCTAAAAAACTTTTCAAACACTGTGCTAAGCACAAATATTCCAGTGGTTCTCCAGCAAGTGGCCATTTTTAAAGCATAATTTAATTGTACTCCAATTATACCTAATTCAATTGCACTCCAAGTTTTCTACAACCAATCCAATTGCACTTTAAAATGTCATCTTCCCGAAGAGCAAAGCATCAGAATCCTTGAAAAATATAGCTTTTTAGTTTTGCTCTTGAAGTTATAATAAATTTCCTGGCAAAGCTGCTGGCTATACCAAAATACTCTATATATCACTTGTACAATCCACTTATTGATGAGTTGTGATAAAAAATTGAAATAGGATGATTGTTACACTGATATTAAAGTTTTATGCTTTTAAATATCCTGATACTGAATGAGAATTGAATAGATACCCGTATTATCAGCTCACATGATTACTGTCATTTCCAGAAGGTGCTTAAAGTCTTCAATCAGAGTCTGATTTTTTAGCTTAAAGTATATAATTAGCTACAGTTAAAATAAGAAAGTCACTGCTAAGACTTTTTTTTTTTTTTGACATTGATTATGTTGAGAAGTAGTACCTGAGTTTCTGACAGTGAGGAGATATTAAGGAGGGAAATAACCTTAAAAATAGATTCAATGGGGCAGGCTTGTGGCTCAGGGGTTTAGCGCCGCCTTCAGCCCAGTGCCAGATCCTAGAGACCCAGGATCAAGTCCCACATGGGGCTCCCTGCATGGAACCTGCTTCTCCCTCTGCCTGTGCTCTGCCTCTCTCTCCCTCTCTGTGGTCTGTCATGAATAAATAAATAAAATCTTAAAAAAAATAGACTCAATGAGGTCAGATGATCTTTGATTATTTATGATAGAGGCAATCATCTTTATTCCTTTCACTTCCCAAGGCAGTATGCAGCATGCTCTGCAACTGACCTTCTCAGCCTCTATCTTCATTACTGTACATCTGTACTCTATCTTCATCTGCTCCAATAACTATACCCTAGTTTGTCATGGCTCTTCATAACCAATCCTCGACCATAGGATACCAGCTCGCTAACTTATTATTACACATATTTCCTTTTCCTCAATTATACCTTTTTTCATATCTTCTCTTTGGTTCCTACCTAAATTTATGTCTCATCACTTTAACCTCTGCCACTATCTTCACTTTGTGGCCCCATTGACTCAACTGCATTGATCTAGCTGTCTACCAAGTAGTTCTTCTTATGTAACTGGAAAGGCAAGAATTAATATTAATTAATGGTTTACAGTGTCATATCCACAGTGTTTCTCCGCAAGCCTTCTTTGTCCTCTTAGTCATTTTCCGTATTCTCTGTCCAGTAAATTTCAAAACATGTCTGTTCTCCATAACTAATTACACAGCCACCGTATGTCGTTTTACTCTCATCCCATCAATTTACATACTTCTTTCCAAACAACATGAAAATCATCTTAAGTGAATGTAATCAACATACCACTCAAACTAAATGTCTCCATCTATTTAAACTTTGCTTTCCCCCCAACTCTCCTAGTTTTTCCCCCCACAATATAAGAGGTGCTATCTTTTCTACTTCATGTTTTTCAAGGACCTTACTGCACCATTTCTGTCTTTTTATGCTACATCTAAAACTTCCTTCTTCACGCAATCTCTCAATTTTTACAACATATGTTTACTTATTCCATATTAGAAGGCAAGAGCAATAGTAATACACTCAAAGCAAATCTTCCCTCAAATCCACATTTCATATTCAGGCATTTATCATTTAGTATGGTGTTAGGTGCAAATTGTAATACATCTGACTTAAAATAGACAAAACAATAAGAAACTTTTAGTTCACATAATATTTCTAGCCAATTAGGATTCCAGTTCTATTCTTGTGATTTGTTCAGTTCTGCTCTATTTCATTTGTTGGCTTTGTTCTTCAAGGTTAAAAGATGGCAGGTATTCACAACTAAGGCAACATCTAACTTGTTAATGTGCAGAGGGAGGGAGGGAAATAAACTGTCTCCTCCAATTAGGAAATAAAAATTATTCCCTGAATGGGTCATCTGCCTTACACCAGAATAACTGAACTAATCACTGCCAAGAGAGATGAATTTGCTATGATTGGCTTAGTCTACTCAGGTTTTTTTTTTTTTTTTTTTTTTGGTCTGGAGCTCAAAGTGGGGTTAATTTCTCAAGTCCTAAAGATATGTAACAGAATATAGATACTTAAAAAATAGATGTTTATATGAATGTGTGTCTCCCATCCCCCTAATATAGAGGAAAGGAAGATGCTGGAAAGGTCAACAAGAAACAAAGAGAATACAATGAACCCAAATGTATAAAGGTGATTGCACAGAAAGGTACAGATCTGGGATCCTATGAATATTCAAATCAAATTTCTAATGTACTACTTGAAACAACATTCTAGGCACGCTGGCTCCTGTTTCTTTACTCAGTGGTCTGAGGGACTTTGCCTGAGTTGGCTTTGGGTTACTGGATTTGGGAGCTATTTGTGAATTTCGCGCCCTTTGAGAGTTATATCTATATTTGGCTTGGCTTTAGCTGTTGTTCAGCTACCTTTAGGGCCCTTGCCCACCCTGCCTCCCACCTACCCCAAACTTTTGATGAGAGGCTTTTTTATATGTGTCACATAATGTTTCCACCAAATCCAAATTGGCCTACCCATAGGGATATCTTTTGAGAGGTCTTTAGTTTTTCTGATTCTTAGGCCTCTGCCCATTTTTCTCTGTTTAATGTGCATAAAATATTCATATGTCCTTGATATTTAATGTGTCCTCTCCTCTTAAGCAATTATACCTTTTTCTTCTCTTGACTATTTTCTAGACCTAATATTTATTCAGCCATGTGGCATCTGATTTTGGGTTCAAACAGAATTTTCCTAAATCTGCTCCCTTGCTGAGATGGATCCAAACTATTATTCTTTGGAAAATCTCAGATATCTTGGGAATGCCTGTTGAATTTCAGAACTGAGAGAAAGCATTTGCTTCTTTGTGAATTTACAGTGAAGAATAATTTATATACTGTTACGTTATTTCTTTTCTAACTCATGTGCTGAAGCTTAATAATTGTATTTACTTTCCTTAAAGATGACCACCATATTCTATTCTCTCAGAGAAATAGACTTATAATACCTAACAGTTTATACTTAGGCAATCATGGATTCCAAAACAAGTTAATGATTATACACGTAAGAGTAAAGGGTGGTTTGCCCACAATCAATGAGTCATTATCTGCCAATATATATCATGTTCAATATGATACTAATTGTAACCCACCTAAATATAGGCATTTTTGTTCCTGGTTGAATACCTATCTCAAACATTGTCATTCTAAAAAACACAAATAATGTAGGCTTCTGCAGAATTGCCTCTTGCAGAGGTGACAACAGCAGTGAAATTGTATGCATTGGGTAACACTCAGCAAAATTTAAGGATCCTCCTTTAGATCTGGCTTCCCCCTGGATTTCCCCATCACTCAAGTCTTCTATCTCAAGAGTTTACATATCCCTTCTTTGGTGACTCCCATTTCCTCATGCAAAGCAATCTGTTAGCCTTTATCTAAGACTTTTCCCTTATGGGGAGGGGAAAAACTATTGAGGACTTTTATGTAATTTTTTGTCCTTATCACTGAGAAATAATTTTCTTTTTTTTTTTTTTTAATTAACTTTTATTGGTGTTTAATTTACCAACATACAGAAAAACACCCAGTGCTCATCCCGTCAAGTGTCCACCTCAGTGCCCGTCACCCATTCCCCTCCAACACCCGCCCTCCTCCCCTTCCACCACCCCTAGTTCGTTTCCCCGAGTTAGGAGTCTTTATGTTCTGTCTCCCTTCCTGATATTTCCCAACATTTCTTTTCCCTTCCTTTATATTCCCTTTCACTATTATTCATATTCCCCAAATGAATGAGAACATACACTGTTTGTCCTTCTCCGATTGACTTATTTCACTCAGCATAATACCCTCCAGTTCCATCCACGTTGAAGCAAATGGTGGGTATTTGTCGTTTCTAATTGCTGAGTAATATTCCATTGTATACATAAACCACATCTTCTTTATCCATTCATCTTTCGATGGACACCGAGGCTCCTTCCACAGTTTGGCTATTGTGGCCATTGCTGATAGAAACATCGGGGTGCAGGTGTCCCGACGTTTCATTGCATCTGAATCTTTGGGGTAAATCCCCAACAGTGCAATTGCTGGGTCGTAGGGCAGGTCTATTTTTAACTCTTTGAGGAACCTCCACACAGTTTTCCAGAGTGGCTGCACCAGTTCACATTCCCACCAACAGTGTAAGAGGGTTCCCTTTTCTCCGCATCCTTTCCAACATTTGTTGTTTCCTGCCTTGTTAATTTTCCCCATTCTCACTGGTGTGAGGTGGTATCTCATTGTGGTTTTGATTTGTATTTCCCTGATGGCAAGTGATGCAGAGCATTTTCTCATGTGCATGTTGGCCATGTCCATGTCTTCCTCTGTGAGATTTCTCTTCATGTCTTTTGCCCATTTCATGATTGGATTGTTTGTTTCTTTGGTGTTGAGTTTAATAAGTTCTTTATAGATTTTGGAAACTAGCCCTTTATCTGATATGTCATTTGCAAATATCTTCTCCCATTCTGTAGGTTGTCTTTTAGTTTTGTTGACTGTATCCTTTGCTGTGCAAAAGCTTCTTATCTTGATGAAGTCCCAATAGTTCATTTTTGCTTTTGTTTCTTTTGCCTTCGTGGATGTATCTTGCAAGAAGTTACTGTGGCCAAGTTCAAAAAGGGTGTTGCCTGTGTTCTCCTCTAGGATTTTGATGGAATCTTGTCTCACATTTAGATCTCTCATCCATTTTGAGTTTATCTTTGTGTATGGTGAAAGAGAGTGGTCCAGTTTCATTCTTCTGCATGTGGATGTCCAATTTTCCCAGCACCATTTATTGAAGAGACTGTCTTTCTTCCAATGGATAGTCTTTCCCCCTTTATCGAATATTAGATGGCCGTACATTTCAGGGTCCACTTCTGGGTTCTCTATTCTGTTCCATTGATCTATGTGTCTGTTTTTGTGCCAGTACCACACTGTCTTGATGACCACAGCTTTGTAATACAACCTGAAATCTGGCATTGTGATGCCCCCAGCTATGGTTTTCTTTTTTAAAATTCCCCTGGCTATTCGGGGTCTTTTCTGATTCCACACAAATCTTAAAATAATTTGTTCTAACTCTCTGAAGAAAGTCCATGGTATTTTGATAGGGATTGCATTAAACGTATAAATTGCCCTGGGTAACATTGACATTTTTACAATATTAATTCTGCCAATCCATGAGCATGGAATATTTTTCCATCTCTTTGTGTCTTCCTCAATTTCTTTCAGAAGTGTTCTATAGTTTTTAGGGTATAGATCTTTTACCTCTTTGGTTAGGTTTATTCCTAGGTATCTTATGCTTTGGGGTGCAATTGTAAATGGGATTGACTCCTTAATTTCTCTTTCTTCAGTCTCATTGTTAGTGTATAGAAATGCCATTGATTTCTGGGCATTGATTTTGTATCCTGCCACGCTACCAAATTGCTGTATGAGTTCTAGCAATCTGGGGGTGGAGGCTTTTGGGTTTTCTATGTAGAGTATCATGTCATCGGCGAAGAGGGAGAGTTTGACTTCTTCTTTGCCAATTTGAATGCCTTTAATGTCTTTTTGTTGTCTGATTGCTGAGGCGAGGACTTCCAGAACTATGTTGAACAGCAGTGGTGAGAGTGGACATCCCTGTCTTGTTCCTGATCTTAGGGGAAAGGCTCCCAGTGCTTCCCCATTGAGAATGATATTTGCTGTGGGCTTTTCGTAGATGGCTTTTAAGATGTCGAGGAAAGTTCCCTCTATCCCAACACTCTGAAGGGTTTTGATCAGGAATGGATGCTGTATTTTGTCAAATGCTTTCTCTGCATCTAATGAGAGTATCATATGGTTCTTGGTTTTTCTCTTGCTGATATGATGAATCACATTGATGGTTTTACGAGTGTTGAACCAGCCTTGTGTCCCAGGGATAAATCCTACTTGGTCATGGTGAATAATTTTCTTAATGTGTTGTTGGATCCTATTGGCTAGTATCTTGTTGAGAATTTTTGCATCCATGTTCATCAGGGATATTGGTCTGTAATTCTCCTTTTTGGTGGGGTCTTTGTCTGGTTTCGGAATTAAGGTGATGCTGGCCTCATAGAACGAATTTGGAAGTACTCCATCTCTTTCTATCTTTCCAAACAGCTTTAGTAGAATAGGTATGATTTCTTCTTTAAACGTTTGATAGAATTCCCCTGGGAAGCCATCTGGCCCTGGACTCTTGTGTTTTGGGAGGTTTTTGATGACTGCTTCAATTTCCTCCCTGGTTATTGGCCTGTTCAGGTTTTCTATTTCTTCCTGCTCCAGTTTTGGTAGTTTGTGGCTTTCCAGGAATGCGTCCATTTCTTCTAGATTTCCTAATTTATTGGCATACAGCTGTTCATAATATGTTTTTAAAATCGTTTGTATTTCCTTGGTGTTGGTAGTGATGTCCCCTTTCTCATTCATGATTTTATTAATTTGAGTCAGAGAAATAATTTTCTTCTGACAAATAGTATTAATGGATAAAAGACATTGCTTTAATTTAATAATTAAAAAAAATAGAAACAAGAACTTGGTGCCCCCTCTTCTGACTCTATTCTTTTATCACCTATTATCTAGAGTTTTTAATCTCCTAACTCCTTCCCTGTCCATACCTTCCCATGGAGGAAATGGATACCTTCCTTCATATCTCAAATGATTAAAACATCATAACATGACTCATGTTCATGCAATATTTAAATCCAAACAGAAGGCAATATTTTATATTTGAGAAGAAATTTTAATTTCAGACTTTCAGACATCAACCCTGCAACTGGAAAGGGATTGTTTGAGGTGGGTAAAATTTTCAGAACTTTTAAAATCATATGTTCAACTTTTTATTTGTAATTTGGTTGGTCATGAGGAAAACTGTTCTTGAATTTGTTTATTGGAGAGCTTTTCCCTCCTGAGAATGTCTTTTTTGTAGTATCAAGGTCAAAATAAACCATGGAATAACAAAATTTAGTAAAAATTTAGATTACAATTTAAAAATCTCTAAAATCTCTTTGATAAATAATTCCATAGTGCATTTTATGACTAGAGGAAAAAAAAGCTAACAGAGCCATGTTTTCTCTAACAATAAGTACCTCCTCTGTGTTTTCACCTCTTCTGAGGCTAATAAGACTGTCAAATTGATGGAAAGCTTCCCGCTTACTAAATTATAGCACCTCAATTTACATTAGTGTAATATGTGCCAAAAATGAAATACTATCTCATTTCAAAGTCTGTGAATTTATTTTATTACTTATAGTTGATTTTCCTAGTACTATAAGCTATAATAGTTCCTTTTTAGGGTTTTTTTTAAGAAAGAAAGGAAGGGAGAAAGAAGACAGGGAAGGAGGAAAGAGGAGAAGGAAAGAAGAAGGAATGGAGGGTGGAAGAAATCAAAGAAGGAAGGAAAGTCACTTGTGAGCATTAGTGTTCTTCCCAACATGTTACATGACTAGTAAAATAAGATCTATTTTTGTCTTCCTTTAAGTTGATTTAAGTTACCCTGTTTCTTTTAGTTTCTCTTTGTTTGCAATGCCACAAGTTATCTTGACAAAAACATTAAAACTGAACAGTAATATGAAAGATCACAAAGGGACTTCTATGTCACCTCCAGTGTGATCTCATTTATGTGAGATGATCTGTGTGCTGAGATTTAATTTTGAAAGTGGAAAACAAATCTGAGTCATAAATAAAATGTCCTGGAGATGGAAAAATAGAAATGTGGAGATACCTTATTCAAAAGAGAGACTATCATCCATGTCCCTATGGGAACACAGGGAAATCTCAAAAGGAAACTGAGCATTTAATACCATGCAGTGTGGTACTTAATCAGAATGCATCAAAGAGGAATTATACATTCCCGATGTAACAACTTAAAAGGAATGCATCACTATCTCTAAAAGAATACTTTGGGGCACCTGGGTGGCTCAGTTGGTTGAACATCTGACTCTTCATTTTGGCTTAAGTTTTGATCCCAGGGTTGTGAGATCAAGCCCCACATCAGACTCCACAGTCTGCTTGAGATTGTCCTTCTCCCTCTGCTCCTCCCCTCCATTAAAATAAATAAATCTTTAAAAAATAAAAAAAAAAACAAATAATAGAACACTCTGTCCTATGCTGATCCATAATTCTTGTCAAAAAGAAAACCCAAAACCATGCATTGGTAAAAAGATACTGAAGATAAGGGAATTAAAGAGTGAAATTATGAATATCGATACCTATATCGTTTGTAATATAAAACTTTTAAAAATGCCACAGCAACCCCCCAAAACAGGTAGAGTAGATTTTAGCCTATTTTACTACCAATGAGGACATTGAGGCTTGGGAGAGATCCAGTGATGAAAAGAAGTATGAGATTGCTGACAGTGGCACAGGGATGCTACTATTCTAAGTTTAGTGAAATTCTCACTACATAAAACTTTTTTTTTTTCAATCAGTGGGTACTGTCAAAGTAAGAATTAAATTCTTTCATGATTGTAATGTTTTCTAAATGAGAAAATGTAATATTTTCTTTCAACATTCAACACTGGGGTGGCTCTGCTGTATGTAAAGGATAGAGTGCTAAGTAAACAGGAGTTCCAAGGTAGAATTATGTGGCCCTTTCCCTTAAGGAGATTCCAGTCTAATAAAAAGAGAAGAGAAGCAACTATGCTAAATTTCTTACACTTCCTTTTTATTGGAAGCTTAGGCCTATAGTTTTTGAACAACTCTTTAATCTTTCGGAGCTAACTTTTGTACTTCTGTGGTCCCCTAGAATTCTGTGTAATCACACTATTCATGGTTTCTACATGTGTTGTAATTATTTGTGATTACATTTCATAATTCTTTCTAATCATATCTTGGACTTGTTAAGTATGAAGGTCAATATGTACACATTCTATTTATACAAGATCAAGCCCAGTGCTTGGCATACAGTAAGTGCTCTATAGATGTGTTGGTTTATCATATGAATATAATTAGAAGGGTACACACACCTTGTATAAAATTCAAGTAGTGTAGAAGTGTATAATGGAAAAAAATAAAACTTTATCATCTCTCTCACCTACTTCTAGCATGTGGCATGGTTCTGTCCTGTATGATATAACTGTCAAACTTTATTTTGCATTAATATTTTCTAAAAATTGAAAGAGATATTAAAATTTACCATTTTTATTTAATTTGAAGTGTGACAGGTGTGTACATGTCAGCCACATAGGTCATCAAACACTTTTGCTGCTTAACTGATTTTCACTTTAATCTGGGTTTTCATGTACATGACCGTTCCCTGTCAGCTTCCTAAAGGAGGTTTATAAAGGTTGCCTTCATTTTACGAGTTACATAAAATTCTTGATCAGCATGCCAGGTATCAATACTATTGATTTTGGAGACAAATTGCTATTAATACTAAGAGGAGAGCTCTCAAATCATTTCTCAATTTCCATAGGTAAAGTCTTTCCTTTTATATTAAATCTAGGTAATCGAATTTCTTCTCTCTCCTCCTTCAGTATCATGTTTGCTTTATAAAGATTGATGAAAAACAGACATCTGAATATTTTTCCTATTCTCTCTGACGCTGAAAGAAAAATATTGATATACTTAAAGATAAGCAATTGAATGGTAATACTTTGGAAGGGCCATTTTAATCACTATGATAGTAGTGGAGCGCTTAATGCATGTAATGGGATCTAAAAATAGATCTAAAATATTCCACTCATTTGTTTACTTTGTAGTTGGAAATAAAATCATCCTTTCTTTAGGCTATGGTATTTCATTTGGGTTAATCGCTAAATAAGATGTACTCTGTTCTTGACATTTAGAGTGAATCTTGGTATTTTAGCAAGCACTTTAATAAATTTGACTGGGGTGATTTATATGGTTTCTCACTGAGATTTTCCCATAATAACATTCAATGATAAGAGTGATTAATCAGTTGCTATGCTTGTTTATTAAGTAAAACAACAATTCTGAGTATCATCATTGCCTCTTTGTTTTGGTGTGTCTGAGACTGTTGGCCATCTCTCTTCACAAATACACAAGAGGTTATTGGTTGATATTTTGTTAGAGATGCTGTTTGCAGAACTTAAATTCATTTGTTGTTCTTTTGGTTTACTAGCAGCTTAAAAAAGAACACCCTTTCAGGAAACTACATTCAGTGTTGATAGTTCTGCTCGGTGGTAGCCTTATTTACTCACATGACATAATGATTCTTGTTATTTCAGAGGTTCTCCCTGCTTTTCTCATGTTTCCACCATACTTCAAATTATCTATTTATATAGATTCTATGATGCTTGCAGTTCCAAATAGATTCATTTTCCAACTAAACTTGAATTTATCATATCTACTTATCCAAATATATTTTAACCCACAAATATACTAATCTGTTTTTCCTGGAGGTCAAAAATAACATGTGAAGCCTTTATGTTTCCAATTTTTGATAATGACATTTTTATTATCCAGTCCATTTTGCATCACAATCTTGATATAATTTTTACTCTTATCTAGATCTTTCTTAAGCATTCATATGAAAATCTGCCCTCCAAAAATGACCTTTAGTATTGCCTCTCTCATCTTTTCTGCCCTTTCCACTTGTTACTACCTTTCAATATCATATTTGATGATAGCTCTTATAATCCCCTTCTAATCCTACGACCACATCTACTTCCTTATCCTTTCCCAATGCAATGCCTTTTTCTTATGGCCAAAATGACTCACAAATCCTGGATTTTTAAACATCATTGATAACTCATCCCCGCCTATAAAATAAGATACTTTTTTTGACATTGAAGACTTTCAATCATAATTCCCCAACTATCTTTTGAGCTCTAAAGTTCACTTCTATATTTTATAACTCCCCACCCCCTACACTTAGCTCTCAATATTTCTATATTGGGTTTGTTTTGTTTTGTTTTTAAGTAAGCTCTACACCCAACAGAGGGCTTGAACTCAGGACCCTGAGATCAAGAGTCACATGCTTTACAAACTGAGCCATCCAGGTGCCCCTCTATATATTGGTTTGATCCCAGTAGGTCATTTACCATATCCTGAACATTTCCTTCCTAAAGCATTACTCTCATCAGCTTAAATGTTCTCTACAACTTAGACCATTACAATAAAAATAAACATTATTTGGTTTAATCTTAATATACTAGCTTTTCCATGAATGCTTGGTGGGTTACTTTAGACATTTTTGACAATTTATACTTTTATGCACATGTGTTTTTATTAATTTATGCAAAGTATTGGTGCTCTCTATTTTAATATGTCATAATATTTATATAATTCTGTTTTGTATTATGGATGAAAAAACATCTGATCATAAGCAACATTACTAGGAGTGTAAGTATGAGCATGTATGTGTGTATGCCTGTCTATGTGTGTGTTTATGTGTGTGTTTCTGTGTGTATACACAGAAGTAGAAAAATGAAGATAGCCTAAGAAGTAACCTTTGACTGTTTCACAATTTTGTCATAGTGCAACTCTGAATTACTCCTCATCAGCTGAAGTTGCACATCAAGATGTCTTAAATAACTCTTCTTGCCTATCTGACCTTTGTTGTCTCACTTTAACTCATTATACAGCAGCTGTCTGAGTATTTTGCTCTAATCTATTCTCTACTCAGCTAATTTAGAAATACTATTTTAGATGAAAATAGCATATAAGTTTCCACTGAGAAATCCCTGGTGGTTTAATTATCACTGATGTTTTTTTAGAAGCGATTTGAAATGGTTTACAATGGTGGTTAATTTAGCAATAAGTTTTCAGTGGTGTGGACATAGAATTAAGTGTTAAAATATTAAACAATAATTCATGGGTTTGGGGTATTTTTGATTGCCAAGTTATTTCAGAACAAACTAATATAGGAGTCCTTATACTCAAGTTTCTTTGTGAATCCAAACCTTTCTTGAGTGTGTATGTGTGTGTTTGTTTTTAAGATTGTGGTAAAAATAAAATAAAATTCTCTTTGGAGAAAAGCAAAGTTTGAAAACAATTTACATCCTTTCTATATACCCCTCATTTTTTGAATCATGAGATATGTTCAGTAAAAGTGGTGAGCAAATACTATCACTGATCTTTAATACATCTCTTGTTTGTTTATACAAAGAAAGCAGATTTGAGGAATAAAATGGTACATTGAGTTCAACTACTGAGTAGATAATCATAATTTTTAGGGGAAGACTGTTTGACAACAGCTTAAGGGATGCACAAAATAAGAGCATTAAACCATGTAAAGGGATTAGACTAGTGTTCTCTCAGTACTGAGATGAATTTTGTAAATCTGGAACTTAAATAGGAGAGGAAATGTGTTCATCCTAATCCTAAACATGAAAAACATGTTCATTCTTAAGTACACATTCAATATTTTAAATAGTAAACATGTTTTTATAGTATTTGTAAAGATTTTCTAGAATCTATTATTTTAAAATGTAAGTCAAGCATGGTTAGACAAGTCCTTATCATTTAATGGAAGGGATTAGGTGTGAGTGTAGAAATGTTTTAAGTAATATTTTTTGAAGTTTGTTTTATGGGGAATAAGCCATGCAAGATATTTCAATGAAAAATGTTCATAAATAAGTGCTTTAGGTATATTTCACATATGTCATACTATATTGAAATCAAGTCCCTCATTACCATACTTAAGACTCAGCATTTTTTGACATATTAGAAGTCAACTTTCCTCAAAATTATTTCATTACAAGGTATCTTCCTAAGCCAAACACATTTTTTCCCTCATACCATCAAACTAGCATTTGTCAAGACAAATGCTCTGGAATACTCTTTTAAAATGTCATTAATTTAAAAAATCTACACAGGTAGATAACAGAATCGAAGTAGGAACTTGCAGTGGCTCAAAGTCACTAGCACATAAGATGAAACTGAAGAGAAATCCTATGGCTGGTAGTAGGTAGAGGCAAATTTTATATACTTAGAACATTCTCTGCACTGACTATACTAGATTCCATTTGACGTCACTGAACTTTTTCTTTCTCATCTATAAAGGAGCAACAATTTTGCCTCCTTCAATGTGTTGTTGCCCTACACTGTTGACCAATGTCAATTTTTCAAGTCCAGTAGATTTCCCCGGTCTAAAATTATTGTTTTAAACATGTTCTCCTTTCTTCCCATCCATGAGGATATTCCTCTAGCTTTGACATTGCTTGCTGTTTCTCAGGGAAAATGTTAATCTTATGGGAAATCCTCAATATCTTGCTACCATATCTCTAAAACATAACTGCATATGGCTGGTGCTTTCATTTCTATTAAAATAGTGTACCTCCTGCAGTCACAGGAGGTCTGAATCCTGACCTCTCCAACATTCTCAGAGTTCTAAGCAAATTTTCTTTCTCTAAAGTTTTCATCGAGTTTGTGTCCTTTAGATTCTTCCCATCAATATTTAAAAACAGATTACTATTTCTGTCAAACTAAGACAAACAGCACCAAAAACATATGATTACAAAACAAAACATCTAAACAAGCAAACTTTTATGTGTGGGGGTGTATATATAATCCGCATCTACTTAAACATTATATATGTATTGTGTATGTATGCATATACATCTACTTGTATGCTTCAGCTACCATCATGTCTCTTTCCTCCTACTTGAAGTCAAAAATTTGGGAAAGAATTGTCTGTACTTGGTATCCCTTCTTCTCATCTAGTCATTCTGAATAATAAATCATCAGTCTGAATCCTGCATGAGTACTCTCAAATTTACTTTCAAATAGCAACTAGTTTTTTGTATATAATAATTTTAATATCCTTCTAGAAACACTTGAAGAGAATGGATTTCAAATGTCTGTCTTTGAGATTTATAGAAGACTTATAGTTTAACTACATATGATACCATGAGCACTAAAAACAATTCCAAAAGAAATTCTCTAAAATATGCTAAGTAGATAAAGGATAAAGGAAGATTTTATTTCCAAGATCAGAAATAGATAATATTCATATGGCCTTTTTAAAATGCTCACTTCTTTGCCTGTAGTCCCAGTTCAGTGTCCTAGGAGTCGTAAAGTATCACATGTTAACACCTCTGTGTATGTCTTCTGTACCTATATAATTTATTGATAGACCATGCATAAATTAGACATTTCTCAGTGGATTATGAATATGCTTTGCTTCTCAAATGGCTTAGGTTGATTTCTCTTTTAAATAACTAATACCTATGAATTTAACCAGATCTTTTGTTCACTAACAGTACCCATTAAATTCTTAACCCTTACATCAGATCAAAATTTAAGAAACTCTCCAAGCTTTTACAATTTATAATAAAGACTTCTCACTAAATCAATGAGGTATGTTTAAAGGGCCAGGATGTTTTGAATTAAAGTTCAAACTTTGTCCTTAGCTGTTCATTTTATTCCTATTCAGAACACTCTTAATATCAGGAAATTACTTTGATAATTTTCCTATTGTATTCTAAAAAGAGTAGCTGAATTTGAAATGAAAATTATTTTAATTACAGGGACAGAAAAGTCAATATGATATTCCTTGCTGGCAGTTTGTTCCATAGTAGTTCATTCAAGAAGTAAAGTTGTACTGAATATAACTTATATGCACATTATGCAGTTTTAATTATGTTTATATAATATATAATTGTATATATTATATATATCAATTTATATTTTCTTGGTTTTTCTTCATGTTTCTTTTCCTAGTCTTGCTGCTATTTTACTTTGTCTCCTTCCATTTCCTTATGTCGATTGTATCATTTTCTTTTAAACTTCTCTTTCTAAGATACTTCTCGCCAAGATAGTTATTGAGATAGGAGCAATAAAATGTTGACGTGGTCACATGAAGAACATATATAATCTGAAAATATAACTGATCTATCATAAGTTAAGTGGGTAAATTTTAATAGTGCCTTTCAAAGCTTTATCTCATTTAATCCTAACAGCATCTCTTTGAAATAGTAAAATTATGCCTTGCATCTTATAAAGGAAGAAACAGATTCAGACTTCTGAGGTAACTATCTCCTAAGATTACAGTTGACAAAGGACTTAGACTTGGAAGAGAAATCTGTCTTAAAGTAAATTTTATGCTTGATTTCTCTGAAATTATGAAATGACATGAACTTAAGCCTTTTAGATTATCTAAAATTCATTTAAATTTGGCTTTAGAATGTTAATTTTTTTTTTTTTGGCCACTATTGAAATTAATGCATAATTTCTATATACCACTTTCTATGCAGCAGGTGATGGTAAAAAGGCTGTTGTAATAATGTAAGTTGATGGGAATAAATCAACGTATAGGTTTTTTGAAAATTCTGAGTAAGTCTCACTTAAGTATTTTGTTGTAGATAATTGAGAATTCCAAAGTCTAAGGAGGTTCTGTCCAATGTGGTAGTTGTGTGATAAGCTCTTTAAATATTATAAGTCATGAGGGATCCCTGGGTGGCGCAGTGGTTTGGCGCCTGCCTTTGGCCCAGGGTGCGATCCTGGAGACCTGGGATTGAATCCCATGTCGGGCTCCTGATGCATGGAATCTGCCTCTTTCTCCATGTGTGACTATCATAAATAAATAAAATTTTTAAAAAAATATTACAAGTCATGAGATATTATTTTTAGTAGTGATTAAAGATTCATACTGTCTAGAATTCAAATTCTAGACAATAATTTTCACAATATGTTTATACATTTAGATTAATGTTAGATATAAGTTATTAGTACAGGACTCAGTATGTAAAATTGTGATTGATCAGTTCATAAAATTGATATTAATACTATTAATCATTTTTACACACCGGTTTTTACGTAGAAGAGAATTATAAATCCTTGTGTTTTTAAGCTTTTTCTATGTAGCATCAATATGTCACATTTAAAAGGGCCTAAGAGCTACTTTCAGCAAATAAACTACCACTTTTATTAGCAATTATTGGCAATTTTTATTTGCTCATTCTTGTTCATATTTCTAACACTGAAATTCCAAAATGTATATCATGATTTTTAAGGAAAAAAAATTGTCTCATGACTATCTTGTAGGACATGATACATGTTAAGAAAACATTAATGTATTATTCATCATCACACCAAAAAGAAAGCCTATAATCCTTATCACCAATCCCCATTCTCACCCCTACCTCTAGGCAACAACTAATCTACATTCTGTCCCTTACATTTGCCTGTGGTAGACATTTTTTATAAAATATAGTCATATGTGTTCTTTTGTATCTAGTTTCTTTGTTGGAGCATGATTTTGTTTTCAATATTCTAACAAATATAGATGCCTCCTTTCTTTTTATGGCTGAATATTCTATGTACATACACACATACCACATTTTGTTCATCCATTTACTAGCTGATGGATAATTGGGCTTCTTTGACTTTTTTGGCTATTATGAATAAAGGTTCTATGCACATTCCTGCACATATCTTTGTGTGTATATCTGCCTTCATTTCTCCTGAGTAGAGAGCTAGGGAGAAGAGTTACTGAATCATATGATAATTTTTGTTTCACTTTTTGAGAAACTGGAAAACTGTTGGCAGCAATGTGTTCCTGACAGCATTGTTTGAGTGTTCAGGTTCTTCCACCCCTGCCATCTCTTGTTATTTTCAGCCTGTATCTGATTATAGTCTGGTGGGTATAATATGACATATCACTGTGGTCCTTAAATGCATTTCCCTAATGATTAATGCTCTTTAGAAACTTTTTGTGTACTTGCCATTTTTATGTCTTCTTTGGAACAATGTCTATTTAATCACTTTGCCCATTTTTTGAATTACTTTTATTATTAGGTTGTTTTTTTATATATTCTAAATACCAATCCCTGTTAGACATATAACTCACAAATACTTTCTTCTGTTATGTGGTATCCTTGAAGCATAATTGATGAAGTCCAGTTTATCAATTTTTTAAAAATCATATATATAGAAGTATATATAAAATATATATAAATAAATATAAAAGACTTTAAAGTCTTACAATTAGGTTTGTAATCCATTATTAGTTAATTTTTGTACATGATATAGGGATCAAATTTGTGTATTTTGCACATGGATGTCTATTTGCACCATTTGTTGAAAAAAGTATTTAGTTTTCTTGGCACCTTTGTCAGAAATCATATGATTATAAATGTAAGAATTTATTTCTGGGTTCTCAATTATATTACCTTCAGATAAAGCATATACAGCCCATGGCACTGTATTTATATGCAAGCAGTGATACTCTTCTGAGTACTTTAGTGGGGACCATCTACAGACTTTATTTCTTCTAATAGACCAGGAGTCAGAAAACTTTTCCTCAAACAGCCAGATAAAAAATAGTTTAGACTTGTGAGCCACACAACTTTTGTATAACACAAAAGCATTCATTGACAACATACAAATAAATGAGGATGGCTGTTCCAAAACACCTTATTTATTGAAACATGGCTGGCCCATGACTCATGGGTGCTGTCCACTTTACTAGACTCAGTCTTATAAGTAACCATAGGTACCTAACAAACATTTATTTAATGAATAAAAACAATATTTTTCATATCCAACATTCTCCTTTAGAAGCTCTTTTATCTCGTCTTAGATTATGATTTTGATAGAACACTTTGACATGTCCAAAGTATAGTGGGACTATTGACCTCCTTGTGTTGGATAGCCATTACTTTAATGCAACCTTAGTTTTTATGCAGCAATTTTACAGTTTTGGCTTATACTAATTTTTGTGATCGCCTAATCTCTCATTTTTTTTCCTTCATTTAATTTTGTTGAATTGTGTTTTCACTTTTATTCTATACTTTTCATTTATCTTTCCTATGTGTCATCATGCTGACTTTATCCCATGGAATTGTAGTCTTAAGATTTTCTGACTTTGTCTAGAAATGGAATTAAGGTAAAAATAATGCTCTGTACACAAGCCAGCCTTCCAGGTATACTCCATTCATAGAATTCCAAATCTCATATTGAATTTGCAAAGGTTCTTTATAAAGTCTAACTTCCCAGTCCTGCTTGAACTGACCGTACACTTCCACAAACATAGCAGTCGATTGTGCCAATATTTGTCTATACTTCCTACCAAGTATTATGTTTTCAACAGAAAAAGAAATTTTAGTCAATTCAGAAAACAGTGAAAATTAAGAATTACTAACCTTTGTTTCCCACTGACTCTCTATTTTTGGAATTTTGATATCTCATTATTACCTGTAACATAAGAGCAATAATGCCAACTGCTGTGATGAATAGTAAATTAGGCACATAAGATTTGGTGGTTTATGAGCAAAACTTTCTAAATATAGACTATCCCACCATGGAGCTAAAAGGTCAGAGCTCTCCAATTGGTAAATTGAATGTGTATGGATTTAAGTAAGTAGGTGACACTTGGAAATCTTTATATATGCGTCTTCAGATCTGGCCTGGCATACTTAGAAAATAGTTATGTCAAGGAAACCATAAAAGAATATTGAACTATGAAATAGAGGAGTGAGGAGAATCTGTACTTGTGTGTGTGTGTTTGTGTGTAGTAGTATGTGTGCAGTAAAGACTTTCTATATTTCCTAATTTATAATTCTAAGAATCAGCTGTCTTCAAGATGGTAGTGCATTCCTTAGCAATACAAATCTGAAAGCTGTTAATAAATTCTGCCATTTATTCTCATTGTTTTCATCACACAGTAAAAGAAGAAAAGTATTTTAGAAGATTGACAGATTCCCCAGGTATATGCTGTATTAGCTGCACAGTCAAATATGTTTTGTAGAACACAAGGTATACAATCTTTCAGGACTACAAAATAAACTAACCTTTCCATTCTGTCCAAACAACCTTCTGCAAGTCAGGAGGACAGTGGACTAAGGGTAAATTCCAAAGAGTGTAAGGTAAAGAAAACAAGGCCATGTTCTGAGATATCAGGAGAGAATTGGAGTTGAAAGAGCTAGATGGTAGAAACAGAGAATTTGACATGGAAACTTGAACACTGAGTTGCCAATCTGACTCATTTACTCATTTTAGAGTATAGTCCTTGAATTTGGGAGCAAATTTGGGAGAGTATAACAGTATTCTAAGCTTGGGAATAATTGAGCCCCTAACAATAGTGTAGGAACCAAATAGATAATGTGAATAATTTGTTTGATAAGATTTGAGTTTCTCTATTACTTAACTATGTATTATCAGAATGAAACATTTTGTAAGTGCCAAGTCAGATGGTTAAATATTCCATGTAAAACATTACTTAATATTGTGTTCTTTGTAGCAAATTACCTCCAACCTTGTCCAGTTATCAATAACAAATAATGACTAAAAAGAACATGTGAAAAGGCTATGCCTTTGGTTTGCATTTTTTAAAAAAGATTTTATTTATCTATTCATGAGAGACACAGAGAGGCAGAGACAAAGGCAGAGGGAGAAGCAGGCTCCCCGTGGGAACCCTAGTGTGGGATCCCAGGACCCTGGGATCACACCCTGAGCGGAAGGCAGACACTCAATCATTGAGCCACCCAGAGGTCCCTTTGGTTTGCATTTTTATGTCAAAAGGGAAAGCTTGAGATATTTCTTCACTCCTCATACAGTCGCTTTTATCCAGTCGCAGTGGTTTTGAGGAAATGGACTTGTTGATGAGAGATGATATGACAGGAATATTTTCTTGTTTCTTTCACTCCTCAGTAGTGAGTAGACAGAGATGAGAAGAGGAAGAGGTCAAACAAAAGGGGAGGGTGCAGGCTATTAGAGCTGCATGACCCTCTTAACTCTTTTGCCTATGACTAGCTGTCATCTGAGTTAGAGAAATTTCCAAAGGTCAAAATCTCTACTAAAAAATACCCTTAAATGATTCATGTCTTGTTACATATATGAACTTGGAGTTCAATTTCTTACCATGATCTGAATGTATAACTCAGTAATTTTCAGAGGTATCCAGATATTATATTTTTCCAAGTAAAGTGTGGAAAAATTTCTTTTAAGAAAAGTTAGAACAAGCACCTACCTTGATTTTAGAGACAAAGACAGTAATGAATACTTTTAATGTTGAAATGAAAGAGCCAACATCTGATTCCCTAAGAGGGATAATATTAAGAATACTCATGATTTTACAAAAGAAGCAAAGGTGTTAAGAGAAATAAAATATATAAACTGTCTATGATTATTCAGAGTTTAGTTTGTACGTTTTTCATTTGGTGAATTATTCAGACTGCTTCTCTCTCTTTTTCTTTTAAATCCTAATGCTTTTCTTTCCCTTGTTATCACTTCCAGGGGAAAAAAAGGTGGACTAAAAACACAGAAACAGAAGGAAACCTCCAGATGATAGCAATGGCTATTTTGTCTCTACTATTCAGGATAGAAAGTTCTGGAAAACTAGCACAATAGGAACTGAAGTTACTATAGATGAGAGTTCTGGGCTGCTATTTTAAGTGACTTGGTAGTCTTTTTGCCTCAAATGGATTGTGTTCTTGTGTACTAATACATAGGAATCTTTTGTTTACTGTTTTAAACCTAAGTCTATAAAGTAGATATATCCCTGTAATATCTGTATGTGTGTGTGTGTATATATATATATATATATATATATATATATATGTAAATAACAGGAAATTTGAGTAAGCCAGATAATTCCAGGAAAGGAGGTACACTACAAATAAGAAAATTAACATATTACCTTTAATAATTTCCCATAACTATATAGAAATAAGGTCCATTGGAATATGGCAAGATGATAGATTGGAGAGGAATTACAGATCCCGGGCAGAATAGATCCCTCATTTCCTAAGGATCAATAATTTAAGATGAGTCTGTGATCATATAGTTAGATGGTAATGAGACAAATAGAAAAGTGAGACGAGATCTGACAACTATTTGGCAGCCTTGCCTGCTAAGGGGGAAAGTGCAAAGGTAAGAGAGGAACATTGAGACAGTTTACATTTGAATTGTATTATAAACTTGGCTTTCCACTGTTTCAGTCTCCTCTAAGAAACTGCACATAGCCTCAAGGGGCAAAATCTCAAGAGAAGAAAAAAAAAAAAACCTAAATAGTTCCAGGGTCCCCAAATGAGCACGTCAGGTGCTTGCTGGGTTCCTACCTCCACTTTCTTCCAGCACCACAAGACTTACTAAAAATTCTAGTCTGTTTTTCTGTTGCCCTCCTTTACTTCTTAATTCCTAACCCTCTGCTTAGAACCAGAAAATTTTGTGAGGGGAAACCATTGCCAAGTATTGGCCTACATCCCTGTGACTTTCTTCTTTCCAAAATCTCCACCTCTCAATTTTTTGGTTTCTTTGTCAGCCCTGAACTTTAACTTATTATGTATAAATATTTATTGATTACCTATTATGGACCAAATGCTGGGTTGGGTATTAGGGAAAGATTGAGAGCAAAAACAGATGTGGTCTTTGCCCTTATGCAATTTAAAATCTACTCAAGGGCTCAGACATAATTAAGTAATTACATAAACACAAGTAAAACTGAGGTTGAGACAAGTACAGGGTGCTGCAAAACCATATATTAAGTGAATTTGACTTTGCTGGGGGGTCAAGAGATGATGCTTCATGTCTGATTAAGGATGGATAATGGGTAGTTAGGGGAGGAGGAGAGAGAAGAGCATTCTTAGAAGGAACACGGATGCAAAAGCCCCATGCAGCATAGTGAGAATACACAACATGAAGGCTGAGGTACCTGAGTGAGAGAACTTTGGGAACTAGGACATGTGATAAGGCTAGATATGATGCCCAACGCCAATTCATGTAGTGCCTTTTAAGCAAAGCTAAGAAATTTTATCTTCAGAGCAATGGGAGGTCATTAAAAGATTTTAAGCAAGGGAGTAACATAATGAGAAATGCTTATTGGAAATATTAGATGGCTGCAATGTTGGCTAAAGGCCTGTATTTCATTAAATATCATAATACCAATTCTACTGTTGAAGAGTCTAAAACTTAAAAGGATTATCAGACATATTCATGACCATAGAGCTAATAAGTGTGGAGTTGGGACTCCTATTCACCATGATATTTCCTGGCCCGGCGCTCTTCTATTTAATCAAAGTTACTTTATGTGAAAGAAGAAGAGCACACATAGAAAGGACATAAAGGTAAATATTGGGTGGTGGTTTAGTTTCGTTGTCAGATGATACCTGGAGAGGAGAGGTGAATCCTGGAATTTTGTTTGTTTGCACTGCACTAGCTGCGTATTACAAATGTCATTGCATAGAATTTTCATTATCATTCAGTCCTAAATATTTTCTAACATCTGTTAGGAATAATTTTTCAACTCATAGATAATTTAGAAGTGTGTTTTTAAACTTCAAAATATGACATTTTAGCAATTACCTCTTAATTTTTTTAACTAAATTGTGCTATGGCCTGATAATATACTTAATATGATATCCATTCTTTGAAATATATTTACTGGCTTTACAGATTAGTAGGTGGTCAGTTTTTGTCACTGTTTCATATGTGCTTGAAGACTGTGTGTATTGTTTTCAGAAACACTGTTCTGTGTCCATTAGATCAAGCATTTAAACTCTTATCATTTAAATCTTCCAAATCCAGCTGATTTTTGTCTGCCTGCTGTATCAATTCCTAAGAGATGTTAAAAATTCCCACAATTGGTGAATCGTCAATAGTTCTCCTTCTAGCTGTGTCAGTTTTTGAAGCTATGTTACGAGTATACAGTATTAGTACTGTTCTACTTTCCAGGTCAGTTGAACCCCTTTTTAATATGTGGTGATAGACTTTATCTTTGGCAATCCTTTTTATCTACTTTATCTAATAATGCTTACATCACCTTCCTTTGGTTATAATCTTTGTTTCTTGTGCTTAGTGTGAATAATTTTTTACTAGCATGTTATTAAAATATAGTTCACATGTCATAAAATTCATCTAAGTTTATCAGTGTGCATTCATTGTGATTGCTTATATTTTTAAATTGGAAGAGGAAAGAGAAATACCAGGTTGGTGGAGGAATTGATATTACAGCATGTGAGGACTAGTAGAAGAAACTAGATATGTATATCCTAAAGAAGAGAAAACATGGTTAGTTGGAGCATGTCAACTCTCCTCAAATATGGAGGAATGTGAATGTATCCTACAGGGCTCTGAAGATCTAACCAAAGCCCAAGGGGAGTAGGACACAGGGAAGTACACTTCAGGTTCTTAGGAGAATCCTCTGGAGAAGGATGTTGTCATATAATGAGGGTTTTCTTATCATAGAAAGCATACAGGCAGAGCTGGATGATTACTTGTTGATGGTATTGTGGAAAACATTTGTCCTTTGAGCAGATATGGGAAACTTACGTCTGAGAGTTCTTCCAACCCTTTGATTCTGTGATTCTCTGATACATAATTACATGTAATGCTTCCAATTTATTAAATAATAAAAGAACCCAAGTATAAAAATATGGTAAAATGCAAATGAACTTGCTCATAGTTCAAACTGTTTTTTTATTTTAAAAATATCCTCACATAACAATGGTTATTACAATGCCTAAGGCACAATTAAAAGTCAGGCTCTAGGCGGTGTGGCAAGTTAGAAATGCCAGATTATATAATAATACATTAATTCCTTTAAAAGCTTTCTCGAAGTATATTGATCATTAATAAAAAAAAATTAGCCATGCTAGAAATTTGCTGTATATGTGATATAAATGGGGAATTGTTATCAAGTTTTATGTCTAAATTGATTTTGGTATAAAATTGATGGTTTCGTTAATAGCACGAGGCATTATTAATGTGCTCTATTAACTGGAACAGTAGAAGTGTTCCAAACAACTACTGAGAGCATCGTTCTGTTAAAAAACAAAACTTTAAATGTTGGAGTTTTTCAAGTGAAGGGATGATACTCACAATCTGGGAGATTAATTTGTGATTGCTCAAGGAGGCCAATTTAACAACCTTGGTACTGATACTGAATATACCTTTTGTTCCGCCACCAGATGGCAGAAGTAGGCATTACTTGAGCGAGAGTTTACAGTTAAAGTGCCTTTAATTTTTTTTTTTTTTTTACATAATTAGACTAAATCAAAACAGGCAGCTTGAATATTTTTTAATGGCTCTTATAACAAGTTTGGTAATGGTAAAGATGGAAAATATTAGCTAAAATGAAATTTTGTGATTAAATCCGTTACAAATATATTTTAAAGTATTCCCTTAGAATAGTCTTTTTCTTTACTTAAAAAAAAAAAAAAAGCTCACAAGGAATTTCCACTGACATGTTTTAATGCATGAAGTAAATATTTTCATCCTTTATGTATTACTAATTGCAGTCTCATCCTAAAGGTGGTCAGTGGACACATAAATAAGGATAAATCTAAAAGCAATTAGAAACATATAAAAGACAAACTGCAGAAGAAATGTATAATATAGCTACTAAATTAAGGCATATATTATTTTAAAAGGAATTAGTGTTATAAATGGAATGTAAATAATCACATATACGTTAATGTAAAATTATCTGGCCGGTTTAGTAAGTTTAAAAAAGTAATGAAATTCATTCATATAAACCCAAGGCATCTTTAAAAAGCCACCCCAAAAGGAATACACATGTTTCTTTACTAAATAGAAGATGTTATGGCTATTCAAAAAATGTTTTTAAAGATCATGAACGATTTAGCTGTTTTCTATATAAACTCACATTTTTTGTTCTGGTGTTTTTGATCAGTCCTTTAAAAAATTCCACTTCTTGTATCTTATTGATTGACTTATGACAAAGGAACTATTTATATCCAGTAATTTTGGCTGATTAGAGTCATTTGTATGGACCACCTCTTCTTTGTCACCCCAACAGACTATTTTGTGACTAACGTGACAAAGCTGACTGTGCATTCCTTCATAAAATAGGATTTTCCCTTGACTTCTGTGATACCACAGTCCTCTTTGTTCCACTTTGCACTCATTTTAAAGTTAATTTTTGGGGAAGAGGTTCTTGTTCTCTAACGTGCTTGCAAGAAGTTAGAGATCATAGGACCATTTGTTTCCTCTCTTACCAACATTTCCCTATAGGATGCCATTCACCTCCAAATGTTATCTATATGATTAAGTCCCCCAAATGCCTGTACCCCACCTACCACTTCTCTTCATTGACATCCAGGCTCTTAGATCCAACTGCCTCCTTGAATTAAATCTTTTATTCTAGTACATTCCCTTCTTGACGGCATTGATTTTGTGAAGGGGCTGGGCTCGTTCTCCTGCATAATGTTCCACCTTCTGGTAAAATGTCAAAAACATGCTCAAGTAAAACTGCTTGAGCCACATGCTTATCACACGTTAAGAAAAAATAACCGTGTAATAGAGGGCCAGACTATCCTCACTCTCCTCCAGGTGTAGGATATTTATAAAGAGTTTTAAAAATTTATTTCTGCTCAGGGCAGTAATAGCTATACAAGTGAGGTATGATTTAACTTACAGAAGTGACCTCTTAGAACTAAATATAAACCTCAGCCAAGGTGTATTAATACAAAAATGTGTTAATTCTTAAGTTTAAAACGAGGATTCTGGGTTTATACTAGCTGTTTTATATTAAAATACCTGTCAACTTGAATATGCCTATAACACATAATTTATATTTATTGTTTCACCTGGCTTAGAGTGGGGAAACTTCTCAACAGCCAGCTCCCTACAAGACTAGCTGCTGGCCTGTGACATGTCTTGGTGCCAAATATTCTCCCTAAATAAAAATAAGCTATATATCAGTCTCACTTGGAATTTGAATCAAGAAACAGAGAAAGAATGAGACCTTAGGGAGTGGGATCTGCAGTTGTAAAGCCATGGAGTAATTTGTTGACAGGCCCATGATTGAGGCCAGTTACGAGTGAGGCTATCCTTTTGAGGAAGAGCAATATTAAAATGAGCATCTACTGTGTGCCAAGTATTGTTCTGAGTACTTAAAATACAGCAGTAAATAAAAAAAAGTCCCTGTGGTCATTGAATGTACAAATTGATGGGGATATACAGACAAGTAAACAATATGTAAGATAATATCAAGTGGGTATAAAAGTGTTATAAAGATGTAGAGTTAATGAAACAGGTGTTGTTCTAGAGATGGGGTGGACTGCAGAGGTCCTAGAAAGCCACTTTGAGATGATAACAAGTGAGCTGAGATTGTATGCAGCAAAAAGATGTCAGTCTGACAAAGATTTCAGGGAAGAATGTTTTAGGCAGCATGAAAACAAACCAGTGCAGTTAGAGGATTGTGAGTAAGAGGTATTCAGAGATGTGGGAAGAGACCAGTGGAACTGGGCATAAGTTTAAATTCCATAGAAAAGCCAGTAAAAACCTTTAAGAGGAAACCCTGATGTGATAAAGTATTATCCTGTCTACTGATGGGCCAAAGGTATAAGGAGGAAAACCCAGTGAGGAACAAGAGACACTAACAGGTTGTTTTTTGTCTTGTTTTGTTTTTGTTTTTTAAGTTTCTAAATGGGGAAAATAGTAGAGCTTAGGAGTAACTAGAGGGGATTATGTGGCCCAAGCAGAGCTATTTTGCTTTTGTTTTTATATTTTCACAATTGGGAAATCTTAAGCATGCATGTAGGCTTGATAAAGGAGAATGAAGAAAAGAAGAGGTTAAAGAAATAGGTAGAAAAAAGTGATCAATGATATAAGATCCTAGTCTGAGGTATTGGGAGTTAAATAGTTGGGCCTTGTCATGTCAGATGGATCCCATGAGAGCTGCTTCAAGTGATGCAAGAAATCAGGAAAATTTCACAACATCAAGAGTTAGTGGTAGAACTTTTATTGGAAAAGGGAAAATCTTTCACAGCTGGACTTAGCAAGATGGCGATGTTGAAGTGCCTCTGTTCTCATTATCATCCTTCAGAGAGACACAGAAGAAGCAGAGCATCAGCTTGACATGGCATATATTCATTTTAGTGGAAGAACCCCTCAATTCCATGTCTCCCTATTAATGTGGCAAGCATGATAATGACCTCGTCAGGAGGAGGATACATCGATTTTTGGCATCTGGAATATGGACTTGGTGTGCCAGCCAATTAGGAATTTGCTAGGAAAGTTAGATGATCTACACCTGGATCTAAGAGATTGAAGTGGTCTGAGGAATTCTTCAGTCCACCCTGGATGGAGGAGAAAGCCCTTCTATGGGAAGCTGTATTTGGGTGTGTACCTCGAGTAGAGAAAAAAGGAAAAGCCCATCCATGTCTTAGCAAGCTTACTTGTCAAACCAGAGTAAGCACCTAGGTCACTTTCGGATATTTCTGCCGTTAGTATGACCTCTTTGAACAAGAGAACAGATCTTCATCCAACACTAGAGAAAATAAGTGATTATATAAAGTTAAGGTATTTGATGTAGAGGGGAACGGGGAAACAGTAATTTAAGCAGCTGATGTTCCCAATTTCCTCATTGAATAGACAGCAATGTCTCTTGCTGAGATAGAGGAGCTGTGTAAAGACGCTTAAGGGATATAGTGAAAGTTTAATATTATCAATACGGAAACAAGAGAAGCTAAGAAAAAGTGCAAAGACGGATAAACAATGCTAATGGCCCAGATGATAGATTTTTAATTGGGAAGAGGTTATGAATTTTAATGCTACTGACATGAATATGTTTATGTGTGCATGCACATGCTTTCCTTGAATAACATTCAGCTTCTGTTTATAGAGATCAGGTAAGTGGCTGTAAAGTTGATCCATAGTTGGCATTTTTCTAGGTGTATGTGCCAGGAGGATGGCATACATTGTAATTCAAGAAGCTAGTGCAGATTAGTTCATATGATAAACCATATACCATGACATCTGCATGTAGTGACGAAAGGATAGAAAGCCATCAGGGGACCTATAAGTCAATAGAAAAGTATTCATCAAGAGGTCAATATTCTATTTCAGAAGTCCCATGAATTATAAGAGTGAGAACATGAGGAACCAGAATAGTTGGAGGCTTTTATCAGATCATAGAGTGATGGGGTTTCCATGTCTTTAGGTAGAGCCATTTAACGTAAAGCTAGAATATAACATCAGGATTCTGTTGCCAAAGTGGATTGAGAATAGGATCTGGCTCAGTCTGATCATGTGAGTTTTGATCTCAGTGTGATAAGAAACTCCATGATTCTCACGAATTCTGAAGACTTCTAAGTTTATAATGGGAATTCTGATGGGAAGATAGAGCATGAGATCTCCCAATTTTTGGCAAATTAAAAGAAGTTTTTTTGGGAATTTAGTTGATGGAAGTAACAAGGAAAAAGTAGAGTCCATATGACATTATGACATGAATATTTAGAGAAGATAGATGATAGTATTCAGATTATAATCACCTCCCCCCATACTTCACTCAAAGTGGTACAGATGTGGGGTCTTATGCCACCACCTCAAAGAAGGAAAAATCTCCATGCGGCCAGTAGATGAGGAGAGAGTTTGAAGATATAGAGGTCACATGAGAAGAGTTTGAAAGAAGGAAACCAATGTAGCAGGAAGAATGAGGGGCAAAGCGTATCAAAAGAACAAAAGTCTTAGAAAAACGCTTGCTTTCAGCTTGGCAGTAGAGGATTGCTGGGACTGGAGTGTAATTAACTGTATTGAGCTTCAAATATTCTGATATTGTTTTTAAGATGTTTTGGTTACAGAACTGGTTGAGGGTCCTAGGCAATGCCTAGCTTGGTGTTAGAAATGTGGAGGTGATATAGATCATGTTGTGGCCAGAGTCTCGTTTTACAAAAGGGCAGTTCTGCTCTGGAACAGTGACTAGGACCTGGGGAAGCAAGGGTTTCTGTGAGCATTGTGGTCCTCCCTCTGGGCCTGATTTGCATGTAATGTTGAGAACAAGAGAGAAGTAGAGATGAAACTAGATCATTCTGGAAATTTTGTTTTCATACCGACCATTATTTCATATGAAAAGTAAGCAACAGTTAATGCATGCACTTCTAAGAATAATTCAAACATGCATTAATATTCAATTTTTATACTTCTTATTTTTAAACAATGACTTTTCTTCTGGTTTAATAGTGTACACGTTAAGGCTTGTCACTCAATATACCTCTTGGAAATGTATAACCTCTTTCATTTACTAATGACTATAATTAAGATACACATTTTCTAAAGACCAGTAATTAGTTTCCATAATAAACATACCATAGTGATCATTAGCTGTGACAGATAAACTGTGGCAAAATAAGGGTTTGCATCCCTTTCTTTTTTCCTTCCAGTTTACACCTCTATTAAAATATTAAATACCATATGTGTGTGCACGTGTTTGCATGTGTGTTTTTTACATGTAATGTAGTCCTGGCAGCAAGAGAGTGGTGGGCTTTCAGGATAGTGGGCAGGGCCAGTGGTCCTATTTGATGCCGAGCTGGGAGTCTTCCTCTTCTTTCATTTCTCTTCTCCATTCCTTCTCATCCTTCCATGCTCCTGCACACTGCACTGCCAACAGGCAAGAGGCTTAGATAAAAATGAGAAAGAGAGCATCCAGAAAAAGAACAAGGGGCAGATGCTCCAACTGTTTGCTGCAAAGGAAATGCAGTCTCTCCAGCTGTGGCATTTTGTCAGGCAGGTGGTTGAGGCCTGAGATGATTCTACACTGACAATTTGTACATTTCCTTTGCTATCCTAACAAAAAATCAGCTGCAGCTATCGCTCAGGAGGCTGAGCAATAGCTTTAATGTGGTAGGGCATGGGGGAAAGTCAAGCAGTGAGAGGCCAGTCGTGGAAACTGCGCTAGGGTAGCTGGGCAGCATGGGGTACCTCAGCTGCAGGCCACTGGAAGTTCAGGCAAGCAGAGGGTACAGAAAGAGGTAATACATCATGCTTGCAGAGTTAGAGGGAGGCCCATGAGAGCTAAGAAGTAGGTATAACAGCAGGAGACAAATGTCTGTCTGTCTGTATTTGCACTGACTGACATCATTTAGGGGGCAGTCAAGCCCAAAATTTGCATTCCTGGTTCGCAGGCTGGAAATTCAGGGAAGGGTTGCTGTTACAATCTTGAGTGCAAACTGAGGCTGAAAACTCAGGTTGGGTTTCTATGTTGCAGCCTCGAGGCAGGATTTCTTCCTCTTTTGAAAACTTCAGTGTTTGCTTTTAAGGCCTTCAATTGATCCTAAGAGGCCCACCTTCACTGTAAAGGGTAATCTAGTTTAATCAGTGTCTACTGTTTTAAATGTTAATCACACCTACAAAAATATAGCTTGAGAGAAACACCTAGAATGGTGTTTAAGCAGACAACTGGGCACCATAGCCTAGCCAAGTCAATATATAAAACTAATCATCACAATTAGGATCAGAAAAGTACATATCAGAAAAAGAATCATTAACAGTGGTAAAGAGGGACATTACATGTAGATAATGGGTGTATTTTGGGGAGGTATACATCTAGGAAAGCATAAGACTTGCATATATTCAGAATTCCTCCAAACACAGATTTTTCTAAAATGGAATTTATTTTTCTACATATGATATTTGTATTACACTTAAGTGTTAAATTGTGATTATTAAAAACTTATAAATTATTACAAAACATTAATATTACTACCTATCTCCTTGGCATCCTAGGAGATATCTATGCCAACATCCAGAACACATTACATCTTTTTGTAATAGAGAGCCTTCATACACCTCTCTTAGTTACATAATTAGTAAGACACATTGTTTTCCAGGCCTACAGCGGTGCTTTACTTTGATGATACATGATAACAGTGCTATGTTTACAGATGAAAAATCTGCACATTTTTGTATTTCATCACTCTAGGAGACATTATCACCGACCTTATAGTAAATGCAGTAGTCAGCATTTCACTTGCAAACTCCTATATTACTGTAATAAGTGCTCCAGAAATGATGAAAGGTTTGTGTGCCAAGAAGAATCAGTAGTCAAACAATGGCATGCAAGGACTGGCTTCCCTTACGGACATTTGCATAGGTCTTAGGTGAAGGATTTCGTCACAAAACCTAATATTTATAAAGGCAAACTTAAAAAAAGAGAAGCAATTTTTGTATATGTAATGTATAAATATGTTGTAATTACAGTTATATTATTTTCCAAAAGTAACTCATGAGTTTCTAATAGTTTTTATACATTACTCAGTAAGTCAACTTAATACCTTAATACCTTTCTTTGTATATATAATATCTAATATATACTTAATATAAATATATATTTATATACACATATAAGTGTGTGTATATTTATATACACATATATAATATCTGCTATATATGTTACACACATATATATCATAAACTGATTCCTATGGTTATAGTTTCTTTCTACAAAAAAAAAAGGGAAAGATGTAAAGAACAGAATATACAGTAAAAATGATGTTAACTATGCACATATAATGGTGTAACATACAAGTAACCAGGAAAGCTCAAGATCTATGAAGGCATCCACAAATGAGCACGTCTGAATGAATGTGTAGATTCATCCTTTTGCATATTTATGATTTAAAAAAAATACTGATTTTTGTCTTAGTGAATTTTTTTAATGACTAGTGAATTTCTTTACACATCGTAGAGCTCAATTTTATAAAGATATTGATTAGCATTGCTTTTTTATTCACATTGCTTCTTTATTCCCATGGTCCTTTATTAAAGCAGGATCTACAACAGTACAGTATCTGAACATCCAATTCTAATCAGGTAGTTTTTCATTCCTTTCAATTTCCTGGAAAAAGCCATTCAGTGTATAATATGGAAAATGTTTGGAAGTTTGAAAGGCCTCCCTGATTAAATTGTGTTGACTGTAAGCCCTAATATGGAACTAATCACTAGCCAACATTTTATTCATCTATGTGCTAATTTGTTTAATGTCTGTCTGTCTGCTTTCTCAGAGGTAGAGTGTGGATGGAAAGGGACTATTTCTTGTTCACCCTTATCAATTAATAACACAAGTTCAATTTATATTTGTAAATGAATGAATGGGTGGATGAAAAAGAAAGTTCTTCTTTTCTTCAGAATAATTTTGAAGGTAGAAACTAATCTATTGGCGCACCTGGGTGGCTCAGTCAGTTAAGCGTCTGCCTTGGACTCAGGTCATGATCCCAGGGTCTTGAGATCAAGCCCCAGGTAGGTCTCTGCTCATCAGGGAGCCTGCTTCTCCCTCTCCCTCTGCCTGCTGCTCCCCCTGCTTGTTTTCTCTCTCTCTCTATATATATATATCAAATAAATAAATAAAATCTTAAAAAAAAACTGATCTATTTATGTTCCTACTTCATTGATTTTTTTTGGTGGCATATTTTTTTTTTAGGAAACTTTATTTTACCAAAGTTTACAAATTCCTTTGGTGATAAGCCCAAGAATTTTGAATTAGCACCTGGGTGATTCATTGGATGCCTTCATAAGAATGGATACATAAAAAGTCCTCATTTCAGTTTCCATAGGCACTTGGAAAAAAGTATAATCTTAGTATACTAAATATAAAGTATGAGAGGCTCTCTGAGAACATTATATTAGATTATTATATGTCTGTATTTTTTTAGTCTATTTAATCCTGAAAATAGGTATAATAATGCCTGAAAGAGGTGTAATAAAGACTGTTAAATCATTTTAGCTTTGATAGATATACTTTGATGCTATCCTATCAGACATATATAGATTTGTGACGTTATATAACCATTGTGGATTATGTCTAATCAGTGTTAAATGAACCATGTTACTCATTCTATCTTAAGGTAATTGCTAATCATATGAAATTAGCACCTTATTTTGTTTACTTTTCATATGTATAATGTTTTTTATATTTCATATATAAATAATTATTAAATGTATCCTAAGTTTGTCTACTGTACAAGGATCAGGGCATAGAGCAGTAGATAAATAGATAGAAGGAATTACTTTCTGAATTCTGATAAATATTTACTCATTTTTTTCTTAACGTTTCTCTATTGTGTTTCTCATCAATAGAGTATAGATAAATTTTGTTGTGTGTAGGCTTCTTTATCCAGTCTATAAAGTCTTGTTTTTTAATAGACTGCTTAAATCCTTTTCACAGAAGGAGTTCATATTGTTTTCTGTTGCTTTTATGCATTTTTTACCAGGTATTGACTATATTTTCTAACTTCTGCCTTAAATGTTTTTTTTGCCTTTTACTTCAGTAAATTGGGAAGCTTGTAGCCTCTTTCTAATTCTACCTGGGTTACTTTTACATTTTCAAAACATTCTTTAACAAATATTTTTCATCAAATAATAGTCTGTAAATATCATTTTTTTCATTATAAAAAGGTATGGACTTAGATTGTTAGCAAATTAGGCTTTTATTGGTAGATTATTGCCTATTGAAAAATGTTGCATACTCATTTTCAAAAATTATGATTTGATTTTTGTGTTCCATTTTGGATCCACATTTTTAGCAATTATGTGACTTCTATTTGATTTTATTTAGTACATACTGTACTCTGTTTTATTTCTTTCAGAGCTCACTGCTCTGAAGTCTCTAAACCTGAGTTCTTAATTTTGATTCATATTTTGCTGACTGCCAAATATTTCTAAGTATTTCTTTTCAAAACATTTATTATAAATGCCATATTTTCTGAAATGCTGAATAGTTCTGACTGGTTTTGCTTTACATTTGCATATGAATGATAACTTGACGGAATAAGGGTCTGATTTACAATTCTTTCCTCTCAAAACTCTTTAGTTCTTACTTCATTTTCTTCTAATTTATTGTTGAAAAGTGAAGCATGTCTTCTTGTTTGATTGCAGCTGATATTTTCCCCAGCCAAATGCTTTAAGGTTTTTGGTTTAGTTTAGCTTTGTTTTATTGAAAAATATTTTCAGAGTATTCCTTTGTTACATTTGTGTTGAATTAGATACTGTTAGCCAATATTCAGTTTTTTGTGGTTTTCTTTGTTGTGGTGGGTAGTTTTTGTTTTGTTTTATATTTGTTTACTTGTTTGTTTTCAGCTCAAGAAATTTTTCTTCATTTGTGTTTTTGATTTTTATTTCAGTTAAATTATACAAGTTCCTTCCTTTTATGATATTTAAGTCTGATAAGCCTCAACCACCAGCTCCATGAACTTTCTCTGTCTTCTAGCAGAGTGTATGAATGCTACATGGCATGTCACTGATTTGGTATTATTTTTTTTTTCTTTTTAATTTTTTTTTTAATTTATGATAGTCACAGAGAGAGAGAGAGAGAGAGAGAGAGAGAGAGGCAGAGACACAGGCAGAGGGAGAAGCAGGCTCCATGCACCGGGAGCCCGACGTGGGATTCGATCCAGGGTCTCTCGGATCGCGCCCTGGGCCAAAGGCAGGCGCCAAACCGCTGCGCCACCCAGGGATCCCCTGATTTGGTATTATTAATAATAGCTAACATTTATTGTTTTATAACTTAATTATTAATTCATTTAATCCTCCTAATAATTCCCCCATTTTATGGTGTTGAGGAAAGAGAGACAAACAGGTTTTGTAATTTGCCCAATAATCACAGAACTAGTAAGAGGTAAAAAACAATTTTGTGAGACAACTGGGTGGCTCAGTGGTTGAGCATCTGTCTTCAGCCCAGGGCGTGATCCTGGAGATCTGGGATCGAGTCCCACATTGGGCTCCCTGCATGGAGCCTGCTTCTCCCTCTGCCTGTATCTCTGCCTCTCTCTCTCTTTCTGTGTCTCTCATTTAATAAATAAATAAAATCTTTTTAAAAAACAACAATTTTGCTCTAAACTCTATTTTCTTGACCACCGGTCTACATTGTTTCTGAAGTACATCTACTTATGATACAAATTGCGATTCTGCTATAAAAGTGGTGTGTATGTTTATATAATCCTTTATTAATCAGAGTCCTCTTTGAATTTCAGTCTTAAACTATGCTGTCTTCTCCCCCTGCTCCCCAGTTTGGTGTATTCTCTCTACATGGCACTTTAATCCTTATTTCTAGAAACCACAATCTTTAATATCTTAACGTGATCTAAACATTAATTCCTTTAATGGATGCTGCTGCCATCACTGTCCCCCAGAGATACTCTTCTTCCCTTCAAAGCTGTTTCCACTGTGTTGTATTTCTCAGAGGTCTTAAGCTTGCTGTTCTTAATGCATCTGGTGTTTTCCTATTACCCATTTTTTTTTTTTTTTATCTAGAAACATCACCCAGACTAGTTCCTAACAGAGTATGTGAATTGTATTAACCAAATTCTCTGCATCCCTTTGTCCTGTATAACTCCATTTTTTTCACCTATTTCTGGAGGGCAGGTGGGCACACAAGTGTGCTTGTGTGTGAGCAAGTGAATGTGAGTGACAGCTCCTGGTCCTAGCTTGTTCAGGTGTCATTTACTGTACCTCTGCTGGACTGACATGGGATCACCTGCCCACACAGCTTGCTTCTGATAAATTTAAACCGACGGACTGTGTGAAAGCCTACAGACTTTTTTTCCTTGTCTTCCAATCTAAATGTCCTTACTTTTATATACATCTCCCATGCTGAACCTTTCACAGGTACTTTACCTTTCCCCTCCTTGTAGTAATTCAGACTTATTAGTTACAGAATCTGAACTAATATGGAAAAGAGTAGTAATTATGTGCTCTTTAGTGCTTTTTTAAGGGAAGGAAGACTGATAGATTTTCCAGTTGGTTGATATTCTTGAGTCTGATTTAGGGGGCAGATGGTTGGGTAGATTGAAATATTTTCTTGGTTTCTTTTGGTCCTAGATTCTTTCTTTAGACATCCAAGTTGCAGAAGATATTTGAACTCCCCACCCCCACTCCAAACTATCCTGGTCTCTGGTTATATACATTGTTACTAGACTTACAATAGAATATTTTGGGGAGTTTCTTTTTCTCTGATTTTATAAGCTACATTTTAGTGGGAACTTTAGAAAACCAAACTCAAAGATATTTTATCAATAGACAGAAACAAAACTTAGAGATCTTGAGCCAGGTTTGGAACTACCATGTTATTTCCATTTTTGTGTCTGTGATTGTTTTTACATCCATAGCCTGAAAATAAATTTTTCTTTATGAAAAACAAAAATTAGAGTAAATAAGAGAATTCTGTCTTATAATACAGTAACACTAAGTCACAGTCCTACACAGACTGCTTGTCTTATAATTGTTGTTTTGAGTGGAATAGATCTTGGAGAACCCACGAACTATTATTGAAAACCCAAAGCTCACTTTGAACTTTACCTCTTAGATGTGTTTTTCTAGAATCTATTCTAACATATTATGGTGTCTCCTGTTTGAGTGTCCTATTATCTTTTTCATTTTTTCCCCAAAGACTTTCTTGTATACTGCAATATTTTCCCTTTCTTTTTCAAAATTGTAATAGCATAATGAGAATCATCCCAATAAAATGTACTAATTTGGCATGTCAATATTTATATTCTCTTCAGAAAAAATACCCATTTGGAGTTTATAGAGTAACAAACCAAATCATGTGAATTTACCCATTCATTTTTTTTTTAATATGAAAAGGTTATAATTTCTCAACCTCAACTGTTGACCCTAGCAGAAAGAGAGCTCATCCATGCCAAGGTTCTAACATCATAACTGGATCATGGTAGATTCTTAAATAAAAGTTGTAATTCATGTTTTAACTGCAGTTGTCCTTTTGGTGGGCTTCAGCAGAGGGAGTTTCTGAGACAATTCCATGAGTAAGTGGACCAGACTGGATGTTTGACATCACTATGACACTTATGCTCTCAGGACAAGGGCCTGGCTTTAACTGCTGTCCCTAGGCTCTTTCTTAGGACTGACAAGTACAAAGCCAATGAACAATTGTCAGACCTCTAAATAATTCTTCTTTTATCATTTCTTTATTCACTCTCACATCCATGCCATGTTAGTGACTACTTAACCTGTCCATACCAGATGCAAACCACAAGACGTATGCCATATGATTTCACTCATAGGTGGAATTTAAGAAACTAAATAAGCAGGAAAAAGAGAGTGTGAGATAAACCAATAAATAGAATCTCAGCTAGACAGCAAACTGGTGATTACCTATTTTGCTAAAGTCTTAACAAATATATTTTTATCTGATTCAACAATTATAATTATAAAACACTGCTGTTATTGTTTTGTATTTACATTAAATGTTGTTCCAGAATTATATTTGGAACATATATTTCCGCCCTTCATGGTGGAAAATAGCTGCCTGCTCTTTTAAAAACTTCTCTTTGCCTTCCAGCAACTCTGGTTTTTATAATGGGACCTTATTCCAAAAAATAGTTTCATTTCCCCAACAATGCCTTCCCACTTTGAAATGCAGTTGATATAAACCCACCTTATTTTCTCTGGGTCAGCCTCCAGTATCTCCCCAATGCTGACTTTATCAAAGGCTGCATTTTAATTCTCCTTGCTCTTGTTGCCACCATCAATTATTTTCTTTTATCATCCTGCAGATTTTTAATGGCTTCTTCCTTTGTGAGTATCATATTATAGGAATGAACCAAGGAATTTATTTATATGCCCACACAATATTCCTATCTACCATAGTAGATACTAGTTAAGTACTGTGCTAAGGAGCTAAAGTATAGAAAACTTTAATCTATGTACTATATAGCCCATAAATCAAGTATAAAAAGAATTATTTTGTTATTTCCTAATACATGTTAAAATAAATATCATTTAAAGCCTGACAGCTTCTATGTTCTTCCTAAATGAAAAAATCATAAATGATCCCAATTATGGCAAATTGTATCTGTTCTATGCAAGAGTCATTTTAAAACATGCAAAAGTGAATTCTACTTTTCAGAATGTTTTGTAGATTTTTAAAATGTACTTTTCCTCACAGCACCGGCATAGTGTTGTGATTTTGCAGCTAAGGACATCTGGTTATTTTCATGGCAATGTTTTAAATCACCAGCATTCTAATCTTTATTTTTGCCAAAGGTAAAAAAGAATGTTTATGGCAGGTAGAATAATGCCCTCTCCAAAGACATTAATACCCTAAACCTGGTGATATGTTACCTTATATGGCAAAAGGGATTTTGCAGATGTGATTAAGTTAAGGATCCTTAGATGGGGAGGTTATTCTGGATTACCTGTGTGAGCTCAAAGTAATTATGAGGGTCCATATAAGAGAAAGCAGGACATAAGAGAGAAGAGAGATGGTTATAAAAGGAAGAGTCAGAGAAATTTGAGGATGCCACACTGCTGACTTTGAAGATAGAGAAAGGGACTATGAGCCAAGAAATGCCAGTGGCCTCCAAAAGCTGGAAAAGGCAAGGGAATCGAATTTTTTCCTACAGTCTCCAGGAGGAACTAGCCCTGGTGATATTTTTATTTTAGCCCAGTGGAACCTTTTTCAATCTTCTAACCTCTAAGACCGTAAGATAATAAATTTATATTGTTTTAAGCCACTGAGTTTGTGGCAGTTTGTTACAGCAGCAATAGGATATATTACAAGGATTGACAGCCCTTGAACAATTTAGGTAGCCTTGGGCCCCATTAGCGATTCACTTTGAGTGGTTTATGCTTCTCTAAAAAAAGCTCTGTCCAGAATTTCTGAAGAAGCAGCAGCTCTGTGCACAAGGAAGACCACCAGTGACCAGAAAGCTAAGTCTATTTAATTGGCTGCCACCAGTTTGAGAATAATGGGAAATCTGGGAGCAGTATCTTCCATCTTCCTTACTTGATGGTGTTGCTCAGTTGTATCTATAGAGGTGGTAGAAATGTGGATCTTGAATATCCAACCCTTCCAGGCTTGAAAGCATTTTTTAAAAATATAGCAGGGATGCAAGTATGTGCCCATTGATGTGTCCTGTTGATAATTGTATGGTCTGCATGTGGCATATGTGGACTTGAGCAAGTGTTTCACCAGCATATTTCCAACTTTACTACACTTTCTAACCTAAAATTCTTAATATTTTTAAAATTCTTGGACTCTTAACATGTATCTTTTCTACTGCAGCAGTTCCACATTTTAGGTTCTGACACTAAAACGATGTACCTTTCAGGTGCCAAACTCAGTATCAGGATGCATCCAGCTGACCAGAGGAAACATGACCAGCAGTCATTTAAACACAGGGATTTCTTTATTTCTGCAAAACCATTATGGCGTCTGAATCCTTTGTCCTTCCTAGACTGTTGCCCTTAGTGTGTTGCTTTTGTCCTCGTGGTTACAGAACTTATTGCTATACTTCTAGGTTTCATATCCATGACTGAAAGAGGAGTGGGGGGAGTAAAGGTCAAAGAGTTTTGTCCTTGTCCCTGCCTTTATATGCAGGAAAGAATGGCCTAGGTCTCACTGAATAGAAGAACCATGCCACATGGTTACTGTTACTACTGAGGTAGTATAGGAAGGTCTATTAGCTTTCCAAGCTCTAAAAAAAAAAGAGAGAAATGACATTGTGGATGATTGGGGGAACCGATCCTCATACTGCAAAGTACACATTTAAATGAGTGATTTCTGTGAGATGGATTGGTTTACTACTACAGATTCCACAATTTTTCAGCTGCCGATCCCATTTAAAACACTGAACTGTGTAGAGCTTCAGCAGAAAGACATGGAGAACAGCCACCAGATTTATTATTACCTGAATCTTTTATTGTTAGTATTGTTCTCTGATTCAAAAAGAAAATATTTGCAAAGAGAAAATATTTGTAATGTAGAATTTTAATGACATTATTTAAAATGTATTCTTTTTCTCTCTGTATAAGGAAACATTTTTCATGATCTCTTTCCTACTTTTGCCCCTCCCCCAAAATATTGGTGGCACAAATAATTCCTAAGAAAATATCTAATATCTCAATAGTCTTCCTCTATCAGGATCTTAGACATGACAGTGATTTAAAAGAAATGATTCTTACATTCTGAAGGCTAATCAAGTTGCAAAATTCTAAAAACATTTTGTGAGCTCTCTCACATACAGCATCTAGCCAAAACCAACAATTCCAAATGAGATCTTTTTTATTATGTATTGCAGATTTCCTTAAAAGAGAACATATTTCACAACGTAGAATGTGACATTATTGTTGCACAGCAGTAAAGTTGATGTGTATGGTGTGTGGCATGCATCCAACCGTGTCATCCATCAATGAAATTTCAGAGGTTGATTATACTACAGAACAATCCTATAGTGGAAAATTACCCACTTTCTCAGGAGCTACCATTTAACACATCTTTTTTGAAATGAAATTTGCGACTTCCTGCTAACAGCTATAGAAGGGAGATGAGGAGGGGGAAATGGAGGGGAAGGCTCTTCCTATAATGAAAAGAAAGAAAGATAGAAAAGGTAGGAAAAGAACATTTAAATTGGCACTATCTCTAAAGAGAAAGCCATATGCTCAGCACACTTTCCATATTCCAGTTTTATAATTACTCTTGAGGTTCCTGAGGGCTTCTAAATCAGGCCATTTCTGAAAGAAGATATATATTTTTTGTTGTTTCAAATTTAGATAATCTTTTCACACTTGGAAATTAGGAATGCACATTAAGATGTTGATAGGAAATTGAGTAGAGAAAGAATTTATATTTTTAATCACCTGACTTTAATGATAATCGCATTTAGGCCAGGTCTCTATTACCCAGTGAAGAAAAGAATTGAGGCAATTACCTTAACAATTGAGACAAAACCACCTAGAGGACATTGTCGGGTTTAGTTAGCTGGATAGTGGATAAGATGCCTGAAATTGATGGAGGCACTGAGCTACTCAAAATGGAGCAGAAACTTTTATTTTTTTCCTGTCTGTGACAAGCTCTCACATGGTTTCCCTTCTGATAGGAAATTATTTAAAAGATGAATAGAAATGAAACCATGGTTGCTTGATTTTGGAAAATCATCTAGAATTTTAGACAATTTGATCCCTGTTCATTAATTTGGGAGGGTAAAAGATTCCATTTAAGAGAGAATAAGGTAAATTTCATAAATGTACACAATAAATACCCTGGAGTCTCAAATGTGGAAGAGAACAACCAGTTAGAGGAAACCAGAAAAGCCTTTTTGGGAGAAGGAATCTTAAAAACAGGATTTCTAAGTCTCAAATAGGGCTAGGATTGTTGAGTGGAAGAGGGATAGTGTGTGGGTTATGGAGGAACAAGCAAGATATCACTAGGCAGCCCTAGTGGAAACAGAAACGAAAAGATAAGCTTGAAAAGTACAGTGTATGTGTTATTGTGCCTGTTTGTGGATCAGAGCATAGTGTAGTTTGATGGAAAAATACTGGAAACTATGACCAGAAACTATAATAATAATCATTACAAAATGTGCTGAAGGGTACCTGGGTGGCTCAGTTGGTTAAGCATTCACCTTTGTCTACGGTCTTGATCCTTAGGCTCCCTGCTCAGTGGGGAGTCTACTCCTCCCTCTCCCTCTGTACCTACCCCCACTCATTCTTTCTCTCTCTCTCTTTCAAGTAAATAAAATCTAAACAGAACAAAACAAAAAACAAAAACATGCTGAGGCTTAGTAGGTCCTGAATATGTTTCTGATATAATAGGTCCTGAAATGTGACTCAATCTGAAAACATAGCCTTTGCTAATGTCTCAAATAGACTTTATAACTCTGCTGAAGTTCATTTACTGCCAACTAATTTACCTATGTATATAAATTTCCATTAATTCTTACAATGGAAAAGAGAATTTTGTCATTATTGTACTTCATTTTTGTTTTTTAATAGATGGTCCTTATGGAAAACAAAAAGACTTTTTGTTATGCTTGTCTCACACCTGAAAAAATAGCCATAAGCATGACAATTGTAGGTAAAGACAGACTTATGCTGGCAAGATTGTTTCTTCACTTAGCTTGAAGCTGATTGTGCACAAGAGCAGTTTGGCGTTATCCCCGGTGGTGCTAGGAAGAAGGAATTCACATTCATTTTAGATCCTTGGTTTACTTATTTTCTTCCCTATTTGTCTGCTGGATATTAGCATCCTTTTTCCCCCCTGGGGAAAAATTTTTTCCTTAATAAAATAAGTGAAATAATCACTTTAATGGAAATAGAATTAAAATTTGATAATTACTTAACTGCAACAATAATTTGCAGGGGCTTAGCATTGCTTTTTTCATGCTTGCATTTTTTTACTAAAATGTTGATGTATTTTTAAGATTTCATTACTTTTCAGGTTTAAAGTAGTTATATTTTAGTTAATGATATATAATGCATCATATTTGGTAATTGAGGATTTATTTTTTAAGTACAGAGAATGTTCTTTCTTATAGATTGTAATTGTAGCTACATTCATTGTGTCAAATTATGTATGCATTATTAGACCTTCAAACCCCATAATAAATTATGTATATTACTGTTTGGGGGCGTTTGCTTAGTGGCACAAATATTTATATAACAGAAATCTAAGTTATATTTATAAGCAAGAAAACTGAAATCTCTACACTCTTTAGGATCTAACTTCTCTTAATGGTAGGAAAAAGAGTATTTTAATGGCCAAAATGGGATGAAATACAATTCCTAAATAATTTTTAAATTCACAATTCAAAATTTATGTTCATTTCTTTGGTCTTATAAAATAGGTGTTTGGCAGAAAACCATTTTTTAAGGCTAATAACATTTGAAAGCATAACACCTCATATAACATATGAGTTAAGAATTGTGGATTTTGTACAATTGTTCTAAAGATTATAATTTCCTGAACTCACAAAGCTTTAGAATATTACAAAATGTAATTCTTTAATATGGAGAAGTACCTACTGGATTAGTAATATAAGTAAGGAACTAAGAACTTAGTTTGAATAGCATATATTATTATTGTGCATATATTATACACATTTTTTTTTAATACATTGAAAGTAGATATATTTTCTTGTCAGTTTCTACAGAACTGTCTGGCATTTTATTTGTCTTGTTTTTGTTTTCTTTTGTTTTTGTTTTTATGATTTGTTTAATGGTAGGAAATTGTATGTTTATATTATTTACCAAAAAATTTATATATGCAATCAGTATTTAGACCTCTGATTGCATTGCCTGTATCTTGCCATTTAGATAGGTTTACCAAGGAAGTGAATTGTTAGAAATAGGAGATGGATATATTAGGTTTAACACCTTGTTTACCAAAGTATCATTTTGTTAATATCCAAACTAGATATTGTGGAACATCATTACATTGAAAAATGAATCCTTAATGCATTCATTGAAAAATGAATTCTTAGCTTAGTATGCTTATCTCTTTCTGCATTTGAATGGCTCTTGAATGGGGAGGTAAATATTCCCCTGAGGCTAATATGCGAGTTTTCTGTATTTCTAGAGAAAGCTGAGAGGCAAAACTAATATACCTGAAAAACTCCTTAAGTGACTTTAAGATTATTAGAGATATTTATACAAAATAGCACTCATCCCCATTCTTGACCATTGTACTCTACTAAAACCAGAAATTTTCATAATTGGCTATGACAAAGATAAGGACAGGATATATTACTGTTGTCATAGAGGGAATAGAACTAAACCAATAATTCTGTGTTGCATTCAGACAGCAAAGTACTGATCAATAGTTTTGGATCTTTTCCAGCCTTTGCCTAAAAACTAACTTAGTAGGACATCCATAATGATGACTCCCTGGGTGGGTTAGTATAAAGTAAGAATCTATCACTTTTTTCCATTTGAGTCTGCATTTCCAATGAGCATTAAAAGACTGAAGACATGAGCTGATAAGCAACTGACTTTCCCCCATCCCACCCTCATTAAGCACTATATAGAAGTTAGAAGAATTCAGATATTTTTTAAAGAAATTGAAAAGATGTTTAAAATTCAATTATCATTTAGTTTCAAATTTAAAAATTGAGAAATTTGAAAATGATTTTTTTTTTTAAGATTTTATGTATTTTTTCAGAGAGACACAGAGAGAAAGACAGGCAAAGGCAGAGGCAGAGGGAGAACCAGGCTCCATGCAGGGAGCCCGATGGCAATCGTGGGACTCAATCCTGGGACTCTGGGATCGCGCTCTGAACCGAAGGCAGACACTCAACCACTGAGCCACCTCGGTGTCCCTGAATGTGATCCCTAAGTGTGGAAATAATGAATAAAATAATAACCAGCATTTAATTGAGCGCCCAATATGAGACCGATGCTTTCCTAAGTGCTTTCTATGTATTTTAATTTAAATTTTATTTAATGCTTCAGCATTAATGTTCTATAAATGAGAAAATAAATGTACAGACGAGTAATTCATTTTATTCATTTGAAGTATGGAGAACATTATTTTAGAAGTCTTAAGAAAATTCTAGAAAAGAAAAGCCTTACTATTTATCTCAAGAAAGCCTACTTTTTAAAAGTAATTTCTAAATTTTAGAGTTTGATGTTTCATATTATTTGAGAAATTGTTTTAATGAAGCTAGTCATGGAAAACCTACATATTCCAATGGTTACTAATCCATGTACTTGACCCACATTAAAACCATTTACAAGTCTGTAAAAGCAGCAACAAACCTAAAAGTAGAAGGCACATTTGAAGCAACCCAGGTAGGTACTACTACTAGGATCAAATTCAGTGTGTCCAAGATTATGAAAAACATGTTATTTTTGTGTTCCAAATGCTAATGCATGTCTTTTTCTGAAGATCTGGAATTTAGAAAATGTGAATATATAGGCTTTTACTTGATTAAGCCAAGTGCTCATTGAGACCTAAACATAAGATTCTGAAAGGTAGAAATAAAATATTAGCTTTTACTGATAAAAGTTAAATTAGTGGGATATTTTGATATGTGGCCACATTGGGCTTTCTACCACTCTACTCATGCAAGGTAGGCTAATTGGGGCACAGGTAATACTGAGTGATGATAACCAGCCCTGTCCTAGCAATATACAGCACATAAGTGTTGAAAAAGTGTGTTTAGTACAGGCAAAGAGAAGAGACAGAAGCTAGAAGGAACTGAAAACTGTAACTGTAACTCCAAAGTTTTACCTAGCCCGCTAGATTAAGTTTTTCCTGCATCTCAGAAGAGTGAATGATGGTGTGGAGAGAGGCTAGGACTGTAACTCTTAAAGGAAATTCTTCATCTAAAACACAAGACCTGGGGGATCCCTGGCTGGCTCAGCGGTTGAGCATCTGCCTTCAGCCCAGGGTGTGATCCTGGAGTCCTGGGATCGAGTCCCACATCAGGCTCCCTGCATGGAGCCTGCTTCTCCCTCTGCCTGTGTCACTGCCTCTCTCTCTCTTTCTCATGAATAAATAAATAAAAACAAACAAACAAAAAAAAAATCCTCACAAAACCTGGTGACAAGCTTCCTTCTATTTTATTATTACAGTGATAATTATAATTTGATATTTATAATTAGAGCCATTTGCAAGAGTTGTAGATTTATCATAGTTCAGAGCAGCAGGTTTGGTGGCAGCAACATTAGGAATAAGAAAGCTAAAACCTAAAGGTCAAGGATCTCGTTGCCTTCTAATTGCTGTCATATCTGCAGACTGTCAGAGAACAGGATAGAACAAGGAACACTCATTTTGCATAAAGATTTTCTATTTCTCTTGACATTTCCAACAACTTAGTAGCATGACCAAATGAAATCTGAAATAATGGATGGGAAAAGTTAGGTGGGAGGACTATCCAATGTAAGAGTTCTGTCTCAGCCTAATTAAGATTCAAAAATCAGATTGAAAAGATGAAGTCAAAGAACAAAAATTACAAGGAAATTGTAATTGATGAAGAGAGACTATAATTGGTAGAAAGGAATGAAAATGGTGATTTCAGTTATCTCTGATTTCTAATAAGATTGCAGGGACTTGCAGCAAAATGTTTTGGAATGTCTAGCAGGTAAAGATTATCAGGTCAAAAACATTAGTTCACATGAAATTTGAAAATTATTGTATATAATATTCACAGTATTTACCAATTTTCCGTCAACTAAATTAAATGCTTCAGATTACAAATCCAGTAACACAGGAAGGATACCTTCTATTTTCCTTGTTATGTTAATTAGTGAAATCTTGAACTCATGCTAAGTAATCAATACATGCTGATTGATTATGGGTGATTTGTAGGCTCTAAGAATGGCAGATTATTTTTTAAAGATTTTATTTATTTATTTGAGAGAGAGAGAGCATGAACAGGGGGAAAGGGTAGAGGGAGAAGCAAACTCCCTGCTGAGCAGGGAGCCCATTGGGGAACTCGATCCCAGGACCCTGGCATCATTACCTGAGCTGAAGGCAGACGCTTAACCAACTGAGCCACCCAGGAGCTGAAGGATAGATTATTTTTAAAATGAGTGTTAAATGTGCAAAGCTATAATCAAGTTTTTGCTATTTTACCAATGAAGGAGAAACAATGCTGTAATAAATGTTAACTTATCTATATGTAATGTAACTCTGGGATTGAGTCCCACATCAGGCTCCCTACATGGAGCCTGCTTCTCCCTCTGCCTGTGTCTCTGCCTCTCTCTGTCTCTCATGAATAAATAAAATCTTTAAAAATTTTTTTGATTTCCAAATTAAAGTTTGTTGTAGGATAACAATAGAACAATTTAGCATACATGGCAACACAGATAAATTGAAAACACAGGACAAGGTTCCCAAATATTTACTAAGCGGCAGTGAAGAGTGATGCTGGAATTCGATGTTTTTCACAATGCATGTATAACACGGTATATATCCAAATGGCAAGTCATCTTGGCTTTAATGTCCAATGACCATGACTCTAAATGCTTTGCTTTTTTTTTTTTTTTTTAATGCTTTGCTTTTTTTTTTTTTTTTTAATGCTTTGCTTTAATAGCTTAAACATTTTCTCTTACGGAAACTGCCACAGAAAACAAATACATATAATAATAAGTGGGGAAAAAGTAAGTGTTAATATTTTATTTTCTGAGTCATAAAGAACACATATTTAATAAATTTAAAGTTTTTTAAGAAATGTTTGTTATTTCAATAGCAGTAAATGGGAAAAATGTAAAAAGAGGCATTTTTCTGACTTCATAAAAAGAATGTCTCAAACAGTATAAAGTATAAAATAATGCATCTGTGTCAGGAGTTTTTTTCATCTTAATTTGGGTAGAGGGAAAACCAGAAGCCCTCAATGATATACAACAAGAATTCGATGCTCAGGCACCCAAGGTAGTCATCTAGGAAATTCTGTTTGTAGTTAGTTGTTGGTTCTTCTGGTCTTGACTGTACTCACATGTGCATGAGGCAGCTGATCTGGTATGGGATGAAAATCAGGACATCATAGTTCTGCTCCATGCATCTCTCATCCCCCATCAGATTTGGGAGGGTATGTCCTTCTCATGATGATAAGAAGGGGAAAAAAGAGAGCAAGCCCAATCATGAAAACACTCTTCAAGCCTCTTGGGTGTGCCACATTTACTAATATGTCCTTGGTTAGTGCAAGTCATAGCATCAGGCCCATAATTACAGTTGGGAAAGATAGATTAGACCCACTCTCCAGGATAGTTTTCCTAATGTAGACATATTCCTGGATTCCAGGGATTTGGACATTGTTGGTTCACGAACTCCTCTGAAGCTTTCCAGGTGTAATCTGAAATCAGTCCCCATGCTCAAAAGGCAGGAAGAGACTGAAAAAAGAGGTGGCCCACTCCAGGGTGGTAGGTGTTTTAATAAGCAAGGAAACTTATATACAAGGCTTGTCTTGAGTGGCAGCACTAGGAGTGGATCCCCAAGTCCACCTGCCAAATCTTAAAAGTTTCTCCAGAGGTCTTACCTGGGTTCAGTCACATATACCATTCAGGTGTATTCAGCATCATATCACTGTCTCAAGGCCATGTCCCCAGAACAGCTCTGGGAATGAGAAAAGAAAGCAAAACCCACATTCCAAGGACTGAGGAGAGGATAAGGAGGCTGTTTGTCTGAGCTCACAAGTCAACCAACACTCAAGTCTTTTGAATGACCTCTCCCTCCAGACGTGGACATTTTGGGGAGACAATTCTGTTTACTGTAAGAACTTCCTAAATATCTTCTGTGTGAGAAAGTGCTCTCAAAGCTATTTAAAATAATAGTTGGAGGGATCCCTGGGTGGTGCAGCGGTTTGGCGCCTACCTTTGGCCCAGGGAGCCATCCTGGAGACCCGGGATCGAATCCCACATCAGGCTCCCGGTGCATGGAGCCTGCTTCTCCCTCTGCCTATGTCTCTGCCTCTCTCTCTCTCTCTCTGTGACTATCATAAATAAATAAAAAAATTAAAAAAATAATAAAATAATAAAATAATAGTTGGAATAGTTAAATTTTTGAACGCTAGGAATTACGCTATTTATGAATTATTTAATCTATATGAACTAAAGATGTTTATTATTCCTATTTTGCTAAAGAGGAAACTAAAGCTTAGCTATCTTCCAAATGCTAAGTCCAGTTACACAGACCATAGAACCTTTAGGGTAACTGCTATATAGAGCTCCTTTGCTTAAACTCTTGCTGATTGTCTTAACCAAAAAAGAAAATTATCATGACATATGAAGTTCTTTCTATTTCTGTCAAACTTCTAATATGCTATAACAAAATAATTTCCTTTTGGCAAAATGTTCTAGAATAAGAGTGATTTTTATTAATACATTTGGAACTTTGTGTTCAGAATTATCAGTTCCTAAGTTTACCCAAAATATTTCCTCTGATTATCTGCCCACATCATTCTTTTCTCCCCTTCAGTTTGAATTCTGCTTTAATGCATTGATTATATTGATAAAGGTGTGGGAGGGGGGAGTGGCAAGGAAGCAGCTGATCTGTTGTATAAGAGGATGGAAAGATATGGAGTAGAATTGTAATAAGTGAAGTTATTAAATCAGATGCAATTTTACAGGTCAGTGAAACCTTATACTGAGAAAATATAAAGCAGAGTACATAAGCACACAGAACCTTAGACTCCTAGGTCATTCTTATACCTGCATGAGTGAGGTAAAGAGAGGACAGCAAGACACAGGGGAAGCTTAAATATGCAGGATTAAGGGGTCGATAAACACTGCAGCAAACACTTACCTCTCCTGGTTGTTCTTATAGTTTCTTTTCCTCACTAAGGACAATATAAAAAACAAAATGTTAAAACACAAATTATACATACATGCACACACACAATGCAAAAGGTAACTAGTAACAAAGCCAAGTTGTATAGTGAAGCTTTGAATAATTTTAAGAGGGTCTCTGCTGCAGGCATTGAATGTTGCATAAAGAAAGTAATTAGAGTTATTTATGATAGAAAAAAAGTTGATTAAGCTGTGTGCTTCAGAGAACTGAGGACGGTACAGTCCTCTGATGCAGTTTTCTTTCTCCCTCTGAATTGGTAGAAGTCAAAGTAGATAATCAGGGAACTGAAAATCTACGCAGTTGTTCCTATTCTGATTGCAATATCGGGCTGGATAAAAACAGAAGCTCCAGCAGTTACCTGAGATTGTAGCAGGTTGCTGCTGAGACTGCTCTCCCTATTCCCTTTTCTTATCCAAAGTGGGTAGTTGGGAACAGAACAAGTAGCCAATACATACCTCTTTATTTTTGTTTCTTTCAAATGAAAAAGAAGATGTCAGCAGCATTTAGGATGCAGAGATAAATTCATGGGAATAAAGGATAAAACAGCACCCCACCGCATGGCAAATTATCAGGACCCATTTCCTGTCTGTCCTTTGTCTTTCTTTATATGTCATTGTTTGGACCCATCTCTATCTACCTCATTCCTTGTGGAAGGCTTAAGTCCCACCATCTTATGTGTTTATCAGTTCCTAGTTTGGCCCAGTTGGCTACCTAATTCCACCCTGTGAACTTACATTTTTTATTATACTGAGCTTTATTAAGATGTTTTATAACTGAGTTTTATTCTTGTCCCTTCACCCTCCTCCATTCACTGGGAAGTGCTCAGGGGCTCACTCACTGCAGCTCCTCGTGATGTCACCTCAACTACATACAGTGAGTGCCAAACTCAGAGACTAGGCCCTCTCTTCTCCCCATATAAGTCTTGCCACAGGGTCTCTGACACAAATGAGGCAGGGTGATATAGACTTAATCAGTCTTAGCACATGTTTTAGTCTAGAAATTGAAACTCAGATTGATCTCTGTAACCTATGATGATTTCAATATATTCCTTGAATTTCAAAATATATTTGTAAAATGCTAAATTTTACTAAATATTCTTCAAAAATAAAATAACCATAAATAATTTTGGCTTTATAATTTACTTATCAAATAGGCACCAAAAAAATGTCAATAGTTAAATATCCCAATCCTCAGCTTGGTGATTTCTAACAAATTTGGCCAAGTTCAGAACAGAATTCTGTGCTCTAGCATGTAAATTTACCTTAATTCCATGTCTTAAGTAGTAATACTTCCAATTATTCCTAGATTATACATCTGAGTTATATTTTTAAATATCCTCCTGGAAAAGAGATTTTATGACAGAGCTCTTACCATGGGGATGTTTGACTTTGGCTTAAAAAAGCATCTACTCTGTGTCACTAATATACCAAGATGTGAAATGGAAAATTTTTATATTCATAGCTACACAGAGTTCTTGTAAATTGCTGAAACATGAAATAACCAAATAAACTTTATTATTGAAATGGGTTTCTTAAGAACATAAATGTGTAATGTAACTTTCAAACCTGTTAAACCATGAAAGAACTACACCGATTTCATAACACAAAGCACAGTGTGTATAAAACTATGTAGCATAAAATGTTCAGCTGCCAAAGTAACAGAAAGGTTCCAGGAGGTATTTTCATAAATCTGGAAACAGTTAACCTGTTTTGATGATCTCCCTCATTCCATTTACCTGAATAGCAGGGCCTGGCTTTCTGTATCTTTGGAGTTAATAAATTCAATTTAGTTGAGTCTGTATTTTAAAATGGTCTTTCATATTAGAAAGTTCAACTTTCTGGAGAAAATGGAATGGTATTATTCAGATTAAGAGTATCCTTTCATAAGTTTTGTTTTATTTGGTAAGTAAAACAACTGAATAAAGTGAAGGAGACAGTAAATGACATCACATTTTTTTTTTTATGTGAGGAAACAGAGACATAATAAATTTAAATGACTTTTGTTCGAGGCCACTGGTCCCCAGGGTCTTAAGAATTTTCTTCTCGATGATAATTGGGAAATGGCATCACCTATGCACTCACCTGATTGGGAGTATTTCCCACCCTGCGAAACATAGACATTTAGCTGTGCAAATGAGGTCATAGGACAATTTTAAGGATTATTAGGCTGCATATTTGCATATATGTTGACTTTTCATAAATGACTTTTGAGTTGAGTGTTAGTGGAAAATGTTTACCTGTGCATTTGGAGAATTTTTTTCATATTAAGATACAAATCTACAAATCTCAATGGCGTGTTTATATTAGTTTATACACTTTAATATAACAAAATGCTATTACTCTTATTTATAAGTAGTTGATTTAAGTAGCATTAGCTAAGATTGGACTTTAACCTGAAAACATTTCCTAGAAAACTGAAATTAAACTAATGCTTTAGTTTAAAAAAATATACATTTGTGCTATGTAATTCAAAGAAAACAAAGATTTTGGGAAAGTTGTGTGGAACTGCTTCTTCACATAGGGTGAAAAAAGCCAAACAATTTATATCTTTTTTTTTTTTTAAGATTTTATTTATTTATTCGTGAGTGACTGAGAGAGAGAGAGTCAAAGACATAGGCAGAGGGAGAAGCAGGCTCCCCACACAGAGCCCGATGCGGGACCTGATCCTGAATCCCAGGATCAAGATCTGAGGTGAAGGCAGACACTCAACCTCTGAGCCATCCAGGCATCTCAATCTATATCTTGTTAAAAGGGATTTGGGTTTAATCTATGAACTGCTTATATGAGTGATGTTACATAATGTGGGTGAATTTGTTCTTTTAATATATGGCCTTTTAAATACCTACTAAGTAATCTAAGTCACTGGTGAAGGCCTTTCCCCAACAAGGACCCGGAATACACATCCAGTCTTCCCTGCTTCATACCTGTTGATGGTTGCATTAGTACTACCAGCCAGGTAGCACGACAAAGGGAAGACTATTTGGTATGCCCTTCTACTCCAAATTTACTGTATGTATAAAGTTGAAATAACATTGAACAAGAAAAATAAAAAGAATTTAGCCTTTCTGGCTACCATCCAGGGCATTATTAATAAATCCCTAAACTATGAAAATGCCCCACCTATTTAGTAAAAATGAAATGAGGGTGCTACTTTCCAGATCTCGACAATACAAATCTGACTTAGCTTTGAGTAAACTCTATAATATCACAGTTTTTAAACTTATAGTGACAGGGAAATATTAAGATTTAATATTTTCACATTTTCTTAGCTGACTTCTAAAAATGAACGTGACTTGATACCTTATTTTGACAGATTTCTAATTATTTTGTTTTGTGCACATATTCATTTTATGACTTTTATTCCAGTTTACTTTGGCATTTTTTAAAGTGTACTTAATTACTTAAAATTTCTTACTGGTGAAAACAGCTATGAATTGACTCTTCCTAAAGATAATAATGAAATTCTTAATATACTATCTGTCAAAATAATGAGGAGTTATCTGTTAAATGGATATAAAGCCATTATTTTTAGGTTACTGCTATATATTTTTAGCTAAGTGTCCAAATTTCTTTTCTTGCTCTGTCCTTTCTCATTTTCCACATAGTGGCTAGAGAGAGCTTTTCAATACTTATCAACCACATATCATTCTCCCACTTAAAACCATTAGATGATCGTAGGATGAATTTTATTCTTTTCTCAGCCTATGGGGCCCTACATGATCTAGTCCTTGTCCTTTTATTGTTCCCCATCCATCCTCAACACAGTGCTCGCTGGCTGCTCTCTGCAGTCACTCTGATTTTCTTCTGTCCAGTGAATACACCAACTCCTTTCAGCCATAGTGCTTTTGCACATGCAGTCACCTGTACCTGAAACTACCTGCCCCTAAATCATCCTAAAGAAGCTTCTTCCTTCTTGCCATTCTGATTTCAGCTAGAATGTCGCATCTTCAATGAGGACACCTCTAAGCACCTCATTAAAATAACATTCCCCTGCAAATCATTGTCATATCCCTTTGTTACTTTTTTCTTATAGCTGAATTATCTTGTTCAGTTATTTTATTATTGTTTGTTTCCCTCCATTCACATGTAAATGAATGAAGTGATGTGGGTGATCCCCCTGTTTTGCATAGTGCATCATAGGCCCTTGACACATTTTTGTAGAAATAATGAAAAAAAAAAAGTTGCATGTTAGAGTGCTCTGTAAATCCTGAAGCATGTCCAATTATAAGATGCAATTATTAGCTGAGTAACAATGAGACAAGTCTTTTATATATATTTGTCCTGGTAAACTGGATAAAAACGTGCGAGTGTGTGCTGTCCTTAAGGATAAGTAGATAAGCGGTCACCTAAAGTTTATGGGGCACACATTTTGATATTGATTCATTTTCAAACTACTGTGCATCATCTGTGTTGGAAATAATTAGAGCCTGTGAACTGAAGTGAAGGAAACATTTACAATGCTGAATAACCTAAAGTGAAGACAGGGGTATCTAATTAGTCTTTCTTCTGACAATCTTTTTTTGGATTAATATTCTTCTCTTTGAAAAGTCTAACAGTGGTGCTTATGTCACCGACTCTACTGATAATTAATAGTGTTCGCCATACACCTACACATATTCCTTCCAAAATATTCTTGTGTGATGCCACTACTGGAAAGAACAGTTTCAATTAGAGAGGAGAGCTTTTGAAGTATAGATCATGTGGCCTATTATAAGGAATATGTCCTATTATAAAAGAAAAATCTCTCGTAGAACATAATAGTTTATGTAACTTGCCTGGGATATTGTTTAACAAAACACTTTATGGATACTTCATTAGGACATGACTTGATGAAGAAGCAGGAGTAGCATTCATCCACATTTTTCTTTTTTAAAATCCCTAAGATGTTTTCCTGTACTATTTCCACCCCAGTCACAAGCTTATTAACTTGGGAATGAGGTGACAGGGCCTTTGTCTTTGAATCTTGTAATTATAATTAATAGTAAGTTAAAGGGAAGCAGAAAGCTTATATTCAAAGTTTAAAGTAAAATGACTTTGTGGCACTTAGGGCAGGTGCCAGAAGATATTAAGTAAGAGCTCATTATTCTTATTAATAAGAACTTCAGGGAGACATCTTTGAGGAGCAGAGTCATTTTATGGTTACAAGAGGGACACCTATCTGTGGACAGAGCTTGGGAGTGGAACTGTGCTCTTCTCGTCTGAGGATGCCTAAGGCCTAGCAGAGGCTTTCCCAGACGGTTCCTTCACTAGTTTGTGCCAGTTTTATACATGAAGACAGAGATAGGAGTCAGTGTATACATACTGTCCACTGCTTCCTTAATACATTTCTAAAAGTATATCATGAAATAATCCTAAAACTTCATTATATTTACTTGTGAAAGTATTATGTGGGGGTGGGGCTGCATTTTACCAAATGATTGAATATCCAATAAAGCCCAGCAGTGGCCAATGTCTGCCAGAGCCACATGGAAACATCATTTATTTCTAAATATCTGCAATTTTAAGTACTAAATTTACTACCCATATTCTTTAAAAGAAGCATATATGATTTATAGAAGTTAACTACATGAAGGACCAGTTACAATAAGGTGTAATAGTGTTGAATAATAATAACAGCTAACTTGGGGATCCCTGGGTAGCTCAGCAGTTTGGTGCCTGCCTCCTTCGGCCCAGGATGTGATCCTGGAGTCCTGGGATCGAGTCCCACATTGGGTTCCTGCATTGAGCCTGCTTCTCCCTCTGCCTGCATCTCTGCCTCTCTCTCTCTCTCTCTCTCTCTCTCTCTCTGTGTGTGTCTCATGAATATATAAATAAAATCTTTTTTTAAAAATGTAAAAAAAAAATACAGCTAACTTTATGGAGAGCCAACCACGTTCAGATATTGTTTCAAACACTTTGCATATGTCAACTTATTTTATCCTCACAACACCTCTTTGAATGAGGCTTATGGTTCCCTCCTTTTCACAAATATGGAAACTGAGACTGAGAGGTTATACAATGTAATTAGCTACTAAGGAAGTTGTAGACCAGTATTCAAATCTGGGTATGCCGGTCTCAGGGACTCCGTCTGTCCTGTGATAGTGTTCACTGTATTTTCATTACTTGTCTACCACTATTCTAAGTCCTCTACGTGTATTATTTAATTCCCAGAACAAATCTATGAGGTCAATACTGTATTATTACCATTTCTCAGATGAGGAAGCTGAGGAAAAGGCTAGTGAAATGACTTATCTGAGGATGCCTAGTAAATAAACACTGAAGCAAGAGGTCAGACTCACATCTTACTCTGGAGCCTACACTCTTAAACACTAGGCCACTCCAACCATGTGGATGCTTTACATCAGGAATAGGCAAACTAGGGCCAGAGACAAAATCTCTCCCACCACATGGTTTTATAAATAAAGTTTTTTTTAGAACACAGCCTTGCTTATTCATTTATATTTTGTTTATTGCTGCTTTCATTCTACAATGGCAGAGTTGAGTAGTTATAGCAGAGACCATATAGTTCATAAGCCTAAAATATTTACTACCTGGCCCTTTACAGAAAAAGTTATCCAGCCTCTGCTTTAGAGCATTAGTATTTCTTTCTCAATTATCTTCCTTTCATCCCTCACCACTCTGAGCCTAGCCAGTGCCTAATTTCCAGAAAATAACAAGTGACAGTAATAAAAACCTTTCAAACATAATTAGAAAATGAGCAAAAAAAAAAAAAAATCAGTTCTATAGAAAATCAAGGTGCATCTCAATCCCTTAGATAGAAATAAGACATTTGGATTGGTTTTTGCCATCTAAAAAGGGAAAAGGCAGTTGAGGGTCTGAGCTCCCTCTACTGAGAGACATGGACTCTGGAGAAAATCTGCTCATATTCATTTCTTCACTCTGCCACTTCCTGGCTTCATGACCTTGAGCAGATCACTTAACTTGCATGTATGCCAATTCCCCAATCTGCAAGACCTAACTCATAGGGGCATTATGACCATTAAATGAGTTAATGCTTGTAATTTTATTATCAAGAACTGACTCCTGTAAAGTGTTCATTATTTCTCCTGTTCTTCAATTTTTTCAAAAGACTAATTCAAAGCTAAGCAGAATAATAAAAGTTGAATATACAGGGGAAGTTCTCAATGTATGAAAAGCCTATCAAATCAATGCTTAATAAATATCCTTCCACATTTTTCCTAACAGCGTGCTATATGAAAATAGGTGGATAAAAACTCATGGCCCTCTGACAGCTTGAAGTACAAGACAAGGCTCATAATAGTAGTGCAAGAGAATAAGATTTTTATTAAGTTCAACATATAATACATCAACACAGAAACCTAATGCAGACAGGAATGTTAGAGAACGCTTCTCACCTGCTTTCCCCTACAGCACCAGAGCATTTTAATTGTAAATGGTAGAGTCCACTATAGCCTTTAAGACACTCAGATGTCAAGTAGCACCTAGCTCTGATACATACACTGACAGTTCCTGGATATGCTCGTAAACTCAGAGGTAACAGTGACTAAATGACTTAAGCATTTATGGGAAATGATATTATTGTCAAGCTTTTATAAGAATTGTTGATGTTTACAATATACACATAAAAATAATAAACTATGGGGCAGCCCGGGGGGCTCGATGGTTTGGCGCCGCCTTCAGCCCAGGGTGTGATCCTGGAGACCCAGGATCGAGTCCCACATCGGGCTCCCTGTATGGAGTCTGCTTCTCCCCCTGCCTTTGTCTCTTCCTCTCTCTCTCTCTGTGTTTCTCATGAATAACTAACTAAAATCTTTTTTTAAAAAAATAATAAACTATGAAAGACTAGTACTAAGTAGAAGTAGCTAAATCATGAACCCCAAATTGAGACTATCCTAAGTTCAAAGTCAGCCTCCATCCATTCCTGGATGTGAACTTGAGCAACTTATATCTCAATCCCTTACTTAGTCATAAAATAACAAAACTAATAGCACCAGTTAATCACTCATTCAGATACTTGACAAGCATTTATAGAATAGCTACCATGTGCCCGCCACTGTTAGGATTGAGTGTATAGCAAATACACAACAAACAGGCCTAAACTATTGCCCACCTCAGCTTTTATTCCACTTATGAGAATTAAACATTTAGTACAAATTCTGGTGCACATTCAGTTTTCAAGCAGTGCTGGATATCATTACTGTTAACTGATGAGGAAGAGGAGGAAGATTTCAGACACCAGTGCCTCACTGGAGTTGGTAATAACACTGAATTTATGCATCTTGAAAATGTTTCTGGTCCATGGCCCTTACCTTGTGTTCCCAGTCTTGATCTTCTTCCACACAGAGTGATCTGAGTTGGCATTTGCTGCTCTTGACTGGGGGTCTTTATGATTAGGACTATGACCCAGTATTGCTGATATACTTATTTAGTGACTAATCCAATAACAAGTATTGATTGATTGTTATGAAAACTTTCTCATCTGTATATTCTGAGTATATTTCTGTTCACTTAATGACCATTTTCATGGATAGGGGTGCCTGAGTGGCTCAGTTGGTTAAGCGACTGACTCTTGGTTTTGGCTGAGTCATGGTCTCAGGGTACTGGAATCTAACCCTGTGTTAGGCTCCGAGCTCAGCAGGGAGTCTGCTTCCCTTCTCTCCATCTTCCTCTCCCTCCTCTCATGCATACACTCTCTCTCTAAAATAAATAAATCTTTTATAAAGACCATTTCATGGATGAAGTAAAATTATATTTAAAAAATAGAATATCAGTGCTTGATTGAAATTTGTCCAGAATGATTAGAAGAAAACTCTTTTATATATGAGATTCTTAAAAAAAAAAAATCATCATTACAAAAGATCTATCTGAGCAATAAAACCAGAGACTGTGATGAGTAGGATCAGACCATGCCAAGTGGAAGTAGACATTCCAGGTGGCTTGGAGGAGACCCCAAAGTAGAAGGGATCAGAAAGAGTTTGGAAAAACACTTTCAAAACTGATTAACTACCAATGAGTTTGTGTTTATATTTTTTTCTTTAACTTCTACAAACAGCTCCCCTCACAAAAGTCATTTTGGAAACTTATCTTTCAAAGTCTGTAAAGACATCAATGATTTTAGTTATCTTACTTAAAGAGGGTAATTTATCATCTAGTCAAGTGTGCACGTGTCTGCCAGGAAAGCTTCAAGCCAACATATATCATACTCAGTAGCTTCAAGGATTTGGTTTGCCTTCTTATGTGTGTTTGAATATAGAATTCATTTCAATCTGACATTTTTTACCTCTCATCATATTTTTTCTTCTAATTAAGTTCTATAAATGTATCTTCTACCACATTTGAGCTGTAATAAATTCTTTTCCTGGATTGGCCTTCTGAAAGTCACAAACCAACATTGTGATGAATTGCAAAATGACTAATTTCCCTTTTGTGTTTATTTTGAGCAGCAGAATGCTGGAGAAAAATGAAGCAGAGTTTCACTAGAAAGAAGGTCCTGCTTATAGTAGTTACATGCCTGTAAATTGAATATTTTCAACACTAACTGACCCCAGCAGATTTCTGAAATTGCATAGGTCTAATTCAAGGACATAATTTTTCAGCCCCAAGTTTTGGGATTTGATGGTATTACTGGGAGGGATCCATACTGAGGAAAGTTTTCCTCTCATATAAGCCCTGGAGTTAATGATTTGGTGTGCACTGAGACCGTGATGTCATTGGGAAATAGATTTCTTAAATTCTGTATTGCAGAAGAAAGGAACAAGGCTATTCACAGAATGGACTGCAGAAGAATGAATGTAAAAATTTTATTTTGGGGGCAGCCCCAGTGGCACAGCAGTTTAGCGCTGCCTGCAGCCTGGGGTGTGATCCTGGAGACCCGGGATCAAGTCCCAGGTCGGGCTTCCTGCGTGGAGCCTGCTTCTCCCTCTGCCTGTATCTCTGCCTCTCCCTCTCTCTCTCTGAATAAATAAATAAATAAATAAATAAATAAATAAATAAATAAATAAATAAGTTTTTTAAAAATTTATTTTTTAAGTCTTTATTTGTTTTACTTCGCTATATTATAGGCAAGTAAATGTATTATATCTTTGATTTGAGATGGCTATGCTGAAATTGAATAATTTGTTGGTAATATATAGGCTGGCATTTTAATAGGTGCTTAACAGTGGGCACATTTGTTCCTATTACATTGTAAAGCATAGATGAAACTCTATATAAATAAGATTAAAGCATTGCCATAGATAAAATATCAGGCATTAACCTTGTAGACTCTTGATTTTACAATGGTTTAACTCCAATATTTAAATAGCCACAATGATCATAGCCCAGTTCAAATAATACTGCTTAATGTGTTAATCATTAATTTTACATACTTCTTTCTCATTTCTCTCTATGCCTTTATAAAGTGGGAATTGCCTTATGCATCCTGAATTCATTACTGTAATTTGTGTACTGTGCATTGACTGAAGCCAATTTAAGTGGCATATTAGCTTAGAATTTGAGCTTCTTCACTTTGTGTAGATAGTGGGCCATGGAGTTAATGTTTCATTTATAGTATTTGTTATAGAGCTATGATAATATGGTTATGATTCATGATCTTTTCCTGGATAATGCCTGATTTAAGATACACTGTAGTCTGAAAAGAATCTTAATTTTTTTTTCTGTAATAAGCGTGGCTACTGGTCCACATATCCTAACACCAAACCATCATTGGCATGACTTTTCCTTTATAAAAGGAAAATCAGAATTATTGTTTTCAAGTCAGGATTTAGACATTCGCCTTAACTTGTCATCATAGTTTGCAAACGAGAAATCTGAGATCCAGTAAAGTTTATTAGATTGATGGCAATCAGAAGCTGTAAGCATTAGAACTACAGCCAGGATGTAGAACCTGGCTCTTCTGACTCCGGAGCCAACACTCTGCAAGCGAACTTGCCTTGATAAAATGGGATAACCACTGTCACTTCACTTAATCAGAATGTGGAATCATTTGCTATTATCTCCCCACAACACTCTCTTCTTGTCTCTCCCTGTGCAGTGTCATCATGCACCCCCACAAAGACATCCTAGTCACCTGTGGGGAGGACCGTCTCTGGAAGGTAGTGGGGCTCCCCAAAGGCAACGTGCTTCACACAGGATTTGGCCATACCGACTGGCTTTCCAACTGCTGCTTCCATCCCAGGTCAGTACACACAACTCCCTGAACCTGCTTCCACTCTCCAGGAATGCACTTGTTTATATTTTGTCACTCTACTGGCTTTTTAAAAAACTACTTTATTGAAATATGAAATGACATACAAAAAAAATTGTGCAAAGTTAATATATGCAACTTGGTAAGTTTGAAGATAAATGTACATCCCTGAAACGACCACCACAATCTATGCCATAAACACACCTATTGTCTCTGAAAATTTCCTCCCACCCACATTACTATTAATTATAAGATACTTAAAATCTACCCTCTTAGAAATTTTTAAGTATACAATATAGGGGATCCCTGGGTGGCTCAGCGGTTTAGCACCTGCCTTCGGCCCAGGGCGTGATGCTGGACTGGAGTCCTGGGATCAAGTCCCGCGTCCTGCTCCCTACATGGAGCCTGCTTCTCCCTCTGCCTGTGTCTCTGCCTCTCTCCCTCTCTCTCTCTCTCTCTGTGTGTCTCATGAATAATAAATAAAATCTTTTTTTTTTTTAAAAAGAAAATTTTAAGTATACAATGTAATATTATTGACTCTATGTTCTAGGACTTAGTCATCTTATATAAATGAAAGTTTGTACTTGGCTAGCTTTTGTGACACGACACTTTTCTCTCTGGAACCCCACACCCTCCACTGAATTTTGAGACATGTAGATAAATGGCTTTCTTGGCTTTCATTATATTGACTTTAGATCGATAGCTTTTGATATTTGGAACATGTAAAAGTCCACATGCTAACACACTTAGCAAAAGTAAGAAGTATCCCGGGACAAGCACAATTAATGCTCCTTGTACACGCAAGCTCTGACAAGGCACATGGATTTCTAGTCAAGAATGCATGCCAGTCTTTACTTTGCTTGTTAATCTTACAGGTTTTCCTCTTAGAATTAAGTTATCTACTAAAAGGGATTAGAAGGCAGTGATCAATTTCTTTAAAAATTTAATGACACTCAAAATATTAAAGAGAACAAAGTAAAACTGAAGACATTGAACCCTGTAATTGCAGAATTTACTGTATTTTGGTATCCAGAGGCCAAGGGCACAGAAGTAAAGACATTGTTAAACACATAGGTACTTATTTCTAGTGTCAGAAAATTCTGCCCACACTTGTTCCAGGGGCACCTCCTTTTCTACCCCAGTCCTGACTGTATTCTCTTATTCATCATTACACTGTTTAACATTTGTAAATACTCTTACATCTGGCTCTAACACTCTCTGGTCTAGGTACTTTTGGGGACACATAGTTCTTGGTACACTCTCTAAACCATCCCATTGGGAAATTTTGTTCTTACGAGGACTCTATTGATTTATTTTCATGTTCACAAAATTCCTTTAAAAGAAAACCACTGTGTTTGTCTTATCCTTCATATGAATGCCAATGAAATTAGATTGAAATAAAAATAAACTAAATTTTTCAGAAATTTGTGACTGAATGAGAACAGTGAAGAGATTTATTTTAATTTTTGAAAAGCTCCTTAAAGTGTAATTTATCTTTGGTACTAGATGTGTGAATTTAATTTTTAAACATGTAGTGCATTTCATATCTGGTATATAGATAAACAGATTCATGCCACTTCTTACCTCTTAGAAACATAAAGCCCATCTTGCTAGCAGAGACAATGCAATTAGTAGTATAGCCTATCACTTATGTAGCTGCTGGGCATGCTAATCAGATTTCCATAATGCCCTGTTACCATGGTAGCCAGGGACTCAGAGATTTTTCTCATTAGTGCTTGACCAGCATAAAGTCCTTTTAATAGATCTTCCTGTTTTCCCACTCAATTACTTAAATTAAAATGAGGTGAAATACATCATTATTCACTCACAATATGAATTTACATTTAGTACTTTTCTTTGGCAGAATTGTAGTAAAATGCAGCTACACTTTTTTTTTTCCTAGTGTGTAGGGAATCCTGAGAAACAAGTACATTTAACCTTAAATGTTCTTAAGTGAGAAATGCTGAATAGCAAGTGTTCTTTCTGTAGAGTTAGTGAAAAATAACGAATGATTATTAGAAATAACAAGAAAAAAACTCTTATATTTGGGGTAGAAATTAATTCAGAAAGAGTTTATATTTGAAATCTCAAAATTTTATAATGCAAACCAACATTGAAAAACATATGCATAATAAAAACCCATGTATAATATTATGTATGTAATATATATATGTACACACAAGCATACATGTTTTAAAATTTGTCGACACTTAACACTTCCCGAAATTTAAATTTTTGAACTTTGATTTTTATTGTGACTTAGGTAATTTGGTCAGTAAAAAGATAGTTTATTGTTGAAGGTAATATTTTTTCTATTTCTCTATATACTCATCTGTTAAAAAATTAAACATAAATTTGATTCAAATATGATACTTCAGTAGGTAGTTGGATCTTTGACTAAAGAATGCAATCGTAGTCTTTCTCAGAGCCCATTTCTGTGACCAGCTTGATTCTGCTCCCTGGGAAGAGGCTCAGAGTGGACATACTATGTACCTGATCCCTGTGCTCTTCACACAGGAAAAGAAACTTATACATTTTCTTTATTTTATTTTTAATTGTAGTTGTTCCTGTGTAGCTGTGACTAGAAACTGTAACTTACGTTACTTCCAACTGGATGTCTTCCTGATTACTATGACATTCAATGCAATGTCTCTTCTTCCACAATGACATGACCCAGATTTCTTCTGGGGGTCAATCCTACTTGATATGACAGTAGTACTTACCCTGACCTAAGCAAATCAATCTTTGTTGTCCTATTTCACTTGCCAAAGTAGGCCTCTTCAGTATATAAACAACAAATACAACAGGCATAGTAATATTTATATCAAAGATATATAGATGAAAAAAATAGCTGAGAAGATGATTTCTCACTTGAGAATTCAGATAATATGATGTGGAAATATATAAAACAAAAGATCTTGTAAATACAGGAAGATTCTGACAAACTATAATCATCAGAGTCAAGGATTATCTCTCTCAATTTTTTTAACCTGTCAAGTAAACAAAATTACAATGGAATTAGAGGAATTAATAAACTAGCAAGTATATTTAATAGTATATGTTGAACTTTATGAACAGAAAATATAGATTTTAAATAATTTTTAAATTTTTATTTTAAATCATTTGTTAGTTTTTAAAAAACACATAAAAAACCAAAAATTTAGTGTAAATTAATTCTTCAGAATAGAAATTATACAATCTACAATTTGTAAAGAAGATTTAATAATAAAAGAAAATAAATCAATAACTTAAATAAAATGAAACCTGCATTATTAAAAAGTAAATAAATGAATATTGAGTCACAGAGGAACTATAAACACTAGTTGATGAAAAGTTACTACCACAATACTTACTATACATATGAGATGTAACCAAAGCTGTAGTCAGAGTAAAATTCATAGCTTTCAATGTTTTTTTTTATTAAACACACACACAAAAATAAAAAGTGAATTATAAATTCAGATAAAAAGTACAACTGGTCAACAAAACGTAGAAAAGCAAAATAATGAATAAATGAAAACTAGAAATTAAAATAAAAAGAGGGAATATGTTTTAATCTAAAAGTTTTTTTGAGAAAAAATAGAAAAATAACTATAATAATATAAGTATAGACACCTCAAAAAACTGCTGGAAAAATGAAAGTGAGGAAACAGAAATATAGACCTAAGTCATTTGAGAGGAGTTAAAATCACAGAGATAAATATATATCTATAAAATATATATAAAAATATATATACATCTAAGTTTATATATATATCCATGTATTTATCTCCAAGTATACATATATTTATCCAAATATATATATTTGATAAAATAGATTTCTATAAAAGTAAATATTACCAATACTTAATCAAGATGGAATAGAACCCAGAATAGATTAATAACAATGAAGAAAAGAAAAAAAAAAACAGTTCTAAAAGTTGTACTTTGCATTCCTATGTTGAGCAGTTCTATTGGCTGAGTTTTAAAAATTTTATTTTAAAAAATAAATTTTTGCATTCAAGGAATTTTTTGAAGCCAAGGAAAATAAGGAAATTTTAGTACTAGTTTTAAAAATAGAGCAAAAATATAACTCTAAACTGAACAAATCCAGGCCCCTACCCCATAACTATAGGCCCACTTCACAATTACAGTTGCAAAACTTTTAAAGAGAAAGGAACTGGAATTCAGTCACATGTTTGAAAAAACAATGTGCAATGACCAAATAAGATTTGTATTTGAAAAGTATGGAAAACATAAGTGGTTCAACTATGAGGACATTATAACATAAATTGTAATAGTAGATAAATATTGAAAATTACTTTAAAATGGATAAAAACCTAGTATCTGTATTTAAGGCACATATATTTGCAAATATTGTTAAGCTTCATGTGTTGCAATTGACAAGAAAAATAGGTTTTGGAACAGCTGGAAAACTAAGAAAATACGGTGGGTGAATGTAGACTCTGGATGCCATGGACTTAGATAGGTCAAAATAGGAATGGGTGCTTACAGGTAATAGGCAAAGTGGGAAACATAAAACCAAACAATCAAAACTACCTAAAATACCTAAAATCAGCATATGAGCAAGGCTCGCATATCTGTGCAAGCTTAGTTACTTATCAATATTTATTCTCAATAAATGTCAGCCACATATTTTTCTTTCCTTTAATGATAATGATTTTTTTTATTAAAACAATTTGAACACTGACATTTTCTAACATATTTGTGATTCACACAAGAAAATGTACATGGGAAACTTTTAATTGTAAACACTGGACCAATATTTTACAGACTATACAACTGACAGCATTTAAAAATTCTTGGGTGTATCATTTCAAAATAATGCTGTACACACCCCGATCATTACTATAAGTTGTTTGCCATAGAATTGATTTTGTTTGTATCTAATTTTCTAAGTTCCTTAGTAGGGTTTGTGAATCAAGACAATTTTTAGGAATGACGTGGGTAGCTAATCACTGTAGAACTGACTGTTATTACATATTTACCACTAGATGGCAATCATACATTGGTAAGGTAAAACACCCTTTGCATTTACAGGGTAGACTAAGGAACTAGCTGTGAAAGAGATTTTTTATCAGTTACTGAAAATGGTGAAAGAGTGGAGCAATACGGAGAATGTGCACTGGCATTGCCTTTGCACTGTTGAGTGAAATGTACAATTCCACAAAGTAGAAACTAAGCATCCCCCAGTGCAAATTAGATATCCGACTCTTGACCACTGACGCATGGAATCAGTTTTAGGTTGCCCATGGTAGAATCCTAGCTTCACCTTTGCTAGTTCTATCAGTTTTCTCATCTGTGCAATGGACATCATAATGATACCTACCTTGTAGATTGATGGTGAAGGTGAAATGCTATAGTATATTAAAAACACAAATACTATTGCCTGATACATATATGCTCAATAAGCGTTACCATTATCATTTGTTATTCATTCATTTGGTATTTTGAGGATGTGGAGATAACTCAAAACTTTTTATTTTTTATTTTTTTTTAATTTTTATTTATTTATGATAGTCATAGAGAGAGAGAGAGAGAGAGAGGCAGAGACACAGGCAGAGGGAGAAGCAGGCTCCATGCACCGGGAGCCCAATGTGGGATTCGATCCCGGGTCTCCAGGATCGCGCCCCAGGCCAAAGGCAGGCGCCAAACCGCTGCGCCACCCAGGGATCCCTCAAAACTTTTTAATAAAACTGGCAGCCTTAAACACAGTGAGATAAGAAAGGAAGAATATGTTGTGATGACTGGGTCCCACCAAGCCCATTGGAAAAACACTATCAAACCATATTTCATCATGTCTGAAGTTCTTATCAAGTTAAACATCAAACAGTTATAAATTGAAAAATAAATATAATTAATGTAAAAAGATGTATGTTATATAACTACTCTTAGCTCTTAAAAAAACAAGTTTTTAAAACTTACACTAATAATTTATACCATATTTTGTTTCTAAAGAAGAGAGAAAGAATTCTGCATATTACTTTTTTTGGGGGTTTTAATTGAAAAACATTTTTGATCAGAAACACCAAAACCAAAAGCTTTAAAAAAAAAAAGATTTTATTTATTTATTCATGAAAAAGAGAGAGAGAGAGAGAGAGGCAGAGACACAGGCAGAGGGAGAAGCAGGCTCCATGCAGGGAGCCTGATGCGGGACTCGATTCTGGGACTCCAGGACCATGCTCTGGGCCAAAGGCAGGTGCTAAACCGCTGAGCCACCCAGGGATTCCCCAAAAGCTTTTTAAAACTTTTATTTCAATTTGTTTTTTGAGGAATATAAAGCATATAGTGTTTGACCTTCTCTATCCACAGACATGTTTCATTGTTATTGGTCTATTCAGACTAGTTTTGGGCAACTGAAACACAGAGTTACATATCAATCTCCAGGTTAATATTAAGAGGTAAATAGAACACACACTATGCTATTTACTCCTTTCCTCTACCAGGGAATGATACCAATGACAGTGAGGTAGTTTTGAGATAAATACAATGTCCAGTTCTCTGATTCTTGGGATTATGCTTTCTTTTGTATGCCCAGAGCTTATTATGTGAAACAGTGTGTATCTTCCTAAATATCTCTATAAAAAGAAAGTATTTGGGATTAGTGGTTTAAACAATTTCAGAGTGCTGCATTTTTTTCCTGAGTTCATTGCCTGAGGCAGAAATAGACCTGAGAGCATCCTGTTAAACATAACTTCTACCCTTATAAGCTGATTTATGACTTGTGAATAAATAGGCCTCTACAAAATCCCTCATACTCTCTCTTCCCTGTACAAGCCATCTATTTATATATTTATATAATGCTTAAAATCATAGTATGAAAGCTCCTTGACAAGTATATCATTTAGTTATTGAAAAAAACGGAAGCACGAATAATCTTTTTATTTGCTGGAAGCACGAAGTCAAGAGTTCAAATTTCAAAGCATAATGAAGAAGTCGATGTACAATTTCCATAAGATTGTAGTGTCTTGCTTCTTCCTGAGCTTTAGAGGTAGATACTTTGATCATCTGGAAACCTCAGTAGATTTTTTTTTTAATTTTTATTTATTTATGATAGTCACAGAGAGAGAGAGAGAGAGGCAGAGACACAGGCAGAGGGAGAAGCAGGCTCCATGCACTGGGAGCCTGATGTGGGATTCGATCCCAGGTCTCCAGGATCACGCCCTGGGCCAAAGGCAGGCGCCAAACCGCTGCGCCACCCAGGGATCCCCACCTCAGTAGATTTTTAACAAAATAATTTTGAGATATACCTGTTAAATGATTAATGGTCTACTTTATATTATTTGAAGGGGGTATACATTATAATTTCCTTCTTAATGTAGTAAGTCCTGTTGGTGTGAAAGAGATAAGGCTTGAAAATATTAGCACTTATTTAATGTTTTTTGTCTAATTTTTAAAGTAATATGTAATCACCATTAAGAAAAGTGTTAAGAAAATATATATTTTGAGACACCTGGGTAGTACAGTTAGCTTAGCATCCAACTTGATTTTAACTTAGGTCATGGTCTCAGGGTCATGAGATCAAGCCATGCATCAGGCTCTATGCTTCATGGGGAGTCTGCTTAAGATTCTTTCCTCTCCATCTGCCCTTCTGCCACACTTGTGCACTCTCTCTCTCTCTCCATCTCAAATAAATAAATAAATCTTTAAAAATAGAGGAAGTATTTCTCATAGTCTCACAGCTCAGTGAAAGTTGAAGACACTGCCCAAGGGTTCTCCTGAGGCAAATGACAGGACGTTGTTCTACAGAAGAAGCACTTCCTAAAGTCAGACCCTTTTTCAAGTGCTTTTATGACAAAAACAGATGTATCATTTTATTTAATCTCTGGTAGCCTAGTTGCTCATTTGAAAATGGGAATAACCTACTTCCTTAGGTTTACGTGAAGGCTGCATGAGAAAATTTATATAGAACATTTGGCTGTCTTGGGCTCAGAATAAGCATTTGGTAACAGCAGAATTGTTCATGTTGTTGGGCAGATTTTTGCCTTGATGTGTCTTTTTTTTTTTCCTGAAAGCAATATTGTCTCCAGGTCTATTGGCCTCTCTACCTTGACCTAGCAAGAAAGAAATCCAAGGAACACTTAAAAACATTAAGAGCAGGATCTGTATGATACCCATCTTTGTATAACATATCAATTGAAACATTATAGGGAATCAATAAATATTTACTTAATTAAAATGAACAGAATTGAAGATGTTAGACCAGGAATGTAGCCACTTTTATTCATACTCCTAATAGTATCATGTGATTATAGGGATATACTCACAAACATGCACAAACATACACATTCACATGCATACAACTCATTATTAATGAGATCATTTTATCAAAAAAAAAAAAAAAAACCCAAGCCTACTATTCTTCATTTGCCACAAAACCTCTAAAAAAATATCAAGTCTTCTCTTAATAATATTACCATGAGGATAAATTTCATTCAAAAACTCAGTTGTGGGGCAGTCTTGGTGGCTAGGTGGTTTAGTGCCGCCCTTAGCCCAGGGCCTGATCCTGGAGACCCAGGATCGAATCCCACGTCGGGCTCCCTGCATGGAGCCTGCTTCTCCCTATGCCTGTGTCTCTGCCTCTTTCCTTCTGTGTCTCTCACGAATAAATAAATAAAAATCTTTAAAAAAAAAAAACCTCAGTTATAAGGGGAAGCATTTCTAGGATGGCTGAATAAGAACCTTCAAAAAAAAAAAAAAAAAAAAGAACCTTCAAAAATGTCCTTCTCTGTAAAAGTTGAGAGAACATTGGCAAAAATTGCTAAAATCAATTTTGTTTAGAACTTAACCAAAGGCCTGCCCCCATTCAAGGAGGATTTATTGGAGAAAAACCTCCCTGTTCCCATTCCTCTCTCTGTAGCTCTGCAGTAGCTTTGAAAATCAACTGCCTCACAATCATGGTAGCTGTGAAAACCAGTACCAGCAACTAGAGGTGCCAAAAAAGTTTGGAGATCACAAAGCCCCATTTTCAGACAGATATCACTATTTATACTTTCTGGAAGCCTCCTGGAAATATCTATATGCAGAGTTTGTTTTTATTAGACCCGAGTCAGAACTTACTCTGTGTGAATGGATTATTTGACAGGGCATTTGCAGCAAACAATTAGCAGTATGTGTTTAATATTGCAGCTGCCAGAGGCAGCAATAACAGACAAGAGGTTGACCAAATTCTTAAATAGAAAAGCAGAAGAATTAAATATCCCCAAGGGCTTTGAAATACTGCCATATTCCTAGAAATGTCAGAGGACACATGCATTTGAAGAAGTGCATGCATGCCCAGAAAAGACTTGAGAAGAGCCTAATCTCTCACCTCTGACTGACCTTGAGAACTTGTGCAAGCAGGAAGCAAAGGCTAAGGCACTCTATAAACTTCCAGGGTGTTGAGGATGTACCCAGCATCCATACAGAGCCACCTGCAAAGGTTGGATGACTTATTGACTCAAGGCATTAAACCAGCACCTGTCCAATTATTAGCTAAATGAGCAGACTTCTGTGGCCACACACAACAAAGAATATATTATTTCAGGAAAGACACTAAGAAACAAATAACAACAACAAATAGCAGCAATGACAAATCCTGGAGAGGAGGAAGTCTGACTTCCAGACTTTCCATATTACTTTAAATGTCAGATTTTCAACAATGACCAGAAATAGAAAATATGAAAAGAAGCAAGACAATGCACAGAGCCTATACATATTTTATATTATAAAGTGGAATTAAAATTGCAGATTAAATTAAGGTTTCTAGTCCATTGACATTAAGATGTGAAATTTACCCTGGATTATCCAGGTGGGCCCCATGTAATCATGTCCCCTTAAATGTGAAAAAGGAAAGCAGAAGGGTTACAGTAAGAGTGATATGAAACTATGTGATGTCTTCTCCCATCAAGACACCTGTTTTTTTGATACTTTGGCCTCAGTTCAGTGAAACTTATTTCAGAGTTCCAGAATTAGAAAATAATAAATTTGTGTTATTTTATGCCACCAACTTTGTGGTAATGTGTTATAACACACATAAGAAAAGAACTAATACAGTGTGAGTATTGTTATTAAATATATTCCTAAATATTCTATTTGTACTGATGCTACTGTAAATAAAATTGCTTTCTTAATTTTCAGATGGTTCATTCCTAAGGTCTAAAAATGCAGTTGATTTTTGTGTATGCATCTTGTATCACTATGCAGTCTCATTTATTAATTTCAATATTGTTGTTAGAATTCTTAGAGTTTTCTAGATATGTTATATTCACATATTATTTGCAAAGATTTTCCTTTTTCCAATATAGATGCCTTTTTAAATCTAATTATTCAGCTAAAAACTTCAGAACAATGTTGAATAGACATGGCAAGAGCAGAGGTCCTTGTCTTATTGCTGATCTTAGGAAGAAAGTGTTTTGTCTTTGATCATTAAATATGATATTAATTGTGGATTTTTTGTGGATGCATTTCTCAGGTTTAGGGCATTCCCTTTTATTCTCAATTCTGTGAGTGTATTTATCTTGAGAGGGTATTGGGTTTTATTAAATAACTTTCCTGTAACTATTTAAATAGCTATATAGTCTTTATCATTTATCAATAGAGTGTTTTTTGTCGACTAATTTTTATCAAACAACTTTGCATTCCTTGAATAAATGCTATTTAATCATGCTATATATAACCCTTTTCATGTATTTTTGGATTCAGTTTACTATTTTGTTGAAGATATTTGCATCTGTACTCATAAGAGATAGAGGTTATAATTTTCTTGTGATGTCTTTCTTGGCTTTGGAAATCAGACCAATATTGGCCTAAAAGAATAAGTTAGGAAACATTTCCTCTCCCCATATTTTTTGGAAGCATTTGTGAAGAATTGGTATTAATTCTTTGGCAAAATTCATCAATGAAGCCAGTTGATCCTGAGCTTTTCTTTGTGGAAAAGTTTTGATTACTAATTCAACTTGAGGAATTTGTCCATTTCATCTAGGTTATTGAATTTGTGTCACATTGTTGCCATATTTATTGTCAAGTTGTTTGCAGTTTCCTAAATAATCCCTTTAATTCTGCAAATTTGGTAGTAATGTCTTTCTTTCATTCTTGATTTTAGTAATTAGTCTCTCTCTTTTTTTGTTGATCAGTCTAGCAAAAGATTTGTCAATTTTGTTGCTTTTCTCAAAGAACCAACTTTTATTGTTGATTTTCTATGTATTTTTCCCTATTTCATTTATTTCCACTCTAATATTTGTTCTTTCCTTCTGCTTTCCTTGGATTTTTTTTAAGTTTCTTAATGTGTAAGGTTAGATATCATTTGAAATCTTTATTCTTTTCAAATGTACTATTTATAGTATATTTACCTTCTAAGCAGTGCTATGGGGAGCATTCCATAAGTTTCAGTATGTTGTGTTTTTTTTCTCCATTTGTACAAAAGTATTTTCTGATTTTTCTTGTAAAATTTCTTCTTTGAGCCATTGGCCAATTAGGAGTATGCTACTTAATTTCCACTTATTTGTGAACTTCCTAAATTTCCTTCTGTCATGGCTTTCTGTTTTAATTCCATTGTAGTTAAAGAACATACTTCATATGATTTAATTCCTTTAAATTTACTGAGGCTTTTTTAAAGCATTAATATGTTATCCCAAAGAATGTTTGATGTACGTGTGGGAAGAGTGTATATTCTTATTTTGCTGAGTAGAGTCTTTGACAGATGTCTGTTAGGTCTAATTTGCTTACACTGTTAAGTTTTATATTCCTTTGTTGCTCTTCTAATTATCCTATCTATCATAAAAATTAAGAAATTGAAGTCCCCAAATGTTATTGTTGAATTGTCTATTTCTTCTATTAATTCTGTGACTTTTGCTTCATGTATTTTGGGTCTTGTATTAGTTTTTTTTTTTTTTTTTATTGTTGCTGCAACAAATACCACAAGCATGACAAATTCAACAAACATAACAAAAACAATAGTTTATTACCTTGTAGTTCTGGAGATCAGAAATCAGAAATGGCAGAAGGGGGTTCCAGGGTGGCTCAGATGGGTAAGTGTCTGCCTTCAGCTCAGGTCATGATCTCAGGGTCTTGGGATCGAGCCCTACATCGAGCTCCCGAATCAGTGGGGAATCTGCTTCTCCTCCCTCTTCCTCTTCCTTTTCCTCCTCCCCTGCTCATGTTCTCTCTCTCTCACTCTGTACCCCTCTGTCTCAAATGAATAAATAAAATATTTTTTTAAAAAAGAAAGAAATCAGAAATGGGTCTCACTGGGCTTACTTAGGTTGTAAAATGCTACAGACACATTGGAAAAACAGTGTAGCACTTCTTCAAAATGCTAAATACACAATTACCATAAGACCAAGCATTTCCACCCATATCCAAGAAAATTAAAAGCATAGGTCCACACAAAAACTTCTATGCAAATGTTTATAGCAGCATTATTCATGATGACCAAAAAAAAAAAAAAAAAAGGAAATAATCAAAATTTCCATCAACTGATGAATAGATAAAGAAAATATGTTATATCAAGACAGTGGAATATTTTTTCAACAATAAGAAGCTATGAAGTACTGATACATGCTGTAACATGTTGAAAAAATTGGTAAGTGCTTACCAGGGACGGCAAAGAGGAAAGAATGAGGAGTAACTAATGAATATGGATTTTCGTTGGGGTGTGATAAAAATATTCTCAGATGAGGGCACCTGGGTGGCTCAGTCAGTTAAACACCTGCCTTTGCCTTCGGGCATCTCTCTTGATAATAAATAAAAACTTAAGAAAAAAAATTGCCAGATGAAATAGTGGTGATGGTTATACAACTCTGTAAATATACTTCAAACCATTGAATTTGCCCTATAAATTGGTGAATTTTATGATATATGAATTATATATCAATAAAGCTCTTTTAAAAAAACAATTATACATATAAATACAAATGACCCTGACTAGTGGTATGATAGGCAGATATAGAGTCACTTTTATGAAATTTTAAAGGGCTTACTATATATCTTTCTTATAAAAGTTAATCATTTCTATTTTTAAAATATCTTGGTAAAATAGTGACACACATTTGATAATTTTAAATTGATGCTTAATGCTTGGAACATCATTCTGGACATAGAAGAAAAATGAAATAATTTTTGTGTATAATCCTAGCCCTACAAGATGTCCAGTTTAATCTCTACAGTACTCACACCTACATTCTACTTTATGTATAAACTATATTAGAAACAGAACTATAGGTATATTAAATTAGAACAGATATGTACTATTCTATTTGTACCAATTTATACTCCCTTCCATGGTATATGAATGATTATTCTTGCCAACTCTGAATTTTTATTTTTTTTCAAACTCTTGGATGTATAATGAGTATGATATTGACACTAAAACCTGAAATTATTTAAAAAAACTGAAGTTATTAGTGAAACTAATCTTTTCTTGTAGATTAGCTATTTATATTTCTTTTGTGAATAACTCAACTTTTTTATTTTTAAAAATTCTATTTCTTTATAAGAACCTTTTCTTTGTTTGTTAAATATAACCGTTTTATACTATGTAATACATAAAGATTTCCCAGACTTAGTCTTCAAATAAATGTTTGCTTATGGACTTTTTTTGTTTGATATATATCTTTCTTTATGGTTTGTTATTGTTATTCTTTTTTTATTTTATTTTTATTTTTTTAAATTAATTTTTATTGGTGTTCAACTTACCAATATACAGAAAAACACCCAGTGCTCATCCCGTCAAGTGTCCACCTCAGTGCCCATCACCCATTCCCCTCCAACACCCGCCCTCCTCCCCTTCCACCACCCCTAGTTCGTTTCCCCGAGTTAGGAGTCTTTATGTTCTGTCTCCCTTCCTGATATTTCCCAACATTTCAGTCCCTTCCTGATATTTCCCAACATTTCTTTTCCCTTCCTTTATATTCCCTTTCACTATTATTTATATTCCCCAAATGAATGAGAACATACACTGCTTGTCCTTCTCCGATTGACTTACTTCACTCAGCATAATACCCCCCAGTTCCATCCACGTTGAAGCAAATGGTGGGTATTTGTCGTTTCTAATTGCTGAGTAATATTCCATTGTATACATAAACCACATCTTCTTTATCCATTCATCTTTCGATGGACACCGAGGCTCCTTCCACAGTTTGGCTATTGTGGCCATTGCTGATAGAAACATCGGGGTGCAGGTGTCCCGACGTTTCATTGCATCTGAATCTTTGGGGTAAATCCCCAACAGTGCAATTGCTGGGTCGTAGGGCAGGTCTATTTTTAACTCTTTGAGGAACCTCCACACAGTTTTCCAGAGTGGCTACACCAGTTCACATTCCCACCAACAGTGTAAGAGGGTTCCCTTTCTCCGCATCCTCTCCAACATTTGTGGTTTCCTGCCTTGTTAATTTTCCCCATTCTCACTGGTGTGAGGTGGGATCTCATTGTGGTTTTGATTTGTATTTCCCTGATGGCAAGTGATGCAGAGCATTTTCTCATGTGCATGTTGGCCATGTCCATGTCTTCCTCTGAGATTTCTTTTGCCCATGTCTTTGCCATGTCTTTTGCCCATTTCATGATTGGATTGTTTGTTTCTTTGGTGTTGAGTTTAATAAGTTCTTTATAGATTTTGGAAACTAGCCCTTTATCTGATATGTCGTTTGCAAATATCTTCTCCCATTCTGTAGGTTGTCTTTTAGTTTTGTTGACTGTATCCTTTGCTGTGCAAAAGCTTCTTATCTTGAAGTCCCAATAGTTCATTTTTGCTTTTGTTTCTGTTATTGTTATTCTTGTTTGATATTAAATTTTTCCAAAAGTTATGTAGCATTATTTACTAACCAATTATTCTTATGGCTCTCTTTTTGCCCTAATGCATATAAAAACGTTCACCTCACCATTTATTCTCTTGTTTAATGGTTCTCTTTTTTTAATTTCACCATTTAAAATATTTATTTTATTCCTAATGTAACAAAGGAGCATAACTATTTTTTTCCATTAAGAACAGCATGAGCTGTAGGCTTGAATCAAACTTCTTTTTTATTGTTTATCTTTATGATTTAGACTTATTTTAATATGAGATGTGTAAACAACTCTATGGTCAGTTGATGATATTGTCTACTGCTGGTATCATTATACCAATTACTGCTGGTATCATTATACCAATATTTTCAATTCCGTTTTTTTCCATATCTACGTTGTTATTAGATTTTCCTCAAGCTTTGACCCAAAGTACTTCTTAATTTAATGACTTTTGTTGTTTTTGGAAGCAGCCTCCACATTTGTGGAGCTCCAGCATGGGGCTTTAACTCACAACCCTGTGATCAAAACCTGAGCTGAGATCAACAATCAGATGCTTAACTGACTGAACCACACAGGTGCCCTAATTCAATGATTCTTAATAAACAATTTTTTTTTTCATTTTGAATGAAAAATGTGGGCTCTAGTCTTTGTGTCTAATTCAAAGCATTTTTATTCATATTAGTTTAATAATTATTTTTATGTCATTTGTTTTGCTTTCTCTTTCTGACATTGCTCCTATCTTCTATTTGATTTCTCAACTCTGTCCTCTATTTTTATCAACTTCATCTAATTTATCCCTTCACCCTTCTTTCAGGGGTGAAGTTAAAAAAAATTATTATTTTTTACCTTGAACTTATTTTGTTTGCAGATTTTAATCTGATAATTATATTTTTCATTGCTCTATGTAAAAGACCTATAATTGTGGTTCTTGTCTGTAAACAATTAAGTACCATACATGTAACCCAGTTTAGAACTGATCTTCATATCCCCAGAAGAGCTGGGAAGTGGCCTCTGCTACCTTATTCTTTTTCCAGTTCACTAATTTATAGCCACATCTGTCACCTGCCACTGCCAGTGTTGAGGCCCACCCTCAAAGCACTTTAATTGGACAAATATGAAAATACCTTATTTCACATAGATCTGCCATGGTATGTGATCCTGCTGTTTGTATCATTCCAATCTGCCTTGTATGGTAGACAAATATTCACCTTCACATATATAATTAATTTGGGTCACGGATTCATACTTAAGAGGCTTGAGAGAATACAGCAATTTTCATCACCTTTTTTTTTTCTCCCTGACTTGGGACATAAGAGCGAGATAGCTCAGAAGGCATGTTCTTGGTATAGCCAATCTGAGCTGCATCTTGAGTCTTCAGCTAGTTTCTGAAATTGACACTTGCCTTATCTGAGCAGCCTCAGGATCTGCCACTGTCTTCCTCTTACAGAACACTTCTGATAGGTGAGCCACACATGGTACTTATCCAGTTAACAGAAAAAAATTGAAAACATAGAACTGATACATTCAAATGAACAAAATACTATATATATATATTATATCCCTTCCTTGAGCGGGTTTATCATCTCCTGTATCCCATCTTTACAAATGTCCCATCCCCAAATATATTGCATGATCCTCACTTTTTTTGTATTATTCCTACCTCATTGTTTCTAACCTTTATAGATGCTAAATTGTTTAATGCTGAATTGTCTGATCATTTGGCAAATAGGATTCAGTAGTTTTCTAATTGTTTTCTTCCTTTTTTTATTAGTGAATAGATTTTAGAGAGTGCTGTTTTCTCAGATTCTTTACAATTGTCCCATTCTTCTGACTTTTAGAATCATTTCAAAGATCTTATGGCTTAAAGAAAAAAACAAGATGACGAAGAAATAACTCAATGGGAAACTAGTCTAAGTGTGCTTACTTACCATTAATTTTATATGCTTCTTCCAGAAAGAAGCTTTAAAGCTTCATGAGCTTTCTGCTTTTCTTAGACCTTTGCTAAAAAGGAAGGCCTACTTCTGAGATTTTATGATCCATTCAGATCTAGAGAGAGCTCCCACTGGGTATTCTGCTTATAATTTAGACACTTGTTCTAGAAAAACATCCCTTGCTGCAATGACCTTCTGTGTATTATGACAACTAGTCCCATAAATTCCTTTCTCTCTCTATCTGAAGTGGTATTAGTGGGGCTTTCTAGCCTTTTTTTTTCTAAGTTCTTTTTAATGCTGCTCTTCTTTTACAGATGCGAAACTGCAAACCAGACCATTATGCATTCTTCCAACCAATTTGGTGTGCAGTATATTAAGCAAATATTTTTTTAAATCTTGGGCATTTTTTAGAGACTATTTATTCATGAGAGACACACAGAGAGAGGCAGAGAGATAGAGGGAGAAGCAGGCTCTCTACAGGGAACCACATGCAGGACTCTATCCCAGGACTCTGGAATCATGGCCTGAGCCAAAGGCAGACACTCAACCACTGAGCCAATCAGGTGTCCCGAAATCTTGGGCATTTGATGACATTTCCCAGTCTTCAAATATAGAGCATATTGTTCTTTATTTTCATTCATTCATGGCCATTCTTATAAACTCAGGGTGGGGAAAGTTAGAGGCCTGGTCCATGCCATGATCTTAACTCAGAAGTCCATATTTATTTTTAATAGATGATTAAAATTGACCTTTGAGGTCATTTTTATTCCTGAGTTTTTATATAAGCAAATTTTACCCTAAGACTATTTTTGTAAGCAGGAAGTTTCTCAGGTCAAATAGATGCTGTCAAAATAATGACTCCTAGAACTGTTAAATGTCATGAGAAACTAACATTTTGCCTCTAGTTAAACCAAAAATCATTCAACTGTATCTAAGCTGTAAAGAAATATTAGCTTGTATGACCTAACCTTGCTGATTGATGGCCTGATTAAATTACACAGGAAACCTTGGCAGGTTATTGCAGTTTTTAGAAAATTTTGTTGCTTCACAAATATCAGTAAAGCTCACAGTTCTCACCTCAGAAAGGCATTATAATATATACGAAAGCATTCTAATTGAGAGGATGTAACACCTTGAAAGACTACATAAGCCCTCAGGTCAAAAGTTGTCATTCTGCATCTACAATATGCTGTGATGTAAATGTGCACCAGGGCCACATCCATATGGGCAAACTGGGTCAGGGCATGGCCATTCTATTTATTTTCAACTCTTTTTACAAACTATATCAAATGCTGAGCACAATCCTAGAATAACCATAGCCATTATAAAGGCAGAGACATGACTGTAGTCGGTTTTCATTCTTAAGTTTTGTTACTGATAATTGCAAGGTAAGCAATATAGAAATCTTAGTGATATACTAAATATACTGTTGTTTTAATTTGGTTGGCATCCTTGTTAGAGACGGTTGAATTTTTCAAATACCATTAGGGCTTAATTCTCTGTAAGAGCCCTGACTGAAAACCAAGGTCCAGTTAGTGGTGATAGAAGAAAACAGTGACTTACGAAGATATATAAAAGATAGACTCAATAAAAATAGCCCTTCTTGTTGGAATTGGATAAGAGTGAGAATTTAATATGTTTCCAGAGTTTTAACTTTAGATTTATGAAATAATATAGGTAAAGGGATGCATTTCTGGAAAATTTTATAATTTGGGGGACGTTTATTGAGTTTGATACATCTGTGGGACATTTAGGTAGATATTTAGCATGTGACTCTGAATCTCAGGAGAGAGATTTTTGAGCTAGTCTATGAATTATCTACTGCCACAGCGATGTTGCATAATAAAACTACTTCAAACATTTTTAGCTTACTATAAGAGTATAGAATTCATAATTTTGTAGGTCAGCAGTAAATACTGCTCTTACCTGGGAAGATCTTTTCTTTGAGCTGGGCTTCTTTGTATATCTGTTTTTAAGCCAAGTCAGCTGGATGGCTCAGTTCTGATGGTGTCAGCTGGAGTGCCTTTAAAATACCCCACCTGTCTCATCCCTACATGCTTCGCCTACTGTCCCATGGGCTAGGTTGGGTGTATGCTCACACCAAGGAACAGGTGCAAGGATAAGTAAGCCTAATTATGCCAGAAAAGCAACAGATGTATTTGCATTCTCCTGAAGATTAAGCTTGAACTGGCATAATATTTCCTTCTCATTCTACTGGCCAAAGCCCAGAGTGAGAGAAGGTGGACACTAACAGAATTACAGTGTCAAGTCTTGGATACAGGAAGAGGTAGAGAATTGAAACCATGTTTGCTTTCCATCATTTTATATGGATGAGATGACCATGAATCCTGGTTTGTTCAGAAAAGTTCCAATTTATACCTGTTACCCTTATAGAACTATTAATGGCACGCCCCCTTACTGTGAATATTGTTCCAATTTGAGTCATAAATTATATGACAGCTCCATATTGGGGGGGGGGTGAATAGGGTGAGATGAACTAATTGAATCAGAGTATGTGTAGTGAACAGCAGAGATAGAATAAGAGTCCAGGTAGGAGGTGCGAAGGAACAGGAAATGAACAAAGACAAAATGGGTCTGAGGAAGCCAGGAGAGAAGAGATGCAAGAAAGAGAGCTAAATTACAAGATCAACACCAGCAACTCATGAAATAAGATATGCAATATGCCTGTTGCATTTGACAACCAGAAGTCTTTGTTGAACACAGTAAGAAGTTGCAATGAATTAGAGTCAGCTTTAGTTCTTCCTTTTTATTGGACACTTCTGGATCTTAGATTTAAGACAGAAGGGACTGGACTCACGAATGAGGTCCTTCAAGTGCTAGCATTCTAGGGGTCTGAATACTAAACACCACCTTCAGACTAAAATGTGCAAGATGCAAGAACTATAGCTTACATTTCTTCCCTCTTTTGACACTAAATAAAAATGGTCTGATGTGTATATATTAAGAATTATTCTAATTTTATTTTATTATAACTATAAATTCATTTTTCTCCATGTATTTGATGTCTTTGATTGATACAAAATTCAATAAGACCTACTGTAGTTACATTAAGTATTAACCAGGACATTATTTTGAAACATTTGGGAAACCGTGATATCTAAGCCTGATCTGAAATCTTACTGAGAATATTAAACAAGACAGCTTTAAGGCTTGTCAAGATTTTTTTGACAATCATCCTAACTTTGATGAACCAACTAAGAAAATACCCCAGTAGCGTTTACTTTAAAAATCTTTGCAGATTTGACATTGTGTAAAAGTATCCAGTTACAAGCAGATACAGACTTAATGACAGTAAATGACATTAAATTTTTTCGAAGAATAAAACTCTCATTTGAAGTGTAGGAACATAGCTTTTTGTAATTTGAAACTTCAAGGATAATGAATTGGCTATCACATAAAGGGACAGAAAATCTGACTAGTATTGACTTTGCACCAAAAACAAAAGAAAAACAAAACAAAAAAGAAAGAGAGAAAGAAAAGAAAAAAGAAAAGGAGAAACCCATGATCTTCATGTTGTTGAGTCCTTTTCTTGGCTGCTGCTTAGACTTTACAAACCTATTTTGTGTGAGTGGACATCAGATTCCCTTTGGGACTCGAGTTTACTTATTTTATCAATAATAAGAGCCTTGTGGAAAGAGAAATAAATCACATATAAATGAAATACAAGAGATTACACCAGGAACTGAGCTTTTACCTTGACGAATCCAATAGCTTTGGCCAGATATCTCAATGTCAAAAGCATTATAAGTATTCTACAAGGTATGTCTGGCAAAGAGAAATCAATAACAAAGTATTGGATTTGATTAAAATGTTTACTTTTTCCCTCTTCTCCCTCCTTTCCCCAGCTAAATAGCCCTTTCCCATACTAATCTGATCTTTTTTATGGTTATTGGCTGGCTTTGATTTTTGTCAAAATGCCACATGCCTTAGAATTTATTTATAAATGATCAAGTTTTCTGCCTCTCCAAAATTTCAATATTGGGGTTCATGCTCTTTTGTCATGCCATGTGTCATGTAACTTGCTAACAGACTTCAAAGAGATTTTAAATACCCCATTTTACAAATTATTTTTATTCTGACAACTTCATAATGCCTTTTATGATTCTTATAGAAGCGAGAGCATGCTTAGCAAGATAATTCTCCCAAGATTGCTCAGCTCAATTGTAGTTTAGTTTTTTCAGTAATTTTGCTCATCAAAGGCTCTTGGATTATTAAAAAATAAATAAATAGATAAAATTCCAGAAAACTGATAATATTTATCTAGCACACCAGTATCTATTCTTTCTACTTGGAATGTTCTCCAAACTCTTCCTTCCCCTTGTTCTTTATATGGCTAACTCTCAGTATACTTTCAGGGCTAGGGGCCTTAGTCATTTTTCATTCTGCTATAAAAAATTACCACATACTGGGTGGCTTAAACATTTTTCACAGTTCTGGAAGCTTGGAAGTCCAAGATCAAGATGATGGTAGATCCGGTGACTGGTAAGAGCCCACTTCCTGGTTTGCAGATGGCTGTCTTCTCATTGTATTCTCACATTGTTGAGAACAGAGAGAGGAAGCAAACTCTCTAGTGTTTCTTCTTAAAAAGACTGATTTTATCATGAGGGCTCTACCCTCAGGACCTAATTACCTTTCCAAAGCCACATCTCCAAATACTATCACATTGGAGATTAGGATTCAACAGTGAATTTGGGGGGTCAAGGGATACAGAAAAGAAACATTCAGTTCATAGCCCTGAGCTTTCAAAGTCACTTTAAGGGCATCTTTCTCTGACCCGTCCCAGATTATGATAATATCTCAGATACACCTTTTCACCTAACATTTTCTTATGGAATGGCAGGACTGGGAATCATAATGTTTACTTCTGTATTCCCAACATTGTATGGCATTGAAAAATATTTGTCATCATGCTAATGGTCTAATTGGTACTTTTAGACTTGATAATATCATTTATGGATGATGGCACACATTGCCATTTTTGCATGCCTCTCTCAAGTCCATATTGTCTAGCCTTGACTGATTTTTTTTAAGATTTATTCATTTATTTGAAAATGAGGAGGGGCAGAGGGAGAGAATCTTCAAGCAGACTCCCCAAAGAGCATGGAGCCTGACATGGGGCTCCATCACATGACCCATTAGATCAAAACCTAAGCCAAAACCAAGAGTTAGGTACTTAACCAACTGAGCCACCCAGGGGCCCTTGATTTGTTATTTTAAACCATTGCTTTGTTATCATGTTACATTCTAGTGCACCACTCAGTCACAGTCTGTTATTTATGACAAAAAAAAAAAAAATGCTCCTTATAGTAACATTTGAAGCCCTCTATAATTTGATCTAGATCAATTTTCTGATCTTGGCATACCCCCTTTTCTCCAACACAAGCACTTAGTGCTAGCCAAAGTAATTGTGAGACTGAATTAAAATTATTAAGGGACACCTGGGTGGCTGAGTGGTTATTTACCTTTTGCTCATATCATGATCCTGGGATTGAGTCCCACATTGGGCTCCCCATGGGGAGCCTGCTTCTCCCTCTGCCTATGTCTTTGCCTCTCTCCCTGTGTCTGTCATGAATAAATAAATAAAATCGTTACAAAATTATTTTTTCTTCCTCCTGGACTTTGACCTATTTCCTCACTGACTTTGATTGCTCTCTACCTTCTTGTTTGTCCATCCAGAGCCCTCCCCATTTTGAGGTTGAGGCACATGTTATGCTTCTATGAAGTGTTCTATGATGGGTTTACTCTCCAGTGATTTTTTTCCTTCTGTTCATTTTACATTAGATACTATTTTAGTTATGGTTCTATCACATACTACCAGTTTACCCTAAAGGAACATTGTACTTTTCTCTATCATCATTATATTCTAAAGCTTTGGAAAACCAAACAATAAACTAGTGAAGGAACTGTATATATTAACAATAAATAATTTCTATAAGGTTGATAACTCATGACTGTAAATGCATGCTTTCAATCAACATGGTTCTAATGTGGCATCAATATGTTGTAACAGTTAATATGATTTAGAAAAAAGAAGACATTGCAGAATCAGGGATATTATAGAGTAGGGTAGGTCAAATAACATTTCTCCTCTTTTGCTGGTTAAAAGTAAAAGATGTAATACATGGCAACACAGTCCATCAGCAGTGATTGAAAAATGAAATGCATATAACTTTATGACAAATTAAAAAAAATGAGTAGCTAAAGATACTCTGTTACAACATTCTAACTCTACAATATTTGCGTCAATCCTATCCAGACTGCTAGGGAGGTGTGTTAGAATGTTTTAAGATTTCTCAACAATAATCCACAATTTGGGGATATGTAAATAAAAGAAGACTCTAGGGATCTAAGGGAAAATAAGAGTCTTAGCAGAAATAATTTTCAGCCATCACAGTTTGTCTTTAAATGTTAGAGAAACAAACTAGAAGTATCCTGTCTTTCAGGGCCCATATGAATTGGTAGGAAGTGTCTAAGATGTGCTTCATTATGGAAAAACAGTACTCTAAAAATATACAATACTTATAAGAAATGTTTATAAAAATCAGAACAGAAGAGCATCTTCCATGACATCTCGGCACTCTACCTCTTCAAACAAAAATTTACCTGATCCATTTAAGTTGCTCCCTCTATATCCACCCACCCTGCCACACACACACATAGATTTTAGTGGAAAAAAAGTGAAAAATATAAAATTGTTGTCTCTTAGACTCTAGATTGTAAGGAAAGACAAAAGATCACAGATAAACAGGCAAGAGAATTAAGGAAAATTCACTTGCACCATATCAAAGCAAAAATTTGTAATTATAGAACTAGAAATAAACTTTAATCTTTAAGGGAGGAATGAATAAAATATGTATACATTCGAAGAAAGCTTGCAATAATCACTATAACTGCAGAGAAAATAGGAAAGTAATTGTTAAAAAATAGGGAAAAGTTAACATATGTGGAGGACATAAACAACTGTCTCGATGTAAGAATAATTGGTGTCACTGACATGAAACAGCATATTTACAGATATAAAAAATATTTCCCTGAAATGAGGAAGGACTAAATCTATGCAACAACATGGAAATTATCCTAGACCACACTAATATCAAGATATATTATTGCTAATTATTGGACAGCAAGGATAAAATAATCCCCAAATAAGCAGGTAGAAGAACTACCAAACAAAGGGGGGAAAAAGGTGATTTCAGACTTTTCCATAGCAACCATAAATATTGGAATAATCCAGCAATATCTACAAAGTGTTGTATGGGAGAAAACTATAATCCATGTATATTATGTCTACTCAAACATTGTAAATTATTCCTAAATATTAAAGAACTCAGAAAGTACAGCATCCATGATCCTAGCCTTGTTGAATAAAACAAGTGACAGTCACAGCAGCAGCAGCAAAACCATGAAAATGATATTCACTCAACAAAGAAATGAAGATAAAGTGACAGAGGACCAGGATAATACTCAATGCCAGGAAATACCGGAGCAGTGCTGACAAACTTGTGAAGAAAAACAAGTGGGATTATTAGAGTGGTAAATTGATCTTCTTAAGTATAGTAGAATTTGAAGTCATAGGATTTATAAATCCTTCTTGAAAAAAGATACTTGACACTGAAAGTTATCTAACCAAAAAAATGAATCAAAAGACATTGCAAAAAAAAAAAAAAGAACTATTGATAATTGAATCCATTTAAAATCAGAACTGTGGACAATATTTTGATCTTATATTCTGAAACTTGGAAAGAATATTACAACTATCAGAATCTGGTGATCACCAGGACAAGAAGTTTAACAATTCTAATTTTAATGAACTTCAGAGATGAAAGTTGGCAGAAATGGTCTAAAAGTGAAATATGTTTTTTTTCCCTATTTTTAAAAACTTTTAAATTTTGATATAATTTTAGAATTATAAATATACTACAGAGAGTTCTCTGATGGCCTTCATCTGACTTACCCTAACAAATATTAACACCTTATATAACCATAGTACAATGAACAGAACTAAGAAATTAACATTGACACAATACTTCTAACTAAGCTATAGACTTTAATCATTTGTCATCAATTTTGCCACTGTTGTCTTTTTTCTTTTCTAGAATGCAGTCCAGGATTCACTGTTGCAATTAGTTTACCTTTCATCTCCAATCTATGGCAGTTCCTCCATTTTTCTTTGTCTTTCATGATCTTGACATTTTTGTAGGGCACAGGTTATATATTTTGTAGAATGACCCTCAAAGTGTGCTTGTTGGATGTTTCTGTGAAGACCGATGACTTCTGTGAAGAATAGCAAAGAGGTAATGCGTTCTCAACATATCACAGGGGATGAAACATGTAACTTTAAAAATATTAACTACTCACATTTTTCATATTTTTTTCATAAACTGGGGTGGAAGAAAAATGGACTTGAAGTTCAAACATTCCTGCAGTTCAATTCCTTTTTTCTTTGAGTAAATTCAGTTAATGGTGATTCTAGCAAAACTTTGTTAATATGCAGAGTATGACTCTAATTTTAAAAAATTATATGTTTGCTCTATTTATCTCTAGTTCTAGGTGCAAACATGTAAAGAGAAAAGTCTGAAATTAATTTTGGCAAATATTGACTATCTGGCCAGTGCAATTTTTGCGTGTATTATTAAATTATGCTTTCTCTTTTTCACATGTCCTTTGTATTTTTCTGTTTTTTTTTTTTTTAATTTCCTTTTATAATGAGATTACATCATTTTGGTTAAAAAAGTTACATGCTTTTAAGCTTAGGCTTCTTTATTTTGTACTTTATAGTTGCCTGCATTAGTTGTCTCAGAAAAATAATTCTGCAAAAATATAACTAAATGCAGTGCTTATCTTGAGGATACAAGGATTGCGGATGCTTTGGATAGACATTTATTTTCTTATCTGTAGCTCCAAATTTTCTACAAGGAACTTGGGTTACTTTGGCCACAAATTGCATATATTACTATTCTCATGGACTAAGAACTGATAATTTCTGAATGGGAGGCAATATTTCCAAGTGACAGGCTTCAGTTACTTAGTGGAATGTTAGTTTTTTCTGTATGTTGTGACATCTTCAAAGGACAGTTGGTATCTTCTTTATATTAAATATTTGGTGGCTATCAAGTTAGCTAGCACTCTGAAAGTATTAATACTTGTGAAAATAATTGATAGCTTTTGAAAAACCCCATACATTGAAGGACCTGCCATGAAGGGGCACTCTTTATTTATTTAAAGAATCATATAAATACCCTATGTTTCTTTTGGAAAGTTTTAATATTTGGGTATATTATTCAAGGTTTAAAAAACTCTTACTACAGTTAGTCCCATATTTGAGAATTTCCTCAAAATCTCCTGATGTATGAACCGGATTATCCTGTTAAAGAACAACCACCAATTGAGCTAAAAGAAATCCTTCTATAAGTCATTTTGGACTAAAATTTAAGGCTCTTAAAGAAATCAATTAGTTTGAGTCATCTTCTATTATACTGCTGATGGACATTTGGAAAAGTGAATGCCTGGATAGTGATTAATGTAAAAGAGTGTAAATAAAAGAGCCATATCAAGTTCATTATAACTTGTTTGGATAGAATTTCTGTTAATAGAATAAAAGCGTAGTTCATGGAAATAGGGAAGCCAAAAGCTAGAATGTTTCAGTGATCAAGCTTCTTCTAAAGAGAAGACATGTGATAGGAACCTTTGCATAGTAGTGGTAATTGCATCCACATATGATAGATATTAAAACCTAACCTTTTGCATCTGATTTCATGGTCACCAAACAACATTCTACCCACAAATTGACCTTCATTGACTTTTAAGATTGGAAGAGAATGTGAGGATTTAGTATTCAGCTTGCCAAACAGCTCTATTTTGTACTTTTAAAATTGTCAGTATGCTTTGTGTTTGTTCATATCCTATGAATTAGTTTTGAACAAGCTAGTCTTGACTGTCTAAACTTCCCATGGTCCCCATGATGTCTTCCCCACCCAATCCTTAGCCCCAACAAATGCTGCATTGAAAGGCTCATGAGTAGCCTGTCAGGCTCTCACTTTGAGATGTCTCTTTCCTTTCAGCAGACACCACAAAACTGTGTATGTCAGAGTTAGCATGATTCTCTAGTTGAAATCTTTAACCTTTCAATCAGCCATTTCCTTTTCCAACATTTTTCTTTCCTAATAAAAGTCTTTTGGTTAATTGATATCACTGCTAAAAACAAGGTTCTCTTTGCCCTATCCTGAGGTATGCATCTCCAAAACACAAACGAAACATGGGGTGTTTTTTTTTTTAATAATTTTAAGTTCTGTGAAACGCAGACTTCTTTGAGAAGATGATCATGTACTTCTTAATGCTCTACCATATTGTGTATCCATCTGTAATCTCTACACTAAGGAAACTAGATCTTCTGTAACTTCCTTATTTTTCCCATGGGACTTAACAGTGCTTTCATTTTCTGTCCAAGCTCCTACTGAGAGGCACATGGGTGGTGGTTCAGTTGGTTAAACATCTGACTCCTGGTTTCAGCTCAGCTCATGATCTCAGGGTCCTGAGATTAAACCCCACATCTGGTTCCACCCTCAGGGTGATGCCTGTTAGAGATTCTCTCCCTCCTTATTTCCTCCCGCCCCCACCCACCATCTCCCACTCACATAGGCATTCACTCTCAAATAAATAAATACATACATACATACATACATACTTTTTAAAAAAACCTCCTACTGAAAGTAGTTTTAAAATTAATTCTTTTCTACATATTTAGATGTCCTCAGTGCAGTTATGCAAATTTTAATATTGCTATTGTACATTTATTTGTGAGCTATCAATGGAAATATTTTATTCTTTTGTTTTAGGAATTATATTCATCACTACGTTATTAATTTGTCCCTCAATTGTATGTTAGAGCTTTCAGATATTTATTTAGACCTGTCTTCAGCTTGGCCATTTCTGCATGCTTTTGAGAGAAGTTATATAAGTGATTGTCATAATTAAAAAATTAGAGTACAGACTAGGTCTGAAAATGTACTTAGTTGAGACTATTCTTGAAAAAAGAAAAAGAAACTATTCTTTTATGACCAGCAGAACAAGAATTATCTTAATTTTAGTTTTTAGTTCCTTAGACAAATATTTAATGTGTATTATACATTATATATTATGCATAGTACATATTTTATAATTTTTTACTCTGTTACTAGTTCATATATATTTGCATAGAGATATAAAATATATATGAGTACATGTATATGTAAGTCTGCATATATAATATGGCCAATTATTGCTGATATTTTTGCTATGTTATAAAAAGGGAAAGTTTGCTCTGAATTCTGTATTAGAGAAATAGTTCATTTCAGGCAGGCATTTTAATATAGCTTTAAAGAATTTATAACTTATATGACCTAAAATGAAATAAATTAAATTTAAAGGAAAGCTATGATTGAGAGGCATGAGAGAGAGAATTGCTGAAGGTAGGGACAGCTCATTCCTAAAGATGTTAGTGAGATGCCTCACTAGACTAGATTATAAAATCAGATATGGAGGAAAACACTTTTCCCCTCACTTCTACAAAGCAAAAATGGTAATAGATTCTTGAATGTGCAGAACGAAATCAAATCCCCTTCATAATACAGAAATACAGCTTATATGAATGACCCCTGATGATATACCATATTTGTTTTTTAGCATTTGTTCTTTACATTCTTAACTAATTTTATTTATTTATCTATTTTTTTATTTTTTTAAACTAATTTTAAAGCACTGTAAAATACTTAGGAAGAATGGTTATAGGTTTTAAAAAGACCATTCCTTAATAGTCTTTGCATTATCAGTTTCACAAAGAATATTTCCAATTGTTGAACAGTTTTGCAGTTTGACTACAGTATCAGTAAATCGCACTGTGAAAGATAAATGATTTGCAGCCAAAATATCAATTAAAATTACCTCTAAAAATAAATGAAACATTTTAACTTTATGTATAAAGCAACAATTTAAATCACACTCTTAGTATAGAGCCAAGCTCCTATGTTATTTACTCTGCATAATTTGCCACTCTGAGAAAACCTCAGAAGAATTATTCAGACATATAGTTATTATATTAAATTACCAAGGCAAACTTGGACTTAAATAGTTATCATATTTCCTTGAACAGCAAAATAGGTATTTTCCAAACTACCTATCTTTCAAGATAGGAGAAACAACAGTGCTAAGAACAAAATGTTATCTCATGAAATATACATTTTTATTTTTATTTTTTTACATTTAATACCTACTTATCTGAAATCTGATAAATTTGAGAAAAATAATGACAGTAAGTTTTCCGTGGGTTAGGGAGCCTGGATGGCTATCAATTAAGCGTCTGCCTTCGACCCAGGCCCTGGGGATGAGTTCCGCATTGTACTCCTTGCTTAATGGGGAGCCAGAGTCTCCCTCTCCCTCTATCTGCTGCCCCTGCCCCCGATTGTGCTCTGTCAAATCAGTCAATCAATCAATCAATCAATCAATCCTAAAAAAGAGAGAGAGAGAGAAAGGAAAGAAAGAAACTTTTCCATGGAAAGTTTCACATCTATGAAATATTTAAATCTTATACCAATATAATAGTATATATAAGAATTTTAAAAATTCTCTACATTATTATTTGAAAAAATAAATTGTCAAGGAATAATTTTATAGTGCGATAGCTAGTATATACAGATAGAATGATTATAATATGTAATCAATAACATTAAATAATTTGTTTTGTAATTATCTTCATGAAAGATGTATAATTTTTTTAATAAATTTATTTTTTATTGGTGTTCAATTTACCAACATACAGAATAACACCCAGTGCTCATCCCGTCAAGTGCCCCCCTCAGTGCCCGTCACCCATTCACCCCCACCCCCCGCCCTCCTCCCCTTCCACCACCCCTAGTTCATTTCCCAGAGTTAGGAGTCTTTAGGTTCTGTCTCCCTTTCTGATATTTCCCACACATTTCTTCTCCCTTCCCTTATATTCCCTTTCACTATTATTTATATTCCCCAAATGAATGAGAACATACACTGTTTGTCCTTCTCCGATTGACTTACTTCACTCAGCATAATACCCTCCAGTTCCATCCACGTTGAAGCAAATGGTGGGTATTGTCGTTTCTAATGGCTGAGGAATATTCCATTGTATAATTTGAGTGTAATTTCAGTAGACCAACATCAGTCATAGAACTGACATCCTTCAAACTACTTAAGCAATTTCAAGCCTTCTAAATATTGGCAAGTTTCGTGAGAGGCACACTTCAGAAGATTTCTAAGCCAATGACTTCAGTGACACTATAAAATACCTACAGGTTATGTGAGGGAAAACCCTGAATATAGAAATGTGAAATCAAATAGAAAAGCTATCATGTTAAATCCAAAAGGTCTTATTAGTAAATGATACTTTCCTTTCAGTCATCTTACTGTATTTCTCAAAGACTTTCAATTATGTATTTGTACCAAGGAAGTATTGTTCGGGATTCGAAAAGTGTGCAAATGTATATAAGCTACACAATTAACTATTAGTAGTCTGTTAAACAACTGAGAAGTCTCAGAAGTAGGTAATAGAATCAAAAGTATTTCTGCTGTTCCCTCTCCAACTTCCAGTATCATCACAAAAATATCAACAATCTAATCATGAATGACAATAATTTAAAGTGACTTTCATTTGTTATTTTGGTAGACAGGACAGATAGTTTTACTTCTATTTATCTTTCTTCAGTTATTTTCTTGACCATTATTCTGTGTGTAGATGAATTGTATTATCTTGCTTGTAAATTACCTGTTCATTAATTTATCTTGTGGAATTATTTTCCATTTGAATAAACCATAATTCAAATATGTCTCTCTTTTTATGAAATGTTAGTAATTTTGTTTTAGTTTTACTTCAATATCAGTATATTGAATTTTGGAGCTAGTATGTTTTGGTCAACATTTTTTGGAAGAATATAGTGATTTTTTTTTCATCAGTGTAGGGCTTAGAAAGTCATCCTTCATACCTACAATTTGATTGATATTCAATGACATTTCTTCTACTTTTCTAGTGTATTTTAAGTCTATTTTTACAGTAGTTTTAAGCTTACAACAAAATTGAGAAGGAGCTACAGAAATTTCTAATATGCCTTTTGCCCCGTTAGCAATATCACCTACCAGAATGCTATATATATTTTTTTTAATCAAAGATTTTTATCAAAGATTGACCCATCATAATCACCCAAAGTCAAAGGTTTAGAATTCACTCTTGTACATTCTGTGAGTTTGGGCAAAAGTTTAATGACATATCCGCAATTCTATATCATACAGCGTATTTTCAGTGCCCTAAACATCTGTGCTCCCTCTAGTCATCTCTCCCCACCCCTGAACTCCTTAGCAACGTGATGTTTTTATTGTTTCAATAGTTTGCCTTGCTAGAATGTCACATAGTTGGAATCATACAGTATGTAGCCTTTACAGATGGTCTTCTTTTTTCACTTAGTAATACGTGTTTAAGTTTCCTCCATGTTTTTCCATGGCTTCACGGATCATTTCTTCTCAGCACTCAAATAATATTCCATTGTCTGGATGTGTGAAGTTTATTTGTCCAGTCACTACTAAAGGACATCTTGTTTGATTCCACATTTTCACAATTATGAAGAAAGCTGCTGTAAACATTCATATGAAGATTCTTATGTGTTCATACATTTTCAACCCCTGGTAAATACCATAGAGTTCAAATGCCAACATTTGTTATTTCCTGACTCATTCATTTTAGCCATTCTGACTGGTGTGAGGTGGCTTCTCATTGTGGTTTTGATTTGTATTTCCCTGATGTTGAGTGATATTGAAAATTTTTTCATGTGTTTTTTGGCCATTTGTGTATCTTCTTTGGAAAATATCTTTTCATGTCTTCTTCCCATTTATTGATTGGATTATTTGTTCTTAGGTGTTGAGTGTGATAAGTTCTTAGTAGATTTTAGTTACTAGCCCTTTATCTGATATGTCATTTGCAAACATCTTCTGCCATTCTGTTAATTGTCTTTTGGTTTTTTCAACTGTTTCCTTTGCTGTGCAAAAACCTTTTATCTTGATGAAATCCCAATAGTTCATTTTTGCCTTTGTTTCACTAGCCTTTGGAGTTATGTCTAGTAAGAACTTACTGCAGCTGAGGTCAAAGTGGTTGCTGCCTGGGTTCTCTAGGATTTTGATGGACTGCTTCCTCACATTTAGGTCTTTCATCCATTTTGAGTCCATTTTTGTGTATGGTATGAGTAAATGGTCCAGTCATATTCTTTTGAATGTGGCTGTCCAATTTTCTCAACAACATTTGTTTGATAGATTGTCCTTTTTCATTTGTATATCCTTTCCTGCTTTGTCAAAGATTAGTTGACCATAGAGTTGAAGGTCCATGGCTGGGTTCTGTATTCTGTGCCATTGATCTATGTGTCTGTTTTTGTGCCAGTACCACACTGTCATGAGGATTATAGCTTTGTAATAGAGCTTGAAGTCTGGAATTGTGATGCCACCAGCTTTGGTTTTCTTTTACAATATCCCTTTGGCTTTTCTGGTTCCATACAAACTTTAGAATTACTTGTTTCAACTCTGTGAATTAAGTTGATGGTATTTTGATAGGGATTGTGCTGAATATATAGGTTGCTCTAGGTAGCATAGACATTTTAATAATATTTGTCCTTCCAATCCATAAACATGGAATGTTTTTCCATTTCTTTATATTTTCCTCAATTTCTTTCATGAGTGTTCTATAGTTTTCTGAGTACAGATCCTTGGCCTTTTTGGTTAGGTTTATTCCTAGGTATCTTATGGTTTTAGGTGCAATTGTAAATGGGATCCACTCTTTAATTTCTCTTTTTTCTGTCTCAGTTAGTGTAGAGAAATGCAAATGGCTTCACTGCATTGATTTTATTGCTTGCCAGTTTGCTGAATTCTTGTATGAGTTCTAGCAATTTTAGGTGGAGTCTTTTGGATTTTCCATATAGAGTATCATGTCATCTGCAAAGAGTGAGAGTTGTCTTTAATCATTAGATTGTTGATAATTTTCTTTATAATTTAGTTTTTATGTTTTTAAATGTAGTCTTATATGTACAAAAATTTAAATTAAAAGCAAATAACATAATTTTACTTATGCCTATTTATGATATTAATGGGCCTCCATTAAGACTTTCAAGTAGTGCTAACATAAATAAATTTTTAAAATCTATTTATGGGAACTTTGAATAGGGACTAACAAGAAGTTTGTCATCTGTATGTATGCTGTAAGTCCCCAAATGTGTCAATGTTCTTGTTAGCCAGAAATGAGTATAATATTAAATAATGTTTTACCGTTTCCAAAGTGCTTCTGTCATTGTTGCATTTGGAGACACCAATCAGACTATGCAGATAGATCTGTAGGTGAAACAAATCTGACATGATCCAGTCCAAATCCACACAAGTCCAGTATGTGTTGGTCAGTGGAGGTCACTCAAATTCATATTCTTATACTCTAGATGAAACATGTTTAGAATTCCCTAGTTGCTATTTTAAGAAAAAGTGATTAAAGATAATGTAATTATGAATAATTTAATAAAATGACTAGTAAATTAACACATACGTATTTGACTACACTTTGCAGCCAAATTTTAACACTGTTATTCCTCTCAATAAATGCATAATAATAATAATAAAGTACTATTTGATCCCCATGCTGTCTTATGCAACTGCATTTCTAGTCTTTACTCTGAATCTTGCAGTAGTATTTCAAACTTCCTCATCAGTTTCTGCATCACAGTCTTTTTATACCTATGACTTTTAAAAAAAATCTTTAAAAATATGAATTCCTTTTCTTTTTGTTTCTACATCCACATGCATTTTCTTAAGCATTCAGCATCATACTATTTTATTTTCTAGGGATTTCACTCTCCAAGTGTCATGTTGTCTTTGGTTAGTCTCAGGCTGAAGCTTGTGCATTGTTCTAGTGGGTCACTGCCAGACTTTGAGCTCAATGCACACAGGGCAAATTCATATCTTCAAATGATGTACATTTAAGTTCTTATTCCAGCTTCTGCTGTAGCTAACTATTCCATAGCCAGTAATTTCATCCTTAAATGGTGTGATTGCACGGTAGGGTTTCACATTTATTATGCTTACAAAATTCCATCTTAAAGAAAGGGCTGACTTCCTGGAAGCTGGCAACAAGAGCAGTTATCCTTCTAAAAAACAATGCCTTTCTTACCTCCCCCTCGTCCTTTAAAAAAATTCTTTAAAGCTATGTGCTCCGTGCAAGTGACAACTCCTCAGAGCCTATTGTTTGGAGATCCATAAACTTTACTTCTTAGTGTTCACAACTTCTTCGTGAATTATATTTTAGCAAACATTCTTAGTTTGATCCACATTAGAGAGTCACAGTAGAAAAGTATCTTTTCTTTCTTTTACAGATGAGAATACTGTTTCCACAAGCAATTAGGCTTTTAAATGGCAAATATGTGATTGAAACATAAGAGCTAACTTCTGCCAATATTATAGTTTACCTTATTTTCAGAATAATTAAGAGCTATTATTGAGTACTAAATTTATACACCTAAAAGATCTTATTTACTTATACTTGTAAGGCTTGAGTATAGAATTCACACAGAAGATAAACTAATATGTACCTTGATATTTACTAATTCCTTGATGAATGGTACAGCCTTGGTGAAGGAGCTCTAATCAATGAAAATGTGGCAAATTCAGGTGAAATCTGTGCTATTTTCCAGAGTTTATCAGAAATGTGATGGAGAATCTGCTGAAATCATATCTATCATTTCCCTATTCACTCCACTGATTTTATGGTGGAATAAATGACACTCCTAGAAAGACCAATAAAACATTTTAGTGATTATGAAACCACAGGAAATTAGAGGACTCAGGGATAGGTTTGTTGTTACCAATACTTCTTTCTCTTATCTACACTTGCAGGGATGGAGGGACAGGAAAGGTAAAGAGCTGGCTTTAAACATGATTTAAATTAATGAAGTTTGGATTTCTGAAAAGTAGATTCATAAACTGAAATGCTCATTCAGTTAGGTTCCCAGACAGAAATACAACATAGTTCAGAATATTAGAAAAAGCTTTGTTTGCCCTGAAACAAATTCTCTTGATTTTATCAAGAGAATTTCAATCTGAATGCAAGGCTGGTCATTATAAACAATAGATCTGTTGTGGGAAGGAAAATAACAATTTGAAAAGGAAACATGAAAAATAATTAGGGAAAGGATAAGAAAGAATATCTCATGCCTCTGAGAACGGAAATTACACACTATAGTCTCACATTTCAATGTGTGGAAATATAGATAATCTTATATTTATTACCAGTATTTGAAGTGATAGTATATAAGATTGGATTTGAATAATGCAAATATATGCCCTATTCAGTAGAAATAGACTAGTCAAGTTTGAGTGGATGTACAGCTTCTAAGATCCCTGTGTTATCTCTAAAGTAGTAGCATGGAAAAGAATATTTGGGTGATAAAGAAAAGAAATGAGTGGAATGTCATTTGTAGGATATGATAGCTTTCTTCCTCTACTCTAAAAGCAATTGAGTGAAAGAGGTTTTATTTGAATTTGGAATGATGCCAAGCATTATAACTGACTTTAACGAAGGGGAGCTTTTTATATAGAAGAAAATACGCTCAAGAAAAGGAAGACTTTATAACAAAGCTGCTTAAAGCCCAATGAACTGAGTTTCCTGTTATTAGAAATTTTAAATAGAGGTTGGGCATTAAAATAGTAGAATATCAGTAGGAACAATTAAAACAAGGAAGTGTGATTATATTATATGGATTTAAGGGCTCTTCTAGCCTTAAAATTTTGGAATTCCGTGATATATGAATTCACATTCCTTAAGCTAGTTTGTATCCAAATTATCATTATAATATTTTCAAGTATGGTAAACCTCTTATTTTATACCAGAATCACAGGCAGTGCTTCTTCTGGAACCAGAGAAATATCTTGTTCTATCTACTATAAGACTTTCAGACAGGACATTGGCTTCAGGTAATGAAGTACATATCCTGCCTCTGCTGACCTTAAATATTTTGTCAAATCAATCCTCCTAGGACTTGAACTCAGCATCACACCTACATATTTTGGTTGCCGTGTACTCTTGAAAATCAGAAAAGAGTACAGTGAAAAATTCTGTAATCCAGGACTAAGATCAGATGTCAAAACAAGGTAAAGAAGCAGTATCATTAGAGGAGACTTTTTCACTGGAAAACTGACATTCCCCCATTCAATGCACTTAGACTTGGAAAATCCTTTAGCTAGTGGAACAGGTAGGTATCAGTGTGAAGCTGACACTTGACTTGAAAATCATTTACCAAAACCTGGGAATGCTTGTGATTATACAAAGCATAGATCTCAAAATAACTAAATTCAGTAATTAAGTAAAACACTATAATAGAAAGCACTATCAATTCTTTAATGTATTTTCTACTCTTCCTAAAAAAAAAAAAATCTGGTCTTATTATGTTCCCAGTGTTAACATACTAAAAATTAATATCTGATTACTTTCTTAACTCCTTTTAAAACCCTTTGATCTCTCCTTGTGGCGTACAGATTAATATAATTTAGGACTGCAGGAAAGGTCTTTTATTATTTGACTGTTGTTTATCTACTTAGCTTAATTTTTTCATTGTTCTTTTCTTCTTGAATGCAAAATACTTAAAAATCTCTGATTATGCTGCCATTTTCACATGCTGAACATTCATCCTTTTTCCTTTCCTGCTTTCACATTGTGAGCACCTGCTTATACAAAAGATGTGAAGGATATGAAGTGCACATATTCCTCAAATTATTTACATTTTTTTCTTTGGCTTAAATTATGAGAGAAGTCTGTATATATTCAGAGATCACTTTATTAAATGCCTTATCATGGTAATCCAAATACTCATTGAATTAGACTTTTTTCACTAGGAGTATAAGATATATTATTTCTTTAGCTTACTTAATGTGAGCTAATTACTTATTCATTGAATTTATTTATGTCCTGTATCTATCCAAAAAAGATATGAGGTAGGTGGGGGATATGCTATTTTCCTGGGCCTATATGATAATATCCTCCAACACAATCTGAATTTATGTGTGTATAGTAACTCAGGCAAAATTCATGAGGAAATAATTTAGTATGCCATGAAATTAAGCTTCTTTAAAAAGTAAATATCCAAATAAGAAATCTAGTAATAAGATGGGACATAGGATCTACTTGCCTACATTATTCTTTTCTTACATTATAAGCCCTGAAAAATTATCTATTAGAAATAGGACTTTAGGGACATTAGCATATTCATAATTGTGTTTCATCCATTAATTCATTGATTCAATAGCTATTTATCAAAATTCCCTATGTGCTAAGTATGAAGCTGGAATTGGATATATAGCAGTTAATTTAAAAAACAGTTTCTGTTTTAATATATGCTACATTCTATTGGCAGAGGGGGGGGCAATAAATAAATAATGATAAGTGCTATAGAGAAAAGTGCTTTAGAGAAAAGCCATTCAGTAAAGAGTAACAGAGAGAGGCAAAAAGTTAGGATGATATAGTATTTTAAGTGGGATTGGAAGAGATGCCCTTCATGATAAGGTGAAGTTGAAGAAAAGGTCTTTAACTGAAGTCATGGAGCAAGCCATGGGAATATCCACAGGAGATAGCATCTTAGTGCCAGAAGAAGTGTGTGAAGATATCCTGAGGGGAAGAATGCTTCGTATGTTTGAGAAGTATGGAGGGATGATGGATGGAGTTGTCTAGTACAGTGTCTGGAGCATATGACTAACTGTGAAATGAATAAATGAATCTCCTATGTCTTCTAGAACATTGGGTCAAAAGAAAGAAATGGAAAAGGAAGTATCAAATGTAGAAATTGTGAGATAGCTGAAAAAATATATTTAATGTTATGAATATAACATTTTCTTGACACAGTCATAGGGTATGCATAGAAACTTAATTTTCAAAAGGATGAGAACTATATTTTAGTACCTATGGATATATATCAAAATATTATAATAACCCAGGTTATGTTTTTCAAGAATATAAAGAATATTCAATTCTAATGTATCACATGCATGCATATGAATGACAACTAGAGAAGACTCAGAAGCATGTTGGATACGATAAGAAAATTAAATAATAAAATAATTCCCAAGATTGAAATTAATACGTAATAGTTTAAAGGCATTCCTGGGCATCTCTATCTTATTTTCAGGATGACAACATTATTCATGACCTCCATATAAAGTTTCATAAATTAACCTACCAGTTTCTGTCCTTCTGCATCTATAACCTAAGCAACAACATAATTAAAGGATAAAACAAAATAAAAAAGAGTAACATGCTGGTAGTTTTACAATTCCAATATTTTTCTGTTCTCTGTACCAAGATTTGTTTTAAACTTGTTTGTTTTGCTATAAACTTGTGTGTGTGTGTGTGTGTGTGTGTGTGTGTGTATATATATATATCTCCCTAAATTATGTAGTTATTCCATTCTATTAACACAGATATATGAACAACTGAAATCTCTCTTTCCTTCTTGCATACATCATCTGTGCATTTACACAATAAATAGCATGTCTTATAAATACTATATACCAGGCACAGGAGAGTCCACTTGCCAGCATCTTTCCACTCCTGTGTAAAAGTGGAAAGACTGAGCTGAAAATCTGATTGAAATTTCTCAAGCAACTCGCAAAGGTACACCTGGAGCTCCAAACAATACACCCAACCAAGGGCAGTGGTTTTGCAGCCAGTAAGGGAAGACCTGATCTTTGCAGAACACTCTGCTTTTGCTAGCATCTGTAATATCTGAACATAAGGCTGTCTTCTGAATTCACTTTATGTATGATTCTTGGTTGATTCTACATTTCTACACAAAAGAAGGGTATATCAATTGGGAACAAAGGGAACATAAGTTGGATGTGGGCACTGTTCACTTCAAAAGAGACCATTTTCTGTGTAGACTGGTGTTCACTTTACTCTGTCACAGTGCCCTCACTCACCAGCCAAATGCAGCCAGCAGCTCCGTATCAAAGGCTAAGGATTTAGAATAACTTGGATGAAAGCATTCTTTGCCCTTTTTGTTTTAATTTTTAACTTAAAGTTTGGGGGACTCTCACAAGCTAGGCACATTAAATGTAAATCAAAATATTTTAATTTTTTTCAAGTAATCTAAGTTCTAAGTTTGAGCTTTTCTGATACAATTATTTTATGAGCTCATTGATACCAAAATTTTTATCTTTTACCTATAAAAAACATGAGAAAATATATCAATATAATTTGGTTATAGGTTTTTCTGCCACATAAATAATACATATATATCTATAGTAAGTGAAAATATTGTGACTGATATTCCTTTTACAAATTCAAATAATCCTGTTGAGTAGATAGACACAGGTATATGAAATTACAGAATAATGAAAGTAATTGGATTCCATTCTACTATCTATAGACATAAGGATAAGCAATTCCACGTAAAAACTGGTTATCACAAGAGTATCTCTTAAAAACAGTATCAAGTTTGAATATTACCCAGAATTTAAAATGTGCTGTTGTAAGAATTCTCTTATTTGATTTTCAAAGCAACACTTTAGGCTATATTGAGCAGGACTTACTATCCATATTTTTAAAAAAAGACAATGAATTCCAGAAATGTTAAGTGTAAATGTTAATGGCCTGTCCAAGGTCACGTGGGCTGTCCAGCAGAACCAGAATGAGAAGTTAACCAAATGTAAATAAGAATGATTTAGTGTACTTGCTAACAAACTGGATCCACTTTTTCTCTTTGGGGATTTCGACTTCTCTTATTTTGTGGAGCTGAGGGAAACCTTGAGTTTTGCTTGACTTGGAGCACTTTTTGAGTTTTGGTTCATCATTCTTTCTTTCTTTTTCCCTTTCCATCCTCAAATATTTTATTTTCTTGCGTGCCAAAAGCATACAATTTTGCATATTTCAAACCATATCTTTTGAAAAGCCAAAACATTTCAGAGAAATTCAGAAATTCATATTCTATATATTTTGGGTTTGGTTAAGTTCATGCACTTGAGCAACAGACTTAATATATTAAAAGCTTATGAGAATGTTGTTTATTGTTGACTAAATATCAGTTGATGGCATTTGTAAAGATCATTACAACTGCTTATCTCAGTTGTGATTATTACTATTGTGATTTTTGTGGGTTTTTTTTTTTTGCCACATACTTTAAAGCAAGGGAGAAGAATGTAAAACTTATATGAAAGAATTTTCAGCCAGACAGAAATACATTACAGTAATTCTTACCCTAGAGCAAGACTTATGTCCATAATAGCTTGCTAGCCCATCAGAAGGACAGATTTGAGAAAGAGCCACAGTTAACTTATTTTTTATTTTTGTGTTTGTTTGGACAATTTTTTAAGTAAGCCCGAGGCCCACCATGGGACTTGAACTCATGACCCCAAGATCGAGAGTTTCATACTCTATGGACTGAGCCAGCCAGGCACTCCTGCTTGAATATTTTTAGACAAATATATTTTTAGGTCTTTAGTATTAAAAAGTAAAATTTTGAATGGCAAATATATGTAAAAATAAACAATAGCTGCAAAGTAAAAGACAGTTTTAAATATCTATTAGTGAAGGACTATCTCTCATAGAGTCATTTCTTTTTAATTCTGCTAATCTGAAACTAAAATACAGAATGGGAGAAGATATTTTCAAATGACCTATCAGATAAAGGGCAAGTATCCAAAATCTATAAAGAACTTACCAAACTCAACACCCAAAGAACAAATAATCCAATCAAGAAATGGGCAGAGGACAGGTCTTCTTTTCTCCAAGAAGACATACAAATGGCCAACAGACACAGGGAAATATGCTCCACATCACTTGGCATCAGGTGAATGCCAAATCAAAACCACAATGAAACACCATCTCACACCAGTCAGAATAGCTAAAATTATGTACTATATGTTGGCTAATTTAATTTAAATTTAAAAAATTATAAGGAAAATAGACATCCTTTTATAACTGTATAACCTTCTTCACTCTGTAATCCACCTTTCCTCCACCACCTTTAAACTCTCCTTCTCCAGTGCTTGTTTCTCTGCTGTACTTAAAAATGTACTTCTCGGGGATCCCTGGGTGGTGCAGCGGTTTAGCGCCTGCCTTTGGCCCAGGGCACGATCCTGGAGACCCGGGATGGAATCCCACGTCAGGCTCCCGGTGCATGGAGTCTGCTTCTCCCTCTGCCTATGTCTCTGCCTCTCTCTCTCTCTCTCTCTCTCTCTCTGTGACTATCATAAATAAATAAAAAAAAAATTAAAAAAAAATGTACTTCTCACAGCATAAAAAGCAAAAAACAAAAACCCAAAAAAACAAAACAAAACAAAAAAACAAGTAAGCAAATACTTGTTTTGATCTTGCCATTCCCTCTCTTGGAAATACTGGGTACCTTTCCTTATTCTTTTATAAGAACACAACTTCATTCATTCATTCATTCACATATTTATTCATTCTGGAAGTATTTGCTGAGTACTTCAATTAGTCAATCCTAATGCTTGATGCCATAGAAACAGAGAGAAGAATGAGTTGTCAATCAAAATCACAGGGAAAGAGTACGAATAAGCAATTCATTATACTTAGGGAGAGAAAAGTTATAAAGAGAACGATAGAAGGATCATGCAATGCATAAGAATATGAGGAAAATGATGGAATTAAAATTTTCTTGGAATTAATATTTTACCAAAAACTCCTAGATGTTTCTGCTCATGTCATTAATATCCATTCATTTCTTAAACTAGCAGTCATGTCCACCACTTGAAAGTCACTGCTTTTTTAAACATCTACTAATAACCTAAATGGAAAGTCTAATGGCTTATCCTTAACCATTCAACTCATCAAAATCTTTTCTATCTCAAGATCTAGCTCAAAAATATCCTCATTTCTGGTTCACTTCCTTCAACATCCAAACTGCATTCCTGGACCATTTCGTTCATCGAAACATAAACAATACTGACCTGTTGTATTGTATTAAACTTTTTAAATTATCTTATTCAATGTCTAAAATTTCATCATTCTGAGGCTATATTATCCACAGACCCTACACATAGCCCAAAAACTAATACATACTAAAAATAAATATTGATTTAGGCAATTAATCTAAAAGGATATAGAATTAATCCAGAAAGTGTGCAACAGTAGTTTGTCTCATCAAACTTGAATTACTAAATAATACAAGTAAGTATATAATTGTTATGGGCTCAAATAAGATCTTGAGATTCAAGCATTTAGTATGCCACTAAAAGCAAGAACGATTCGACAAACACACACAAATTACTGATAGCATATAACCATTTGTAAAAAATAATCATAAATTGACTTTTTAACAAATTACTTTTTTTATATTCTTGCAAATAGTGGCAACAAATTGGCTACTTCAAGTGGTGATACTACGGTTAAATTATGGGACCTGTCTAAAGGCAATTGCATTTTGACCTTTGAAGGACACAGTCATGCAGTATGGTCCTGCACGTGGCACTCCTGTGGTGATTTTGTGGCTTCTTCCTCACTGGATACGACTAGTAAAATCTGGGATGTTAACAGGTAAGAAGTACTTTTAAACATTATTAACCCTCTCTGTTATAAATAAAGGCAAAATTTGTTTTGTTTTTTTTTTTTTTCCCTCTCAATGCTTCCCCACCAGGGAACATTTAAAAAAAAAAAGTGTTAGTTGATAAAATTATAGAAAGCTACTGAAATAATGTCTGTAAAATCCGTTTCTAACTCTGTTAATCATTATTGTTATAACAAGTCCTTTCTAAATATAAGTATAAAGATCAATCCTATGCAATAGGATTAGAATTATTTCATTGGGAAGCTGTTTGTTTTAAGCAGAAGAAAAATAAATATTTATTTTAAAGAATGAGAATTTTAGTTCTCCCTCAGAATTGCTTCATTATCAAATCAGCAATTTAATAGACATGAATATTACAGAGATAATTACTTGCTTTATGCTTAAGTTTGATATATTATAATATTTTTCCCAAATTAAATGCTTATCAATTCACAAATTGCAAGAACTAATATAATTTGATGTATGTAAAGTGTTATAAAATACTTTATAGATATAGAAGTTTTATATTTTTATCTTAATTTAAGACAGACAAATCTATTATGTTTACAGTGTCAAATACTTCTCATCCATGTATTTATGTATAATTACTATATCCTATTAGATGTGAAAATAGTATTCAAAAAGCTGCTATCAAATATCCTGACTGCTTCAGGTAACACAAGGGATTATAAATCATCAGTCAGACTTCTGTCACTTAAATTATTAAAATAGTGCCCAGATTCCAAATATGAGATAATGACTCCTAGAAATTTAGGTAAACAATTGTCACTGAGCTACTGTAGTTTATTTTGTAAAAGAAAAATTGGCTCACTATGAAGATAGACACTACTGATTTGGGGCTATGGGTAGAACAGTTACCTTGAACAAACTCTATCCATTCTTTCTTGAATTATGGGTAACCTATTTAGGAGAGTGGGCAAGTATGGTGTTTGCAAAAAATCAGCTGGTTTTCTGGAAGGATTCATTGAAAGGGTATGCTCTGTCCTATGCATAAGTTGACTGTCTCCTAAGGCCACTTACCAGTTACTCTGTTCTTTTTTCTCAGCCCCAAACTGACCCTTCTATACTGTTTGTGTGATGTGTGACTGGAACTTTGCAGACTACATATTTGCTTTGCAAGCAGACTCTGTTAGGCTTTGGTAATAGTAGGGAACTTGTGGGAGACTGTAGGGCTGGAGGAGGTAGAGGGGATTTGCTTCTCCCTGTCTCCTACCTATGGGCTTCTTCTGGACCTGTAATTCCCGTGAGCATCACCAGCAACACTTCACCTCAGTAACACAGCTTCGGTCTTATCACAGCAGCTAAATCCAGTTGGCAGCTTTTCTAATGCTTGCAGTAAAAAGCTGGATCATGCTGTCATCAAAGACATTAGCTCCAGCAAACAGGCGCCTCCTTCTCGGAGGTCTGTGTTCCCAGCTCAGCATGGCCCCTTTTCTAAGCTGAGGGACACCAATACCAGTAGACAAGTGCCCCCTCCTCAGAGGACTAAGTTTCACTCCTGTAGGCATCCCTCTTCAAGTTTCTAAGTTTAACCAATTGCACCCTATTTCCTTTATTCACTAAGTCCTATGGGTGATAGCTCCTTTCCGCAGTGCCACTCTCTATGATACCTTAATATTCTCTTTTTCTCCATTTAGTCATCCAGTTAACAACTTTATACATAGGTAATAATCCCATATATTAAATTCTTACTGTTAAAATGATAGGTGCAAATTTTGTCTCCTAACTTGACAGATAGAGGACATTAATGAATAAATAACAGAACCCACCTGAGTTATACAAATTCAGCTAAATAATGTTTGGCATAATCTGCATGGGAAAACATGGCTCCGAATAATATAATTTAGATCTATTTCCATCTAAAATAGTTAATAATTTAAGATGTGTTTTAATTCTCAAATGGATACCATTTACCTATCTGGAGTAATCAATCATATGCAATTCTTAATTTTATTATGTTTCTATATTATCATATTTTATAAGTATTTATTAATTTTATTATGTTTCTATATTATATGATAAGATTTCATAAGTATTATAGTATACTGGCATTTATTTTTTTTAAGATTTTATTTATTTATTCATGAGAGACATAGAGAGAGAGAGAGGCAGAGACATAGAAAGAGGGAGAAGCAGGCTCCATGCCCTGGGCCGATTCAGGACTCGATCCCAGGACTGCAGGATCATGCCCTGGGCCGAAGGCAGGCGCTAAACAACTGAGCCACCCAGAGATCCCCCATATCGGAATTTAAAAATATTTTATTGAGCTATGATTGACACAAGGTTGTTACAAAAAGCTATACCTATATAATGTATATAACTCGATGAGTTTGGTAATAAGTATATACCCATGAATAAGTATACACCATCACCAATCTATGACATAAACATATCCATTACCTTCAAAAACTTTTTCCTGTCTTCTTTTATTACCATTACTATTATTATTATTAGTGACAAGAACTCTTAATATAAAATCTAGCCTCTTGATAAAATTTTAAGTATACAATACAGTGTTGTTAACTATATGTACTGTGTTATGCAGTAGATCTGTAAGACATTCATTTTCTATGACTGAAATTTTAACAATAGTGTCCAATTTTATTGTTTATCACCTTTGGGTTAGATGAGAATCCTAATAGAAGATTGTAGTGCATTCTAAAATATAATATCTTTTCCCATGTTTTAATCATTCAAAGTGTTTTTTAAAAAAAGACTATAGTTAAGAAAACTAATTCCCAGTAGACTCAGTCCTACTTAGAATTATTTCAAAAGTTTTGATTTGATGACTTTTATCCATGACCTTGATATCCAAATACTGTCTTCCAGTTGATACCTGGGAGACGTTGATATAACAGATCAAAATTGCTCCTAATTGATGTCAAAAATTCTTTATATTTCAAATTTCCCATCAATGTCAAGAGCTTACTTTCATCACCAAAGGCAAAAAAATATCTACCAATTTTGAAGCTGAGGTAGTGGACCAATAATGGCAAATAAGGGAGAAATTGATTATTTCTATAGTGGTTATTAATATATCTTTGAGTCATAATCAAAACACTGGGTTGTAATTTAAAATTACATTACATACTCATGGATAATACTTTGTAAATAAGACTAAAACTAGTATCTTTAAAATGTTATAGGTTATTGGAACTGGCTTAGTGATTTAAGGGGAGAAGCTATTTGCCTTAGTAAGATGGTGGCGGAAGCTGTGCTGTACTGGGCCATAATATTCTTAATCTGAGGCCATATAGTTTTTAATTTAAAAAATTATATTTATAGATTTTATTGTTCACCAGAGAAGGAGGAGTTTAAAATATATTTTTCTCAGGATACCTGGGAGGCTCAGTGGTTGAGCATCTGCCTTCAGCTCAGGGCATGATCCTGGGATTGAGTCCCACATCGGGCTCCCTGCATGGAGCCTGCTTCTCCCTCTGCCTATGTCTCTGGCTCTCTCTGTGTCTCTCTCATGAATAAAAAAATAAAATCTTTAATATATATATATTTTTTTTTCTCTCTCTCTCTTCTACAATCTGCTTTTATCTTTGAACTCCTGGCTTAGTTTTGAGCATCCTTTAGTTGATGTCAGGTCCCTACCCTTGCAACTGCTCCTCAATTGGACATTACTTGCCAAAAGCATCCAATTAGCTCCTTATCAGTTGGATAACTGCGAATCATAATTAACATAAAAAATCCCAGATCAAGAGCTACATTTACTAAGTGCTAATAAGAATCTCTGAATAGTATCTGTGGTACAATTAGTCCGAATGTGTCGACAGCCTACAAAGTTTCTATGAATAATTAACAGGAATATTTCGATGGTCTTCTGAATGATTATTTATATAAAGTGGAAATTATATGTTTAAATTAGTAATCATTGATTTTTACCTTAATTTTCAAATATATTTATTAAAAGTCAATCTTAGGGATGCCTGGGTAGCTTAGAGGTTGAGTATTTGCCTTTGGCCCAGGGCGTGATCCTGAGGTCCTGGGATTGAGTTCTGCATCAGGTTCCCCACGGGGAGCCTGCTTCTCCCTCTGCCTGTGTCTCTGCCTCTCTTTCTCTGTCTCTCACGAATAAATTTAAAAAATCTTTTAGGAAGCCTGGGGGGCTTAATGGTTGAGTGTCTGCCTTCCACTCAGGGCCTGATCCCAGGATCTGGAATTGAGTCCCGCGTCAGGCTCCCCTTCAGGAGCCTGCTTCTCCCTCTGCCTATGTCCCTGCCTCTCTCTCTCTGTCTCTCATGAATAAATAAATAAAATATTTACAAATAAATAAATAAACAAAATCTTTTAAAAAAAGCCAATCTTAAAGTGCACATACACACATACAATAAATAAAATCTTAAAAAAAAAAGTCAATCTTAAAGTGCACACACACACACACACACACACTCACACACCATTATATCCTAAGTAGGAAGTGCTTGGCACATAGTAGTTTGGTTGCATAAATATAAAGAAAAAATCAACATATACATATGGAGAAAGTGTTCCCATCTACTTTGGAACTAAAATTTAATTGTTCTATCTTATCTTACATAAATCTATAAAGTGATTAAAATAGGATAGGAAAATCAGAAAAGATCTTGGTCAGCTATTAAAAAATAGCTTGTGTTTCTTTAAAGCATAAGATTATCAATAAATTTTCATAAAATGACTGAATAATTCTACACTGTGTTATACACATTAGAAAAATTGAAGACTCCATTACTGCCTTCAATGAGATTACAAATAGTTTTAAAATGCAGCAATATTGAAGCAACCAGAGAATATGCAATGCATCTGCAATTTATAATATCTGGTAGGGTATTCTGGGTGACTCCTAGTTGCTTTTCTCCCATGGTATCTGTGTTTTTGGCTGAGTGGCTCTACCAGACTATCACTCTGATATTTGGAAGGTAGATCATGTACCTGCTTAGCTTCTAGCTTGAGGGGAAAGCGTTGGAAACAGCCAAAACGTTACCCCACTTCTGGAACAAGGCATTACACTGGCAAGAACTGGGTGGCTTAAAACAAGAATGGAAGAACACAGAGGTACGTGTAACACTCAATAGTTTCGGGACCCCTAGAGTGAGACATAAATTTACTGCCCTTATATCCAGGAGTATTGTTTCAGATGCCATCAAGATTAAGTTGAGTGAGGAAAAAAAAAAAAAGCTAATTTAAGAACTATATTTAGAAAAGTAATTTGTCATTACTGCTGCATTACTCTGACTGGAAGCAAATATGTTAGAAACCTTGGGAGTTTTGAGCTAATTTCATTGACAACAAAACCACGAGCCCATTCTTAATATCCTCAACTCTTCAGACTCTTCAAACTGTAAAACGGTCATCAGGGTCCTGAATCTGCATTCGAAGGAAGTTCACTTCTAGTATTTTGCAGTGCACACTGAAGGCACGGAACACAGCACTCACCTTAGATGTGATCATAGAGCATAATGGACAAGAAAAAAAAAAAACAGAACAAAACTTTCCATGAATAAAGCTGGAGGTCACAAAGAACCTCTCTTACAAAAAGAGACATGATTCAAGGAACTTTCTTCAGTGCCATGGCAAAGTTCCTCAGGATTCTATCACTCTTTAGACTAGGGACTCTTGTGTGTTCCCCACTTTTCTACTTTTTGTATTGGAGTTTGTGTTGCAGTTATTCTGTCCTTACTTCACTATTGTACATTCTCTGTGGTGATGTACAAGGCAGAAAACCTGTCTGTTATTTGGCTGGTCACCAAAACATGAGATGCTTCTGACCCCAGTGGAGCAGACTGCGTATCATGCAGAGATCATGCATTGTGAGATACGTGCAGTAAATGAGTAGCACTTTTTGTTGTCTCCTTTGGTGTACAGGGTGGGAGGTCAGTGAGATCATGCGGAAGGAAGGATGGCACAGATGTTTGGTGGGCAAAAGGCCACACTGTGGCAGAGACTGTTCTCTGTTCACCAGAAGCCCCTCTCTCCTTTTTCCGTATTATTAGTTGGTGCCTGGCTATCTAAATTTTTTTTTTCTCAGCCTCCTTTCAGTTAAGTGTGGTTATGTGACTAAGTTCTCTATAACAGAGTATTAGTTGAAGTGATAGGTGCCATTTCTATATTCTTTTCTCCTTGTGGTGAGATGGGATATCAGTGACCAGCACAAGAGTAATCTTAGAAGCCAATTACTGAAAATGACAGAGCAATCATCAGCCTGCTTGAAGTCAAGCCACCCCCATTCTCTACCTCCAGTTGGCCTGCAACATGCTCTGGATGTGTAATCAATAAGAAAAAATAAACTTCTCTTTTGTTTGAGACATTATATTTGTTATATATATATATATATATATATATATATATATATATATATATATATATATAGAGAGAGAGAGAGAGAGAGAGAATATCTATTTGTTATAGCACTTTAGCCTGCCCAGTCCAAAATTAGGTACCCCATGGCTATATTCCCAGTGATAAGTTTTGCCCCTCATGACATAGTCATAAGGCAACTAAGACAAGCCCTACACTGTTCTCAATATTATTTGGAAGGAGTAATAATAAAATCTAGTAAATGTCTATTCAACTCCCTCTATTTTTTCTCCCTTTGCTCTATTTCCCATCCCTAATTCTGTTGCAATGGTGTTGGAGCCTCTAAAATTCTATGTGCCGACAGCAATATCTGTAAGTCAAATAACTGGTTTTCATGGAAGTTAATGTCTGTAAAAAAAAAAAGTAAATTATAAGATAATATATTAACTATTAAATATTAGTGTCTCCATTAGTGGAAAACTGATTCAATAATAATGATTTCATTTAACCATTAACAGGAATAACAAATACTGAGAATCTCAATTCCATAGCAGCTTTGACCATGTTCACTGATAAGAACCAGTTTTGCTGATTGCAGTCAAGCTGAAAAGGAAAGGATCCAGTGTGAGTGGAGTAGCATGAACAGACGAATGAATGGCAGGGGAAAGGCAGTTAGTTATATGGGGTGCACATATGACACAGGATCTTGTAGCTTATGTGAATGACTTGACTGACCTTTATTCTCAATGGGTTAGGAAAGCACTGGAGGATTTTGAACCGAAGAGTCAGATAATCTGTTTTACACTTTAAGAGGATGACACTGGCTACTGTGTTGAGATTGGACTGTGGAAGGGGAGGCATAGGGGAACAAAATAAGGCAGGAAGATGGCTTGGGAAGCTATTGCCACAAATCTAAGCCAAAAGCAGTAAAGGTTTGCACCATAATGGGAATAGTGAGGATAATACGAATTTTTGCATTCTGCATAGATTTGGAGGATAAAGCCAACTGGAATCACTGAGGAATTGTGTTGACAGAGAAAGAAAAAACAAATCACTCTGTTAAATGTTGAGACACCTGAAAATCAAAAAGTTCATTCTCTTTATGCTGGAACACTATCATGAACTTTTTAAAACACCTTTTCCAAGCAGATTCATCAACTGGCATTCCAGAAAAGGCTGTAGAATGAGGAATGCCTTCTCATTTTTCATCTAACAGGTGATTTCAATTGAAGAGACTTGAATGTTCCTTCCTGCCCACTAGCATTGCTTCCTTCTTAATTTAATAATTCATTTCCAATCATAACCCCTGGGCTGGATGAGATGAGAGAAATAGAAGGCTGTGGATGAAGAGAATAGCTGAAATTAAGTAAAAGGAAATGTAAAATATTAAGATTCTTTTATGGTGACTTATCTTCTTTTAATAATATGTACTAATTAATTTCTTTTGGCAAATGATGCACCAATGTAGACTCTAAAATGGGAAAAAATATTTTTATTATAAGTAATAAAAGCAACAAATATAAAAGTGGGGTTTAGTATTTATAATATAAGATATTTGATTAATTATATATTTCATGTTCTTTATGATTTGCAAAGTTGGATATGTTGGAGATGAAGGACACATTGTACAGTATTAATGGTTTTAAACATAAGTATTAAGACTCAAGAGCATGGATTATTGGTATATTAATATCTGTCTGGTATCGTAAAGCCCCTTAGTTTTCCTTCTTTTACTTGAAAAGGCATCTCAGTATATATTAATAGGCTGCTAAAGCAATCCTTGAAACATAATTATGTTACACTAAAAGGAAGGGTAACATACTTATATTGACCTCTTGTGATCAATCCTGCTCCATGGATAACAAGTCAATTATTACATGATCTTGGATTTTTGTTTATATTTAAATGAATACTTTCCACCTGGTATCCAGTCCCTCATTGGGCTCCCTGCATGGAGCCTGCTTATCCCTCTCCTTATGTCTCTGCCTCTCTCTGTGTGTCTCTCATGAATAAATAAATAAAATCTTTTTAAAAATAAATAAATAAAATAAATAGTTTCCCTTTGAAATATAGACTTTATTTTTTTAATTTTAAAAAGATTTATTTATTTATTCATGAGAACACAGAGAGAGGCAGAGACATAGGCAGAGAGAGAAGCAGGCTCCATGCAGGGAGCCCAATATGGGACTCGATCTTGGGACTCCAGGATCAGGCCCTGGGCCAAAGGCAGTCGCTCAGCCACTGAGCCACCCAGGCATCCCAAAATATAGATTTTAAATTATACCTGCATATTATGAACATAAATATATAGATAAGGAAAAAAATGAAAAAAAGAACAGCATATATTTTTTTCATTCTCATCTTTGCCCCAAAACAATACATAATTCATAAGCATTATTGAAGAAACATCTATGTTACAAAGAAGAATGTTAAAGCTAAAGTTTAGATGTCATTTATCAAATTATAGAATTATTTAAAAATCATGAAGCTCTTACACCTAATATAGCTTTGTGTGTACATGTGAAGAATGTGTCAAGCAACAGTGTCCACTTGCAGTAAATTTGATGTCAATGTACTTTCACATCAATAAACCTGGGTTGACCAAAAAATAGGTTTGATGTCATTAAAATTTCAAAATTTGGCCCTATTCACTTATAAGACAAATATTGTTTATATAAATGAATTCTGTAATTTGTATTTAACTTGTGCTAAATAAGTCGTATTCTCTATTGTCTTATAAACCAGCTAAACTGTATACATCAAACAATTTGGGGGCGCCTGGGTGGCTCAGTTGGTTAAGGGTCCAACTCTTGTTTTCTGCTCAGGTGATGATCTCAGGGTCATGAGATCCAGTCCCAAGTGGGGCTCCATGTTCAATGCAGAGTCTGCTTGAGATTCTTTCCCCTACCCCATCCCTCCCCCTCCATTCTTCCTCCCACCCCTGCCATGGTCTCTCTCTCTCTAAAATAAATAAACAAAATCTTTAAAAAAAAGTAATTTGGATGAGTATAGTGAATATGTTAAAACATGATATTTTGTCACCAAAGTAAGCAATTTAACATATAAAAACTGCAGCCCCCCCTCTACACCCGCTCCAGAAAAGATCTAATCAATAGATGAGTCTTAATTCTCCTCAGTGCTAATGACTAAAAAGTTCTAGTATATTTCTTCATTAATATATATTAAAATAAAATATATATATTAAAATGATCTATAGCGATAGTATACATGAGGTTAAAAATGGGAATCACATGTATTTTTATATTTAAAATTTGATCATATGTGTGTGTATGTGTATGTCTACCCATATGTTGGTGTATGTATATATTTTAGTATTAAGTGAGTTTAAACATTTAGCTCAAAATTAATTTTAGTTACATAAATAATTATCTTAAGTATTTTAAATATCTAATCCAAATGATATTTATTTACTTGCTTTATCAATGACTACAAAACCAACTCGTTTAAGACCCATTTATTTGAGACAGAAAAACTAAGTATCAATATGCCCCTGAAACATTGTTTTGAAATCACTGAAATGGTTTTCATTTAAACTCTGATATTTGTTTCAGTTGTTATTGAAATGAATTGAATGTCCAAATGCATCAAATCAAAATAAAAGAAGTAAACTAGATGATATAAAAATAGAAAGCAATAAAAATTTAGGTAGAATTAATCTTTCTTATATAAAACCATATTATTAGATGGGAAACACTGCCTATTTAGATAATAATGGTGAATTTGTTTTCTTAAATAAAACACTAGAGAATACAATTTTCATAGAAATTTCAAATAATTTAACGTGTGTCCTGCATAGAAAATGGATCAGACCATATTCAGTCAAAGAACATGGAATGATTATCCTGTCATTTGGCCTTTGGTCAACTCACAGCCTAAGCTGGGTCCTGAGGGAGGCAATCCCTCTCTAGGAGTAATTTCACTTTGTAGAAAAGTCATCCCTTTTGATTTGGCATACACCTGCTTAATTCAACTGCTTAATTCATTTACGATTTGACCACAGAATTAGTAAAAATTGCTTGCTTACTTAGAAATCGATTATTTATTCATTTATTCAATATTTACCAACTGTGTACCAATTCATATCTCTGGAGCTGAGGATATAGCACTGAACAGGGCAAACAAAGCTGCAGTCCCAGTGGAGCTTACATTATGGAAGGTGCCACTGATGATCCACACCTTAGAAGTTACTAAGGAAGCTCTCTACTTGGCCATTGATCTAAAGATTAATTCCTTAGCTCTAAAGAGGCAAAATGAGTATCACTGAGAAGTGAATGGCTTTCTGAAGTGTTGTGAGTGTATCCTACTTCTCTGTTATTGCAAAGAAGAATAGTCTTGGTAGTATCAGTCAACAACAAGGTGGACATTTAAAATGGTACTGAATCTTCTCATCATTATAAAGATGATTTTTTTCATTTGCATTTGGGTTTTATTAGTAGCCTGTAGGCTCTCATAACACATAAATATCCCATTTAAGATAGTTTAAAGCAGTCTTTGCTTGAAGAATGAACTTTTCTGTGATGATCCTATTTCAGTTTGGTTTGGAATTATTATACCAGTTTGGTTTGGTTTTGAGTAAGGAAGAATATGGTGAAATTTAGAATAATATATATTACCCAGAAACAATCTAAATGCTATTGAGCAATAACAATTAGAAATAATTATAAGATGTGTTTTATTTATATGTTTGTTTATTTTTACCTCTGGCTAGTAAAACCACCTAAATTATATAATTTCTTAAGTATACTGACAGATTTGGAGGGATCCAAAAATTGTTTTCTCTTACTCATGCTATGTAATGCAGTTACTTAAAAATTAAGCTAAACATGCTGAATGTGAGTTACATATAGTTATTTTATGTATCAGTCTCTAAATACATGCCCCAGTAAAATTTCTTACTCATAAATTTAAGATTTAAAGTTACTTTGGAGACTCAGCTGGATAGCTCAGTCGGCTGAGCATCTGACTCTTTGTTTTGGCTCAGGTCATGCTCTCAGAGTTGTGAGATCAAGCCTCATTGGGCTCTGCCCTCAGCATGGAGTCTGCCTAAGATGCTCTCTCTCCCTCCCTCTCTGTCTCTCTAAAATAAATAAATAAATCATTAGGAAAAAAGTAAACTTACTGTTGGAAACTCATGGTGGTTATCTAAACATGTATTTTAAAAGGTGTAACATTTAAGCCTGGAAACACGAAATATATCTTTTTAAGAAATCCCTAACAACTGTAAAAGAGTGAGCATGTGACATTTTTTTTTACTTGATTATCTTTGCCCAGATTTCTGACAAGTTTATAAAAGCATCTGATGCTTCTTATTTGAGAGACAGTGTAGAACTTATTTAGTTGTCTATTCCTATAGCTGTCACGTGACATATTAAATTTGCTTTTTAGAGAATATTGTTAGCATCTCCAGAATAAATTTAACTTTATTATTTTACATATATGAATTAATGTATCATAGGTATATGCAAAATCACAATACATTATATGTCTGCACAGCGAAGACGCTGCCTGCATGCATAATATTCATTATGAATTATAAATTTCTTACACAATAATATTAACAGACATATGTTAATTATATGTGTAGTCATCTTTCCTCCTCTTTCTCATTTCCTGTTAACTCATTTCTAGGCAGGTTATGAAGTCCTAGACTGGAGGCTTTCAGCAATATCTTCAAAAATATATTAACTCTCTATTATCTGAATTATTAAGGCTCTTGTTGTTATATTCATATTCTTACCATTGCGATTCACCTAAGGAATTAATCCCCAAATTGGATTGGATTATTCACTGTTCCTTTAGAAGCTAATGGGATTGAGGCACCTGGGCGGCTCAGTGGTTGAGTGTCTGCCTTCAGCTCAGATCGTGATCCCAGGGTTCTGGGATCAAGTCCCACATCAGGCCCCCTGCAGGGAGCCTGCTTCTCCCTCTGCCTATGTCTCTTCCTCTCTGTCTCTCTGTGTCTCTCATGAATAAATAAATAAAATCTTAAAAAAATAGTATAAGTTAAATTTGTTTGGAGTATTGACACAAATGCCACCTACCACTAGACCTCAAGTTTATTCATGAATGTGTTCACAGTACCCAAATAGAGCTTGGGTCATCCTGGGAAAGTAATAAACATTTGCTTTATGAATATATAAACTAATGATTTATTTTCTGACTATACTCTTCACAATCAATCCCAGACCACTTTTCCTTCTTCCCACCTTCCCCCAAACCACAACTTCTTAGAAGCACGTGCTTTGAGACTGTGCCATTAGCCACTTCTTCATATTATAGTCATATACTTACCTCCTGGTCATCCTTTTCATATTTTGAATAATTCAATTCATGTTTTATTGTCTTCATTGAGTGCAACATTGATATCCAAGCAGAAAATTCATCTAACACCTTGGCGTCCAAGTTTCTTCATCCTTTTCCTTCCCAAAACTTTCAAATTATGATTTTAAATTTTCTACTCTGTAAGCACAATCTTCCCTCTCTCTGGTTTATATATTCCACTCCAACAATTCGTTCCAGTGGTATTGGTAATTCATTGCCTCCGGTTTTATTTTGTTTTGCTTCCCTTGCCCTTGATAATTGCCTTTTGTTCCCCTCTTGCCCAGAGTATATCCCAATGCCCATCACAGTGACCCCTCCTTCCCACATAGCTTCAATTCCCTTAGTCTTCTCTTGCTCTGTATTTCTTGCCTGTCAAAACCCTAATTCTGGTTAAGCCAAATTCTCTTGCCTACTCTATGCGTGTACCTGGTAAGCCAAGCATGACTAGAAAAAAACAAAAACAAAAAATGAACCATGCTGACTGGTTTCACTTTACATTTATAACATCAACTCACAAGTTGATTCCTACTGCATCTGTGCTGTTGATTAAGTTTCTACCATAGGAGATGAATATTTCATACCTTCTACCTCTATCTTCAAATCCCTAACAGCTTCCCTATTCCTTTTTCCCCTGAGTTGATGATCTGGATTTTTAATTTCATTAAGCAAATAGAAGCATTTGGAAGAAAACTTTTTAATCTTCCCACTACCAAATCCATCAGTGATTTAGATAGATGATAGATATATGTTAGATAGATTGATTGATAGATAGATAGATTGATAGATAGATAGATAGATAGATAATAGACAAACATAGAGATTTTTTTTTTTCCTCTCTTTCTCTCCAGGTGTTCTCTCCAGGTGTTAGCGTGGTTGTATTCTGGACTGTCTTGTCTGGACAGGTAGTTTAAGATGGACTCTTTCATCAAGCTTCAGCTGGGGCAGGAGGGGTCACTCTTCCTGTAGTCAGTCCTTCATCTTCCAAAAGGCTTGCCTGAGTTTCTCCACATGGTGGCAAAAAGGGTCCAGCAGCAAGAAAGAGCAATCTCTAGTGAACAAGAACTTGTTCAAATCTCCTCTTTTCAGTGTCTCATTGACCAAACAAAATCACATAGCCAAGACCAGGGTCATTGTCAAGGGTGACTACTTAAGAGTGTGCATATAGGGATAGGGATAATGGCAACCATTTTGCAAAAAATCCACCCTCTTTCTAGCCCTTTAAACCTCTCATAATCATCCCCTTGCAAGTATATGTAGTATCATACTTATATTTTAGCAATATTTTATATCACATAATTCAGTTCTTGTTGACCTAAGTGCTTAAATAGACTTTTATGATTAGTCTGGGATAAAGTGGAATCTGACTTTTTTTATTACAATTCTTACAGACAAATTGTTGGAGAAATTCTTACAAATAAGTTTTTGGAATAATTTCAGCCTTCTCTGTTCAGTAAATTTTAGATGATTCCCTATTATTTTCCGTCTCTTTTTATTTTGAGTTAAATAGTCACAATAAGTTGGGAAATGGTAGTGTCCATGTACTCTTCATCCAGATTACTCCAATGGTAATATCTGACCATTGTATATAATCAAAAGTAGGAAACTAACATTGGTACAGTGTAAGTTAATACAGTTAATTAATTAGTTAAAACAGTCTAGTGTCTGTAGTTTTTTCTTCTCTTACTCTCACTAGTGTCTTATTTATCCCTACTATTTTTCATGCTTCTCCTAAATGAAATTCCTGAGAGGCTCTTCTCTAATAATCTATCCTATGTTTTTTTCTTCCAAATTTCAGTCAAAGATTATACCCTCTAACAATCCTCCTGGCCTAGCCTCTGATGGCCACACTTTTCTTTCCTATTTCTTTTTTCTTATTAGAGTCAGACTATGAGTTTTTTGTTTTTGTTTTTTGTTTGTTTGTTTTAAAGATTTAATTAATATATTTATGAGAGACACACAGAGAGAGGCAAAGGGACCCTGGGATCACAAGGTGAGGCAAAGGCAGATGCTCAACCACCCAGGTGCCCCAGACTGTGAGATTTTAAGGCCTTAAGCACACACACAAAAAATCACTCCTCCCACATATAATTAAAAATGAAAACAAACAATAAAAGATTTGTGTAAAAGTCCATCAAAATTTGATTTATCCCCGTGAAAACCCCTTCAATGCTACTGTATTTACTGATACTTCAAAATATAAAATTCTTTTAAAATTCTCACTCTCATTTTTTTCCTCGTTCTCTTTGCCCTTTTCCCTCTTTCCTATTTTAGTGCAGCTGCTTTGCTGGTGCCTAAGGCACAAGCTTTGTCTTTCTATTGGGTAATCCAACACTGACTTTTATGAATAATTTGTTCTATGTCATAAAGCATTCACATTTCTGCTCTAGTTCTCTTTATCTTTGTTGTCCTTCTGCTACATCATAATCTCCTGTTTCCTGTATCTTTTAAAATATCCTCTATACCCCCTTCTAGTTAGCTAATGCCATGTTACCTCGTCTTTTGCCTCACCATTTCCTTCAGAATCTCCTCTTAAATCTTGGCCGCTTTTCAAAATAAACAATTATTCTCTATATTCCCCCGTATATATAGTTAAGTTACAATTGTTCCACGGATTCCAAGTAGTTAAATTACTCCTCTGTAACTTCTCTCTCCTTAGAAAGAAATGCATCCCGTAGTGCCTGAATTTAAATAAATGATTCCATACAATTGCTTTCCATTCATTACCTTCTGCAATAGGATATTTTTGGCCTTGTCCTCACATAGCTATATTGAATGGGAACTAAAGAAATCTAAGCACCTTTTGAAACTTTCTCTCTTCTGATTAACATCTATAAGATAGGGTGATGAGAGAATTCAACTTAGATGAAAATACTGCCTACATATATTATCTTTGCTGAAGGTGGTAACACCACTCAACTATAACACTCCATTATAATCTGCAATTTTTATTCACTAACACTGGATGAGTAAATTCTCTAATCAATTAAAACATCCTGCCAAAATAATCGTAACTCTTTCAAATATACATGTGTGTGTACTATGAGATCTTTGTTACCAAACCTTTCTCAACAAAGCAAGTAAATTTCAGCTATAGAATGGAAAGAATATTTTCACTGAATACTTAACTCCAAATATTATTTACCATACCTACGTGTGTACTTTATCTTGATTGCATAATGAGGTGTATGAAAATAGGTTTGAGTCTGACAAAAGTCAAGACCCATGTCTATGTACATCTATGTACAAAGATGTCTCTGCTTTTATGCAGGTGAGGAAATTCTAATCAGCAGATCGGGTTCTTTTCTAAAACTAACATTAATTAAGATGACTTCTTTCTTTCTGCCCCTTTAGCAAATCATTGCTGTATAACTCTACCTCACTGCGTACAAGCCTAACATGTGTGAACAAAATGTAGCCTTTATTCAGATGACACTGAAATATATAATGTTGGATCAGAAGTAACTGAATCTTCTTTCACTGCATATATCTGTAGCTAGGTGACATGAACTGGCACATATTTCTTATTCATGAGTTCTACTGCATGATAAGGAGGATTCACCTGAATCTTAAACTGTTATAAACCACTAATGTATTCTGGCTTGGAATTAGATAAGCTGATCATATTATATCAAAGAAAAAGTTCATGCAGTGGCTGCTTCACACACATCAAGCCTTCTCATTGGGATTCCTGCTCCTATGGCCTGCAGCAATGTTTGCAAATGATCTTTATTTCCCTTTATTCTTCTAAGAATTAAGAAAAAATGAGACTTTGAACAAAATTCATACTATCAAATTACTTTTTTCTCTTCATTTAATTGTAGTTTCTTTTTGTTGTTTGTTTTATTTTGTTTTGTTTTGTTTGGCCTAACATGTGTATGCCATTGGAAGGGTCTATAAGTAGAGATACAGTCTTCTCATGTTTAAACCCTTCCTCTGCATCTTTGGTCTGTTTCAGGAGCAAGAGGAACACAGGACATATAGCTCTATAACAATGTCTTCTCTTGTACAAGAGGCTTCCAGGGCATTGCATTGAAGTCAGTAGCTTCTAAATTGTCTTTATGCCTTCTCAAGCCATTTAAAAATCACTACTTAGGATAGCATCTCGTTTGCTTTAGAAATAAGTTGTTTCTCATTCCTCCTTTGACAATATTCTTCATAATACATTTGGCATAAATTGATTAATACCTATCCTTGGAAATACTTTTATTAAATGGCCAAATTTTTTTTTATTTCTTTAAATCTGTATTTAACATACTGTACGGTATTGGTTACAGGAATATAATTCATTGATTCATCACTTACACACAACACCCAGTGCCATCACATCAGGTACCTTCTTTAATACCAATCAACCCATTTCATGCACGTCCCTCCATCAATCCTCAGTTTCTCCTGTATAGTTAAGAGTCTCTTATGGTTTGTTTCCACTCTCTCCTCCCCACCCCCTTTCCATATGTTCATCTGTTTTGTTTCTTAAATTCTACATATGAGTGAAGTATAGGTATTGTCTTTCTCTAATTGACTTGTTTTGCTTAGCATAATACATTCTAGCTCCATCTACATGATTGCAAATGGCAAGATTTCATTCTTTTTTTTGATAGCTGAGTGATATTCTGTTATATATATTATACACATATATAGTACACACATATGTGTAATCATGGCATATCAAATACATATGTATTATATATACCACATCTTCTTTATCCATTCATTAGGTAGCAAATATTTGGGCTTTCTCCATAGTTTGGCTATTGTTGATAAAACTGCTGTAAACGTCAAGATACATGTATCCCTTCAAATGTATATTTCTGTATACTTCCGGTAAATACCTAGTAGTACAATTGCTGGTTCATAGGCTAGTTCTACTTTTAACTTTTTGAGGGACCTCCAAACTCTTTTCCAGAGTTGCTTCCCACCAACAGTGCAAGAGGTTCCCCATCTCTACTTCCTTGTCAATACCTGTTGTTTCTTGTGTATTAATTTTAGTCATTCTTACAAGTGTGAAGTGGTATCTCATTGTGGTTTGGATTTGTGTTTCCTTGATGATAAGAAATGTTGAGGGCAGCCCTGGTGGCTCAGAGGTTTAGCACCGCCTTCAGCCCAGGGCCTGATTCTGGAGACCCAGGATCGAGTCCCACGTCGGGCTCCCTGCATGGAGCCTGATTCTCCCTCTGCCTGTGTCTCTGCCTCTCTCTCTCTTTCTCTCTGTGTCTCTCATGAATAAAGAAATAAAATCTAAAAAAAAAAAAAGAAATGTTGAGCATCTTTTCACTTGTCTATTAGCTATCTAGGTGTCTTCTTTGGAAAAGTATCTATTTATGTTTGTCCATTTCTTAACTAGTTTATTTGTTTTTTAGGTGTTGAGCTTGGTAAGTTCCTTATAGATTTTGGATATTAACCCTTTATAAGAAATATCATTTGAAAATATCTTCTCCCATTCTGAAGGTTGCCTTTTAGTTTTGTTGATTACTTCCTTCACTATGCAGAAGTTTTTTTCTTGATTAAATCCCAATAGTCGGGCAGCCCGGGTGGCTCAGCGGTTTAGCACTGCCTTCAGCCCAGGGCATGATCCTGGAGACCCGGGATCAAGTCCCACGTCGGGAGCCTGCTTCTCCCTCTGCCTGTGTCTCTGCATCTCTCTCTCTATATATATATCTATCTCTCTCTGTCTTTCATGAATAAATAAATAAAATCTTTTTTAAAAAAATCCCAATAGTCCAGTTTTGTTTTTGTTTCCCTTGCCTTCAGAGACAGGTATAGTTAAAAGTTGCTATGGCCAAGGTCAAAGAGGTTGCTTCCTATTCTCTTCTAGGGTTTTGATGCTTTCCTGTTTCACATTAAAGTCTCATCCATTATGAGTTTATTTTTGTGTATGGTGTAAGAAAATAGTCCAGTTTAATTCTTTTGCAACTTGCTGTCCAGATTTCCCAACACCAATTGTTGAAGAGAATTTTTTTTTTCAATGCATAGTCTTTCTGCTTTGTCAGAGATTAGTTGACCATAGAGTTGAAGGCCCATTTCTGGGTTCTCTATTATGTTCCATTGATGTATGTGTCTGTATTTGTGCCATTACCATACTGTCTCAGTCACTACAGCTTTGTAATATGGCTTGAAATCTGGAATTATGATGCCTTCACTTTTGCTTTTCTTTTTCAAGATGGCTTTGGCTCTTCAAAGTCTTTTGTAGTTCCATACGAATTTTAGGATTGTTTGTTTTAGCTCTGAAAAATCCTAGTGGTATTTTGATAGAGATTGCATTAAATGTGTGGATTGCTTCGGGCAGTATAGACATTTTAACAATGTTTGTTTTTCCACTCCATGAATGTTGAATGCTTTTCCATTTCTTTGTGTCTTCTTCAATTTCTTTCATAAGTATTTTATAGTTTTCAGAGTACAGATCTTTTACCTCTTTAGTTAGTTTGATTACTAGGTATTTTATGGTTTCTGGTACAATTGCAAATGGGATTGATTCCTTGATTTCTTTTTTTGCTGCTTTGCTATTAATGTATAGAAGTGCAGTAGACTTCTGCACATTGATTTTATATCCTATGATTATGCTGCATTCATGTATTAGTTCTAACACTTTTTTGGTGGAGTCTTTCAGGTTTTCTACATAGAGTATCATGTCATCATGAAGATTGAAAGTTTGACTTCTTCCTTGCTGATTTGGATGCCTTTTGCTTCTTTTTGTTGTCTGATTGCTGAGGCTAAGATTTCCAGTGCTATGATCAAAGTGGACATCCCTGTCATGTTCCTCACCGTGGGTAGAGGCTCTCAATTTTTCCCCATTGAGGATGATATTAGGTATGGGTCTTTTTTACCTGGTCTTTATGATGCTATGGTATGTTCCATCTAACTCTACTTTGTTGAGGCATTTTGCCAAGAATGGATACTGTGCTTTGTCAAATGCTTTATCTGCATCTATTGAGCGGATCATATGGTTCTTATCCTTTCTTTCATTAATGGGTTGTATCACAATGAAAGGTTTGAGAATATTGAGCCAAAGTTCCAACCCAGGAAGAAATCCCACTTGATTATGGTGAAGGATCTTTTCATGTACTGATGGATTCAAATTGCTAGCATTTTGTTGAGAATTTTTGCATCTGTGTTCATCAGGGATATTGGCCTGTAGATCTCTATTTTAGTGGAGTCTTTGCCTGGTTTTGGAATCAGAGTAATGCTGACCTCATAGAATGATTTTGGAAGTTTTCCTTCCATTTCTGTTTTTTGGAACAGTTTGAGAAGAATAGGTATTAGCATTTATGTAACTGTTTGGTAGAATTCTCCTGAGAAGCCATTCGGCCCTGGACTTGTATTTGTTGGGAGATTTTTGATTACTGATTCAATTTCTTTGCTATTATCTGTCTGTTCGAGTTTTCTACTTCTTCCTGTTTCAGTTCTGGTAGTTGATCTGTTTCTAGGAATGCATTACATAGTTTGCTGGCATATACTTTTTCATAATATTCTCCTATGATTCTTTATATTTCTGTGGTGTTGGTTGTGATCTCTCCTCTTTCTTTTGTGATTTTATCTATTTGGGTCCTTTCTCTTTTCAATAAATCTGTTTAGGGGTTTATCAATTTTATTAATTCTTTCAAAAAACCAGCTTCTAGTTTCATTGATCTGTTCTACTGGTTTTTGTTTTTATTTTGCTGCTTTGGGGATTCTTTCCTTGTCTGTGTATTTTGTGAACTTGACTATGCTATGCCTTGGTGATGGTCAACTTTTGTTGAATTTAGTGGAAGTTCTCTGCTTCTTGGATTTTTGTCTGTGTTCTTTCCCAGATTAGGGAAGTTTTCAGCTCTAATTTGTTCAAATACGCCATCTGCCCCTTTTTCTCTGTCCTAATCTTCTGGGACTCCCATGATACAAATGTTATTATGTTTTAATAAGTGGCAAAGTTCCCTAAGTCTACCTTTGTGATCTATTACCTTTCTTTCCATCTTGTTTTCAGCTTCATTTTTTTCCATAATTTTATCTTCCATATCACTGATTCACTCCTCTACTTTGTCCATCCTCATTTCAATGTCATCCATTTGAGTTTGCATCTTGGTTATAGTATTTTTAATTTTGAGTTAATTAGATTTTAGTTATTTTGTCTCTGCAGTGAGGCTTCTCTAGTGTCTTCTATGTTTTGTTTTGTTTTGTTTTTCAAGTCCAGCTAGTATCCTATACTCATTGTTTTAATTATACTTCAGGCATCTTATATCTGTATTGATTAAGTCCTTGGCTATGAGTTCTACTTCCTGTTCTTTATTTGGGGTTAATTTCTGTATCTGGTCATTTTTTCCAGAAAAGAAAAGAAGAAACAAAACAAAACAACAACTAAACAAAAAAAAAACTAGATCCTGGATGTGTTTTGTTCTGCTTGTTAAAAGCATTTAGATAAAAAAAAAATATTAATAAATGAAGTGAAATGAAAATAAACAAAAAATAAAAAGTATAATATATAAATAAAAATTAATGAAGTAAATTTTAAAAGAAATTTTAAAAATAAGAAAATAAATGAAAGCAATTGTTATAAAAAAATAAAAGTAAAAAGGAAGCTAGATCCTATTTCCCCTAGAACTGAAGCTTTGTGGCAGTGTATGATCAGCCGACTTGGTACAAGTGAGTTGTTTGTGCTAGTCTTTTGGAGGAGACCCCATTTGCTCTGATTCTCAGGTAAACTTGCCATAGGTAAAAAGTGCCTCCAGGACAGAGGGCGTGGGGCTTGTGTAAAGGGCTCCATCTTCCACTAGGTGGCACTATTTTGCTCCCTGAAGGCTCTCAGGGCTGATGGGTGTGGTGAATATGGCAGTGCCCCACTCTCTAGCCCTGGAACTGAAAGTTCATGCTCTTCATCTCTTTAGGGATCCTTCACAGAAGAGCAGTCAATCACCCCTCTTGTGTCCACAGTTTCTGTCAAAATCCTGCATTCACCTTCCATGCCCAAGCTTTTTTATTTCAAGCACACAACAGAGTTTCAAAACTCTGAATTTTAGGGACTCCCATGGCTTGGACCCATGCTTATCCTCAGGGGAGGGTCTCAACATGGCTTTGCCATTTGCTGGCTGTCCCAGAAAAGTGGTAGCACGATTGCACAGTGGTTTAGAGTTTAAGGCAAAACAGAGCACAAAGTTGGCACCAAGAGTAACTGCTCTCAACTGGTGTCCTTGCTCCTGTGCCTAGGAAGAGTACAGCATGTTCCTGCCACATATTCTTCTGTGACCCAGGGGATCCTCCCATGCTGTCATTCCTGGGACTCTGCCCCACTTTTCCACCTGAACATCTTTAAGCCAGGCATGTCCCCCACTGTAGTAGACTCCTAAAAGTTCAGTAGCTTCTCTAAGCAGGGCTCCCTTCCTGCCACAGCACACACAGTTATATTTCTCCCAAGTCAATTTTCCACACCTCCTGACTTCCAAAAGGTGGTTGCTTTTCTGCTTGCAGGCTTGCAGTTTTTGTTTTCTCAGAACTCCAACCGATTATTTTGGATATTCAGAATGATTTGATAACTAGCTCTGTTTGAGGGTTGAGATAAGCTCAGGGTCCCCCTACTCCTCCATCATCTTAACTCCTTGTTAATGGCCAACATTTTTAAAATGCAGTCCCCATACTCAAAATACAAGGCAATGAGGCTCAACTTCTTCCATTTAAAATTCAAAATTATTGGGTGCCTGTATAGCTCAGTTGCTTAAGCATATGCCTTCAGCTCCAGTCATGGTCTCCAGGTCCTGGGATGGAGCCCTATATCTGGCTCCTTCCTCAGTAGGAAGTCTGCTTTTCCCTCTCCCTCTGCCCCTCCCCTCCACTTGCACGGTCTCTCACAAATAAATAAATAAAACCTTAAAAAATAAAATTTAAGATTATTATAATTATTAAGATTATCTGAATAAGTAAGAATACTTAGGAACATTATGGAAAATATAAAATGTCTTTTCCTTTATATTTACCAGAACCTGTAGTAGTTAAAATTTGGCTACTATGATGACAAAAAATAAATGCCAAAGAGGAAATACGCATTGTAAGAAACTGAATTTTAAAATAATTCTAAGTATAGCAGAGATAGAGTATATAAGAATTCCAAGTTACAATAGTAACAGGTTTCTTTAAGGTAGAGGAATGTTCAAAATCAAGATAGCAACATAGCAAACCTGTCATGATTTTTCCAGTTTCTAATTTAAATAGTTACACAATATACAAAAAACAGAAGTACATAAAACAGAGGAAGTATGATAAGCAAAAGTATGTCTTAGCCAAGCTTAATTTCCACTCTTAATTTGATTTATTTATATTCTTATTTTTTCCAGAAAAGATTTAAACTAGCTTATAAGGATAAACAAAATATGTCAAAAGGATATAAATTAAACTTGAAAGAAAGAATAAATATTGAGAAGAGAAAATGGAACCAGGAATACACCAAAATTCATGCTATAATAATTCATTTGCTAATGCTGAGTCACTCTTTCAACTTTCTACTTCCAAACAGCCAGGAAATATTTGTTCTTTCCATTTGTGTATTTAAGAATGTTTGAGATGCACTCAAACCAAGTATCCAGGGGGAAAAACTCCACACAATTATTAGTACTAAGAGAGGATTTTAACTGATGAAGCTCATCAGAGAACATAGGCAAGTACATTAAATGGTACCTCAACCATCTCAATAATATCCTTGTAATAGGTGCAACAATAAATTAATAAGTGTAGCTGCTCATAATGCATAAATATATTATAAGAATATCACCTATGGTCAATTACTTAGGAATCCAAGGGTAATCCAAAGGATAACCCAAGGGATTACCAGTTGGAAAATACCAGAATTCTCTTCAGAAAATTGTTTCAAATTAATTTTAAAGTATGAATTCAATAAAACCCAAATATGATAATATAACACAAAACACATTGAAGATAAATTAACATCATATCTGATAGCAAAGAAAATCAAAATAGTGATATGGAGGACGCATATTAAAGGGCATGTAGAATGAAAAAAAAATACATAAAATGTTCCAAGGTATTATAATAAACAGAATAGAAAATGTAGAGCTCTAAACTCCAGAAAACAAATATTTTGAAGGAGGGTCTTGGAGTAGAGAATAAAGTAAATTCAATAGAATAATCATAGGGATTTCTGATAACAAAAGATAATTGTAAACTATATATGGAACTCTTATTATTTCTAGAATGTCCATTAAAAGGATATAAATAATAAAACTAGATCAGCACTGAAAAATCCCATATGCATAGTCCATTATGTGGATATACCACATTTGTTTATCCATTTATCAGTTGATGAATATTTGAAATGTTTTCACTTTTTAACTATTAAAAATTATGCTGCTATGGGACATTTGTCTTAAAGTTTTCATGTGAACATATGATTTCATTTTTCTTTGATATAAACCTAGGAGTGGTATTGGTGAGTCATATGGTTATTCTATATGTAACATTTAGAACAGCTGAATTGTTTTTCAAGGAAGCTACACAATTTACATTCCTACCAGAAATTATGTGTTACCATTTCTTCACAGCTATGCTGATTATTATTATTATTATTATTATTATTATTATTATTATTAGCTTTCTCATTGGGGGTGAAGTTGTTTAATATCATAGCACTTATTTGCATTTCCCTAAAGATAATAATGTTGAGCATCTTTCCATGAGCTCATTAGCTATTTGTATATATTCTTTGTAGAAATATCTCATCAGAATTCTTGCCCATTTTAATTAGATTATTTAGCTTTATTACTGAGTTTTAAGATTTCTTTATGCATTTATATGTTAAATATCTTTATATATTATCAGAAATTATTTTCAAATTTGTTTCTCATTTTGAGAATTTTGTTTACATTTTTAATGATGTCATTTGCAGAAGAAATGTTTTTAATTTTGGGAAAGGGCTTCCATTGACTTTGTTTTTTTTTCTTTTTTAAAAAAAGTTTTTATTTAAGAATCTAACTTTACAATCATTTCTTTTATTGCTTGTACTTTTGATGTTGCATCTAAGGAAAAGCTAAAACCAAGACCATAAACATTTATTTTCTTATATCTTCCTCTAAAAATTTAAAAACTTGGTTTTTATGGTTAGGCATATAATCTATTTAGGGTTAATTTTAGTATATGGCATTAAATAGTCTAACTTTATTCTTTTACATATGGATATCCAGTTGCTCCAGCTTCTTTTGAAAAACACTTGTTGAATTCTATTATTTACATATTGAATTGTATGTATCCTTACTGAAAATTAATTATAAATATAAAAGTTTATTTCTGGACTCTCAATTCTATTTGATTCCTTTATATGCCTATCCTTGTGATGGTACCATACTGTCTTAATTATTGTAGCTTTATTGTAAGTTTTGAAGTTAGGAGATGTGAATTCTTCAATTTTATTCTTTTAGAAGATTACTTTAGCTGTTCTGAGTCTCTTGCATTTCTACATTCATTGTACCTTGGTCATCTGTATATATTCTCTGGATAAATGTCTATTCAGATCTTCTGCCCATTTTGTAATCAGATTTGTTTTTTTGCTATGAGTTTTATGGGTTCTTTATACATTCTGGATATAACATCCTTATCATGTGTGATTTGCACATGTTTTCTCTCATTCAGGTTGTTACCTTTTCATTTTGTTGATGATTTTCTTGGCTATGCAGAAGATTTTTAGTATAATGTAGTCACACTTATTTATTTTTGTTTTGTTGTTTCAGCTTTTGGAGTCATATTAAAGAAAAAATCATTGCCAAGACCTATGTCAAAAAAATTTACTGGCTATGTTTTCTTTTAGAGATTTTATGATTTCAGGTCTTGCAAGTCTTTAATCCATTTTGAGTTAATTTTTTTATATGGTGTAAGATAGTGGTCAAGTTTCACACTTTTGCATATGACTGTCTACTTTCCTCAGTACCATTTATTGAAGATACTATCCTTATTGTATATTCTTGGGTCCTTCATCATAAATTAACTGCCTATAAATATGTGGGTAATTTCTGGGCTCTCTATTCTGTTGCACGGATTTTTGTGTGCATTTTTATGCCAATATTATACTGTCTTTACTATAGTTTTGTAACATAGTTTGAAATCAGGAGTGTGATGATTCCAGCTTTATTCTTTCTTAAGATTGCTTTGGCTATTTAAGTTTTGTTTTATTTTAGGATTTTAGAATTATTTATTCAATTTTTTTAGAAGATGCTATTGGAGTTTTGATAGGGATTATGCTGAATCTGTAGATTGTTTTCAGTATTTTGGACATTGTAGCCACTATTCTTCCAAACCATGAATATGGAATAGCTTTCATTTTATTTGTGCCTTCTTCAATCTGTCATTATGTCTTGTAGTTATCAATATGTACAAATCTTTAACATCCTTAATTAAATGTATTCATAGATATTTTATTCTTTTGGATGCAATTACCAATAAGATTTCTTTGTTTCTCTTTCTAATATATATATGTGTGTATATATATATATATATATAACATATATATATTCCATATTACTAATGTATAGAAATGCAACAGATTTGTGTATTTATTTTTTTAAAGATTTATTTTTTATTCATGATAGAGGAGGAGAGAGAGAGAGAGAGAGAGAGAGAGGCAGAGGGAGAAGCAGGCCCCATGCAGGGAGCGGGACGTTGCACTGGATCCCGGGTCTCCAGGATCACTCCCCGGGGTGCAGGCGGCGCTAAACGGCTGCTCCACCGGGGATGCCCTGCGTATTTATTTTTATACTGTCCTGTAATTTTACTGAACTCATTTATTACTTCTGTTTTTTTATGAAGTTTTTAGGATTTTCTATATATAATATGTTATCTGTAAATAGTGATAATTTTACTTCTTTCTTTCCAGATTGGATGCTTTTTATTTCTTTTCTTTGCCTTATTGCTCAGGCTAGGACTTCTAATACTGTGTTTAATAAAAGTGGCCAGAGTGGGCAATCTTGTTTTGCTCCTGATCTTAAAGGATAAAGTTCTCAGCTTTTCACCAGTATATAATGTTAGCTCTGGGCTTATCTCATATGGCCTTTATTATGTCGAGTCATGTTTATTCTATACTCCCTTTTTTTCAGAGTTTTTATCATAAATGGATGTTGAATTTTGCGAGATGCCTTTTATGCATCTATTGAAATATGATTTTTATTCTTTATTTTGTCAATGAGATTTATCACATTGATTCATAAATATTAAGACATCTTTGCAACCCCGGAATAAACCCCACTTGATCATGGCTTATGATCTTTTTAATGTTGTTGAATTCATTTTGCTAATATTTTGTTAAGGGCCTATGAGCATTTTTACAACATATTCTTCAGGGATACTGGACTGTAATTTTTTTTTCTTGTGGCATCCTTGTCTGATTTTGGTAAGAGGGTAATTCTGGCCACTTAAAATGAGTTTGGAAGAACTCCTCTTATTCTATTTTTTGAAAGAGTTTGAGGATTGGAAATACTTCTTTGAATGTTCAGTAGAATTCACCAGTGAAGCAGTCTGATCCTGGACTTCTATTTGTTGATTACTGATTCAATCTTTTATAGTAATCAGTCTGTTCAGATTTTCTTTTTCATTATGATTCATCTGGGAAGGTTGAATGTTACTCAGAATTTATTCCTTTCTTCTAGATTGTCCGATCTGTTGGCATGTAATTATTCTTTTTCAAAGATTTATTTATTTAATTTAGAGAGAGAGAGAAAGCACCAGTGGAGGGAGGGGCAAAAGGAGAGGGAGAGAAACCTCAAGCAGACTCCCTGCTGAGTGTGGAGCTGGTCATGGACTCAATCTCAGGACCTTGAGATTGTGACCTGAGCTGAAATTAAGAGCTCAAGGCTTCACTAACTGAAGCCACACAGGAGCTCCTGGCATTGTTCTTAGCGGACTATTATGATCTTTTGTATTTCTGTGTTATCAGTGTAACAACTCCTCTTTAATTTCTGAGTTTGAGTCCTCTTTTCGTATTGTTGTTAATGAGTCTAGATAAAGGATTGTTCATTTTGCTTATCCTTTCAAAGAACCAGCTCCTATTTTCATTGATCTTTTCTATTGATTTTTTAGTCTCTATTTCATTTTTTCTGCTTTCATCTTTGATATCTCCTTCCTTCTACTAACTTTTGGCTTCATTTGTTCTTTTTCTAGTTCTTTCAGGTGTAAAGTTTAAATATTTACTTGAGACTTTTGTTGTTTCTTGAGATATACATTCATCACTATGAATTTCCACTTGAAACTGCATTTGTTGCATTCCACAAATTTTGATATGTTATATTTACATTTTTTTCTTTTTGTGGTAGGTATTTTTAAATTTCTCTTTTGACTTCCTTTTTGATCTTTTTGATGTTCAGTAGCATGTGATTTAATCTCCACATGGTTGTGAATTTTCCAATTTTCTTTGTGTAATTAACTTATAGTATCAACCCATTATGGTCAGAAAAGATTCTTGAGATTTCAATAATTTAAATTTATTAACATTTGTTTTGTGGCCTAACATATGATCTAATCTATAAATGTTTCATATGCAGTTCAGAAGAATGTGTACTCTATTGATTTTGGATGATATATAGATCATATATATATATATATATATATACACACATATATATATTCCTGCCATTCTTTATTTAGACATTTCTTTAGTAAGGACTATATATATCCAACTGGTCTAACATGTCATGTAATGCCACATTTTCTTACTGATTTTCATATTGATTTTTCTGTCTGGATGATCTATCATTGATGTAATAGAATATTAAACTATTAAACTATTAAACTACTATTACTATGTTGGTGTCTATTTCACCCTTAGGTCTGTTAATATTTGCTTTATATATTTAGTTGCTCCTATGTTGGGTGCATAAATATTTATAAATGCTATTTGTTATTATATATCTTCTGAAGCTGCATCCAATAAATATTAATGTCATATTTTCATTTTTGTTCATCTCAAAGTATTTTCCAGTATCTCTTGTGATTTATTATTTGAGCAATTAAATACTTAGGAGTATGGTGCTCAGTTTCTACATATTTTGAACTTCTTAAATTTTATTTTGTTGTTGATTTTTCATTTAATTCCATTGTGGCTGGAGAACATAATTTGTATATGTACTATCTACTCATAAATATTTTACATTTATTAATTTATTAAAATCTCACGAGAACTACATGAGGTAGTACTTTCAGTATCCACATCTTACTCATAAGGAAACTGAGATGCAAAGCAGGAAGGTATTGTGCAAACTCCTACAACTTTTCACCATCTAAGGGGAGCTGTGATGGATTCAAGATAACTTACTGAGAGCCTATTCTCAGCCATCCTTTATTTAGACAATTTTTTAGTAAGGGATAATTAGGTTAATTTTAGGTTTTTTTTTTACTATTAACAAAGATGCCCTCAGCAATAATTGTTGCTAATTGATTTGTAAGGTAACATACTAAAAATAAAAGCTTTCATCAGAGATATTTTTTCATTTCTAATATAAATGAAAAAAAATTTTTCATTTTTAATTATTTACAGTAGAAAATCATCTGATCTAGCTTCATTGATTCATAAATAGCTGACTTTAATGTCACTTATCACAATTCAGTAAAGAAGTACCTGAACATAGTCAACAGAATATTATATAAATAGAGCATATAAAAAAACACATATACAAACAGATATGCAAACATACATCTATTATTACAAAACTATAGTAACCAAAATATTGTGTTACTGGCATTAGACAGGCCAAATAGAAAAGAGGACCCACAAATAAATTCTTGTGTATATGGTCAAATATTTTTTTTTACTAGGGTGCCAAGATTTTTCAATGTAAAAGACCAGTCTTTTCAACAAATGGTGTTCAAAAAAGTGGATATGCATAGGCAAAAGAATGAAATTAGAGCCTTAGGTTATATTGTATACAAAAGTGGACTAAAAATGGATCAAAGACCAAAACATAAAAGGTAAAACAACAAAAACAAAGAATCTTAAGAGAAAACACAGGAGAAAAAAATACCACGATATTAGATTTAGCAATGATTTCTTGTATGACCCTAGCAGTATAGGCAACAAAAGTAAAAATGGATAAATTGGACCTCATTAAATTGAAAAACTAGGGTACCAGGGTGTCTCAGTGGTTGAGCATCTGCCTCAGCTCAGGTGGTGATATTGAGGTCCTGGGATCAAGTTCTGCATCGGGCTTCCTGCAGGCAGCCTGCTTTGCCCTCTGCCTCTCTCTCCTTATCTCTCCTTAATACATAAATAAAATATTTTTAAAAATTGAAAAAATTCTGTACATCAAAGGACATAATCAGTAAAGCTAAAAGGCAGCATATGAAATGGTAGAAGATATTTAGAAATAATATATCTATCTGACGAGGGATTAAATCCAGATTATATAAAGAGCTCCTACAACTCAACAAAAAATAAAACCAAATGACCCAATCAGAAAATGGGCAGAGGAGTTGTATAGGCATTTCTCCGAAGTTCTATAGAAATAACTGACAATGACAGAAAAAAATACTTGTATCTCTAATCATTTGAAATGTAAAAATCAGAGCCACAATGAGATATTACCTCTCACCCATTGGGATGGCTACTATTTAAAAAAGAAAAAGAAAAAAAGAAAAGGAAAGAAAAGGAAAAAAGGCGAAGGAAAAAGAAAAAGAAAGGAAAAGGAAAAGGAAAGAGAAAGAAAGAAAAGTGTCAGTGAGGACATGGAGAAATTTAAATCCTTGTACATTGCTAATAGGAATGCAAAATTGTGTAGCTGCTAAGGAAACTAATATCATGCACTCTTCCAAAAATTAAAAATAAAATTACCATATGATCCAGAAGTTCTGTAATGATAGGTACCTAAAAGATATGAAAGCAGTTTCAAAGGGGTATTTGTACTCTTGTATTCACTGTAGAATTATTCACAATAGCCAAAAGGTAGAAGCCACCCAGATGTCCATTGATGAATGGATAAACACATGGTATATACATACAATGGAATATTATTAAGTTTTAAAAATGAAGTAAATTCTGAGGCATGCTACAATATGGCCCAGCCTTGAGGCCATTATGCTAAGCGAATAAGCCAGTCACAAAAAGATAAATGCTGTAGGGTTCTACTCATGTGAGATATCTAGGATGGTCAAATTCACAATGACAGAAAATAGAATAGTATTTTCCAAAGGCTGAGGGGAAGGTGAAATGAGTTGTTTAATGGATACAGAGTTTCAGTTTTACAAGATGAAAAGAGTTCTGGAGATATGACTGCTTAACAGTATGAATGCACACTATTGAACTGTACATCTAAAAATGGCTAAGGTGGTAAATTTTGTGTTACATGTATTTTATCACAGATAAAAATATGCATCACCTTTATGCATAATTATTGGCTAAGCAAGACTCAGATTAATTTAATAAATAATTTGGTTTTGGGATGCCTGGGTGGCTCAGTGGTTGAGCATCTGCCTTTGGCTTAAGGCGTGATTCCAGGATGCAGGATGGAGTCCCACATCGGGGACTGCATGGAGCCTGTTTCTCCCTCTGCCTATGTCTCTGCTTCTCTCTGTGTGTGTTTCTCATGAATAAATAAAATCTTAAAAAAAAAAGAATTTGGTTTTAAAGGAAAAAAAGTAAATGAAAGGACCATGCATTAATCTTCAAAACTGACAGAAAGAATGGATAAAATACAACATATTTTTCTGATTTTAAAATTGTTACAAAAAAGTATAGAAAAAAATGTACTTCACTAAAATAAAATTATGCTTTTCAAACTCATTTAAGTAGCTTTCTTTTTTTTTTTTTTTTTAAGATTTTATTTATTTATTTATTCATGAGAGACACAGAGAGAAAGAGAGAGACAGAGACATAGGCAAAGGAAGAAGCAGGTTCCATGCAAGGAGCCTGATGTGTGACACAATCCTGGGACTCTAGGATCATGCCCTGGGCAGAAGGCAGGCACTAAACCACTGAGCCATCCAGGCATTCCTAAGTAGCTTTCTTAATGCTAAAACTTTAAACATGTAACTCCTAAAATCAGTCAGAATATAAAGAATCTACTGTAACACTTATTACTAGAAGTTTTAACCCATGGAAGTTTCTTAAGGCAATAAAGCAAGGTTGATTTTTTTTTTTCTGTCAAAATAAAACATAAAATTGACAAAAAAGGATTTGGAAAAAAAAAGAAAAAAGAGAAAAAAGGATTTGATAATGGAAAACAATATAGTAGACCCATTATCTATTGAATATACAATGGGATGGATATATAAAAGTGTATCTAAAACTATTATAATTAAAATGGGGCCTTAGACATTAGTGAATGGAAAAAAGCAAGTTTAAATCCTAATTTTACCATATAAACCAAAAATGTCAATTAATTAAGGAGTTAAGACTATGTGTGTATATTTTAAGTATAATAAACATTAATTTGTTTCATAACAAGAAAAATACCCCTAATATTAAATTAGATATAAAACAGAAACAAAGCTTTACATACCATATCATCCTTTGAAAAATAAATGTTAATACAAACATAGCTGAGAGAGTAAGAGAGAGAGAATATTTTTACATACAAAATATACATATCAAAACATACCTCTGAGCTAAGTAATTAAGGGTGATTTTTATTTTCTTTGACATACCTTTACTTGTTTTCCAAGCCTTCTACATTATACATTTATTTCATTAATAAGTAGTGAAATAAGCATTATTAAAAATAACAATGCCCTATCCCTGGGTGGCTCAGTGGTTTGGCGCCTGCCTTTGGCCCAGGGCGTGATCCTGGAGTCCTGGGATCGAGTCCCATGTCGGGCTCCCGGTGCATGGAGCCTGCTTCTGCCTCTCTCTCTCTGTCTCTGTCTCTGTCTCATTGTGTATCTCTCATGAATAAATAAATAAAATCTTTATAAAATAAATAATAAAAAATAAAAACCAAATACATGTTTGAATGAATTCCATTAAGTGCATCGTGTATGCTTGCTTGCTTATTTTTCCCATCTTCTGACTCCACATCTGCTTACTCTGTCTTGGCATTTCTTCTCGATTGATGTGGTATATGATTTACAATGGCCTCCTCTCTTCCTCTTCTCTAAGGGAAGCAGGAAGTGAGGCTGAAATTCATACCTGAGAAGTCATTTCCTTCTGCTTCCTTCTAACTCCAAACTGCTTACAGCTTGTGCAGGTCACACGAAGCTCTGGGAATTTCTGTCAAAGCTCACCTTTTGAGCAAGAAGTTTAACAAGACTCAGCAGGAGGTTCTCAGACAGTTTCAAATTTGAATAAGTCAGTTCAATCTGGTTCTACTTTTTCTGCCTGGAAATTCAAGTGGTCTTCGTTATTTTTGTGACTTTTACACTAGAGCCTATTATTCACCATATCTAATGCAGCTATTCTTAACTTACTCTCCACTATAAGGACATAAACACTGTAATGCATCCTCCTCCTAATTTCACATCAAACTGTACTCTGATAAAATCTCTCATCAGCACCTTCTTCATGTTTAACTCATAAAATATGGCAATCGACTAAAGCCATTTCTCCTCAGGTATCCGTTAGGGAATTGGTTTTCTATCACTTTGAATCTTACCCAATAAAATCCCTTAAATCCAAAAAAAGCCAAACCTCAAGGTAAATAAAAAGATCAAAGTATGGAACAAAAGAGACATGTTAAACTCATAGATGAAATAATTTATAAGATTTTAAAATATTCAGATACTACTGCAGCTATTTGGAGAAAAAAAAAGACCCTCTTTATTTGTGATTCTAATATTAATTTTAAATGGTTTTCTTTAATACAGAAAAATGTAAGGACACAATAAAACTTACACTTAAATATAGCTTTTGTGAAGAGAACTAGGATGTAAATTCTACCCTAACCTCTGCTCTAATACTAAAAAAGTGAAGTAAGATAATTTTAAATTAAGTTGTCATGATTTTTTATGTTTATTAGAGTTAGCATCTTAAGTTTAGGTTAAATATACATTGTAGGAGGATACTGTTTTACGGATTTTATGAGTATTTTATTATACACTGAGGCTCTTTGCATAATCACTATGAAATTTGAAGGACAATAACATTATTTCAAATGATAACTGGGTTTATAGTGTTGTGCTTCCTTTGATGGCATATCAATGATTGAATTATTTAATAGCCAATTATTAATGTATTTCAATGCGTTATGTGAAGCTGTCTGCAAAGCTGTCTCAATCCGTTGATTTATATACAATCTCAAAATATCAGCTACTTTCTTTTAAGCCTGTAGTATTAGGCTTCTACTTATAGAATAATATTCACTAGGTAGATTCAGAACTGAATTCAAATTCTATACCTTTGGGCAATGATTTAACAAAACTTTTTACTTCATTTTTCTTCTCTACCTAAATTATATAAAACAATGAATTTAAAATTGAAAGACTTAGATTTAAATCTTGGCTCCATCCAGTGTTACTGAATGTTTTGACAGTGGACTATTTCCTGATGTCTATGAATATCAGCTCCACTTTGTGAAATTAGAATCATATCTAATGCCTGAAGAGAAACAAATGAAATAATGAGTACAAAAGTATTTTGTAAATTGCAGAGCTTCACTCTAACTTTTGTGCATAGTACATATGTATTTAATGTCTATTTTTATGCTGAATTCCCTTTCCCTTGAAGTGCTCACATCTTAGTTGAGGAGGCAAATACAAGTAATGTTCATTCAAAGAGTCAGATAACATGGAAGCATAAGAAATATTGTAGGAGTCTCGCAGAGGAACAAATCTCTAAGTAACCATGGAAGACTTGACAGAGGCATGACATTTGAGGTGGGGTTTAAAAGAGAAGAAAAATAGCTCCAGATGGAGGTAACATCATGAACTTTGAATAGGAGCAGGAACTAACACAGCTGTGAAGTGATGCAAAATTGACTTTAGCTGCAGTGTAAGGATATACTAAGAAACATGGTGGGAACTGAGGTTTGTATTTTAACAGAAAGTAAAGAGCCATGTAGGTCAGGTGAGGAATTTGGACTTTTTCCTTGGTTGAGTTGGGAGCTACTGGAGCTTTTGATGTTTCTTCATCCAGATTATGACCCATATCCTAACCACTTTTTTTCCTTAAAATCTAGTGACAGTGGAGGATGCCAAGTAGTTAATTTCTAAGACCTGAAACCCTGGACTCAAGGATCATAGTTAATGAACTGAGTGTGTATAAAAGTGGAAGAAAAAAAACACTTTAACCATCTGATTATGATTATTAATGGTAAAAAATTGCACAGTAGTAAGATGTTGACAATCAGATAATGCCAAAAGTTTATGATAGGACACTACTGATGAACATGGCTGGATAACCTCTATTAGGATCATCAGGCACAGTGCTTTAGGAAAATATACCCCCTGGACTCATTGAAATATTCGTAGATGTCCATCCCAGGATATACATACATGAACCCAGACTATTTACTTAATATGGACATGCATGTGTTTATCATGCAGAGTAAATGCTTTAAAAATATGCTGAATGAATATATGGTAGAAAGTATATTTACCCATTAAGCTTACATAATTACCCCTTTTGCTCATAAAACTGACAGAACTTATCTAATTTTCATTAAGTGTGACTACAGTTTTCCTACACTAATCATATTAATGCCATACTTGTTTTGATACCCAAGAAAGTAAGTAGGTTGTTTTTTATGATAGTGAATATAATATGCATATTAACAAATCGGTATGTTTCATTTCATTTTTTATTTCAATATAAATGTAATCAACTGATAGTGATCCTATTCAGCTAGCTAACAATTAAGATAAGCACACTTTACCCTGTTTATTTCATTTATTACTTGAAAACATGATTTAAATACATCTTAAAAAACATTAATAAGAAATGTCCAAGAAAAATCAAGTTGTTAATTGTCTAGGAGTATATAGAGTACCTTTATAGTCATAACTATTCCATCAGAAGTGCAAAATTGCATATAGCTAAGCAAATTCAGCACTTTTTTTTACCTTCATTGAATGATATATGTTAAATCCTTTAAAAAACTGATGACTTATGGAAATATCTATATCTGAACTGAACCATAGAAATTCTTAGAAATTATGTCTGCCATCTTCTGCTTATAGAACTACTACATATACTATGTGAATTAAAATTAATGTGCTAGAGGTTTTTAATATGGTAAAATATATATATATATCATAAAATTTGCTATATCAACCCTTTTTAAATATACAATTTTCAGTGGTACTAATTATAATTACAATGTTGTACAACCATCATCAGAATCTATTTCAAATTTTTCAGTCATCTCAAATAGAAACTATAGCACAAAAAGTCAAAATTTAGGATTACTGTATCATCCAGCAATCCCATTTCTAGATATGGACTCAAAAGATTTGAAAGCAAGGATCCAGCTACTGGTACATATACATATGTTTAACTTTTTGAGAAACAACCAAACTTTCCCACAATGGCTATACTATTTTACATTCCCACGAGCAATGTACAAGAGTTCCAATTTCTCTACAAACATGATTTTCTTGTTTCTTAATTACAGCCATCCTAGTAGGTGGAAGTGGGGTTTTAATCTGTACTTTCCTGATGACTAATGATGTTGAGCCTCTTTTCATGTGCTTACTATTCATATATCTTCTTTGAAGAAGTGTCTATTTAAGATATTTTCCCCATTTTTACATTTTGTTGCCTTTTTGTTGAGTAAGAGTTCTTTATATATTTTCTATATTAATTTTGTCAATCCTTTAGGTAACCCTCAGGGTAGAACAGACAAACACAATAATGTGTTGATAAGGTCTGCTCTGGTGTCTCCAGATCCAGGGCCCATGGTCCCACACTAGAACACAGGCTCTCATCTTCAGTACTGCAGCGAAGCCAAGCAAGAAAAAAATGCTGTAACTTTTTCCTACCATTTCCCTGTTTCAGCATTCTCTTGGTTGTGTTATACCTTTGACATTTTTAAAATTCAGACAAAGTTGAATCTGACAGTTTCTGCTTGTTGTTTAATATTTTCATGAAGAGATGGGTGTCTGGGTGCCTGTTCTGCCATTTTGCTGATGTCACAGCACCATACTATATATAGTTTTATATGTAACTAGAGTCTCTATAACTAATAAATTCTGAATTAGAAGACATTGTAATAAGTACTGTAAAAGATATATAGGTGGAAAACTGGCCCTCAGGGAATTTAGAGATTGATGTGACATGCATATAAATTCCTATTGTACAAGGTAGTTTATGACCTACACTAAACCAAGGGAATTGGGAAAGGTTTAATAATGATAACTTTTAAGGTGAATGTTGGGGTTAAGTGGGATTTTTATAGTTGATGATAATGAGAAAAGGTTCAGATGGAAGTGATACCATAAGTGTAATACAAGGAATGAGGAGTAGAACAGAGAAGAGTCCTGTTTTATGGGTTTGCCTATTTGTAGAGTTTGGTGGAGGTTAGAGGCATATGATAATTACCTTTATATTTTATTCAGATGGCAATGAAAATAAAAGCTTTTAAGCAAAGAAGTACTGTGATTAAAGCTATTGCTTCAGAAGTTTAGTTTGACAATGATGTGTAAAATGATTTGAGAACTTAAAGTATGTGTTGAATTGAGATGGGTATGTTTTTCTTAGTAGCTGAATCCTTGTATGTTTTGTATGAGTATTTACAAATTACTTCTAATTTGAAAATTACACATAATTAGCTTTAAATATCCAGCATAGTTTTAAAATATAAAACAAATTAAAGCTATTCTGTAATGTTTATTAGTAATCAATCTGGCACACATTTTACATTTACAACATCTAACACAATATGTAAAGATTATATTTTACAATAAAAATTTAGATTGTCTTTTAATGAATAGAGTTTCATGATAATAGTTATATTTTTCCCTATTTTAATTCTAATAAGTGTCTATTCCACTGACTTTTGAAGTCCAATACTGAAATGTGCAGAAAATTCAATACCTTCTAGCTAGAGTATTTTGGTTCCCTATTTTCTATTTTTAAAAAATTCCAAAATAATAATTATATTATATAGATCTATGTCAGTTAATAATGCTTTATTTGTGGCATGACTTCTAATTTCTTTTTAAGGCTCTGCCATATTTTACCTATATTGGATACATAATAAATGTTACTTTCTGACAGTCAAGTATTAAGCAACCTTTTTACTAAAAAATTTCCTCATAAATGTCGTAAAAATAATTCCCTGCATTTGATACTTAAATCTTAATTAATCCAAACTACTCTCCAAACTAGCCTTCACAGTACTAAGCAACATAGTACAACTGCAACAAAAATGTTAAATATTTCTTCAGTGCCCAGGGTTTTTTGCCTGTATTTTGTGGCTGCCTCCTATCTCCAACAGTTTGTTGGAATACCTAATGAAGACTAAAGTAGATTAATCTATCTCTGGACAGACTAAAAAGAAAAATAATTTCCAAGTAGTATAGAGTGACAGGTAGGCCCTTCATTCTGGGAAGCCATTCAAAACTAGCAGGATGCATGTCTGCTGTTGTTTATTACCAATAGTTAACAGAGCTGAAACACCCTCTACAGAATGACACTTAGACCTGACCAGTGATAACATGTATTAGTATGTCAAAACCATATATCAGGACCTTATCTAGTGGAACCTCAGAAATCACATGTAAGTTATTTACAAGTCCAAGATATTGATCAGTCCTGTGAACTTTACTCTCTGCTTAAAATTTGTCTTTATAGTGGAAAAGGACAAGGAAAAGAGAAAAAAAAATATATATATATATCCCCACAAAAACTAGGAGAGTGCATCATCCAAGTGCTAGAAACTTTGAAGAGTTCTGTAAAATATAGCTCATCTAAAACCATAGTGGAAGAAGAATAACAAGGTAAGCTTATACAGCATTAAATACATATGTACATATGTATGTACATACATTCAATAAAAACAAAATAGTTTGGGACTCAGGAAATCCATACCCACTCTGTCACTGGCTAACCTGCCTTTTCTTCCTGAAAATGTCTCTAAAAATATTCCATCTAGTAATTAAAATTAAGTCAATAGATGTGTCTCATATTGAGGTCTTTAATCCATGTTGAATTTATTTTTGTGTTTGGTGTCAGGAAGTGGTCCAGTTTCATTCTTCTGCATGTTGCTGTCCAGATTTCCCAACACCATTTGTCGAAGAGACTATCTTTTTTTCCAATGGATATTCTTTCCTGCTTTGTCAAAGATTAAGTGACCATATACTTGTGAATTCATTTCTAGCTTTTCTATTTGGTTGCATTGATCCTTGTGTCTATTTTTGTACCAGAACCAAACTGTCTTGATCACTACAGCTTTGTAATACAGCTTGAAGTCCAAAATTGTGATGCCTCCAGCTTTATTCTTCTTTTACAAGGTTGCTTTGGCTACTTGGGGTCTTTTGTGGTTCCATACAAATTTTAGGATTATTTGCTCTGGCTCTTTGAAAAATGCTAGTGGCGTTTTGAAAGAGATTGTATTAACCTGTGGATTACTTTGGATATAGGCATTTTAACAATATTTGGTCTTTCATCTCTTTGGTTAGGTTTATTTCTTAGGTATCTTATGGTTTTGGGTGCAAATGGAATTGATTCTTTAATGGCTCTTTCTGCTACTTTGATGTTGGTATACAGAAATGCAACAGATTTCTGTACATAAATTTTGTATCATGCGACTTTTCTGAATTGGTAAAGATGTGGATTACATATATATAATGGAATATTACTCAGCCATAAAAAATTTGGAGCAACATGGATGGAGCCAGAGAGTATTATGCTAAGCAAAATATATCAGTCAGAGAAAGACAAATACCATATGATGTCGCTTGTATGTGGAACTTGAGATGAGCAAAAGGGGGGAAAAAAGAGGCAAACCAAGAAGCAGACTTAAATATAGAGAAGAAAATGCTGGTTACCAGAACTAAGGTGGGTGAGAGAATGGATTAAATAGGTAATAGGGATTAAGGAGTGCACTTGTGATGAGCACTGGTGGATCTATGGAAATGTTGTACACCTGAAACTAATATTGCATTGTACACTAACTGGAATTTATAGAAAAACTGTAAAAAAGACATAAAAAAAAGAAGTCAATAAACATGTGAATGAAACAGAGAATGATAGAAAAAAAAGAGGATAATACTAAGTTCATATGTATTATTAATATGGATATTCAAAAAATATTAAATGCTCTGTAAGACAATAAAAGGGAGATTGAAGTATTTGAGGAAGAGTTTGAGGTGTTTGAAGAAAAAAGATTTAAAGCATAATAAGTTTATCTCACCCCATAAAGAGAAATCAATAGATACTCTTTCATTCCTGACCACCACTTAAAGAAAAGTACAATTTATAACCCCTTTATTGTTACAGAAAAAAAAAAACAGAATCAAAATAGTAAAAATATAAAAGTTTTTAAAAAGATAAAGGATAGTAAGAAAAGTGAAAGCATGAAGCAAAATGACAAATAAAATAACATTAATTATTATGTGATCATGATAAGCCTTCTTAAAATCCAAGGACTCTTGGATTTATGTCAATAAAGGACTAAATTTTCTTATTTCAAAATCCACCTAGCCATCAAGACACCTGGGGTTTCCAAATATTAAGCAAATGCAATTTAAAAACATTATGTCAAAGTATCGATATCAAAGTGCACTTCAAGGTACTATGCTAAATAATATAAGAACGATACTTCTATAAATGTCGTTAAATTCATTCAGTGTTTACTGAGTGCTTCCTATAAACCAGGCATTATTCTAAATACTTTTAAGTGGCTGCTCAGGTAACTCCCATGATCAGTTAGGGACCATTATTGCTATCATACCCATTTAATGAATGAGGAACCTGAGATAAATTAAGGAACTTACCTTGCCATGTAACCAGCAATTGGTAGAGTGAGGCTTTGAATCCATTCACTCAGGTTCTAGAAACTTTGACCTTTATTGTTACATGACATTGTGTCAGCCAGCAAACATCAGATGCCAGAGTAAGTTATCATTAAAACAAAAAAGCAATGTTTGTGTAAAGTGACATTAGGAAAACTACCATCATCATAATAATGATGTTCATATAATAATGTCCAATCTTCCAAGTCCTCAACAGATCAAAAATAAAAATAAAAATTCTGACTTTAAATGTAATATAGAACAATAATATATAGATAATAAACTTTCTACCAAAAAGCAAATTGTATACATTATTTTCAAATACCTATAGAACAGTTGCAAGTGTGATAAGTAACAACGTCCTAGGGCAAAAAATTAAAATTGAAAAATTTCAAACATTAGAAATATGCATGTCACAGTCTCAGGACGCTGACACAAAATAAGAAACTAATAACAAAATGTTAACTAAAACATTTAATCATATTACCATTTAATTACATACTCCTAAAATAGATCTAAAAGAATTTAAAAATTCAATTACAGACTTTTTGATTGATGAAGGTGACAGTATTACATACCACACTGCAAATGTGTGTGTGAGAGAGGAACAGAGGACACAGGATGTGTGTAGATGGGATGGTCCATTTGAGATTACAAGATAACAAAGTTCTTGACTCAAACACTTTTGACAACATGAGAGCACAGGATGGTTAGACAAAATATGACAGTGAAAGTTATCCCTATGGAGTTTTAAAGCATCACAAATTCTTGGTTGTTAATTTGTTCATTGAAACCAATCATTTTTTCTATAAAAAGATAAGTCATAGAAAAGTTGTAAAAATATATTTTAGTAGTATCATTTTAACAATTTTGATTATTACTATACTTTTAAATAACCATCTGAAAATCTTACAGTTCAAAATACAACTAACAAAATTTGTAATCTTGAACATCTACTTTAGATCACATTGTCTTCTATAAATTCTAAGCTTATGTGAGCAAGGCCAATGTATATTAGATATTAGTTTCTTCTAATGAAAATTTTAATCTTTTTAATAAGCCTTTTTAATAAAGGCTTAGGTCTATAACTTTTTGGTATGATTTAAAATAAAAAACTCTGGTACCCAGTTTTGCAGATTTGGGGTGGTAAAATTAGTTGGAAATGCTAAATATATCAATCATATAAAGGTCATATGAAAGTTTGATGGTTTTGCTTTGAAGATCAGGTAACATGTTTAGGATGGGCCAGTTCAGTCTTCATTAAGACACTTTGCTGATCCCAAATCCAGACAAAGAATCCATCAAAAAGGAGAATTACAGACCAATATCCCTGATGAAAAGGGATGCCAAAATTTCCACCAAAATACTAGCCAATAGCATCCAACAGTACATTAAAACGATTATTCACCACAACCAAGTGGGATTTATTCCTAGGCAGCAAGGGTGGCTCAACATTTGCAAATCAGTCAATATGATATGCCACATTAATAAAAGAAAAAAGACCATATGATCCTCTCAATAGATGTAGAGAAAGCACTTGACAAAGTGCAGCATCCCTGCTTGATTAAAACTCTTCAAGGTATAGGGATAGAGGGAACATATCTCAATATCATAAAAGTGATATGCAAAAAGCCCCAAACAAATATTCTCAAAGTGGAAAAACTGACAGCTTTTCCGCTCAAGTCAGGACAATGGCAGAAATGTCCACTCTCACCACTGCTGTTCAACATAGAACTAGAAGTTCTAGAACCAGCAATCAGACAACAAAAAGAAATAAAAGACATCTGAATCACAAAGAAGAAATCAAAACCTCACTCAGATGACCTGATATTTTATAAGGAAAATCCAAAAGACTTCATCCTAAAATTGCCAAAACTCATACAGGAATTCAGCAAAGTGGCAAGAAATAAAATCAATGCACAGAAGCCATTTGCATTTCTCTCCACTAACAGTGAGACAGAAAAAAGAGAAATTAAGGAATTAATTCCATTTACAACTGCACCCAAAACCATAAAATACCTAGGAATAAACCTAACCAAAGAGTCAAAGAAATAGTACTCAGAAAACTACAGAACACTCATGAAAGAAATTAAGGAAGACATAAAGAAAAGGAAAAACATTCCACACTCATGGATTCGAAGAACAAATGTTAAAATGTCAATGCCACCTAGAGCAATCTATATATTCCATGCAATCCCTATCAAAATACCATCAACTTAGTTCATAGAGTTGAACAAGTAATCCTAAAGTTTGTATGAAACAAGAAAAGACCCTGAATAACCAAAGGAATGTTGAAAAAGAAAACCAAAGCTGGTGGCATCACAATTCCGGACTTCAAGCTCTATTACAAAGCTGTAATCATCAAGACAATATGGTACTGGCACAAAAACAGACACATAGATCAATGGAACAGAATAGAGAACCCAGAAATAGACCCTCAACTCTATGGTCAACTAATCTTTGACAAAACAGAAAAAGAATATCCAATGGAAAAAGACAGTCTTTTCAACAAATGCTGGTGGGAAAATTGGACAGCCACATACAGAAGAATGAAACTGGACCATCTCCTCATACCACACACACAAAAATAGACTCAGAATGGATAAAAGACCTAAATGTGAGATAGCAGTCCATCAAAATCCTAAAGGAGAACACAGGGATCAATCTCTTTGACCTTGGCTGCACCAACTTCTTACTAGACACATCTCCAAAGGAAAGGGTAACAAAGGCAAAAAAAAAAAAAAAAAAAAAAAGCTATTGGGACTTCATCAAGATATAAGCCTTTTGCACAGCAAAGGAAACAGTTAACAAAACCCAAAGGCAATCAGCAGAATGGGAGAAGATATATCAGATAAAGGGCTGACATATCAGATAAAGGGCTGACCTATCAGATAAAGGGCTAGTATCTAAAGTCTGTAAAGAACTTGTTGAACTCAACCCCCAAGGAACAAATAATCCAATCAAGAAGTGAGCAGAAGACATGAACAAACATTTCTCCAAGTAAGACATACAAATGGCCAACAGACACATGAAAAAATGCTCAACATCACTCATCACAGGGGAAATACCACAATGAGATGCCACCTCACACCAGTCAGAATGGCTAAAATGAACAAGTCAGGAAACAGCATATATTGGCAAGGATGTAGAGAAAGGGGAACCCTCTTGCACTGTTGGTAGGAATGCAAGCTGGTGCAGCCACTCTGGAAAACAGTGTGAAGTTTCTTCAAGAAGTTAAAGATAGAGCTTCCTTATGACCCAGCAATTACACTACTGGATATTTATCTACCCCAAAGATACAAATGTAGTTATCTGAAGGGGCATCTGTACCCCCAATGTTTATAGCAGCAGTGTCCACAATAGCCAAACTGTGAAAAGAGCCTAGTTGTTCATTGATAGATGAATGGATAAAGAATATGTGTGTGTGTGTACACACACACACACACACACACACACACACAATGGAATACTATTCAGCCATAAAAAATGAAATCTTGCTATTTGCAATGACATGGATGGAACCAGAAGATATTATGCTAAATAAGTCAGTCAGAAAGATAATTATCATATGATCTCACTCATGTGGAATTTAAGAAACTAAACGGGATAAAAGGGGGGAGAGAGGAAAAAACAAAACAAGTCGCAAACAGAGAGGGAGACAAACCATGGGGGACTCTTAATCATAGGAAACAAACTGAGGGTTGCTAGAGAGGAAGGGATGGGAGTATGGGTGACTGGGTAATGGACATTCAGGAGGGCAAGTGATGTAACGGGCACTGGGTGTTTTATAAGCCTGAGGAATCACTGACCTCTACCTCTGAAACCAATAATACATTATATGTTAATTAATTGCATTTAAATAAAATTTTTTAAAGATAAAAAAATAAAATCCCATTTTCATTGATTCAAGAAATTTTAATTTCTGTGTATGAGTTTATTCAAAAAAAGGAAAAGAAATCATTAAAATAATTATTTTTGAATATTCACCTTGATTTGGTTTGGTAGCCATTTTTTTAAAGGGCTAGCGTAGTTTTAAATGTATGCACTTTTAAACTATCATATAGGGGAGGCGGCGGCGGGGAGGGGAAAAAATAAATAAATAAATAAACTATCATATAAATATCAAATTAAAGGTTTGCTACTAACATTTAATTTTAAGAAGTGACCTCTATTCTGACAAACCATTGTAGTTATCAAATCTTATGACAATAATTCTAATTTCAGCTCTCTTAATTCATTTCCAATATGTTTATGATTAATTATTTTGATAATAAAATCAAATTAACCTAAAAAAAACAAAAGTTTGGGGTCGTTGGTTTTATAATAATAATAGTAATAGTAATAACAGTAATGGTAATAACTCATTACAGTCTCAAGTGCCACTTTATGCCATATTTTGCTACTGTTGTCCTTGGTTTCTTGATAACTTCTTACATGGCCTGTATCACCTGATTAACATCCCAAAAATGTTATAAAGCCTTTTGTAGTTTGTAGATTAGAATCAACTTTAACATAATTTTGAAGATATTTTGAAAACTTTATGATATTCTATGACATAAGGATCTGTGACACCAATTACTCCACCATCTACAAACAGAATGAATTTTTGAATCATTATTTTCAAACTTTTCTGAAATAAAATATATCTCTCTTATCAACAAAACATTATTATGTTCATTTAGCTTTTTTTTGTCACTGGTAAACAATATTTATTGTGTACCAACACAATAGGGGGAAGTCAGAAAGGCCTTCACATACTGTTTTTATTTTCCAGTGTTTAGAACATAATGTAGAACAGAAGATAATAAAAATACTACCTTAGGTTCCTAAGAATAAGGCATCATAGTATTACCACTGTAATGACATTGGAACAAAATAAACTTATCATAAACTTCCACCTGTATCACATGCATCAAAATAGAAGAGCTAATGCAGTAAAAGGAATAAGTGAAATGGAGTTAGACCAACCTCAGGGCTGGGAGATTCTGTGACTGTTTTAATACTCTCTTCATCTCCTAGCTGAAATTCCCAATGGAAAAGTGAATACTGCTTATACCATTATATGCATGAATGAATATGATTGAAAAAATTGATATACTATTCTATCAAATCCAATTACATGAATATTTTCAACTAAGAAATCTAATTGCTGATTACAGAATTTATTACTGAGGCTCTACCTAATATGTTTCAAATTGGCATTGCATACAAGACTATACCTCATTTACTATTTATGGGAACAAAATTCTTGGCAGAATTTATATATTTGTATGCATGCGTCTGCGCACACATATGTGTGTACACATACACAAATATAACCCAATATATTTAAATAATATATTTTTAAAAGTATGAAATATATCAAAGCCTTAAATTTGGGTGACTAGACATCATAACTCTCCAGCAGCACTATCAGTACTTCCTCTACTTTAATAAAAGAGTTTAATAAAATAGTTTAATAAAAGAGCTCCATCATGGGCCTTGTGTCTCCTGTATCTTCAAAACCCAGCATATCGCTTGGTATGTGGGAAGTACTTAGTGGATCACCTTCGTTTGAGCGTCTCTGCTTTGAATATCACTGTCAGCCATTTAAAACTGTGTTCCATGGGGTCACAAATGTTCTGAGAAGGTGACTTAGATTTAGCTTTGGTGAAACAAATAGAGGGAGAAAGAATCCCACATCCTTATCATGGTTTTAAGGCCTCTGACTCCATCTGTCTCTATTTTCTCACTCTCTCCAGTCCAGATGCCACTGGCCTCTGCTTCTCCTCCACATCAGCCTATGGCTCAGTAACCTTACCCTACCTGGAAATTACTTCCTCAGATATGCACATGGCCTATTCCCTCACTTCATTCAAATCTCTGCTTGCGACTACCTAGGTACTTGAATAGTATACTACTTTTATTTTTTTTTATTGTACTAATTACAATAAGGTATCTTAAATATATCCTTATTGTCTCATGTACACAAACACGAGAATGAAAGCTTTATGAGAAGAGTTTATCAAAATTATACTGAATGTCCCACTGCTTAGAATATTATGTAGAAAATAGATCTTCAAAAAGCATTTGTTGAATGAATACATGAAGAAGTGAGTTCTTCACATCCGTATCAACCAGTTATTGTTTTGTATTTTTCTGTTTAACACAATGGGCTTTTAAGTATACTATCTTTGTAATTAAATCTCTGTGTCTGAAAAATTTTTGAAAAAAAACCCAACTTTGATTTGTTAAAACCTAATACTAAGTTTAAGTATTACAAGTATTACAAGTATTACTAAGTATTACTAAGTATTAAAACCTAATACTAATTTTAAGTATTACTAAGTAGTACAAATTCTCAGTTTGTTTTTGATGCTACTGAAAATAATTCCATAAATTATTAAATCCTCTTACAAAAATAAAATTAGTTCATAAAACCACCCTGTATCCAAAGATTGCCTAATTTATTTGCAAGGAAAAACACAATTTTTTTGTAATGTCCATAGACTTTGATAAAAAATTTATATATATTTTTTTTTTGCTAGAAGATTCATATAAACCTGAATTTTGCATTGTGAATCATTTTCTCCAAACTAAATTCCTCCACAGAGCTCTGCACAAAAGCACATCAAGTAGATAGAATCTAGGAGTTGGGATGATGCAAAGTTCTGACTGGATGCAAAAATGGAACAATAACCAGTGCTCTAGCATGTGTGAGCAAACAGAGGAAGTAAAGGGAGAAGGTACCATAAAGATACTCTCATTAGTAGAAAATCATTCTAGAAATCAATTTTAATGAATAAAAGAGAAAAGAGAGCCAGACAGGGAAATGGCAGAGGCTGCTGAGGGCAGTCCATATCTTCCTATTTTCATGAGCTGAGGACTTAGGGAAACAGTGGAGTTAGACATGGCTATGACCCTCCAACATGTGTTACCCTACACGCTAGTGAATCTGCTGTGTTTAATATCCTGGATGCTGATAAATTAGTAAGTTCTCTTTCTGTAAGGAGATATGAAGAAAAGGAGTTGTCTTTCTGCACTAAAAGATAATGTGGACACAATATGTCAATAAACTGATTAATACAAGGCAGGAAGTACTAAGCACTAAGAAAAAATAGTGAAGCTTTGTAGTCCTGTGGGATTATAGAGAAAAGGTCCATATGTTTTCTGGGGTGACAAGGGAAGACGTAATAAAGGGAGGGATACAGGTGGGCCTCTAAGGTTGAGTAGAATTTGGGTTGTCCAGGGCCCAGGAAGGCGTTCATTCTAGGATGAGCAAATATGAGCACTGGAGCAGAAATATGCAAAGGACCCATGGGTAGATAAGGCTAAACTATATTGTTCTCACTATTTTCTCTGAAATGTTTTATATTAATTTGGTTAATAATAAACTATTTAATTCTAGCTCATACATTTGTAAAGGGAATATATAATGTCCTTTTTTAATTTTTTTTGAATAATTACATATATACATGGTATAGAATTCAAAAGAAATAAAATGGTAACAATAAAATATAAATTTTTCCCCCTTGCTTCTCTCCTAACAAGGCAGTTGTTGCATTTCTGGAATATCACAGAATTGCTTTGTATTACTGTTTCCAAAATTAGCCATATGATTCTCTTGTTGATTCTATAGCACAGGTGAATATATATAAGAAATATATGGACTAGAAATATTTCTATATGCTCAGGTTTCAAGTTAAACCTTAAAGATTTAAGATTCAAGTTTTTATATAAACTCCAATTAGTTAACATACAGTGTATTATTAACTTTCAGATGTAGGGTTTAGTGATTTACCACTTATATACAACATCCAGGTCTCCTCAAAGTACACTCCTTAATAGCACCACCTATTTAGGCCATCCCCCACCAACCTCCCCTCCAGTACCCCTCATTCTCTATACTTAAGTGTATGTTTTATGGTTTACTTCTTTTTCTTTTTTATCCCCCTTCTGTTCATTTGTTTTCTTAAATTCCACATGAGTGAAATCATATGGTATTTGTCTTTCTCTGACTGACTCACTTCACTTAGCACAACACTCTCTAGCTCCATTCACATCATTATAAATGGCAAGGTTTCATTCGTTTTTGGATGAGTAATATTCCATTATTTATATAAATGTAAATATATAAATATGTATTTATATATAAAATATAATATATATATATATATTTATACCACAGCTTCTTTATCTACTTATAGTTGATGGATATTTGGGCCCTTTCCATAATTTGGCTATTGTTGATAATACTGCTATAAACATTGGGATGCTTGCATGCCTTTGAATCAGTATTTTTATGTCCTTTGGGTAAGTACCTAGTAGTACAATAGCTGCATCATAGTGCAGTTCTTATTTTTTTTTTTGAGGACCCTCCATGCTGTTTTCCAGAGTGACTGCACCAATTTGCATTCCCAGCCAACAGTGTAAGAGGGATTCCCCTTTCTCTGCTTCCCCACCAGCATCTATTGTTTCCTGAGTTGTTTATTTGAGGCATCCTGAGAGGTGTGAGGTGATATTGAATTGTGGTTTTAATTTGTATTTCTCTGATGTTAAGTGACGTTGAGCATCTTTTCATATGTGTGTGTTAGTCATCTATCTTCATTGGAAAAATGCCTATTCATTCTTTTGCCCATTTTTTTTAAAATGGACTGTTTGCTTTTTGGGTGTTGAGTTTTATAAATTCCTTATATATTTTGGAATCTAACCCTTTATCAGATACATCATTTGCAAATATCTTCTCCAATTTATAAGTTTCCCTTTTAGTTTTATTGTTTCCTTCACTGTGCAGAAGCTTTTTATTTTGATGAAATCCCAGTAGTTCTTTTTTGCTTTTGTTTACCTTGCCTTGGGAGACATGGCTAGTAACAAGTTGCTACAGCTGATATCAAGCTGTTGCCTGTGTTGTCCTCTAGGATTCTGATAGTCTCCTGTCTCACATTTAGGTCTTTTATGCACTTTGAAAAAAATTTTTTTTTGTATGTGGTATAAGAGAGTAGTCCAGTTTCATTCTTTTTCATGTTGTTGTCCATTTCCCAACACCATTTGTCGAAGAGACAATCTTTTCTCCATTGGATATTCTTTCCTGCTTTGTCAAAGATTAAATGACCATGTAGTTGTGCGTTCATTTCTAGCTTTTTCTCTTCTGTTCCTTTGATCTATGTGTCTAGTTTTGTGCCAGTACCATACTGTCTTGATCACTACAGCTTTGTAATACAGTTTAAAGTTCAAAATTGTGATTCCTCCAACTTTGCTTTACTCTTTCAAGATTACTTTGGCTATTCAGGGTCTTTTGTGGTCCCAAACCAATTTTAGGATTGTTTGTTCTAACTCTGTGAAAATGCTGGTGGTGTTTTGAAAGGGATTGCATCAAATATGTAGATTGCTTTGGGTAGTATAGACATTTTAACAATGTCTGTTTTTCCAATCCATGAGTGTAGAATGTTCTTCTATTTCCTTGTGTCATATTCAGTTTCTTCTGTAAGTATCTTACAGTTTTCAGAGTACAAATCTTTCATCTCTTCGGTTAGGTTTATTCATAGGTTTTTGGTGCAATTGCAAATGGGATTGATGACTTGATTTCTGTTTCTGCTGTTTCTTTATTGGCATATAGAAGTACAACAGATTTCTGCACATTAATTTTATATCCTATGACTATTTTGAATTCAAGTATTATTTGTAACAATTTTTTGGTGGAGTCTTTCAGGTTTTCTACATAGAATATCATGTCATCAGTGAAGAGTGAAAGTTGACTCCTTCCTTGCTGACTTGGATGACTTTTATTTCTTTTTGTTGTCTGATTGCTGAGGCTAAGATTTCTAGTACTGTGTTAAATGACAGTGGTGAAAGTGGACATCCCAGTCTTCCTCCTGACCACAGAGGAAAAGCTTTCAGTTTTTCCCCATTGAGGATAATATTAGCTCAGGGCTTTTCATATATGGCTTTTATGATGTTGAGGTAAGCTCACCCATCCCTACTCTGTGGAGGGTTTTTATCAAGAATGGATGCTGTACTTTGTCAAGTGCTTTTTCTGCATCTATTGAGCAGATCATAGGGTTCTTATCCTTTCTTTAATTAATGACGTGTATCACAATGGATGATTTGAGAATATTGAACCAAAGTTGCAACCCAGGAAGAAATTCCATTTGATCATGGTGAAGGAATCTTTTCATATACTCTTGGATTCAAATTGCCAGCATTTTGTTGAGAATCTTTGCATTGTGTTCATCAGGGATATTGGCCTGTATATCTCTATTTTAGTGGCGTCTTTGCCTGGTTTTGGAATCAGGGTAATGCTGACCTCATAGAATGATGTTGGAAGATCCTTCCATTTCTGTTTTTTTGGAATAGTTTGAGAAGAATAGGTATTAACATTTCTTTAACTGTTTGGTTCAATTCCCCTGGGAAGCCATTCAGCCCTGGACTTGTATTTGCTGGGAGATTTTTGATTACTGATTCAATTTCTTTGCTATTATCTGTCCAAGTTTTCTATCTCTTCCTGTTTCAGTTTTGGTAGTTGATCTGTTTCTAGGAATGCATTACATAGTTTGTTGGCATATAATTTTTCATAATATTCTCCGATGATTCTTTATATTTCTATGGTGTTGGTTGTGATTGCTCCTCTTTTGTGATTTTATCTATTTGGGGCCTTTCTGTTTTCAAAAATTTTCAAATTGAACTACAATACATCTTGGTGTTGGCCTGCTTTGATTTTGATGGGAGTTCTCTGTGCCTCCTGGATTTGGATATCTGTTTCCTTCCTCAGATTAGGGAATTTTTTAGCTATAATTTCCTCAAGTAAACCTTTTGCTCCCTTTTTCCTATCTTCTTCTGAGACTCCTGTGATGCAGATATTACTATGCTTTATAGAGTCACTGAGTTCCCTCAGTGACTTTTGTAATCTAAGATTTTTCTTTCTTTCTTTTGTGCATCTCCATTATTTTCCATATCCATACCTATATCCATTTCATCTTCAATATCACTTATTCATTCCTCTGCTTCTTCCAACCTTGTGATCATTACACTAGCAGGTTTTGAATCTCAGTTATTGTATTTTTCATTTCATCCTGTCTAGTTTTCAGGTCTCTTATTTATGTGATAAAGGACTCCCTGGTGTCTTCTATGCTTTTCTCAAGTCCAGATAGTGTTCTTATGATTGTTGCTTTAAATTCTGTATCGGGCATATTACTTATATCTGTTTCTATTAGATCCGTAGCCATGACCTTTTCTTGTTTTTTCTTTTGAGGTGAATTCCTCTGTCTTGGCATTTTATCTAGATCTCTGTTTTCTGTGTCTTAGGAAGGCCTGTTATGTTTCCTGCTCCTGAGAGTAATGGCTTTATGGAGAAAAGATCATACACTGTCCAGGGCCTTTCCCTTCAGGAAGTGTCTCTTGTGTATGCTGCATGTGCTCTGCTACTGTATTTTAACTGCTCAGTCGTCAATTGAGTCATTTGCAGAGTTCCTCCTTGCCTTCAGTGGGGAGTGTCTGGACCTTGGCCAGAGTATGCAAGTTTTAACAAACTGTACTTTGGTCTGTTTGCTAAAAGAGATCTGATGCTATTTCCACTAAAATTGAAGCTTTGCAGAATTCTATGGTCAGTAGGTATGGTGGGTGTGGGGTTTTCTGCTGCTCTTCTGGGCAAGGGGTCCACTGTGCTCATTCTCAGGTATACTTGCCAGAGAAAAGCAGTACCAGCAAAGCACCAAAGGGTGTGGGGGTGTGGGGCTTGGTGTAAGCAGATTAAGCAGCTGGTGTGGTGCTGTGCTGTGTACTGAAGTTCATTTATGCTGAGGTGCAAGAGAGAGAAATAGCACTAGCCAGCTCCTTTGTCTTGGGAGAGGCAGTACCATCTCTTTCAGATGAGCTCCAAAAACAGAGGACTGTCTCTCCCATCGATCCCAGTGTTTCCCAAGTGATCCTCCATCCAGAGGCTACCTGCCTGCCTTCTCCACAGGAAAACTGCAGCACTTTTAAGTCTCTGTATCAACCATACCACAGACTTCTAAAACTCCAGTCTTTGGGCCACACTCATTACAAAAATGCATGAAAATCAGCCCCTCCTATTTCCCCAGTCCATGGCTTGGGAAAATGTTTTCCTTTTGCAATACCCTGTGTACTCCTCTTTCTCTCTCTCTTTCCTCTCTCCTCAACCAACCCCCACCCCTCCATAGCACCTGCAGTCCATTTCTCCCCAAAACCACATCTCTACACCTCCCACCTACAGTGTGGCCTCTTCTCTCCCTCTAGTTGTGGAGTTTGTTCTGTCAGTCTTCAGATTGATATATTGGGGTTCAGAACAATTTGATATTTTTCTAGCTGTGTTTGAGGTACAAAGCAAGCCTAAATGTCTTCCTAGTACTCTAACATCTTAACTCTTCCTCCTTATTTAACATACCTTTTAGTATAATGATTTAAAAGACCATATTTTTATAATATGTATCTTTATAGTTTAGCTCGGAAGTACACTGAAATCCGTGGGGGAAAAATCTATGGTATTTGTTAGGTAAATGATAAAATTAAAACCTCATGAATTGCCTTAACTTCAAACCTGTACTAGAGTGGTTACAAAAGAAACAGAATAGTTTGTTAGAATACTTTAATAACAGAAGTGGCTTTCTGTTTGAGAGACATACCACACTGGGAAAAATCTTGCCTCCACACAGCTGTTTTCATATTATTCTTAAGTTAAGAAATGTTCAAATTTTCATATTTCCTTAGGAGATGCAACAGGTTTTAAACCATGCCATATTACAACTTGTAAAATTGGAGAAAAATTAGACTATGTATATGACTATACCAGTTAATAAAACATGGTATAAGCTCTTTGTTTTCTTTAATAATGCCCGTTAAATGAAAATAGTTTTAGCAATTATTTTCTGCCCCGAGGTATCACACATACACATAAATCTAAGAATGTTTCAAAAAATTTTAAGTTTATTTTATGATAAAGGAGGTACAAAACAAAACCTTATAAAGCATTTTTTAAGTTGATTCTGAGATCTGAGCATACTTATTTTGCATGGAAATCCCAGCAGGAGGAAATAGAACATATAAAGTTCATCTGTTCAAGTGTTCATCTGTTAATTGGTCATACATTATATTCATTCATTCATCCATCACCCATTCATCCACTCATGCATTCATTAAGTGTAATCTAAACTGTCACCATATGCTAGACAATATAGCTTGATATTCAAACTCCTTTTCACCTAGCCTTGAGCTCTGTCCTTATTTCTACTCAGACACTGATACTACCAAACTTCTCTGCCATACTCACTGCCTATCTACCTCATCCGTAACTGAATTAGATAGGTGTTAAGACCTCAGAGGTTCATCAACCGCAGGAGATAGGCAGGCTGAATTTTGGATCCAATACCTTGTTTAGTGGCCTTATGCTACCTATGCTTGTTTAGTGGCCCACGACTACCTATGCATTAGTCTTAGACTAAAATTCTGATAAATCAAGTTAACTTTATTTATTTTTTTATTAAAATATTTTACTTACTTATTCATGAGAGACAGAGAGGCAGAGACACAGGCAGAGGGAGAAGCAGGCTCCATGCAGGGAGCCCAATGCGGGACTCGATCCAGGAACTCCAGGACCACACCCTATGCCAAAGGCAGGTGCCAAACCACTGAGCCACCCAGGGATCCCCCATCAAGTTAACTTTAAAACAAACATGTTTGATAAGTCAAGTTAAATTGTGCCTCATATTTCTGGGTTGAGCTCTCTAAATACTCAGTCTAGGCTAACATGCCATGTTCATATTCCCACCCTTAGTTCTCTCTTTTGCCTGAGTCTAGGATCAGAATCCTGGACAATTCTGATTTTGCCTACTTGGCCTATATTTAATGTCTCAATTAAGTATATATTTGACACTGAGAAGAAGGTATAATATTGAGATCTGCACATGTTTAAAAAATATGTACATTCTTTAACTACAAAGTCTTTTTTTTTTCACAAAGTCTTTAAATTCTAATAAATGGTATTAACAACAGTATGCAAGCAAGGAGGATTGTGCTAAATGCCACAATAGAAGAACTATATGTAATTTGAGTAGATTGTAAAAAACTTTCCAGGGTGAGGGGAAACATTCTATTTTAAATACATACATTTCACACTGTCAAGAAGTAGCTGATTGAAATGGGGGACAGAAAGGGTCATAAACCTAGGAAGTTGAGATGATTATACTATAAGATATGAATAGATAATTAGTGGGATAAGTGCTGTTTCAAAGGGGTGTCCTAACCCCTTTATATAAATACAGAGTCATCCATACAAATAATTGCTATGAGTACTTGACAGAACAAATAGACATAAAATCAGTAAAGATATAGAAAATTTGAACAACACTATCAAGCAAACTCCCTAATTGAGATTTATAAACATGATGCCCAACAACAGCAGAATACATATCCTTTTAGTATACATGGAACATCACCAAGTCAGACTGTATGTTGGGCCATAAAACAAAATCAATAAATTTTAAATTATTTAAACCATACAGAGTATGCTTCCTGTATAAAACTGAATTAAAGAGAAATCAATAACAAAATATCTGGCATATCTCCAAATATTTTGAAATTAAAAAACATATTTCAGATAACTCAAAGGTCAAAGAAGGAATCACAGGAGAATTAGAAATAATCTAATTGGATAAAAGCACAACATATCAAACTTTGTGGGATAAAGTACAATGAGGTTGCAGAATATAAGGTCAGCATGCAAAAACAATATTATTCCTATATACTAAAAATGTAAAATTATACCAAAGTTTAAAAAAAGAAATCTGTCTGTAATGTCTCCAAAATGGAAATACTTAGGTATAAATCAAACAAACAGAAACAAATGTGTAGAATTTATCAGCTGAAACTACAAAGTATAAAAAAAAAAATTCAAGAAGACTTCAATAATTGAAAGACCATGTTCATGTTTTGGAAGACTCAATATAATGAGGTGCTAATTCTTCAAAAATTAATATAACATTTTAATGCAATTCCTATCAAACCCTGAAATTTTTTTGTTAATATAGGCAAATAATTCAATTATGTAAAATGGCAGGGCAGTCAGGAGGTCTTATTATTAGTTATTGAAATAGGGCAAGGCTCTGCAGCTAACATGCCAATAATTGCAAGCGTTTGGATGCTGCATCCAAATTTATGCTGGGTTCAAGGATGGTTCTGGGTACTATCATGGGCTGATACCACCAGGACAGTAAGAATGATTCCCCTGTCATTGCTTGTTTTATAGGCCAAATCTCTGCAGATTGGGCCTGGGGAAATAGGACAGTATCCCTCCTTTTGTTTTCTCATTTCCCAAGAGAGAATTCCCTCATGTATACTTGGCTGTCTTCACTCTTTCCCCTATATCCCCTCCACACCACCATACAAAAGATAAGACTTAAATTGAGTCCAGTCTGCAGGAAGCAAAACAAATGCCAATTGCATTATTTCTACATTTGCTTTATCACATGGTGTGTTATCATAAAGATTTCAATTTTTTTTTAATTTTTTTTAAATTTTTATTTATTTATGATAGTCACACACAGAGAGAGAGAGAGGCAGAGATACAGGCAGAGGGAGAAGCAGGCTCCATGCACCAGGAGCCTGACGTGGGATTCGATCCCGGGTCTCCAGGTTCGCGCCCTGGGCCAAAGGCAGGCGCCAAACCGCTGCGCCACCCAGGGATCCCAAGATTTCAATTTTTGTTTAATTTCTTGTTCGTAAAGCTCCAATTTAAGGATTTCATTTAAGTATACCCTTTGATAGAAATAACTCCTCCACATGACCCACCTAATTCTCACCTCTTCATTTTTGATCCACCAAAAGAGTCATATCTGTACTACTGTGTCCATGTATGACTGATGGCAAAAATTATTAAGAAAAAAAAGATTATTTATTTGAGAGAGAGAGAGCTCAGGGTGGAGGGGCAGAAAGAGTCTTAAGCAGACTTTGTGCTGGACACAGAGCCTGTCACAGGGCTTCATCGCACAACCCTGAAATCATGACCTGAGCCAGAATCAAGAGTGGGACACTGAACTGACTGTGTCACCCAGATGCCCTCATAGAAAAACTTATGCTTGACGGGAGTAATGAAGCTCCTATGACCCTGATAGGTAAATAAGGGGTATTAATTATATTGATTTATATGTAGCCAGCCTTTATAACTTCCCAAATGCTTCCAGATATTTTTTTCATTGTACCCTAATTATACATAAATGTAGAGTATATGTGATTTGCCTACAGTCATGTAAGTGGCAGAATTGGTTCATAACCCAAGTCTAACACTCTTCCCAAGTATAACCCTAGGAAGTAAAGTGTTACCAAACAGTTGTGTAAGCAATATCTATGTCAGAAAATATAAATTACCCTGGATGTTAGAAAAACTATTTATTTTGTAAATTTTTTTCTTTGATTCTCATGACTGATTTTTTTTTTGCCTTATTTGAAAAAAGATTTGACATGGTATAATTTTTTTTACTAAAAAAGTGTCAGATCTAAACTGAATACTTTCCCTTTTTTATTTCTGTACCTTCATCTCTTGTCTTGACATGAGTCATTAGAAATATATACTATTCCAAATTGCAGATTATATAAAAATAATATGCCTTGAAATGTGATTTATATTTGCATTTAAATATTATTGCATCTGAACACAGGTGATAAATTTCCATTAGTCAGAATACTAGAGTTAACTAGAGGGAAGCACCATGTAAAAGGCTGAGAGGTTAATCACTTTTTTTTGCATCTATCCATTCGTAATTTCTCTGAGGATCCACTCCAAAAGATACTTTATATGGAATTTTTAAAACACCCGTATAATTTTGTCACATGAGGCACTTTTTTATGATCTTGATTGATGGAAACAACAAAACTAGTACCTGAATAAGAAGGGCATCAGATGGAAGGTTTTCCCAGTGTCTTCCTTATCTAAATCCTCCTACTCCCACCTCTGGTTTGGCATCCTCACATTCCATTTCTTCATCTGATTCTGTATATTTCCCACATCTAGATCTTTCTGTTTCTTCTCACTTGTCTCATTCTGCTCTGCCAATTTCTTCTTCCAACCCTGACTACAGGAGCTGGGACAATCATGAATCACACATCCAATGACAACTAGTTTATATTTTAGAGTGATTTAAAGGAGAGTGATAATAAATATAAAATTGGCTTTCCTAGAACCTTCAGTGGATGAGTTTTAAAGTTTTATTTTCTAGGCAAGGCATTGAACAGTAAGAATAAATGGTAAACTCAATGTATTCATTAAGTCAGTGGTTCACCATGGTATTGTGTAGTACCAGTCCAAAATGACCATTTTCATAATTCAGAGTGCTTCTTGTTTCATTTATTCATGGGCACAGTTGGCATGAGTGTGGGGGCACAAGCGTGTCATACATCTTGCTGAGTGGGGCAGTCCTGCACAATGAAAAAATATCTTTTGTGTACCACATGACTTTCCAATGTATATTGATGAAGTTGAAAGAAAAAACCTGAATATCTTTTTAAAATTTTATTCGTAGCTAGAAATCCAACTCCACATTGAATATAAATACAAAGCATTACTTACAAGGTTTTAGTTCATATTATTTTTTTTAAGGAATGTGACTACTTTGTAAATCAAGAGAATACTTAAATTTGTATCGGAACTTTACTAAGAGTTGTTTACCATTGGCTTCTATAGCACTGACAATGGTGACAATTCTATACATAGGTGTGAGCTTCTGGCTGCATCATTATGTCTCTTAATATAGTTGGACCTAAACATTTATTTTTGAAAAACACATTATTTTGTTACAAATTACTTTTTGTTTCTTTTTCCATTACTGTTAGGCCAATACATTAATTTTTTAATTGTTATTATCTTTAATTTCATTTCAGTATAGTAGATGTTTGTTTTTCAAAGGGACCACTAGATCTCATAGAATTAAAAATTACAGTATGATATAATTAAGAGGACTAACACCAACTAGTAGTTACAAAAATTTCACAGTAAGTTATCTAGCTGTCATAAGAAGTACTAATTGTATAAGCCTGAAATCATAGTTTATTAGGAATAATTGACACATATATATGCATCAACTGATATTTATATTGTGTTTAAGTGATGCTATGTATAAATGATCAAAGTTGCATTAAATTCGGCCTTATAATACAGATATCTAATATGCAAGTAAGTCCTCCTTATCAACTGCTGACCAGTCATGTAATGAAAATGGATGGCACCTGAATGAGGAAACAATTATGGGGCTATCTGAAGGAGGGTGGCCATACCCAAAGGATGAACAAAATACTTCAAGCAAAACTAACAGCAACATAATGAGCTAAGAAGTGACAGGCATAAACACAAGCAGATCATGTTGGCTTGAAGCAAGCAGAGTTTGAGTTGCTTCACTGCCTCATTTAAACAGAAGAGTGTGCTCAGCATGAAACTAAGAGACAGCTTACAGAGAATGACACCCTGCAGGTAACAGCTGCTGCTAACACCCAAAGGACAGAATATATAGGAGGAGTATTTATTTATTTTTGCAGTTTGTGAGGAAGTGATTGCCTGACATGAATCAGCCTTCTCTGACCCACTCTTATAAAGATGAAGCACCAAGGTCAATAGCCCAATCACATAGTGCAGAAGATATTGCCGTATGTATATAATTTGGTGGAACAGTTAGAAGTAATTTTAACAAGACCGTTGTGAATATGTCATTTGCAAAAGCATAAGTAATTTGCTGATTATGGCTGTTCTTAAGAAAAGTAGATATTCAAAACTAAAAACCCAGAGCCTATACTGTATTCAACCCCAAATTCTATTCTGAAAATTGGACCCATCTTGAGTCCAGGCCCAGGGCCAAGCCAAAAGCAGAGGACAACCAACTTAAAGTGAAAGAAATACTGACTCCATAAATATCTATATCATTTTCTAAGAAAGATATGCTAAATAGAAAAACCATGATTTCTCACATAAAACCCAGGTTTTGTTTAAGAATTCAAAGATAATGTATAGTAAAAAAAATGATAGTGTGTACTTCTTTATTGAAATGCTGATAGTTTTAAATTTTTGACATGAATAATTGGATATGTCATATGTGAATCTACCAAGGAATAAAATAGAGGTCATAAAATGTAAAGACATGATAGGACATATTTATAACATCATAAAACAAACTGGCATTTTTAATATCTTAAGCCGGCCACTTTACTGTATTTTTATATGGATCCTCACTAAAAAGTCCTGTCCCTGATTTGAACATATCACATGAGAGGTAAAAAGCACAAGGTAGATGGCAGGCACTAATGTCATTCTGTTTATAATTCTCACTTTTAGGTTGGTGACATTCCATCACACAACTATGGTGATGATATATATCTTTATAATAATCTGTAGGGTCCTGCAGAACTTTTCCAACGACATTGAGATCCTAACAAATTAATTTTTGATCCAATATCAGCAGATGGAGGTTAAGAAAAGTTAGTGCAATGGTGTATAAAATAAAGAAAAATGTGTGTATTTTTTCCAAACTTGGCTTAATATATAATTTTACAGATAATAGTTTTATTAAAAAGCATTAATACAACTCTGTTTGTCAGAAGTCATGGGAGGAGATGTGAGTAGCCATTGTGGTGGCGGTAAAATGCAGTGAGCCCTAATATATAATATAATATATAATTCATTGTAATAATGGTGAAAAACATACACTGAGTGACATATTTTAATGAGCTAGTAAGTGAATGACCAAGAAAAGAGAGAACTTAGGGACACCTGGGTGGCTCAGTCAGGTAAGCATCTGCCTTCAGCTCAGATCATGATCCCAGGGTTCTGCTCCTCCCTCTTCATCTGCCCCTCCCTGTTGCTTGTTCTCTCTCTCTCTCACTCTCTCTCTAATATAAATAATAAATAAATAAATAAAATCTTTTTTAAAAAAAGAGAGAAAGGTAGGGGCCATTGAATAAATGAAGTGGAGGTAAGATTTAAAAAAAAAAAAAGATTTTATTTTTTCATGAGAGACAGAGAGAGAGAGGCAGAGACATAGGCAGAGAGAGAAGGAGGCTCTCTCGTTCCCAGGACCCTGGGATCATGACTTGAGCCAAACGCAGACACTCAACCACTGAGCCACCCAAGTGTCCCATAAAACAGATTCTTAAAATATTTTTTAAAAATCTGTTATGTCAAATCATTCCCATGATATTTAATCCTTTCTAATCAACTGGATGATCATGTATCATTAGATACAGATCAAACTTGTTTAGAAAACTAAAGTGCAAATAGAAAATATTTACTATTACTATTAAAACATCTACTTCCATTCACCCAATCTGAAACAGACCTGACTGATTTGCTTACACATATATGGCTACTTTTAATAAGCGTCCTCTACTCTAAATTTTGCTTAATATAAAAGAAATTAAAATGGATACACTTTGTTTAAAGATATCAGTGTAGGTAAATTATTTCTGTAATTTAGAACAGATTCAAACACAATTACTTAATCATACAATTTAAAGGTTGTTACAAGGTCCTGCATGACCTTGAGTATTTATTTTTCCAGCAGTTTTTATGGTGGAAACATTTTGTATGTTTCTTATGTGGACTAAAATTCCTGCAATTAGAATAACTTCTTTTGGATGTAGAATAAAGGGCTTTATTGTAGTTTTTATACAGTATTTCTATGATATTTAGAAAGTAACTATTAAAAATATACTCTGGTGGAATGGGCCCAAGAGAAAAGGAAGAAAAGATGTCTCTTTAAAGGTAGTCTTTTCATGAATCCTTCTCATTTCATTAGCATGGATTAATTTATTAAATCAGCCAGTTGTTTGGCAAGCCTAAGAATCATGAGGTAGAAAAACCACTAAATGTTAATGTGGCTTTGCAACTGTGTGAGAAACAAAGGTAAAACCCTTAGGAGCCCAGGGAAGCCTCAAGGAAGCTTGAAGAAACCGATCCAGAGTTTGAGAGGGCTATAGGAATACTCCTATTATAGCATACAAAAGATTTATTTCAGTCCTCCAACTTCTCCCTCTTACTCTGCCATGAATAACATACATGAAATTACTTTTAACCACATGACAAATATATTTATAAATCCTACATGTGCATCTCTGCCTACAAATCAGATGTGGAAGAAATATTTCATTTCTTTGTTTTCCAGAAGTCACGATAATTTGGACTTGAGTCTCTTTCTTGTAAATCTATCTAGAAATTCTACCTTAGTCCGTTTTAGTACATCCCTTCCCTTGAATTCTACTGACATCCTGGGACCTAATTCAGCAGTAGTAATCAGAAGGTTTTTCTAGTCCCTGGCTATCAGTCTCCTGCTGGGATGCTCAATGACCCAGTTCTATGGTGATACATGTTACTTTGGTGTCATGCATGGAATATTTTTGGACAAAGAGTGAGCCTTGGGCCTGAGACCCAAGACCACATGAGCCACGTGACCATGTCTGAGATCTGGCCCCTTTCTCTAGGCACTGCAATGGAGTGAAACAAAGTTCTTTCCTTCTCACAGAGCCTGACAAGCATCTAAACCCCCTTCCCACTTCAAGGAAATCCCTCTCATTCTTTCTCTTTTCCTTAGAAACTTTCCAACAGCTTCTTCTTCCTTTCAGAGATGCTAGCTTGAGTTTAAAGTTTTACAAAGGAAAAGAAATACTTTTGATTCCAAGTAGTTTTTGCTCTCTGTCCATCCAACATTCTAGAGACAAGGAATTATAAAAGTTGTCTCCCTGTTTAAACTGAGGGATGGGGGGGGGGGGATACCACTAATATAAATGTGAATTAATATTTTAATGAATTATACTGCCATAGAGGAATAGTTTCATGCATTGCTATCACCAGACACACTGGTAATAAAGAAATTCATCCGAAAATACAATTTTAAACAAGTACCTAATTGCTAAATTCTGACAAAAAAAATTTAGCCTGACTTGTATATCATTCATGTGGCTATTTTACAGACATGAAAAGTAAATCACATTTAAGACATCATTGGTATATTTTATTTAATGAAAATATAAAATTATACAAAATCAAGGCTATCTGGAAATATCTGGGATGTATAGTCACTGTACCCAATATAAAGAGACATTAAATAAAGACACATATTTTAGCCATTGAAGCAGAGGTACTTAAAATGAGAGGGAGTAAAGTAACGAGGAAGCTGAGATACCAGTATTCCCAAGCTATTTGCCCTGTCTAGTTTTGCTGGCCTTTTGTTTTATTTTGTTTTGTTTTTTGGTTTTTTTGTTTTAGTTTTCATGTATTTTATATTCTTGTTTGCTGGGTAGAAAGCTCTGGGGTCTGGAAAGGGAGAACATCCTGTAGGCCTTTAGGTAAACAGAAAAGGTGGACTGATTGAGAAAAAAAGAAAGATCTCTATTTAAATTGTGTTTACCATTTCCAGTATTTTCATTTCTAGGGAGCATATTAATAAAGAAATGTATCCTGACTTAGGAAGTTCAAGCTGGGTTTAATTGTATTCCTTCTACAGTTTCACATAACCTCTGCCAATAATCTCTATCTTTCAGTCTTGCTTTCACTTGTTATAGAATTTATTAAAGAGTGAGAAGAGAATAGTAAGACACATCAGGGACAGGAATGAGAATGTACAGATAGTTCCATACCATTCGCCTTCAGATAATAAAAATGACTCTATGTGAAGTATCACCATAAGAGTTAAGAGGTGTTTTTTTTTTTCTTCAACTCAGAAAAGTTAGGCATAGGTAACAGAAAGAGAAAGACTAATGGGTAATCGAATTTCCAAAAATAAACTCATTTTACCATTTCATATCCAGTCAGAAGATGCCTAGATGGTAGCAACAATAGGATAAAGTTTCAAGGGGCATTGCATACTAGGCATGTTGTAGCACAGGTGAAGGTTACCACACACAGCTGATAGGCTTGGAACAATTCTCCACATTTTCTTTACTTATCCTTCTATCCTCATTCAAACATTTTTAAATGATTATTTTTACTGACATTTTAGAGTAACACAGCGGAAAAATGGGGTCCTCAGATTGGTACTGTCAAGGGTGGTGACACAGAATTTATCAATTTAATACTTTTAAGAAGATTTCATTCCTAAGGGTAAGCTTGTGATTTAAGATCAGAAGTTTAAGCCTAACTAAATTCTACTTTTACACGCAAAAAAAAGAAAAGCTAAAATCCTGGCAGTTTCTATAGTTTTTCAGAGGGAATTAATTCTTAGATCATTTGTGGTGATCCTACAATTCTTTCTCTTCTAAGGTAATTGAAATCCACAAAAGTTCTGTAAGTTTATT